>NC_091016.1:11006746-11656121 GCF_041296385.1 Aphelocoma coerulescens | reverse complement strand
AATGCTGCCTTCTCACTGCTCTGAAGCACTCACGCCTGAGAGAGCAGTTCTCCAGAAGGAAAGGAAATGTGTGGCACATGACCTCTCCTCTTCTTCACCTCCAGACTTATTCACTTAGCTGACATTTTCCAAGGTGCATAGTTGGGATACATTACATAGTCCCTAGCAGATGAGACCATCAAAGGCTGTCAGATGTCATGAAGAGTGTAGGAGGTTCGCAGAAAACTTAAACGGTATGCCACCGATGCACATTCACATCTTGTGAGCTGGTGGGCACTTAGCTCTGGAAAAAGAAGGTAAGGAAAGAAACCTGTGGATATAAAATATGTCTGGGGTAAAAGATGTCTGTGGCATTCCTTCCAGAAAACTTGAAGATCAGAAAGTCCCCAATGTCTGCACAGAGCGTTAAGAATTTCACAGTAAATACTTCGCTTGGCTTTGTTTTGAACAGCCAGTGTAATTGGTGAAAATACATTAAGGGATTTTTAATCTCCTGAAAGGGTGCAACCAGATGAACAATGAGGAAATCAGAACCAAGTTCATCTGTTAAATTCTGTCACAAAAAATATAAATACAGTAAGTATGGAGAGAGAGACAAAGGAAACTGAGTGTGTACATGAGAACCATGTCAAAAAGATCCCTAAAATGGGCCACATAAACCTTAAATGTCCCTGAAGAAAAGATGATATACTAAAGGGAGTTTTGCATTCAGAATGTTCATGATCTCTTTAAGACTTGGTTCAGCTGTCTCACATGAAGTTATCTAGTGAGCTAATCAAGCAATATGATATCCAGATATTTATATTCCTTTAGGCCAAAACCTCATCTGCTGCAGAACTCTCTCTCCACATTGACTCAAGGCAAGTTGGCATCAGAACCTTGATAACTCCAAGGTTTTTCAGTGAACACTGCATGCTCAGTGTGAGCTTCTGTACAGCAGCTCATCTCCTGTGCTCCAAGGAATTGTGCTGTATGTGTCAAGCGATTCTCAGAAAACACCAGTAGCATTGTGAAACAGTGGGATTTACATGTGCTGTGCAAGGCAGTGCTTTGTAGCTGTTGGCTGGGAGTCACTGAATAAAGAACAAAACCAGTCCTTGGGCAGAGTGGAAGTTCAGGGATGGATCTAGCGCCTCAATGACTGTCCCAGTACCCTGCCCCACTGCAGCAAGGGCTGGTGCGGTAGTAGTCTAAGGGCTCTACATCCAAGGGGTATATGCAGGAGGCGTATGCACATGATTCTGGTATACGATTTCTGCAGAGGACAAGGTTTTTCGTTAATAACGTTAACTGGTGATTCCCCAATGGTGTCACAACACTCAACACAGTCTCACAAGGCATTTCCTGAGACCACTGTTGCCAGTGTGATAAATTCAGGCTGAGAAAGAAAAGTTGGTACTGAAAACTGTCATGTAAAAGATTATGTTGGTTTTGCATGGCCTGGGTTTTGGTAGTGGGGGAGGCCACAGAGGTGGCTTCCGTGAGAAGCTGCTGGAAGCTTCCACCATGTCCAGCAGAGCCAATCCCTGATGTCTCTGAAGATGGACATGCTGCTGGCCAAGGCTGGGCCAATTAGAGATGATGGTAATGCTTCTGTGATAACATATTTAAGAAGAAAATCAAAGCAAAGAGGGGCACAGGTTTTTTCCTAGCCACAGAAGAGGAGGAGGTGAGAACATGTGCGGGAAACAACATGGAGACACCAAGGTCTCATGGAGAAGCAGGGGGAGGAGGTGCTCCAGGTGCCAGAGTCGAGATTCCTCACCATGGGGGTGACCATGGTGAAGCAGCTGTGCCCCTGCAGTCCATGGGGATCCATGGGGGATGCAGAGATCCATCCACAGCCCATGGGGATCCACGGGGGATGCAGAGATCCATCCACAGCCCATGGGGATCCACGGGGGATGCAGAGATCCACCTGCAGCCTGTGGGGGAGGTGCTCACGCCAGAGTGGTTGGATGCCTGGAGGAGGCTGTGATCCAGTGGGAGACCAAGTGGAAAGAGGGGGGCCACTGCTTCCAGGCTGGAGCAGCCTGTCCTTGGAGGACTGCATCCCGTGGAAGACTGACCCACGCCGCAGCAGGTTTGGGAGGACTGCTCATGAGATTTGAGCCATGGAGAAGGAACTGTCTCCTGTGGGAGGGACCCCAGGACTCACAGGGGAAGGACTCCTCTCCCCGTGCAGCAGAAGAAAAACTCAGGTGATGACCTGACCAAAACCCCCACGCCCTGTCTCCCTTCACTGTTGGTGAGAAGGAGGGAGGGGTTGGGGGAAGAAAAGGTGTTTTAAGGTCTTGTTTTACTTCTCATTTTCCTCCTCTGATTTTGTTAGTAATAAATTCACTTTGTACTTCTAGGCTGAGCCTGTTTTGCCCTTGGAGTGTGTTTTCTCCCAGTCCTTATCTCAACTCATGAAGCCTTCATCAAATTTTTCCCTCTCCTCTGCCCAACTGTGGCAGGGGAGGGTGAGTGAGTGACTTTCGTGGGTGCCTGGCATTTGGCCAGCATCAAACCATGACAAAGATTCACATTCCTGTTTATTTGTTTTGGTCATTAGTATGCTCACAGGTTGAACAGGGAGGTCATTTGGAGGTTGAGTGATGCAAAAACAATTGCAGTGTAAAGTACTTGTTTGGAGACTTTGAAATCATGAAGGTTTAAAACCAGCATTTAGCCTGGGAACAGACCTGAGGACTCTGGCCCTACATTTCAAAACAGCAAACTCACTACCTACTGTCTAGTTTTTCCTAATTGCTAAATAAATTGGACTCTTGAGTGTTGTAATGTATGTGAACCCTGACAGTGTGCCCCAGGAATTCATCAAGGTTACTGAAATGTAAACTGCACTAAATTGGGTAAGAAGAAACTGGGAAGCAGAATACCAAGACAGCAAGAAATAGATAAAGAAGGACTGTGCCGCACTGGACTAGAAGCAATCATATTTTCTGAAAAGTGGGTGCAGAGCGCATAGACAAGACAGAGGGATCGCATGTGCAGTGGTTGCAAAATGCATAAGTAGAGTGTAATGTAAACAATAAAGGTCTTCTGCGAAATCATATTGATTCATTGTTCAGAAGTCCTGAGTTCCCGCTTCTGAGTGAGGTAATTAAACTTACCTAAGCTTTGCATAAAGTATAGCTGGGGTTTTCCAAAGGTTGCTAATATAAATCAGGCAGTGAAGTGGGACAAAGCATCAGACTTATGATTTCCTGGGAAAACAAGCAAACAGATGGTGCAAGCACACATGGATTACAACCATGTGTATTTTTGCTCAGTATTCCCACCAGACATTCGGCTCAGGGGTTTTACTTAATCTGAGAGTCTGTAACTGATACTAATGAACACTACATTTGCCTACAGAAAGTTAAGTATATATATATATATTTTTTTTAATACATGGAAATATGCCTTGTGGCACAAGAGGAAAGTGACTTTTAAATAGAGTTTGGCAAAAATATTTGTCACACAGAAGGAATCCCACCCTACTCAGCTATTCCAATGGTGACTTGGGATGTGGAAATGTCCTGGAAAGGAGTGAGCAGAGAAGAATTTTACTTTATTACTGGATTATGAAACCATGTTAGTTTCCTCTTACCACCTTTTTCTGCATCCTTACTGAGCATGTATCATTTTATGCCTTGGGAAAAGGCACAAAGCATGTGTAGGAACCGTAGAGCAGGCTGTCAACAACCACAGTGACACTCTGCCAAGATGGTTGTCAGCACTGCTAGAACAGCAGATGTGGCACTTTCATCCAAAAAGTCTTTCCCTTTCAGAGCAGCACAGGTTTCTGTGGACAATGCCATTCAGGTGTCTCTCACAGCTGAATGACACCAAGATTTAGCTGAGCTGCTCAGAGCTTACTTCATGTGCAAGGTGACCCAGGGGCAACCAGCATCTCTTTTCCAAGTAGAAGCTCCTTTGTTTTCACTTATCTGTGGGGTTTTTTCCCCACTTTATAATTCTCTATCAGTGTCTATTTCTCATTTTCTTCCTCTTTGTTCATCCTTTTGTGATTGTGTAGGAAAATGGTGTTTATTTTGCTCACTTCAGCTTAGTATGACATTCTGTGAGAAGCACCCCCTGCCCTCAACAACAGTGTATGAAATATGTAGAAATAGCTCTAAGAAGCTTATGTTGTGACTGGCACTTGTCACCCTCACTAGAGAAGCAAAAATGATGGTATTTGAGGCAGGGTAGAAAACAAAGACCAGCCAGACTGTGCATGAGTCTTGATGCCACAGTATATGACATGAATGACCACAAGAAAAACATTTCAGTCTTTAAACATTCAACATTTTATTTAATTATTAACTGTTCCTTTGGTTTTTTGGATGTATTTTTTAGGCTTTGTGTGTTTGGTTTTGTTTTTTTTTTTAATCTGCCTGCCTTAGAGCAAATATCTGTTAGCACAAACCCTTCTCTTGAGCAGAGGCCTCTGAAAAGGCCTCATCTGAAAAATGTTAAGAAATCTCAGGATTATCATCTAATCCATACTGCTGTTTCTGGGCTGTGTTACATATATACAAATAATTTATGAAAAATGCTTTCCTGGCCTGATGGCAAAGAAATTTTTTTAATGTAGAGCTCATGTCTTCTATATGAAATTATTAAATGTTTCTTAGCTGCACTACACAGAACTAATGGTCCTATTTTAAATTCCTTATTTTACTATCTCTGATCCAGATTTGAAGTCTGCATTTGGCTTCTTCCTCAAGAACAGGTTTATACAGACCCCATATTCAAAAGCCTTTGAATTTAGAAACATCCAAAAGGAGCTTAATATGTCCGATATCTTGTTCAGGCTTGTCACTGCTCTGGATTTTCAGAGACAGTCTTGTTGACTTTGGATTTCACTCAGAGAAACACTTGGTTCATTTTCTCTTTCAGTGAGTGTTATGAGCTGCGGAATGCTTTTGGAAATGAAGCAGCTTTTTACTAGAAGTGTGTCAGTAGGAGATAAATCCTTCCAAAAACCTGCCAACTTCTTTGGTGGTCTAAGTAGGAAAAATTGAATGCTGCGTTATTAAAAAATTTAAGTGTTATCCATTCCAGCTACAGTCTCAAATTTAAGCTCAATTGTCAGCCCTTTGCCATTGCTGTTCTCTGTTAACAAAGCCATGTAATTTGTATTATCATCACTTCAGCATCTCCTTTATTCTGCTCTTTGTATTCAGCGATCATTACTTTCTGTTTCTTTGCTGCAGACAGAATCCTGCTCCTTCACATCTCCCCTTTGGAATATTGTAGTGGATCTGCCATTGCTATTTTTTATTGATGATTTGGTATTTCACCATGGCAGGCAGAATGGTTCCAAGATTTTCTCTCTGCAGTTCCAATAACCCCATTTTAACCTAAAAATAACCCTTCTTTTCATTATCTCTACCATCTCAGCATAAATAAACAGGCCAGAGCGTGTCACTAGGAGCATTTTTACCTCCAGCAATGACTCAGAGAGGTCTGGTTGGCTCTGGTGCCTACACGGAGGCAGGTCCAGGTCTTCAGCTTCTCCCGTAGCAAGATATGAAGTATTTAAAACTCATGTCCCATTCTACTGCCTGAGACAGTTTTTGGTGGTTCATTGTAAAGTCTTTTATTTCTCCCAAGTTATTTGAGATTTAAAGGGCTGTTGGAGCTCAGTATCAATCTGAGAAAGAGTTTAATATTCTGTGAAAACCTTGTTGCAGATATTAGATATTGCTGGTTATTTCTGTACACACTTGAATTCTAATTCAACAGAATAATGCTTAATGGTAGTTTCATTGGCAGCTACTCAGAGCATGAAAACACAATCTTGGTGTCAGGATGAGTCATGAAAAGCTGGTGTTACCTTATTTCTAACATTAAAAAGGCCTTGTGGTACTTCTGATAATGTTGTCAAAAGTGCAGGGCTTGATCAGCTCCCTTCTCATATTTTTGAAGTCTGAGAGTAGCAATGTAGAAGGAACAGGAGATGAAAGGCATGTCCATGCTCCCCAAACTAGGGGGAGATGAAGCAAATCCATGCCAGAAGATGCCCATCCATGTTTTGGGCTGGAGTCTGTGTCCCCCCAGGCACTCCAGGGCTGACTGCTGACCATGTGGCTGGCAGTGTGGTGGAACAGGCTCCTGACCAGGACTCTGTGGAATACAGGTTATTTAGGGTCAAAAGGAGACAGGTGCTGGTTTGTCTGAGAGGGACAGCTCAGGGGCATGGATGTTAGAGCCAAGGGCTCAGCATCTCCCTTCTGGTGTGATACATAGACTGAGCTAAATACTTTGGGGCAGGAGTGACAAAGCCCCCACACTGCAAAAGGAACCTCTTTACCGTTTGGTAGTGGTGAGAAGGAAAACCCTCCCTTCTCTCTGCTGGTGGTCACAGTGGCCACGCAATTACACCCCCATGTGTTCTTGTCTTTAAAAGTGCAGCCACAAATTCTTGTGTAAAAATCCTTTTTGTTTGATAGTAGGATTGATGAGTAGGACTTGAGAAAATCCTGTCAAAGCTTGACACACCAAAGTGGGGTAACCTTTCTATGGATGTCCACCAGGATGGTGTGCTTGGAGACCCATTGAATAAGGTACAGCTCAAGGGTCCCACCTGAAGTAAGTAAGATTATCCTCGCTCTCCTCTTTGTCATATTAGCTGTAATGAAAGACATTTTAGGTGATAATTTACAACATTTGAGTGCCTTGCTTACTGGGATCACAATGAATTAGCAGTGATGGTTCTTTTCCTGGAATATTTAGAAAGTATATGAACAAATTAGAGGCAATAGGAGAATGTAGCATGGCTACAGCTGTGTGGGAATGGGCATCCCTCAATTCCAGAACTGCAAGTCCTTGAGGAATAAAATGCATGCTGAGTCCCAGCCTTTTCTATGGGACCTACTTAAAATTGTTTCTATTTGGTAGAGACCAAATGGCAGAGAATGGCCTTTATGAAATCAAACCCCATTAATTGTGACCTTCTGTCATAGGTTAGCAAGCATAGTCCCAGAAGGGATGTCCTTGCAAAGGGGTGCTTACAGCTTCCTCTGGGACCTGATAGAACCTATCAGATGGCCAGTTTGAATATGGACAATTCTTTAAGCCACTTAAAATTGTGACCACCTCTGTGATCCACATTTAAGAATAGACAAACTCCCCCCCAGCTCTCTGTCTCATTTCTGGTGCAGGGACAGGTGGCTGCGGGCCCCGCGTGGGGGCCAGCAGGCCCAGCCAGGCCCTGCTTGGGCCAGGCTGGGCCGGGCCACGGCCATCCTGAAGCTGATGGACCTGTTCCAGCCGTGGAACCCCCCTCACTGCCTTGCTGTGGGCAGCCGGAGCGGCTCAGCTCTCCCCCCTCTCCACTGCGATAAGAAAAATTCAACATTCCAGCTGCAAAGCTGCAAGGCCGAGGTGAGATTAACCCTTTTAGTGCTGTGAAGAGCTGAAAACCTGAGGGAAGAGAGAGAGAGGAGATGCTTAAAACTGAAATTCTGTTGTGAAGCTAGGATATATCAGAGTATCCCGTTGTAATTTCATGAAGATATGGGGGGTGGAGTGTTCAACTCGTAAGCAATAGCACCTGTGCTGAGATAGGCAGATGCTGACGCAGCTGTAATTTCATGAGAAGTTTGGACAGGGAGAGATGGACCAGATGAGGACTTTTGCTCCAAATGGGAAAGGAGAAAACCTCAATTCCTAGAGATGCTCCCAGAGATAGTCTTAACGATGAAGATGAGGAAGACCCTTTGCTCCCAGGGAAGGAGAAGGGCCTCTGTTTTTTTGTTTCTGAACGGCTCAACCTTAAAATTGTACCCCAAAAAACTTCAAGAGTGGACTCTCGAAAGCAGTTGTGGGAAAAGCTGCAAGTCGGGGGAAGGGACTCACATGCGAGCAGAGAAACTCCTCTTCCTAAATGGACTGAACAATATTTGGAAGTGGGTGGCTGTCTCGGTGTGATTCATAGCACGAGCAAGAAGAGACTTCTCTTTCTAAATGGACTGAACAAGGTTATTATGGAAGTGGTAAACAGACTGAACATCTTAAGGGTTGTCTTTACATTGTCAGTGGGAGAAGGGAGGAAGATGGGGGGAGGAGGAGAGTTCTGAAGGTGGTATAATTTTTTTTTCTTTTCTTCTTTTAGGTCTGTTAATAAACTTCTTTATATTCTTTCAAGTTGGTCCCTGCTTTGCATTTCTCCTAATTCTTATCTCACAGAAGATAAACAGTAATGAGTATTTTAGACCAAACCACTACACTAAATTGGTGTTTCCGCCCAGTTACAAACCCAACCCACTACACCTTCTTAAAAGACGCCCTGTACAGGGGCTGTGACACAGTGCCACAGAACTAGCTCAGGAGGATTTAACTGTTCAGCCAAACTGGCATCTCTCAGTGTTGGGGATGTCATGGTTTAACCCCAGCTGGCAACAAAGCACCATGTAGACACTCACTGCCTGCCCCTCTCGGTGGGATGGGGAGAAGAATCAGGAAGAAAATAAAAAACCTAGTGGGTTGACATAAGAACAGTTTAATAATGGAAGCAAATTTAAATATAATAATAGCAACAATAACAGCAAGAAGAATAGATAACTAAATCCCAAGAAATACAGCTGCTCACCACTTGCTGACCAAAGCCCATCCAGTCCTTGAGCAGTGGTCAGCCCCTCCCAGCCAACTTCCCCCAGTTTATGTACGGGGCATGATGCTCTGTGGTATGGCATATCCCTTTGGCCAGTTCTGGTCAGCTGTCCTGGCCATGCTCCCTCACTTGTGCTGCTCCTTGCTGTCTGAGCAGGAGACACTGAGAAGTCCTTGACTTAGGGCAAGCACTGCTCAGCAACAACCAAAACAGTGTGTTATCAACATTATTCTCATCCCAATCCAAAACATAGCTGTGTACCAGCTGCTAAGGTGAAAATGAGCTCTATACCAGCCAAAACCAGGACAAAAGATGAATCAGCCTAGAAGACAATCTCCAGAATTTTTTAGAAAGAAATTTAGCTGTTCAGAGGTCATTTGTATCTCTTGACTACTGATCCCAAAGTAAACTGGTAGGAGCTCACTGTGGAAAAAGTCATCACATGGCATATAATGCACAAAGGCCAGGTGTCATGGTTTAGCATCGTTAGCGTTTTTAGTAGAGGGCTTCAGCCACGGAAGTGATTCTCTTGCAAAGAGGTGCTTAAAGCTTCCTCTATAACCTGACAGAACGAATCAACTGGCTAGTTTGAAAATTGGCACATTTTTTAAGCGACTTAAGAAGCTTGACACACCTCTGTGGTCCACATTTAAGAACGAACAAAGCCCGGCAAAGCTCTCTTGCTTCCGGCTTTCGGACAGGTCACTGGGGATTCGTGGCGTGGCCCAACAGGGCTGGGCCAGGCCCTGCTCGGCATGCCCCGGCCAGGTCGGCCGCGGCGCAGCTTGGCTCAAGATCTCGGCCACTTTTGCTTGCTGGATGCCCAGCCCATCCCCCTCAGTGCGGGCTGGGGCAGCTGGGAGACAGCCACCCTGAAGCCATGCGGCCCTGTTCCATCCGCGGCCCCGCTCCGTGCAGGCGGCCCCGCTCCGTGCAGGCGGCCCCGCGGCGCGTCTCGGCCAGGCCGGCCCCCCTCCCTTCCTCCAGTGCGGCCAAAAATTCATCTGAGGCCACTGCCTGGCAAAGATCACGTCACCAACAGCGAGAGGCGAATTCCAGCTGCAAGGCCCGGGCGAGATTAACCCTTTTAGTGCTATAAGATTCCTCCTGAACAGATGAAGCCTGCAGACATCAATCCTCTCCTGAGTCAGAGGAAGAGGAAAGGTAAAGGCACGTGAAGAAAACACCATAAAGACACCAAAGTCAGTGAAGAAGGAAGAGCTGAAACCCCGAGAGAGGAGAAAAGAGGAGATGCTTCAAACTTAGAAGCTGAAATTCTGTTGTAAAGTTGTGGTGATGAACTATGATACATCAGAATACCTGTTGTGATTTCATGAAGCATGGGGGGTGGAGCGTTCAAACCACAATCATGAGCAAAACTACCTGTGCTGAAACAAGCAAATGTTGAAGTAGCTGTGATTTGATGATAAGCTTGAACAGAAAGAGATGAAAGTGATGAAGACCCTTGCTCCCAGGGAAGGGGGAGGGCCTCTGTTCCTGGAGCTGAAGATGCTCCCAGAAATAGGTGAAAAGAACCTTTGTTTCTGAGCAGCTCATCCTTAATATGGTACCCCATTAGCTAAAGATTGAACCCTCAAAAGCAGTTGTGGGGAAAGCTGTAAGTTGAGGGAAGGGACTTTCACATGCGAGCAGAGAACCAACCCGGGTGGCTGTCTTGCTGTAACATTGAAGCCATGAGAGAACTGCTTCTTGTGGAGAGGTCTCCATAGCATGAGCGAGAGACACTCCTCTCCCTAAGTGAACTGAAAAAGAAGATTATTATAGAGGTGGTAAACTGACTGAAAATCTCAAGGGTTGTCTTTTCATGTTGTCAGTGGGAGAAGGGAGAAAGGTGGGGGGAAGAGAAGTGTTCTGAAGGTTTAGTCTGACTTTTTTTTCTTCTTTTAGGTCTGTTAATAAACCTCTTTATATTCTTTTAAGTTTTGTGCCTGTTTTGCTTTCTCCTAATTCTTATCTCACAGAAGGAAAATAAGTAAGTAATGGATATTTTGAACTAAACCACTACACCAGGATAGTGGATCTAATGGTGTTTGTGAACCAGAGCATAACTGAGCTGCTGTGAGAGACCCTTTGGGGGTGTTTCTGTCCACATGACTGCAGAGGGAGGCAAGGGAGATCATGCCTTCCAGACTGGGAGGTAGCTCCCATGCTATGGATCCAGCAGGATGGCTTGCTGATGGACAGCCTGCTCTTTCCCACTATTCTGAGCAAACTTTCATTTAAATGAGCTTTAAATTTTAAGACCAAAGTTTTCCCAGAAGAAATATTTAATCTGAGCCCAGCTGGCCTTTTAAAATCAAATTCTTTATTAACTGATTTGTTGTCATTAGCCACCAGGAAATGCACTTGTAAAGACACTAGATAAAAATTTTACAGTTTCCCAGTACCCTAATTTAGGTATTTTTGCTGCAGAGAGTTCACTTGGAAGAGAAAAGGAGGACATGTGGATACTGAAAAGCTAGAAGAGGAATTTTCCAGCTTTCTGCAACATCCTGTGAAGTTTTCCTTTCTCATGCAACCTAGCTGAAAACAGTTGGAGGTTTTTGTAAACCAAGACTTCATCTAACACCTGCAAACTTGTTTTCCAGTATTGTTATGGTACATTGGAAAGTTATTTTGAAATGGGTGTTGTAGAGTCTCAACCAATCATTCTGGGAGGTGGTTGATCAAGGAACCAATAATATCATGCCATTCTTGTGAACCGAGTTATATCAATGGATTTATAATTAATTAAATAAGCCCATTTCTCCTTGGACTTGAATTCTGTGTCGTTCTTCTCGCCATCCCTGGTACAACAGAACAGAGGACAGACTGGATATTTGAGTACCATTCAGAAGGTTTTTTAAAAGCTCATTTCTCATGCAAATGCTGTCTGAAATAATGTCAGATTATTTTCTATCCAATACCTGATCCATTACTTTACCACTGGAGATTTTTACTGTACTATTTTCTTTGTTGCTTTTGGGGCCAGCTGCATCTTCCAGACCTGTAGCCCCCTGTTGAACCTGAGACAGCCTTTAAGGAAAGATAAAGATGATGACAAGTCACCCCCCTCCCTAGTACACAGGGACATTATGAAATGTTCTTTCTGCCAGGGCAAATGGATTTTCGTGAGCTTTCTGTATTGGTTTCCTGGACAAAAGAACATTTTTTGCTTGTGTTTTTGTTCTGTTTGGGTGATTAAGAGGTCATTTGCTAAAGCCCACAGAAAACTACCCCATGTGTAAATTTATTTCAGCCCACTTAGTGAGAAAGGTACCAACATGATGGTGTGAAAGGCTGTGTGAAGGAGATCTGTGGGATACAAGGAGCCTGCTTGTGTCCCCAGCTAAGAAAGGGCAATTTCAAAACATGCTCTGAAAGTCAAAGAAGCAGTGCTACCCAGAAGACTTCAAATGTCTGGCAGTTTTTACAGTAAGACTTGGCATCCTTCAGCTCCTGTACACCTGACTAAAGAGATTTAAGTCAGGAAATTTAACACCAGGCAGATGGAAGTGTGCCAGGTTGGCTCCCTGTAATGGAAGCTCCTTCTCAGCTGTATGGAAGCTCCTCCTCAGCTGTATTTGTACCAGCCACAGGAAAGTATTTAGATACAGCTGGCAAGGCAGCAGGAGATCACAAGAAAATATTGAGAACCCTCAGCTCTACTAATAACAGGTCCTAAAACCAGTGCCACTTCTTATTCTTTAGGTCTGTTCAGAACAAAGCCACCCCATGATAATGTTGACCTGCTGCTTTTAAAAGAACATCTCCTGGTGCTGGTGGGGTGGTCTAAGGCTTGAGCCTTGACACTGACAGGCAAGAGTTTGAAACAAATTCTGCAATTAAAATGACAGGCAGCAGAAATTGCCAGTCATTAAAACTGGTGGTTTTTGCTTTGTAAAGGTGAACTATTGAAAAAGATTAAAAATTAATCACATTGATTGGATGGTCTGGGATCACTCAGAAATGATAAACTTCTCTAGAACTCACACTGGCAGACAAAAGAGTCACCATTAAGATGGCTGGGGTAGAGGGAGGTGGAAAGGGGCTCTTCTGTTTGAAGCACTCATGATGTTTGTCGTGGTTAAATTTATATTATGGAATGATGTATTTGAAACCACATTGAAGCTCTCACTGTCTGTCAATGCCAGCGTCACACAGTGCCCATCACAGGAAGAGACAAGGTCTGTCTTAAAAAAAAATTGGTGTTTTAGAATTTAGAGAAAATTCATTTCTACTCTTTTCCATCAAATACCAAGCAATGGATTTCAAGAATGTTCTCAGATGTTCTGTATGTGACCAAATACCTAAACAGTAAAAACCTCCAAACCCTTGAATTTCCTGTAAGTTTTTGCAAGTTGTCAATACTGGATCAAACATTTAAATCTATTTCCTAAAGGTCAAATTTTACTTTTTAGGTGATAATACCACTTAGTTCCTGATAGATCATTTCAGTGAATTGGATGGAAACTGCATATAAATGACTGAAAACTTGCACACCTCCAATATGTATCAAAGGTGAATTTCCAGCCCTGCTTTAGAATCTCTCTTCCTCCTTTGGATGGATCTGAGTTTTTGTCTAGCAAACCACCCTTGCTAAAACATTTGCTTTGAGAAGTGTGCTTCAAAAAGGTGGATTTTATTTGAATTCCATTGTCTGCAGGCTCAAGAAAATTTCAGGTATTTCTCAGTTCCTAAGCAGTTTCTTGTGCTCTCTGGTCTGATGTCTATGATGATAAGCCAACATGAAGTCACATGTATTTGCTGGGTTTAGGAATACTATTAAAATAGGCAGGTAACAAAACTCTCTGATGGAAGAACTGTGGTGCTTGGAAATTAATAGTTACTCTCAAGATAGATGTAAGAAAAAACATGATTAAATCTCAAAGGAAGCTCAGTAATACACAATTACTTGATGTTATTGTAATCTGGCATGTAATTTTGCTATGAGGCAAAAATTCCTCCCAAATAAATTCCAAAGTCTGCACAAAAAGGAGGGGAAGTTTAGAAAAATCTGCTACTCTGTGGCTTGATGTATGAATCCAGTATCTGGTTAAGGGCACGGAACAGAGGCTCAGATGGCCATGCTGTTAGTTCTGCCATTAGTATTAGAATTTAAAGGTTGCAGAAATTGTATTTTCTGCAATAAATCTCTGGGTTCTCATATGTAAAGTTTGGGACTGGAATTAAAAGAAGTCTTTTTTGTTCACTTAGCTATTGACTTAGTGGGTAACTGTGGTTTAACTTACACATTTCGCTGCCTTCTCACATTAAAATGCATGGATCATTCCAGTGGTGGTAATATTTAAGATTGAGAGGTTTACAAGTTTAGGGTTTAGAGAGTAACTGAGCCTGACCAGTTTGCATTGTGTAGCAGGGGGAGTCCCGGGTAGAGGGGAATCCAGCCAGAATCACAACACGAACACCAATACGATTTGAGCATCGTGCTCCAGTTTTATTCTTCGGTTACACCAAGTTATACTTTTTCCAAAGTTCACTCCCCTTTCCCATGAGAAAGCCTCTATGCAGCGGGGGAGCTGACTAGTGTATACCTTTTCCCAAGTCTGTTCAAGGCTGCTGGCTAGCAGGTGCCTTGCAAGCCTGTTTTCAGACTGAGGCACCATCAGGGGTACTTCTGCAACAGCCCTGGGATGCCCAAGCTCTCCTGGGGTATCCTATATTCCACAAGGAATCCCTCTACAGCATTGGGAAGGCAGTAGTAGCCACAATAATGTGGAACCTTAGGTAATTGCATTACAAGTCTGTGGCTGGTGGAGGAAAATAAAGGAGGTCTGAGCAACCCTTGGTCTGGTGTGAGTGCAAATGGTAAGTGGTTGACTTCCATTACCCACAGGACACAAGAGATGAGCTGGGAAGCAGTGTAAGTGAAACAAGGTCAAATTTGGCAATGCCTAGGAGACCAACATTCAAATAAAGTTTCTGGATTGGAATATCACAGTTTTGGATCTGGAATATCACAGAAGGAGGTATCAATTGTTGGATGATACGCTGAATCAGGCAAACACTGATCAACACAGGAATCTGTCGGTAAGCTCTTAGTTTGGCAAATGCTGCATCGTACCAGGAGCAAGCATTGATGATTTAACATTTGTTTTCTAATAGTTTGGCCCCACAGCAAGTGGTGAAGGGAAGGGGAGGGGAACCCACGTGAGGAGCAGCTGAGGTCACTTGTTCAGCTTGGAGGAGACTAAGGGGAGACGTCATTGCAGTCTACAACTTCCTTGTGAGGGGAAGACACCAATCTCTTTTCTGTGGTGTCCAGTGACAGGGCCTGAGGGAATGGCCTGAAGTTGTGTCAGGAGCAATTTAGGCTGGATATCAGGAATAGGTTTTTCACTCAGAGGGTGGTTGGGCACTGGAACAAGTTTCCCAGGGAAGTGGTCACAGCAGCAAGCCTGACAGAGTTCAAAAAGCATTTGGGCAACAATCTCAGGCACATGGTGTGATTGTTGGGGCTGACCTGTGCAGGGCCAGGAGTTGGGACTTTGATAATCCTTGTGGGTCCTTTCCAACTCAGGATATTCTATGATTGTATGATTCTAAATGTTTCAGGTACTTTTCCTTCTAAAATTATTTTGCCTGGGATGATAACACACAGTATTCTGTCCCTGAGATCAAGTTCAGTTCCGACAATATGCAGAAGCAACTGCTTTTGCTTTTGAAAGATTGTGGAAGGAAATTTGCAGAAGCTGTTTTCTTCTTCATAAGGTCTTAATGGCCCTTCAAAGCTTCAAATTATATTTTTCTATTGAAATAGCCCTCGAAAGAGATTTCTTTAAGGAAATGATCAGTGGCCTCTGCAATCAGCCTGAATGAGCTGTGAAGCAATGACAGGATACTTGTAGAAGAAACATTGTTCATCCCTGGTAGCATGACAAATTGCTGAGATTATCTGATGTAAATGCCAATGATTTGACAACACATTTCTTGAACTATTATAGGAGAAAACAACTACTGTGTGAATTAAATGCAGGGCTGAATATGTCGCACAAGGACATACTGATCTAGAAGAGTATTGTTCAATTGTATTTGCCATATATAAGATAATCTTGCCCCACGCACCCCCCTCCCAATTATTCTTTATGAAAACAGTATTCACATGGAGCTTTTTAAAATATTATAGAAATCAAATTACTTGTCTGTAAAAGAGCTGTAGGAATTTGGCTGACAGGAGAACTACAGTTGGCCTCAGGAGAAAACTGAGCAAATAGAAGCTAGTGAGTGGGGCAGATTTTGCTCTGAATTTTACACTTGTCTGAGTTTGAGAGACAATTTAAAAGAGGACACTCTGCAGTGTTGTTTCCTCTACAGGGTTCCAATAATCCCTTTACACCAATAGGAAAGGAATACCAATAGGTGAAAGTGAAAAAAACCACAAAGATTTATTAAGAAACAGGATGCTCACAAGACAAGGGGAAAAAGAAAGTTAAATAACCGTTAGATATTAAACTGTCAGACCTTACCCCACGCGTATACACTGGGACAAAAGACCCAAAAAACCAGAAAAATGCCCGCTCATGACACGCAGTACAAGATGGCGCTGGCTTTTCTCTCAGGAAAAGAAAAACAACCAGGGACTTTCATGAAGTGGATGAAAGCCCGGTGGCTTGTTGTAGTGGATTCAGTTTGTAACCGGGCAGAAACAACAATTTAGTGTAGTGGTTTGGTCCAAAATACTCATTACTATTTACCTTCTGTGAGATAAGAATTAGGAGAAATCAAAGCAGGCACAAAACTTGAAAGAACATAAAGAAGTTTATTAACAGACCGAAAAGAAGGAAAAAAACCCCAAAGTCATACCACACCTTCAGAACTCTTCTCCTTCCCCACCTTTCCCCCTTCTCCCACTTTAAAAAGACAACCCTTGAGATGTTCAGTCTGTTTACCACTTCCATAATAACCTTGTTCAGTTCATTTAGGGAGAGGAGTCTCTCTTGCTCATGCTATGGCGACCATCTCCACAAGAAAATCTCTCATGGCTTCAAGTATCATGAGACAGCCGCCCATTTTGGTTCTCTGCTCGCATGTGAGAGTCCCTTCCCCCGACTTACAGCTGTTCCCACAACTACTTTCGAGGGTCCTATCTTGAGCTACTGGGGTACTATTTTAAGGTTGAGCTGTTCAGAAAAAAGTTCTCTTCACCCATCTCTGGGAGCATCTTCATCTCTAAGAATAGAGGCCCTCCCCCTGTCCCTGGGAGCAAAGGGTCCTCCTCATCTTCATCTCTAGGACTATCTCTGGGAGCATCTCTAGGAACTGAGGTTTTCTCCTTCCAATTTGGAGCAAGAGTCCTCATTGCTTCCATCTCTCCCTGTTCAAACTTCTCATCAAATTACAGCTGCTTCAGCATTTGCTTATTCCAGCAAAGGTGCTTTTGCTCACAAGTACAGCTTGACTGCTCCACCCCCCATGCTTTCATGAAATTACAATGGGTACTCTGATATATCATAGTCTATCACCACCATAGCTTTACAACAGAATTTCAGCTTTTAAGCATCTCCTCTTTCTCCTCCCTCAGGATTTCAGCTCTTCACAGCACTAAAAGGGTTAATCTCACCTGGGCCTTGCAGCTGGAATTTTGCTTATCGCTGTTGGTCACATGATCTTTGCAGGACAGCAGGGCAGCTTTAGCTGAATCTTCACCCGCACTGGGGGGCGGGGGGGCACATTGTCGGCAAGTAGCAGGGCTGTGGGAGGGCCGTGGGTGGAACAGGGCTGCAGGGCTCCAGGATGGCTGTGGCCTGGCCTGGCCCAGCCCGAGCAGGGCCTGGCCTGGCCCAGCCAGGCCCTGTACGGGCCCTGCAGCTACCTGTCCCAGTGCCCAGCGCCAGAAACAAGACAGATATCCCCTGGCCTTTGTCCATTCTTAAATGTGGACCACAGAGGAGGTCAAAATTTTAAGTGGCTTAAAAAATTGTCAATATTCAAACTAGCCAGTTGATAGGTTCTGTCAGGTCATAGAGGAGCTGTAAGCACCTCTTTGCAAGAACATCATTTCCGGGACTATGCTTGCTAACCCATGACACTTGTCCAGCATTGAACTCGTCCCCATGGCAGGGCTCCGCGGAGATGGTCATGGCAAGGCGACACAGCTGAGCTGAAGTCTCATTGTGTTTTCGTGGCCCAGCTCACAGGGGCTTTGGACTGGAGCGGCGCCACCACGCTCCTGCCAGCACGGAGTCCCCTCTTTGTCTACGACAAATCAGCTGCTCAGTTCACCTCAGGGCACTCCAAAGCTTGCCACTGCAGCCTCTCCGCACCAAGGCAAGGAACAGCTTTTTGCCTGGGCCAAAAAAAGCTTTTCAGTCAAGCAAAAAACACATTGCCCAGAGCCGTGGCAAACCTGGGCAGTGATGCTTCAAAATGCCCGTGTGGCAAAAAGCCTCTCTGGCCCCACACACACTGATCCCTGGTCTGAAAGATACAATAACCATTTTTTGGGCACAAAAAAGGATCATGGAATACACTACTGTGGATACAGAAATGCTGCTGGCAAGGGTTTTCTTTCTCTTTTCTAAGTCCGTGAGAGACTTTTCTCTCTCACAGAAGAGGTAGAAGAGTTATGTAAACAACCAAACACCTGCAATCTTGAAAAGTCTTGTTTATGGTACAGTAGAAAAATATTTTGACAATGGATGTTTTAGGATTTTAGCCAATCACCCCAAGGGGTGGCTGATCCTTTGTCCAAATAGACTATGAAGAAAAAAAGTCTATAAAAGAGTTTGTAAAATAATTAAATAAATCAATCTTGCTGCACAATTCCTGCCTGCTGGATCTTCTCTCCTCCTCCCTACGGCTGCAGGACACGGTGATATACCCTAAGGTATTTTTTTTTTTTTAGTAATATTTGGTGCACCCAACGTGATCTGCATGCTGCCAAGTGTCCTGCTGCTGCAAGCCAAGCCAAATTTCTCTAGAGTTACGCTGTTCCCCTTCCCCCCACCCTGGGACTGGGAGGTCCGACAGGACTGAGAAAATGGCGAACAACAGCTCACAAACTGACGCTGTGCTAATGGTCTGGAAAGGTGTTTTCAGTATAATGCACACCTCCATCCCTGAAAACTCACTTCGGGAATTATTAACTCGGGCTGCCTTGAAAGGGATTCCTATGGACAGAGACACTGCCCTGGACTTTGGCTTATGGAAGGAACTTGGCTTTGCTGTCCGGCACAAGCTCCCATCTGGGGACCCAGCAGCGTTAGAATTATTCCGAACTTGGCATTCGTTATTTATGCTGCTGACAGACCTTGACTGTGGCAGCAGGGCTGGATCACCTATTTCAGTGATGAGCGACGGAGGGATGTCCGAACAGGACCCCGCTGACCGGGCTTCAGGGGCGTGTGGTGCTGGATCAGAAAAAAACCTCCCGGCTTCACAGGCAGAGCCTGTGCCGTCTCAGCCTGCACAGTCGTAAGATTCCACAGCCCCCAGGGACCCCACGCCAGCAGAGGCGGGGGTGTCAGGGCAGCAGGAAGCTGCGCAGTCCGTCTTGCCGCTCGGCTCAGCGGTGGCCACGACTTATCCAGGGCTGCGAGTTAGCAGTTTAGCGAATTGGACCGTGGCAGCTCCTAGCCCGTCTGCACATGCATCAGCTGCGCCAGGAACACCCAGATCTACCTTCTTGGCCAGCATAGCCCCAGGAGTAACTGCTGGTGTGGTCCATTGCCCTCTATGGCGCTGGACTGTTCTGCACAGCTGCAGAACCGAGCTATCGACCTTTTAATACAGTATCTGCCTTTGCTGACAGAGCTACCGAACATATCACGGCAGCTGGAGGAGCTGCTCAGCTTGCAAAAGCAGCTGCTGCAGATGCCAGAGGAACCCCACCATGCGGGGTGTGCCGGGCCCACACTGGCCACACCGCCCGCGCTGCCCACAGGAGATGCGGCTCTGAACCAGGAAGCGGTGTGGCCAGCAGCGAACCCAGAAGTACCGCTGCCACGGGAAAACCCGGAAGCAGCAGCGGCCGCGCCCTGGCCAGCAGCAGCACCAAACGCCGCCATGGAGCAAGGGTCAGCAGCGGCGCCAAACGCTGCCACGGAGCAAGAGACAAGTGCAGCGCTGGGCGCAGCTGCAGCCCCAGAGACAGCTGCAGCAGCTCCATTACCAGTTCGATCAGGACCGGCTAAGATGGCATCCCATAAAGAGGCTGTTGTTCAAACTGCAGCGCAGTCAGCTGTAGCCTGTGCTGTCTGTTCTGGCTCTAGCGAACCTAGCCAATGTTCCCCTCCCCGCTCACCTTTGTTCGCTCACAGCGTCTCAGAGTTGCCTTTGCCTGATGATTCATCATCAGGCAGTGAGGCAGATGAGGTTCTAGCCCCAGGGCATAAAGCTGTCATAGCCGAGTGGTGAAAGAAAAGGCTGCTCCGGTCTCGCCCCTGGACCTTTCAGGACTGCACGGTAACAGTGCGTCCAACCCACTACAATCTCTTCTTAGAGTCAGTTAAGATGCGAGCGTTGGAGGAGGGATATTGGAAATTATGGGGAACACTTGGAATGCCAAATAGATTTGAGGATTCTGGGGGTAATCGGGAAGCTGTTACACTCCATCCACAGGCTGTGCCAGAAGCTCAGGATGGTAGTGACTCCCCAAAAGGGGAGATCCAAGCTTTCCCAGTGTATAAGGCTCTCCCAGATTCAGGGGGGCATGACAAGCATGAGGTAATTGCTTGGAAGGTTGCCCAGGATCTGCAATCCAAGGTGGCACAACATGGACTAGGTTCTGCTGAGGTTATGCAGAGGTTATGATAATAAGGGTGATAAATACAGATTTGCTTGCTCCATTTGATATCAGACACTTAGGTCAAATTCTATTTCAACCTGTACAATTTACAGTTTTTGAGAAAACCTGGAGAAAACTGGCCAGCAAGACTGCATTAGGGAATATGCAGCTCCCTGCTGCCGATCCTAGACGGACAGCGGGAACGGATGCTCTTATGGGGACTGGTCCCTTCTCTGATCCCAGCCTCTAGCATCTTGCAGCAAGCTCAGCAGGTTGGCATGGCTGCCCTGTTGAAAACATAGAGTTGTCTGCACCTAGAAAGTGATATACTGAAATAGTTCAAGGGAAATCAGAGTCATTCCTCTCTTTTGTAGAGAAAGTTGCTGCTTCTCTTGAGAAGCAGGTTGAGGATGACGGGTTAAGACAGTTGTTGTTAAGGCAGTTAGTGAGAGAGAACACAAACGAGGAGTGCAGAAAAGTCATAGATGCCTTTCCAGGGGGTCCTGAGGTAACAGACATGGTCGAGGCCTGTTCTAAGGTGGGATCCGGGAACCAGAAAAGGTCTGCTTCGGCTGCGTTCCTGCAGCCTGTTCACACATCTTCTGATAGTGAACCAACGCAACCAAAACAGGCAAAAAAATGGAAGCGGCCTAAGCCAAGCCAAAAAGAGAACACACTGATCCCCCAGTGCAAGAGGTGTGGCAGGCCGGGGCATTGCTCAGACTATTGTAGATCCCGGACTCATGCCGATGGTCGGCCTTTGTCGGGAAACTTCCACCGGAGGAAGGGAATTGCAAGGAGGGGGAATTGCTCTCCGATGCAGTCACTCCCCCAGAGAGTGGCACAGGTGCAGGCACAGGCCTACCCAGCCACCTTAGAGACAGCACCCAGAGATCAGATGGTTTTGACATCCACACCCCAGCCACAGTCGTCTTAGACTCTAGCAGTATTTATAAAGTTCCCTTGGATGCATATGGACCCTTAGCCCAGGGATCCAGTGCAATGCTGGTGGGAAAACCTGACGTTACCCATCAAGGAATCTTAGTGCACTCAGGAGTTATTGATGCTGACTTTAAAGGTCAGATTTGCGCTATGGTCTCCACGCAAAAACCCCCGTAACTATTCCTGAAAAGACCTGCCTTGCTAAATTAGTCTAATTTTCTTGTTTCTTTTAAGTCTTGTGTCGCCAGGGTAGAACAACAAACTCACAAAGATAACAGCAGTGGATCTACAGGACTTCCGCAGGCCTTCTGGACTGCAGACATCTCTGACCAAAGGCCACAGATGACGTACCCTGATCCTGCCGAATGCCCGTCCGCCCTGGACTCAGCTTCGAGGTTTGATTGATACGGGTGCTGATGTAACTATCATCTCCTTCTCTGCATGGCCTCCCTCATGGCTTTTAGCCCCAGTGGGATCGGCCATCGCAGGATTAGGAGGAGCCACACAGAGCTATTTAAGCGAACAGCCTGTGATGGTGAAGGACTCAGAGGGACACCCAGCTACAATTAGGCCTTATGTTGCTACCACTTCCCTTAACCTTTGGGGACAGGACGTGTTGGCAGCTTGGGGGGTACGGATTTGGACAAATTTTTAGCAGGGGTCACTGTGCGTAAGGGCGCACAGTATCCTACACTGCCTTTGTGGTGGTTCATTAACACACCAATCCGAGTCAGACTCTGCTTAGTTAGTTAAATTAAGGGCTGTTATCATGGCTTTTCAATGATTCTCACAGGAACCTTTGAATTTGGTTACTGAAGCCGACTAGAAAAAGCTTTGGATACAATTAATCACCTTACAATACCACAAAATTCAAATAATCCTGTTATTCTGAATCATTTTCTCTCATTGCAGTCTGCAGGTGAGACACAACTGCCCCGGGAAAAAGTCTGGGTACGGAATTTACTCACTAACCAGTGGGAAGGCCCTCATGAGCTTATCGTTTGGGGTCGTGGGTATGCTTACGTTTCCACAGATACTGGGGTACGATGGCTACCTTCAAAATGCGTTTGCCCTGACCTATGGCACCAGAGGCAGAACAGGCAACCTCCAAATGATGACCAGAACACCAACCATCCAAATGGCGACCAGAATGTAGATCATCAGCCTAATGACTCTTCTGAGGATGACCAGGATGTCAACCATCAGGCAGATGGTCCTTCTACAAGCAGAGACTGGGATGGTCCTTCTACAAGCAGAGACTGACTCTTGTTATGGAGTCAGATAGTTAAAGCCTTAAGGACATATTTAGAATTAATGACTGATGTAAATTTCTGTTTAGGATTAATAGTAGAGTTGTTATCAAACAAAAAGGGGGAATTGTGGATACAGAAATGCTGCTGGCAAGGGTTTTCTTGCTCTTTTCTAAGTCCATGAGAGACTTTTCTCTCTCACAGAAGAGGTAGCAGGGAATGTAAACAACCAAACACCTGCAGCCTTGAAAAGTCTTGTTTATAGTACAGTAGAAAAATATTTTGACAATGGATGTTTTAGGATTTTAGCCAATCACCCCAAGGGGTGGCTGATCCTTTGTCCAAATAGACTATGAAGAAAAAAAGTCTATAAAAGAGTTTGTAAAATAATTAAATAAATCAATCTTGCTGCACAATTCCTGCCTGCTGGATCTTCTCTCCTTCTTCCTACGGCTGCGGGACACGGTGATATACCCTAAGGTATTTTTTTTTTTTTAGTAATACACTACCATAGTAACTCACACCAAGATGACACTTCATATTCATTTACTCACTATCAGAAAAATGCCTTTCCAAAATGTGTTTCTGTGCTTTCACATTTCAGACCTTAATTCTTTGTTGGGCTTTCTTTTCCTTTGGGGAAAAAGTACTGACAGCAAATTATTTATATTCAGGGAGGAGAAAAAAAAGCAAGCTGTGCACTTCAGTGTTTCATCTTATGCTTTTTATCAGGAGAAGAACTTAAGCTAAAAACATTTTCAGCAGCTATTCAGTCAATTAAAAAATCTAAATGCAGAATGGCACCTGTTGTTAGTTTGTGCCTTCTGGATGCCAAACAAGCAAAATTATAGGTGATTATAAAAGGCTTCATTGGAGCCAGGCAGCCAAAAAAACTGAACACGTGGAAGAAAAACAGTCATCTGCTTTTGTCAGAAGCAGGTGAAGTTGTTTAACCATCACTAATATGAAAGGGTGATTTGTCAGCAGGCAAATTGCACAGGAGATCAATGTAGACAATTGAAATTTTTGTGTATGAGGGAAATGGGACAGACTACATATCAGGCTGAAGACCCAGAATCCCATGGAGGCAGATGACCTGCAACAGAAGTTTTCTTAATTTAATACTTCTGGTGACTTTGCAAGTTGCATCAGAAAAGATGCTTTGCTCCTACAGTGCCTATAGCTCTGTCACAGGGATGGTGTCTGATGGGTCCAAATGTAATGACTGGATGGTCCAATGCCAAGATGCTGATTATAGCTTTTAGTCATGTGGGTTTCTGCCAAGCTCCAAAATGTCACACAAACTGTTTGGGGCACCTAACAATATTTGCCTCTTCTCCATGAGTTATTCCAAGACTTAGAAATAACTAGAGAACAAAAGTATCTGGACCTGCCACTCCACTTGCAGTGCCCTATCCAGCTGGTTTGTAGGGGGCCATTAAAGCAGCTGGATCCCATTTGTCCTAGCACCCTCAGTGCATTTACTCCTGCTGGCAGGGATGGTGAACACTTCCCTAGCAGAGAACAGCAGCATTCTGTCCTCAGCTGCTGCTGCTATTCCTTGAGCAAAATTAACAGAGCGCAGGCATAGGGAGAACCAGCCTCTAGAGTTGTATTTGCAGAATTAATTTGCAAGATAAGTCAGGAAATTTATAGGATTGTTCCAATGCTTTGAGGAAAGATTAAGAAAATCCCTGTAATGTTAAAGCAAATTACAATTCTTTCCAAGGGCAAAGGGATTCTTACAGTCCCTATGTGTGTACCCTTTAAAATTAAGATAATATTGAGAGATAATGGTATTTAACACCTCATCACTATTTTAGTCTTTTTAAATACTTCTCTCCAACCTATATTACATTCAGAACTGCAGATTCTGAGATTAATACACTTTGACTCTGAACATGCAGCAGTGATTAGGAATACAGTAGGAGAGCCTGGTTGATAGATCTTCAGCACAGTGAACACCCCCCTTACTGCCATACCTCTATATCAACTCTTTCTATCAACCATTTGACAGTGGACACAAAAGACTGATGCTGAAGACAGTGGCAAGCATCAGCACTTTATTGCAAAAACCTGGCCTTTTTAAGCACTTAGCCAGTTATCTGTTTACATAGTTTTAAAGCATAACAAGCATAATTCAATCACCCACCATACACCACAATGTGAGCACGCGATGGTCACGCAGCATGTTTTTCTACCCCTAATTCAGCTGAGTCATTATCCAGAATCCTTTTCTACTTAGCCAAAGTAACAGAAATAGACCATGATTTTACAAAGGCAACAAGGCCTTAATTTTATAAGGTTTTACCTATACGCCACATACCACAACTGGATTCCCAGAGGAGAAGAGCTCACAATAACCACCACTGGACCTCCAGAGAAGGACCGGACCTTTCTACAGGATCACTGCTTCAACAGGACCATGTCCATCACTCCAATTGGACTGCTGCCACCACCCTGACCAACAGGGTGTCAGGTCGTATTCTGATTTTGTTGGTATAAGCCACTGTTTCTGTGCTATTGCCTTTATTGTAATTTTTTCTATTAAATTGTCATTCTGACTTGGAATCCCTCACAACATATTTGTGTGGAGTTAATTCCTCCTGCTGGTTTGCCTTCAAACCAGTACATGGGGATAAACAGAAAATATGATTTGTGCTCTTTTGATAGCATGATTATTTTCATGAAGTGCTTTCCATACTGTTTAGACATCTGGCTGGCCTGTGATGACCATGTGTTCTGGTTGTGACTGTGGTGTTCTTACTGGCATCTGGCTATGCAGCTGTGTTCTTTCCTCCTGGCTGAAAAGCTTGCTCATCCCTGCCTCAGCTTCATCAGCACAGTTGTGCTGCAGTTCACTTCAGGCTACACTTGGATCCATTTAAAGGTAAATCTTGACAGAGAATATGGCTGTACTTAACACTTCGTCAGACTGGAAGAACTCTGTCATGTTGACTGAATTGATGCTGAGTAGTTTCAGGTGGCTGTTCCAGGTGTCTTTACCTGTATTTGCATTTAGACATTGCTCTGGCCTGGGAGTCCAATTTGAGTAGATACTCCATTTTTAAGAGAAATGCCACTGGAAGGGTGTAGTGGTTTGGTCTAAAATACTCATTACTGTTTATCTTCTGTGAGATAAGAATTAGGAGAAATGCAAAGCAGGGACCAACTTGAAAGAATATAAAGAAGTTTATTAACAGACCTAAAAGAAGAAAAGAAAAAAAAATTATACCACCTTCAGAACTCTCCTCCTCCCCCCACCTTCCTCCCTTCTCCCACTGACAATGTAAAGACAACCCTTAAGATGTTCAGTCTGTTTACCACTTCCATAATAACCTTGTTCAGTCCATTTAGAAAGAGAAGTCTCTTCTTGCTCGTGCTATGAAAACAGTATCACACCGAGACAGCCACCCACTTCCAAATATTGTTCAGTCCATTTAGGAAGAGGAGTTTCTCTGCTCGCAATGTGAGTCCCTTCCCCCGACTTGCAGCTTTTCCCACAACTGCTTTCGAGGGTCCACTCTTGAAGTTTTTTGGGGTACAGTTTTAAGGTTGAGCTGTTCAGAAACAAAAAAACAGAGGCCCTTCTCCTTCCCTGGGAGCAAAGGGTCCTCCTCATCTTCATCATTAAGACTATCTCTGGGAGCATCTCTAGGAACTGAGGTTTTTCTCCTTTCCCATTTGGAGCAAAAGTCCTCATCTGGTTCATCTGGTTCATCTCTCTCTGTCCCAACTTCTCATGAAATTACAGCTGCGTCAGCATCTGCCTGTTGCTTACGAGTTGAACACTCCACCCCCCATATCTTCATGAAATTACAACGGGATACTCTGATATATCCTAGCTTCACAACAGAATTTCAGCTTTAAGCATCTCCTCTCTCTCTCTTCCCTCAGGTTTTCAGCTCTTCACAGCAATAAAAGGGTTAATCTCACCTCGGCCTTGCAGCTGGAATGTGGCTTATCGCTGTTGGTCACCTGACCTCTGCCGGACAGAGGTGCCGCTTTGCTGAAATCTTGGCCACAGTGGAGAGGGGGGGGTTCCGAGCCACCCTGGCCGCCCACAGCAAGGCAGTGGCGGGGGGGGGGATTCCATGGCTGGAACAGGCCCATGGCTCCAGGCTGGCTGTGGCCCGGCCCGGCCTGGCCCAAGCAGGGCCTGGCCGGGCCTGCCGGCCCCTGCACGGGGCCTGCAGCCACCTGTCCCAGCGCCGGAAACGAGAGAGAGCTTGGGGGGGGGAGTTTGTCTATTCTTAAGTGTGTATCACAGAGGCAGTCACAATTTTAAGTGGCTTAAACAATTGTCCATATTCAAACTGGCCACTGATAGGTTCTATCAGGTCCCAGAGGAAGCTGTAAGCACCCCTTAGCAAGGATATCCCTTCCAGAACTATGCTTGCTAACCTATGACAAAGGGAAAGCTCCATGAAGCTCCATACTTTTGGCATTTACTCTCATAGCGCAGCAGTCCACTTAGCCTAATTAGTCACTCAGCAGAGCTGTGGGTGGAAGCACCACCAATTTTTTGAGATTCAGTCTATACAAGAACAGACATTACCACAGTACATGTATAGCTCTGATGGCCCTGGTCACCTATGCATTTTTGCATTAAATGATGGATAATTTTGTTGCAGTTGTCCTTTCACCAAAGTATGAGCAGGTTAAGACTGTGCCATGAGCACACAACTGCAGAGGAAGTGTGTGCAAGTGAAATTTTGCATTGAGAAATTGTGGAAAAAGTGCCGCACGGAGTCTTTTGAAACCAATGCCAATCTTCTCCAGTTTGAAAACAGCAGGACTTCTTTGCAGGGAAGTGTCCATTATGTCAGGAAAGCTACTACAAAAAGGAAGCCAGGTATGTGAGTTATATGTTTCCATATAGTTTCAGTTCTTTCACATGGGCTGTACTGTGTTGGAGTCTGTTTGAAAGTGCAGTTCCAAATCATGTCCATTTAATGTCTTCTGCCAGAAGTGAAAGAAATAGGAGCAGAACCTCCTTGGGAACAGAAGGCTTTCTGGAGCTCCTAGCTATGCCGAGGCCATGTGTGTTCCCGCATGCTTTCCCAGGGTCAATGCTTGCCCTCCCTCATCTCTCCTAGGGGTCCCGTGTTCATGACATCCCCGTGAGGAAATTCTGGGTCCTTTGGCTGTGTGAGATGAGGCATTTCATTATGTGGGATGTTTGAATGTGCTGTTGTTTTTCACTGTGTATCTAAGAAACATAACTTTCATCCCTGTGTGGTGCCTATGCCAGTCTTCATAAAAGGCCTCAGTCATCTTCCTTAGCAAAAATGTGTAATTTGCTGCCATTTAATTACACCTTTTGTAATATACTGAGGGTGGTACTGCTTTAATCTGAAAATGCCACTTTGGAAAGTGCATGTCAATGGATGAACTTGCTGAACTTCTAATTCTCTGAAATCTCTTTTAGAACCTATTTTAAACCTAATCTAGTGGATTGTTTGTGAATGGTGTATTTCAGTTTCTGAGGGCCTGGTGCTGTGAATCCATTCCCTGTCTTTTCATTCTGCCTCCACATGAGTGCTCTCAGGGAGTGTTCACATAATCCATACAGCCATTTCATGTAGGATGGATCTTGGACTATATTGTGAGGTTTGTTAAATATAATATAAACTACTCAGCCTCTGGCTTTGGCTTTCCATTCAGTAATGCACTGCATATACTAAACATGCCACTGCTTTGAGTTTAGTCGGGCACCAGTAATACCTCTGGTAACATTAAAGTAGTACAATTAGTCTAAAATTTACATTGTTTACTCCTGCTGTAAAAAAAAAAGACAGTGCTTCATCTCTCTGATAGTCTGATCTTTGTATTTGCTACCTCTCAAATGCTTGCAAAAGTGTGTCAAGGTTTTTTTCAAAACTTAATGAGAGGAAACAATTTCCTTTCTATTTCCTTTTAGAGAAACATCTGTTTAGTGTCTTAGAGCAGCTGCCCTCATAGATTACTAGATAGTCAATCAAAGCTGAGGCTAACATTTCAAATCCAGCTGGTTTTGGCAGCAAATGCTAGTGGGTCACTAAATGCACTTAGCCTGGCTTTCATATGCCTTAAAGCAGTCATCTTTGGTTGTGGAGGAAACAGTTTTCAAGTTTGCATTTACCTTGTGTTTATCATTGCTCTTGCTTAGACGTTTGAGCTCTTGGAGATTTGCAGTGTGCTCACAAACTGCCCAGCTGTTTGCAGTGTGCAAGGTGGAGAAAGAGGGATAAATCTTCAAGTGATGTAAAACTGCTGTTGATTTGTTCAGTTTGCAAAGCTAAACAGTAATCTGTCCACTCTTACAAAAATATATGGGTTTTACTAGTGCTAGGTTTTTGTAGGGGATTCCTGGAAATATGAACAGTGGCATAGGATTCTGGTTTTCCCCTGTGGTTCAGGATTTTTCACACTAAAACATGGTATCTTTTAGTTAGAGATGTGCCTTTAGTGCAGCAAAGTCTATTTAATGGAATAAAACTTCAGCTTGTTAGCAAGGAGAGTACAGGCTGGGCTTCATCATGCACTAGTTTCCAGCCTCTGGGAGTGGTGAGACTTAGCTTGATCACCTTTTACCTAGGCTTTTGGAGGTGCTAGGTTAACACTTCTGTTGCTGTGCAGAAATGTTCTCCATCATCTGCTGGGGAAAAAAACCCAATAGTGTGACAATCTGCCTTGGTTTTCCATGTTTTTGTAGCTTTGCCTTGCTGTATTGCTAAAAATTCTTACTGATCTTGTTCCTATACAGCTAAATGCATAGCCTGAAAGCCAGAGATAACAGTACAAATCCTTTCTGGCTTTTCTGCATCTGTGATACAAAATGTTATGTTCAACTGGTAACGCTTCAAATTATGAGAGTGAGATCCTTGATAATGCATGTGTGTGAATTTAATGGCTATGGTTAGATTAACCTTGATCCAAAAGGGGTGACAGCCTTGTCTTGATTTGTAACAAGTAGTTACGTTACCAAAGAGATATTTGCTTTGAACATTTTCCTTTATCGATGTTTTGTATCACATTAGGTGCTGTACTACTCATAGAAAAATTATCAGGATTTCTCTGTGTAAACATCAAGTAACCTCCAAAACAGATAGTTGGCTCTATTTAAGTCTCAGTATTTATCTCACATGGGAATATCTGATACAGGTGTTTGATAACTGCTCACTGTTTATTTCCCTCAATACAGGGAAGCTGTACCCAATTCAGAAGGCAGTTGTATATCTTCAGGGCAATTAAGTTGTGTTAGCACTGTTCTGACCTGGCTCTGAAGAAATCTTACTTGGAAATTCTAACTCCTTGATTACCCAAAATACTGTAGCTACGCAAGCAGTATAAAGTTAGAGGGATTATATTTGTTAGAAACAAATATTCATGGAAGAGAGCATTGAAACCAGACATAAGCACTAGACAGCAGATCTGTTAACACTGAGCTTTGCAAGTGTCAGAAGGCATCTGACTGTACTAGTGCTGCATGGCAGCTTGGATGCTCAGTGACCTCTAGTTTTAAGTGGATTTACAATTTTAGAGGCTAAAATATATTCACTGGACTAAATAGGCTATACTTTGAAACAAAATGTTATTGCCTGTCTTGCCATATCTTTACAATTGGAAACTGTTTATAGCTTCCACGTCCTCATGCCCTTTTCTTTAATCCTGCATGTTGAGAAGAATAGCAGCAATGGGAAAATATCTTGGGCTCTTGGGATAAGAGATGAGATGCTGTTATTAATATCTCTTAATAGCTGTATTTTCAAAGCTCTCATTTGTTGAAGTTCAGTGAAGGGCCAATTGCTTTTAAATGGTAGGAAACAATTAGAAATACAATCTTTATTAAAATAAATACCTGGTGATAGATAAATTTAGTGTTCTGTTCTTACACCCTAAATTTATAATACAAATTTTACAGCCTTGCTCAAATTGAAAGGACGAAGTAGCATGATTGGAGTTTAGCTTTTCATATTGTTCCATGTTACCTGAAAATAAAATCAAAGATCAAGCCTGTAATTTTATATCATTTGAGTTACTGACTGCACTTCAGACAAGCTCTCATTGCAATTTCCATCCCTTCCGAACAGCAGATTCCTTGGCAAGAGGAGTTTGAAGTTGCTGATTAGGTTTGAAACTTGGGTTTCCGCCACCAAATAGATTCAGTAGGGCTAAATTCTGTGCCTGGTCACTCCTACAGGATGTAGGGAGGAGTAGGAATGGAATAGGTGGGAAGCTGGATTGTGATTTTGCCCCCAGATTTTCCTAAATGCTTTCAAGGATTGGCGTGTCAGAGGCTTGTATTTTTGAGTCTGTTGATGGAAGGTTGTTAAGGAGAAGTGCATCCCTCAGTTTCCTGGAAGAGTCCCAGTAACACTCCTTTCTAACTCCTAAATTCTCTTAGCCAGAGTCCATCTGGCAGGAAGGCAAGGGATTTCTGGTACACCAGTGTTATCTCAACACTGTACCGGAAACATAGCTGAGTTACTTTTTAACAGTCTCTGAAATAAGGTCTTTGTACCTAAGTTTTCCTTATCCATTCTCCAACACAGCTTCCTAAGGATGGCTGGCCAGTATTTGTATTTGAATAGCTTAATGCTCATGATCTTACTGGTTATTAGTTGTAGATCTATATATCCCCAGCATTTTTGCTCTTCTCTATCTGCCTTGCAGTTGGCACCTTCTCTACCAGAGAAGTAGTCTCAGATCAGGATTTGTGCTGCAGAGATGCAGTGCAGAAAACTGAATTAACTTCAACACTTCTCCCTCTGCAGCCATGTCTCTGGAGACCTGCCTGGCAGGGGTTGAATTCAACACAGAAACAGCAAGTGACAGCTCTGGGTGATGCCTAATGATTTTTGTCTTTTTTTCTTTTATATATTTTCTGTATTCTTTACACATATATTTGTAGCTTTGTAGCTTATTACTGCATTTGTAGCTAGTTTTCCCAGTACTTTTCCATGCCCTGATAGGCAGAAAGACAAAACATATTCCAAAGCCCCTCTCCTATCTTGGTTCTCCTTAGAAACCAAGACCAAAAACCAGCTCTTCAAGATACATTTTCATCAACAACATTTAGGCCTATCTGAGGGGGGAGGATTTAGAAGGGGCTTGGACTGGGGTGAGGGGAATTGCATCACCACCTTTCCTAATTGGTGTTTTTGTCAAATATGCTGATTTGCTAAACGTATAAAACTGTATTCACCCCTGGGGGGGTGGGCTTTTTGGACATTTTCCATATCTGCCCTTGGAGGCCTCCAGTAAAGACCAGGCTTTATATTACCTCCTATACTAATATTATCTTGAAAGTATCTGTTGTTTCGTTTATAAGTTCTTAAGGCATCACAGGTATTGTGGCTGTTGGGCACCAGCACTCAGGGCAGGCTTGAGTTTTCTGAGCCTTCTTGTTTTCTTTGGAAAACAGGTTTATCTGAGATATAAAAGAGAATACTGGAGCTTAGCCAGATCTTTAGAGACAAAGGGCACAAGTCTTCCTTATTCTGCAGTTATTTAAGAAGGTTTGGGGTTTACTGGTAATGCAGGTGAGTTTCAGAACACCACTTTTCAGTAGCACTTGTACTGCCAGTGACTCTTTCATACATCAGAACAGCAGGAAAGAAGTTCTCTGTCTATGGTAATGCTTCAGCTACAAACTAGAGATGAAATAAAACTGCAGGCAGGCTGCATGTTAGAAGGGTTATTTATATGAACAGCTTTGATAGTACTTTAGAATGCGCTTTTCTTCTGATGTGGAAAATTGCGAAGGATGTGCAGATGGGACCTTTTCGCAGCTGGATGTAGGCACAGCACACTCTGTTAGCATTTCTGGCCTCTATGCAGCCTGCAGGACAGCTCCTGTGCCCATGGGCAGGGCACAGCTGCAGCTTTGACTGGCTGACATGCCCTACAGTAGGAATGGGGGGAATCCCAGCATCCTGGCCTAGGAATGACATGGGCACTTGTGAGGTGGCATCTGCACAAGCTCTGTGAGCCTCTCCTAAGCCATTTCCACTTGGCTGGGCATAGCAAACAAACATCTCAGACTCTAAAGCACCAGTTTTGTGATAAAAATCATGAAAATAAGGAGACGTTTGTTCTCTTGTCCACTGTGCATTTGTCTGGTTGCAAGCAAATATATTTTCACCATTCATTTGTTCTGCTGTTTTATAATCAAGATGTTCTTTGAAGCCCACTGATCTGGATTGCTTGTGTCTTAGGCATGGGAAGCCCTGCAAATTATTACCTGGCTTTGAAAACTAAAAGAGTAATAAATTTATGAAAAACAGTTCTTGTGATCTAAGATAGTTAATGTTGGAGCAGATGTGATTCACCAGTATTCCCATTTTTCTGCTAGACTCTCTGAATTTAACTGGGATATGGCTGAAAGAGGTGGTAATTCAACCTTTAAATAACTTTCTTAATAACACCTTTTCCACACTTGGCTTCTCTGGCTCTTTTATTCACTAGTGCGGTTACTGCTATTGGGATTGCGAGCTGTGAGGAGATATCTGGCTCTTTGAGGGAGCAGCACTAGTGTGAGAAGAAGGGGAAGGTGGCATCCACATTGGCATTATAACTGTGAATGCATGAGTGCCATTGGAGTAGCAGAACACCCACCTCACAGCATTGCATCGATGGTTTCTTCTCTTTCCCTTACTGTCAAAGCTCCCAGGCATTGGCCTCTGTTTTGGCATTTTTATTTAACTGGATGACATTTCCAACTTCTGCCAAGTGTATGCTCTGCAAAACTTGTGAAAAGTGAATTGCTGGGGTCAGTTTCCTGGTAAAATAAATGATCCTGTGGCTGTAGAAATGTGAGGTTTTAGTCAGTGAAGAAATATGTATAGCAATGAAAACCATGATAATTTAGAATTCTTATGTTTCAGAAATAATTTTTCCCTGATCAGATAAAAATTCAATTATTCAATTATTCAGTCATAAGTTTAAAATAAACAAAATGAAATCCATGCTGGCTGCATGGTCCAAATTGGACTTCTCAGATAATTATTCTGAAAATTGTCTAAAAAGTCTAAGAGCTGAAGGCTTCTGACTAGAATATACTTAATTATATAAAGATGCATTATTTAGTAGATACTCTAAGAGTTTATTTGCCACCTTTCTTGTCTCCAAAGAATTGTGCAGAAAAGACAATTTAGTATCCAATAGTTACTCCTCTTTAATCCATACAGATGTTGTATATTGGAGGTGAATAATTTGTTTTCATACAGGAAACACCTAAAATGAATGGTAATGTGTCTTTGTTTTTCCGAGGGAGGCTGAATCTCAGCACTTCCTATTTACCCAGCCCACTCTCTTGTAATGATCTGATTGCTTTTATCACTTGTGATTGTCACAAAGGGCACAGATGTGAATGACTATAACCTGTGCATTTGGAAAAAACATCTGTTTATCTCTGAGGTCAGAACAGCCACTTAAATTTTCAGATAATCTGATATTCAGAAGCAGAAAGCCTTGAAATTATGTCTGTGCCAGACTAATTGGCATTTGTTTTTTGAGATTTGTATACACTGTGGACGCAAACACTGAGAGGAAGAGCTGTTTAATGAGGGAGACTGCGAGACTGAGTTTCCTGTGGGTTCTCTTCTTCCTAGGGGAAGGGAAAGAAAAAAAATCAACTTTTCAAATATACCTTTAAACAACTGAAATCTTGAGCTTTCATACTTGTGTTTAGGACTCTTTCATGGGTGTTGCAGGGGTCATATGAGTAGCTTTCCCTGGAACAGAACTAGAAATACACCTGCTGAAATGCTCCAAGTTGCTAGAATGACATTGTGCCTCACGGATTGTTGTCAGTCAGATCCTGTGCACTGATGAGCCTCTTCTGCAAAGCACAGAACACTCTCCATGGATCCTGAATTTGACAAACAAGACATTTCAGGTCTTGCCCATAGGAAGTTCAGACATGAGGATTTTCTAAGCAGCACCATCTGCCATGCTGCACATTTGGTCTTACAAGCAATTTTCTTTTTTCTTAGTTAGCATGAGAGCTAAGAAAGTATTCTCAGCCCTGAGGAAACCCTTCTTCCTAGGAATGCCTTTCCTGTGCTAGGAAAATTCAGTGGCACAACATAACTCTTGGTGACTTTCTAATCATTAGCAAAATTTTGATTTTAAAACTGAGTATTTTTGGTGTTACAGACAATTTATTTATTTTTTTAAAAATTATTCCCACAGTAGTTTTTCTCTTTAATCCCTGCCTTGTATTGTAACTAGTGACACTAGATTGGAAGCAGTGTATCACAAGCTTTTGTTTGGATTTATAGGGTGCTTGCATTCAACACACTGAAGCACCCCTATCTGAAACTCTTACAATTTGGAACAAAAAATGTTGGAATGATGCATGTGCTTCATTGTAGCTGTCATGCTATTTCCAAGAATTTCAGCCTTAATGTCCTTTTATTGTGAATAACGCAGTTACTTTGAATGTGTAATTAATGTCCTTTTATCATCATGACAGAGTTACCACAGGATGATGCTGAGAAGATTTAAGGTTATTTTATTGAAGTTTTTGTCTTCTCTGTAGTTCATGACTGTGAAACATGCATGAACTGCAGAAGCAGTTTCCTCCTGCACTTAGATGAAGATAGCTTATGCCCTCTGCTCAGCTCATGACATTTTTAGACTCAAGCTGGATGACAGATGCAGGAGGAGGGCGGGAAGCAGAAAGAAAGTAGAAACTCAGTGTACTAGTTTGAAAACAAACCAGTGAGAGGCACCAAGTCAGAATAACAATTTAATGGAAATTAAAGAAAAGGAAAAGAAAGTAAAAGAAAACACTGACAGAGTCAAGATACAACCTGAGTCCCTATTAGGCAGGGTAGTGGTAGCAGTCTGGTGGAATGGTGGCTGCAATCCTCTGAAGTGGTGATCCTGTAGTAGAAGGGGTCTGCTCTTCCTCAGAAAGTCCAGCGGTGGCTGTGTAGCTCCTATCCTCTGGAAATCCAGTGGAGCCAGTGTCTTTGGTGCTCAGAGTCCCAGATTATATCCACGATGGGATGCTTGGTTCCTCCCTCTGGGTGGAGCATCTCACAATGGGGTAATGAGTCATGAGGCCAAGTGTTGATTATGCTCGTTGACAGAAGATAGTCCAGAGGGAGTTATCTCTGAGTCATGCAGCAGGACAATGATGGGCCATTAACAGAAAGATAGTCTGGGGGGAGGAGGCAAGGAAACACTGCCCCACCTGATTTCAACAGCTCATGAGGATGGTAATAGAATACACCTCAACCCAGGACACTCAGGAAAAAAAATACAGGTTCAAGGCAGTTTCATTTCTCAGCGGACATTTTTATTGACAACACTTGGGGTTTTTTGACAGCATGGAGTTCTTTGCAGAGGAGGAGTCCAAATTATAGCTCAACAAACCTGTTACGGTAAAGCAGAGCCAGGGAATCCTACTCTTCTGATAAAGTCTTTCTGTGCCATCCATATGTGGTAAAAAGCCCCATCCATATGTGGATAAATTCTGTACAGAAAAGTCATGGGCAAGGCCTGTTTTTGATATCTTCAGCTGCCATTACAGCTACTTTGTGAGAGATCAGTCTTGATCAGTTAGAGAGGGTTGTGCTGAAGAAGGACAAACCTTGGTGGAGTTTTTATTGTGGCAGAGGTGCATGTGTGAACGTGTGAATGTGTGGTTTTATTTGTTTGGGGTTTTTTTTCATTGAATAGCTGCTACAAAAATCCCCTCAGGGCAGGGGCTGTTCAAGTGCAGAGCAGGAAGGCTGGTGGTTTCTGGGGGCACCCCTGTAATAGGGCAGTAATGGTGTGCACATTACAGAATTTTTAACAGATCAATGAGATGTGGCAAACTTCAGTACAGACCACGTGTATTGCACAGTGTTGATTACCAAGTCTAGTATTTTTTCTCCCATCAGTTATCTAGTTTTTGCGTTATCACTCAAGTATGTTGCAGGATCATCTAATTACATAGTGAGATGCCAATTAGAAATAATGCTACAGCTGACCATTGCAAGTCAATTTGATGTGCCTTTTTCCACTGTAAACATTAATTATTGGCATTGTTTTTCTCAGTACCACCTCCACTGTCTGAGTGACAGCAGTACAACTCACCAGTTTGATATTTCTATTGTGTCTATACAGAAAAAACACTGGAAAAGGCCACCTGTTATTTTAAAATCAGCATTGAGGAGGTCCTACTGTGTGCATGTGGAGTTAGAGCAGAAACGCTGCGAAGAGAAACACAGCTGAAGGCAGGTCTGCAGCAAACACCCAGTGCCAAGCAGTCACTCAAGAAACAGTTATGGGAAGCACTGAAATAACTGACTTTGCAAGCAGGATTATTGGCATGTCCTTTGAAAAGAAGGTAAGATTGTTTGGTTGGGATGTCTTTCCCCTTTAAGTAAATAATTTATTGTATCCTGAAGTGCCTTTGTTTCCAGTGAAAAATGCAAGCATGGTTTTAATATGTAATGATAGGGTTAAATGATGTGTTCATGTTCTATAAAAAATTGCTCAAATCCCAACAAAAAAAAATTGTCATTCCCACTTTTTTTATGCCAGAACATTTGGTACTTCTCGTTTACTGGAGGTTTCTAGAAGTGTGAGTGTTGTTCATACATGGCACTGAAATGTACTGAAACAGGAATGGTTTCGTTTTTACTCTGTAATTGCCATTACTTTGTAATTGCCATTACGTACGTAGTAGTAGTAGTCTTCAATTTGTTTAACATGAGTTGTGCCTTTTTAAGGCTGAGAATATTTAAAAGGGGAAATCTGTAAGATGTTTATCAAAGAAGCACCAACCAAACTTTTAATTCAACCTCATTTCAGCCAATGTGAATTATTGCAAGCAATACATATAGAGATATAAAAATGGATATGAGATGAATTCTCAGGCTTTATTTGTACATCAAAAGGGTAAATAAAGGCCTCTTCCATTTGCTGGTGGCAGGGTGAATAGATTTTATGCAAGGGCTTCCAAATTTGCACATCTGACACAGGCTGTACCTTTTTTCTTTCTGAGACTTGATATTTTATATTGTGAGTTATCAGATAGATTGATTGAATTTTTTTTACTTCCAAGTGAAAGAATAATAGTTTTAGCAAAAGATTTGAGGACATAATTGTGAATAGATTGCTTATATAGAAATGCTAATTACACTTTTTGAATGAACATCTGTGTAAAAAAGAATTCTTTCTGTAAGTATTTCTAGTAACAGCAGCACATGGATTTTGTCAAAGTGGATGGTTATGGGTGTTGTTTATACATTTTAAGGGTTTCTCTGAGATGAGAAAAAGTACAATACTGCTTCTGTTTGTCTTCCTATGTGTAGGTACAAAAATGCTGTTAGCGAGGATTTTCTTGCTATTTTCTAAGTCCATGAGAGACTTTTCTCTCTCACAGAAGAGGTGGCAGGGAATGTAAACAACCAAGCCACCTGCAACCTTGAAAAGTCTTGTTTATGGTATAGTAGAAAACTATTTTGACAATGGATTTTAGCCAATCACCCCCAAGGGGTGGCTGGTCCTTTGTCCAATTAGACTATGAAGAAAAAAGTCTATGAAAGAGTTTGTAAAATAATTAAATAAATCAATCTTGCTGCACAATTCCTGCCTGCTGGATCTTCTCTCCTCCTCCCTATGGCTGCGGGACACGGTGATATGCCCTAGGGCCCAGGCCTGCGGTAATATTTGGTGCTGCCCGACATGATCTGCACTCTCTGACATGTCCTGCTGCTGCGAGCCAAGCCGAATTCCTCTAGAGGTATGCTGTTCCCCTTCCCCCCTGGGACCGGGACGTCCAACAGAACTGAGAAATGGCAAACAGCGGCTCACAAATCGAAGCTGCGGTGCAGGTCTGGGAAGGTGTGTTTAGTATAATGCATACCTCCATTCCTGAAAACTCAGTTCGGGAATTATTAGACTGGGCTACTTTAAAAGGGATTTCCATGGACAGAGATAGTGCCCTGGACTTTGCCTTATGGCAGGAACTCGGATGCGCTGTCCGACGCGAGCTCCCGTCTGGGGAGCCAGCAGAGTTAGAATTATACAAAACCTGGCGTTCATTATTTTTCCTGCTGACAGACCTTGACTGTGATAGCAGGGCTGGCTTGTCTATCTTGGTGATGAGTGACGGAGGAATGTCCGAGGGGGGCCCTGCTGACTGGGCTTCCGGGGCAAATGATGGTGGATTCGGAAAAACCCCCCCGGCTCCACAGGCAGAGCCTGCGACGGCTCACCCTGCACAATCGCAGGATTCCACAGCCTCCAGGATCCCCGTGCTGCCAGAGGCGGGGGGGTCGGGGCAGCGGCAGGGCGCACAGCCTGCCTTGCTGTTCGGTTGGGCGGCGGCCACGGCTTATCCAGGGCCGCAGATCAGCGGCTTAGCCACTTGGACGCCCAGAGAGGCTCCTAGCTCGGTTCCATATGGACCTGGATCTAACTTCTTAGCCGGTGTAGCGCCGGGCGTGCCTGCACCTAGACTCCCTGGGTGTGGTCCGCTGCCCTCCCTGGCGCTGGACTGTTCTGCACAGTCGCAGAACCGAGCCATCGACCTTTTAATGCAGCATCTGCCCTTGCTGACAGAGTTACCAAACTTATCCCGAAGGATGGAGGACCTACTCAGCCTGTTAGAGCGGCGAATGCCCGAGCCCGCCCCGGCCGCGCCCCCCCCGCCAGCATAGCCAGCACCGCCCGCGCCGCCAGCACAGCCCGTGCCGCCCGTGCTGCCCGCGCCGCCCATGCCGCTGGCACAGCCTGCGCCGCACGCGCCCCCCCCGCCATTCGCGGGAGACGCAGCTCCGAGCCGAGAAACGGCGTGGCCGGCGGCGAACCCGGAAGCGGCGCAGCTGCGGGAAAACCCAGAAGCGGCGGCGGCTGCAGAGACGCAGCCAGAGACAGCGGCTGCGGAGCAGCGGGCAGGGGCGGCAGCGCCCGGCACGACCCCCGAGAAGGGGCCAGCGGCGACTGCGCCGAACGCAGCTGCTGTGCCAGAGGCGGCGGCACCGAGAGCAGCTGCAGTCTGTGCTGTCTGTTCTGCCTCTAGCGAACTTAGCCAAAGTGCTCCTCCACGTACATTTCTGTTCACTTCCAGCACCCCAAAGTATCCTTTGCCTGCTGATTCCTCGTCAGGCAGTGAAGCAGATGAGGTGCTGGCCCCAGGTCGTCAGGCGGCTGTAGCTGCGCGGCGAAGGAAAAGGCTGCGCCGGTCTCGCCCCTGGACCTTTCAGGACTGCACAGTAACAGTGCGTCCGACGCGTTATAATCACTTCTTGGAGTCCCTTAAGATGAGAGCATTGGAGGAGGGTGACTGGAGGTTGTTAGAAGTCCTTGGACTGCCAAATGGATTTGAGGATTCTGGGGGTAACCGGGGAGCTGTTACACTCCATCCACAGGCTGTGCCAGAAGCTCAGGATGGTAGTGCTTCCCCTAAAGGGGAGATCCAAGCTTTCCCAGTGTATAAGGCTCTCCCAGATTCAGGGGGGCATGACAAGCATGAGGTAATTGCTTGGAAAGTTGCCCAGGACCTCCAATCCAAGGTGGCACAATATGGACTAGGTTCTGCTGAGGTTATGCAGATAATAAGGGTGATAAATACAGATTTGCTTTCTCCATTTGATATCAGACACTTAGGTCAAATTCTATATCAACCCGTACAATTTACAGTTTTTGAGTAAACCTGGAGAAAGTTGGCTGGCAAGACTGCATTAGCAAATTTGCAGCTCCCTGCTGCTGATCCTAGACAGACAGCAGGAGTGGATGCTTTGATGGGGACTGGTCCCTTCTCTGATCCCAGTCGACAGGGTACCTTGTCCTCTAGCGTCCTGCAGCAAGCTCAACAGGTCGGCATGGCTGCCCTGTTGAAAACCATAGAGTTGTCTGCGCCCGGAAAGCGATATACTGAAATAGTTCAAGGCAAATCAGAGTCATTCCTCTCTTTTGTAGAGAAAGTCGCTGCCTCTCTCGAGAAGCAGGTTGAGGATGACGGGTTAAGACAGTTGTTGTTAAGGCAGTTAGTGAGAGAGAACACAAACGAGGAGTGCAGAAAAATCATAGATGCCTTACCAGGGGACCCTGAGGTAACAGACATGGTCGAGGCCTGTGCTAAGGTGGGATCTGGGAACCAGAAAAGGTCTGCTTCGGCTGCTTTCCTGCAGCCTGTTCACGCATCTTCTGGTCACGAACCAAAGCCACCAAAACAGGTGAAGAAACGGAAGTGGCCTAAGCCGAGCCAAAAAGAAAACACACCGATCCCCCAGTGCAAGAGGTGTGGCAGGCCAGGCTATTGTACGGGCTACTGTAGATCCCGGACTCATGCCGATGGTTGGCCTTTGTCGGGAAACTTCCTCCGGGGTGCAAGGAGGGGGAATTGCTCTCCGATGCAGTCGCTCCCCCAGAGAGTGGCACAGGTACAGGCACATGCCTGCCCAGCCACCCTAGAGACGGCACCCAGGGATCAGACGGTCCCCACGGATCAGACGGGTTTGACGTCCGCACCACATCTGCAGTCATCTTAGACTCTAGTGGTATTTATAAGGTTCCCTTGGATGCATATGGACCCTTAGCCCAGGGATCCAGTGCGATGCTGGTGGGAAAACCTGATGCTGCCCATCAAGGAATCTTAGTGCACTCAGGAGTTATTGATGCTGACTTTAAAGGTCAGATTTGCGCTATGGTCTCCACGCAAAAACCCCCTGTAACTATTCCTGAAAAGACTTGCCTTGCTAAATTAGTGCCTTTTAAGTCTTGTGTCCCCAGGGTAGAACAAACTCAGGAAGATAACGGCAGTGGATCTACGGTACTTCCGCAGGCCTTCTGGACTGCAGACATCTCTGACCAAAGGCCACAGATGACATGTACCCTGGTCCTGCCGAACGCCCAACCACCCCGGATTCAGCTTCGAGGTTTGATTGATATGGGTGCTGATGTGACTATCATCTCCTTCTCTGCATGGCCTCCCTCATGGCTTTTAGCCCCAGTGGGATCGGCCATCGCAGGATTAGGAGGAACCACACAGAGCTATTTAAGTGAACGGCCTGTGGTGGTGAAGGACTCAGAGGGACACCCAGCTATGATTAGGCCTTATGTTGCTACCACTTCCTGTAACCTTTGGGGATGGGATGTGTTGGCAGCTTGGGGCGTACAGATTTGGACAAATTTTTAGCAGGGGTCACTGTGTGTAAGGGCGCACAGCATCCTACACTGCCTTTGCAGTGGTTGATTAACACACCAATCCGAGTCAGACTCTGCTCAGTTAGTTGAATTAAGGGCTGTTACCATGGCTTTTCAGCGATTCTCACAGGAACCTTTGAATTTGGTTACTGAGTCTGTTTACGTAGCAGATATCACCCAACGCTTAGATTGTTCCCTTCTGAAGGAGGTGAACAATGAAGCTCTGTTTTCACTATTGCAAACCTTGTGGTCTGCAATTCAAGCTCAAATGCATCCGTATTACATTCTGCACATTCGAAGCCACACCAATTTACCAGGTTTTCTAACGGAAGGCAATGCCAGGGCTGACATGCTGGCCAACCCTGCATGGGTAGGGCCTCAGCCTGACAAAATTGCACAAGCCAAGGCATCGCACGGTTTCTTCCATCAAAGTGCACATACCCTGCAGAAGCAGTTTCATTTAACACCAACTGAAGTGCGCGACATTGTCAGCGCTTGTGCTGGCTGTCATGGACTCGCTGCACCTTTGCCCGCGGGGATAAACCCCCAGAGGGATAAAAGCCTTGCAGATTTGGCAAACGGATGTAACTCACATCCCAGAATTTGGCCGGCTTAAATATGTGCACGTGTCTATTGACACTTTCTCCTCGTCTATGTGGGCTACTGCTCGCACTGGAGAGAAGGGCCGTGATGTCATTGCCCATTGGAAATTGGCTTTCTCAGTCCTGGGCGTGCCAGCTTCTGTGAAAACCGATAATGGTCCTGCCTATGCCTCGGAGAAGACACGGCAGTTTTTACACCTATGGGGTGTAGACCATACCTTTGGTATCCCACATTCTCCTACTGGCCAAGCCATTGTTGAACGCGCTCATGGTACCTTGAAGCGTGTTTTGGGCAAGCAGAAAAGGGGAATGCATGGAGAAACCCCACAGAGCCGACTAGAAAAAGCTTTGTATACAATTATTCACCTTACAGTACCACAAAATTCAAATAATCCTGTTATTCTGAATCATTTTCTCTCATTGCAGTCTGCAGGCAACAGACAACTGCCCTGGGCAAAAGTCTGGGTACGGAATTTACTCACTAACCAGTGGGAAGGCCCTCATGAGCTTATCGTTTGGGGTCGTGGGTATGCTTGCGTTTCCACAGATACTGGGATATGGTGGCTACCTTCAAAATGCGTTCGCCCTGACCTACGGCACCAGAGGCAGAATAGGCAACCTCCAAATGATGACCAGAACACCAACGATCCAAATGGCAATCATCAGCCTAATGACTCTTCTGAGGATGACCAGGATGTCAACCATCAGGCAGATGGTCCTTCTACAAGCAGAGACTGGGATGGTCCTTCTACAAGCAGAGACTGAACTTTAAATTTCTTGTTATGGAGTCAGATAGTTAAAGCCTTAAGGACATATTTAGAATTAGTAACTGATGTAGATTTCTATTTGGCATTAATAGTAGAGTTGTTATCTTATAAAACAAAAAGGGGGAATTGTAGGTACAAAAATGCTGCTAGCAAGGATTTTCTTGTTATTTTCTAAGTCCATGAGAGACTTTTCTCTCTCACAGAAGAGGTGGCAGGGAATGTAAACAACCAAACACCTGCAACCTTGAAAAGTCTTGTTTATGGTATAGTAGAAAACTATTTTGACAATGGATGTTTTAGGATTTTAGCCAATCACCCCAAGGGGTGGCTGATCCTTTGTCCAATTAGACTATGAAGAAAAAAGTCTATGAAAGAGTTTGTAAAATAATTAAATAAATCAATCTTGCTGCACAATTCCTGCCTGCTGGATCTTCTCCTCCTCCTCCTCCCTATGGCTGCGGGACACGGTGATATACCATAGGAACCAGGCCTGTGGTAATACCTATGCGTCTTCAATGACGTATCTAAGATAACCCCTACAAGTTAAGTGAAAACCATCTTGCTTTGAGTAGGGGATTGGTCTGATGTCCCTTCCAACCTAAATTATCCTAAGATTCTTACATTTATGTGAAATCCCACTGTATGTAAATTTGACCAATTACTTACTCAGGCCTTGCTAGCTGCCACTTCATCCTACAATTCTCAAATACTTGGAAGGGATACAATGGAAGCAAGAAAATTCTCATTGCAGTGCTCAAGTGTTGCAACCTCATACAGGCATGTGTTGTCTTTGTGCCAGGTGTTCCACAAAGTAATGGCGCCTATGTAATGCAGGAAGGTTTCTTTCAGATTACATTTGCTTTTGCTGGGTGGAGATGTAACAACCCGCTCACTAAAAAATATGCACATGTGGTCCTTGGTTCTTGTCCCTGAAGCTTCACTTCCTTTTGCAAACAGGGAAGTGAGAACCTGGAGACTTTGCTACACGTTAGTGTAAGGATTGTGCTGAAGTGTGGTAACAAACCTGTCCCAGTTTAGGATTAGTATCTCTGTTTCTAATATTCTTGTAACCCCATCAGCCAGCATTTTCTGAGGGGGACAAGTATGCTGAGGAGCATGGCCTTCAAACCTGTGTGAGACACCCGTGCTCCTGGCAGAAGTGCTAATTCCACTTTAGCTGCAGCCGAGAGGGAAGGTGCTGGGTGACAGCATTCAGTCATCTTAGTTCTGTGATACATGTATGTCCAGGAAATAAGCAGATTATCTCACCCTTGTTTCTGCTTTCATCCCTTTCTATTTTAGTTGGGATGTGCATGGGACTTTTGCTCAAATATACTTAAGACTGTCAGCATAGGATGCTGAAGGATAAATTCTGTGTTACGATTGGAATGAGCTCACGTGGAGCTTTTCATTCAGCTTCTCACAAGCTGCACATTACAACAGCCAGTTTATTTCTGACATCTGTACCAGCTCCCATACCTCAACACTGCCTTGACATCTACAGTTCAAACAAATCATCATTTCCCTTGCTTTTGGTGATATACCATAGAGGGACCTTGGCCTCAGATAGAGCTTCTACATGTCCATGTAAGACAAATCAGAGTTGCTGAACAAAAGACCTATGGCTTTAATTTTAAAAGAATAAAAAAGACGAAAAAAAATAACCCACCCGAAAGACAGTCAAAATGCAGATTGCCAGTGCTTTTCCACTTGCTTCTCAGGGGTAACAGCTCACTTCCTCCCCCTGTTTTAATCACCCTCCTTAATGCCGACTAGACTCAGTAACAGGATACTTGGATGGCAGCACTGTAATGATACTTAATTTATTAGGTCACTGTAAGGTTTCCTAGCAGGCAGTATTATGCTACCCTAAGAAACTTCCTGTGACCTTAATAAGAAATCACTAAATTATTTATTTGCTATGGCTTTCCTTTCATTCCTCTGATTAGAGAATATTATTTCATAGAAGCAAGTTCTTCATATTCCTTCTCAGTCTACTGCATTTGTGTTTAAAAAAACCCAAAATAAACCAAAAAACCTGAAAACCCCAAGAAGAAGAAGAAGAAAACAAAACAGTAAAACCTCCCAAGACCCAAGACACCAAAACTCAAACAAAACCAAACAAACACCACCAACAGCATAAATCAAAGGATGGTATAATTCTGGTTTATATAAGAGAAAAGGGAAAAAAAAAAACAAAACGAGTTGTCTTTGCTGCACTGCATATACCACTTGGGAGCAAATTCAGTTATAAAATATACGGTGTTCCATAATTACCCTTTCTGCCACAGGACCAGCTCTGACCCCTACAGGCTTAGCACAGTTTGGGTGATGTGGTACAGCTGAGTTCTCTGCCCTAGCGTTTTCCCTTTGGAATAAGGCATGACAAGTAGATAATTTGCTCGGAACCTACCACCAGTAGATTCTTTTGCCAAGTGTTTCAGTCATATGGCCTAGCCTTAAGGCTCACTGGATGTGGGGGAGGTTCTGAAAGCTGGCTAAAACTCAGGTGGAACTACTCAATTTAATCCTTTACCCAAGTGAAAGACAAATTATTTACAAGATTAATATTTTAAGAAAATATATTCATTATCCTTCTTCAAAAAGCTTCTATGAAAACACTACTTCAATGATGAATTCAATTCTCAAAAGACACAGCTTGCAGGGCCATAGCATACTTTAGTCTAAAGACAGCCCTGTGACACTTAAGTTCATAAATATTGCTTTTTCCATTGTTGAACACATCCCCTTGCCAAAACTCAGGTTTTCTCCAATTCCGTTCTTAACTCTCACATACAGATCAAGATTATGCATCAGTTCTTAAAAATATTCAGGCACCTCAGTTGCATTCCTGATCAAAACCCACAAGCAGGATGGACAGCTGTAGACTGACCATGGGGTTTTTTTTATTCAGCCCTACTGCTATCTCTTTTTGTACTTGGATGATAAAAATAGATGTTGGCACTTGAGGGGATTTTGTTCTTATTTGTGTGTGTATGACATCTGAGTCTCAAGCCCTAGGGGCTCTCTGCTACTACAGTATTATAAGGGGCCTTTATAAATTGCTACCTCATTTTGATGGATTGCCATGAAAAAGGCTTGGCTGTAAAGGAGAATCAATTTTGTTCTGTTGTTAGTGGGAATTAAGTCACTGTAAATGAAAGAGAATCTTGTCTTAACTTCAAATTTGTGTAGTCATTAAGAAGGGTTTTGGTTGGTTTGTTTGATAGGGTTTTTTTACTTCCAAGAATGGATTCTCACAGCCTCTACCATAGCAGCCCAAATCCTGGAGGCCTGTACCTTTTGCTGGACCTGTGCAGTTCTTTGGAAAGAATAATTTTCTAGCAGAGAGGATTGGAAGTTAATAGGATCAAGTTTTTGAAACTCATTGTGGCAATCACTGTTCTAGGTATCCAAAGGCTATGTTCATAACTGAATATGCCTTCTCCTGCAGAGAAGATAGGAAAGTGTTTGCAGTGCTGGTACCAATTACCACTCAAAAATGGCTTTGAGTGGTCTTATGTGTTGCAGAATTTCATCCTAACCTTGTACTCTGTTGGCTGTAGTTAGGACCAGTGTTTGGCTCTTGGGATGTTACTAAGTGGTCACTGCAAAGCTGAAGGCTTTAAGTGGAGGAATCCTTCAGACTGGCTGGCAAAATATGGGACGGGAAAGCAAACCAGCTGGGGTTTATTTCTATTTGGATAAAGTTGCCACCCCTGCAAACAGACTGTGAAAAACAAGGTTCACTCTCCTGTGAGAATTTAAAGGGTTTAATATAAAGACAATAAGAGACACATAAAATAAAGCAAAGAGGTAACAGCCGGGTGCCTTGGAGCTCTGCCAAGAGCACACCTGATGCTCAAGGTGAGTCCTTTTTATACCATTTTTACTGTCTGTTCTCTATTCATATTCAAACTTTTCCCGGAGCTGTTCTGCATGGCCACTCCTTGGTTCCGCCTTTTTAGAGGATGTGTATTCTTCTGCCTTGAGGTTTTATTTCTTTTGATTCTTGGGGTTGGGCCCACTAGGTAAGAGTCAGTGGTAGGGTGGATCTCTTAATTCTCCAGACAGTCAGAGCTGATTGCAGCTTTGGGCCTCTTCGTCTCTCCGGGCAGAGCGGTGATAATGGCTCTCGGACTCTCCTGACCGCCTGTTCTCCGGGCGGAGTAGCCTTTGGGCCCTTTTGTTCCCTGGACAAAGTGTTGATTAGCAGCTTCTTGGGCCTCATCTTCTGTTTGCTTGGAGGTTATCTTACTTGCTCACACTTGCTAACATTCTTGCTAAAAAGAGAGAAAACTACATCCACACAGCAAGAAGCATTTCTAACATTATATAATATCTACCTTTATACTTGCGAGAAGCCAATATTATATGTTTATAACAAGACTAAGGATTGGAAACTGGATTAGAAATAAGGCAAAGAAATCTTGTTATCAGCTGACTGTTGGTAGTTACATGAACCTTTGAGTGTCTGTAGAAAGTGATTCTCCTCATGGTTAGAATCAGCCTTTATTTTTAGTGAAAACAAGTAATGTAGTTATTTTCTTATCTATGCTTTTCTGTGGTTATCATTTCCCTGTTTTCTGCTGTGGCAGCTTGACTGCTGCTGGATTAAACCCGAGTCTCCACCCTCAAAACTTGCAAAGGTTTGGTTTTTTTCATGCATACTGGGATAAATTTAATTGCAGAGAAATGCAGAATGCTAATCACTGAACACCTCCCTGAACAAAGAGAGACCCAGAAATCCAAAGCCCAGCAATGTTGTTTTAGTAATATCCCACATACCTGCTCTGAGAGAATAAAGCACATTTACTGAGATACTTGTAAAGGAGTTTAATTCCTCTTTTTGTCTTGAACTTAATGGCATGAACAGTCAACACTCAATACAGGAGATACAGAGAGTGAAGTAAAACCAAGCAACCAAGTTCAGGCAATAAATGTTTTTCATTTTCCCAGTAATTTTATGCATTCGATCTCTGTTTTCTAAACATTCTTCCATGCTGATATTAAACATACTTCCATTTCTGATAGTTGCACCAAAGCACCTCTGTTAATATTTTCTGTGAATTAAAATCTCTAAACCTTTACATTTTCAAAATTGATCCAACATTTTGCATGGCTAAGATACAGATCAGTTTACAATATCTTTTTTAATCTATTAATATACAATAGCATTTTTAGAGAGAAAAATATTTATTCATTGCTTTTTGTATGCTTGTAGTGGTTCTGTTCAAATTATCACTTACTTATTTACTTTCTGTTAGATAAGAATTAGGAGAAAGCAAAGCAGGCATAAAACTTAAAAGAATATAAAGAAGTTAATTAACAGACCTAAAAGGAAGGGAAAAAAAAATCATACCACACTGTGGAAATACTCACAGCACACTTAGCCAGCCAGGCTCATAGTTCAGTGCCTTAGAAAGCCCCGAGCTCCCTAGAGAGACTGCACGGGCAATCTAGCACTTCAGTAGCTCCAAAAGCGGCAAGTGGTAGCTGCAAAGCTAATACCTAGAGCAGAAGCAAAGAGGTAGAAATATAGCCCTCGCTCTATGCTTTAATCCTGCCAGTAGATTGCGCTTGGTCTGAGACAGAGACACACACAAGCTGTTAGCAGAAGGGTAGCCAGAGCAAGAGGGGGGGAGCCCGCTTGGCTCGTCTTTTATTCAGGGGAAGGGAAAGGGGAGAACTAGGGGCGGACCCAGGGTAACCAGCCAATGGGACTGCGTTTTGGTTGAATCTGGGTTACTTTCAGTTTTACCCGCGCTTAGAGCAAAGGGGATTCAGAGCACGTGGCTCAAGCAAGTCAGGGCATGCCTGCGCAGCCTTGGGCCTGGCTGCACCTCAGGGGCAGGCAGCAACACCACACCTTCAGGACACTTCTCCTCCCCCACCTTTCCCCCTTCTCCCACTGTAAATGACAACCTTTGAGATGTTCAGTCTGTTTACCACTTCCATAATAACCTTGTTCAGTTCATTTAGGGAGAAGAGTCTCTCTTGCTCATGCTATGGAGACATCTCCACAGGAAGCTCTCATGGCTCAGTATCACAACGAGAAGCTGCCCATTTTGGTTCTCTGCTCGCATGTGAGAGTCCCTTCCCCCGACTTACAGCTGTTCCCACAGCTGTTTTCGAGGGTCTAATCTTGAGCTACCATTTTAAGGTTGAGCTGTTCAGAAACAAAGGTTCTCTTCACCCATCTCTGGGAGCATCTTCATCTCTAAGAATAGAGGCCCTCTCCCTTCCCTGGGAGCAAAGGGTCCTCCTCATCTTCATCTCTAGGACTATCTCTGGGAGCATCTCTAGGAACAGAGGTTTTCTCCTTCCGGTTGGAGCAAGAGTCCTCATCAATTCCATCTCTCCCTGTTCAAACTTCTCATCAAATTACAGCTGCTTCAGCATTTGCTTATTCCAGCAAAGGTGCCTTTGCTCACAATTGCAGTTTGAATGCTCCACCCCCCATGCTTCATGAAATTACAACAGGTACTCTGATATATCATAGTCTATCACCACCATAGCTTTACAACAGAATTTCAGCTTTTAAGCATCTCCTCTTTCTCCTCCCTCAGGATTTCAACTCTTCTTTCTTTACTTAATGTCTGCAGGCTTCATCTGTTCTGGAGGAAACTTACAGTACTAAAAGGATTAATCTCACCCGGGCCTTGCAGCTGAAGTTCACTTATCACTGTTGGTCACATGATCTTTGCCGGGCAGCGGGGCAGCTTCAGCTGAATCTTCGGAGCACTGGAGAGGGGGGGTGTGGAGCCGGGCCAGGCCATCTGCATGTAATAGGGCTGTGGGGGGAGGCTGTGGATGGAACAGGGCCGCATGGCTCCATGATGGCTGTGGCCTGGCCAGGCCCGGCCAAGCAGCCCCGGCCAGGCCCCGGGCTGAATGGGCCCAGCCCAGTTACCTGTCCCAAAGCCAGAAGCCAAAGAGAGAGCTTCCCAGGGTTTGTCCATTCTTAAATGTGGACCACAGAGGTGGTCAAAATTTTAAGTGCCTTAAAAAATTGTCAATATTCAAACTAGCCAGTTGATAGGTTCTGTTAGGTCATAGAGGAAGCTGTAAGCACCTCTTTGTAAGAACATCACTTCCAGGACTATGCTTGCTAACCCATGACAACGCTTCAGAAGACATTGTTTTGAGCCTTGTGTTGATGTCAGAGAGCTCGTTATCATTTTCATCATAACAACAGTGATAACAGTGATAACCACTTTATATCTCATAACAACAGCTGGCCAGAGTATCTTATGAGTACTCAATTTTTTTGAAAAGTACAGAACAATGATTTTCATACTTTTCATTGTTTTTTGTCATCTTTCAGAGAGTATTTCAACTCATTTCATTCACATTTGTCAATCCTTAATTTTGAAGAAAGGAAATCAGTGACATTCTCTGTTATGGATATAATGAGCTGACTCCAGTCAGAGAACCAGCACATCAGAGCTAGTCCTGGGGAGCTATGCAAATCCTTCTGAGCATCATCATTCATCAACAAAAGTCAAAACAATCCTGATTTTGAAGACTTTGTTTCTATACTCACTGATTTCACAAATTTCACACATAAACACGCCGCAGAGCTTTAAATGCTGACTGTTCTCTCAACTTTGGAGTTTTATCAACAATCAGGGAAAACTACTGACTGCATAATTAATCCACTTTGTGAAGATGTTTAGCAACTTTTGAAAGAAAGCATTATTGCTTGGGCTGAATGCATGTTTACTTAAACAAACTGACAGCTGGATTGCCAGACTGAAGACAGTGCAATTTCTCCAGAATCTATAGTGCACTCAAACAGGCAGGAGGTTTGCTCTTGCGTGAATACTGTCCTAATTGCCTTCAAACCAACACCTTGGTTGATACGTTACTCTGGATTCAGGCACTTTGAAATCACCTTGTTTTAAAAGCCACTTCAGAGCTGCAGTATCAGCACCTTAAAATCTTAATAGTCACCTTTACTCCTGTTCTTTAATCCATATATATCCACTGTAGTGTTTGAAGGATTTCCTTTTACAAGGCTCTGCATGAACCAAATGTCAGTCAGTTCTGGGAAGCTGCCCTTGTCGTATTGTGCTTGTGAGGAATTCTGTGTTGTCCTTCATCAGCACCACAGCGGAAGATACCCATGAAAGCTCAGGACAAGAACATCAATATTCTCTGGCAAAATAACCCAGAAGTTTTGATCCTGATAATTCTAATCATCCTGATCTCTATCCATGGTCATGTTTTGGGAGTTTACTTCTGAAAAATTACTTTTTAAAAAACTTCATTTTCTAGAACTGAAATTTTCTTTAGGGGGGATTCCCAGAAGACCGCTGGGGTCAGAGTATAGATGACTTTTCCCTCATTTTATGGAAGACTTCAAGTGACTTGTGCTGACTTCCTGTAGTTCCTTGTGATAGGGCAGTGATGGGCATCAGATTTCTGCTGTCTTACTGTCTATTCACCACAGACCTGATCCTTCCTTGAGGTAATGACTGCAATATTAATTCATTACTCATGAATACTAGGAGAGAGGTAAAAAGGAGCAGTGGAATGGTGGAAGAGAAAAAAAAAGAAAAATAATCTTCTGACAAGATTTTATAGGGAAAAAAGTTTAACGGGGATTGTTTTTCTCAGGAGCAATGAACAAGCAGCACAACAGCAAGTGTCATTTCAAGTTCATGGTCAATAAAGTCAAGAGATTACAGTTTGGAAGAAATAATTTCAGCTATTTGGGCACCTTGCTGTGTGTTCCATTAATGGCAATACAGTGATATTTGCAGTATTAGTGGCTCCCTAGCTGGGGAGGCTGGTCACACAGGCAGCAGCCATTGAAGAGCAAAAACATAATAGGATGCTTGGAGAGTGGGAGGAAGATACCAGAGATTTAATGACATGAAAGTAAAGCATTTGAAATAGAATTACATGAAGAACATTCGTTTTTCCCCTTCGATTATGTTTGAATAATGAGAATTGCAGTACCTGCAAAAGAACTGTAAAGTAAGTAACAGCCAGGGATTTGTTTTCTTTAGTCTCAATAAGGGACATGATTTGAAATGTAGTATTTGATTTAAATGGTGTCTCTCTGAATATGAGAAGTAAGGAAATAAACTGAAATGTGATTAAGTCAGAGGGACCAAATCCCTTGTTAAGTGTCTACATAGATGTATTTCTAGTTCATTTCAAGGCAGTTGTTTTGATTTATTCCAACTGTGGTATGAAGGAATCCCAGAAGCACTGGGCTAGCTCACCTGCATGTACTTGCCTTTGGGTCTGATTTTTAATAAACCACCCTCATGCAACTCAAATGAGGGAATGATACTTGCCATGCAGCATTTGGACCCAAGGCTGCCTCACTTGGAGGTGAGAGGGCCCAGATAGCCAGGAAAGGATGCATTTTACAGGTTTCTGTCCCTTCTCTGGCTCAAAGCATTTCACCCACCATCACCAAGTACAGTCTAAGAGCAGATTTTGAATAAGGTGCAGATTGTCCAGGGACTGCTGTGCTGCACAGCACAGTCTGGAATTTGCTGTGAGACTGGTTTAATTATATAAACTATGCTATTCTAATATACTAGGGTTGCTAAAAGATTAAATTCCCAGAACAGAAGTTGGTCTTTAAGATCAAATGACTGAAAACAGCAATTTAATTAAAGCTTTAGTACTTCTGGGAAGGGTTTTTTGATGTAGGCAGAAGGACTGAACTTACTTCATTCTGATCGTCTTCCCCTAAACACTGACTTGCTGGGACTGATGGAGACTGAGTACCTTCTGCATCCCACATGAACTTCCTTGTCCTTCTCATGTCCCAGCTATGCCCTTGAGGCCCTGCCAGCAGGACACCCATCCTGCCTGCTCTTCTATTCTCACATGTGTAAGGTGGGTGAAAAGATTTTCCCCTAACCTTACACATCTGTTGCCCAACCGTCTAATCTGTACAGCTCTAGGTGTCTGAAAACTGACAGCAAGGTGTGTATGAAGAAGATCTGCTGGAGACTTGCACGCTGTATTTAGTGTTCGCCAAGCACAAATTTTTTCCCTCATAAATAAATGTATCACATAGATCTCTTTCATTTCTAAGGAGGATGATGCTTCTCCTAGGGAGCCATAAAGCTGAAATAGGTTATTTTAAAACTAAAGCGTTTTCATCCTCAGTCTGTTCCTAGGTGCTGCTCAAATACAAAAGGCAGAAAGTGTGACATGCAGGTTGTCCAAAAATGCCACCTTTAAAACCTCTTAATCTGTTTAATACCCAAAGGCTCTTCAACCATTTGACTGTAACACACAGTGGTGCTTTAAGATTGAACACTGGAGTGATTTTTTTTAAATTCCAACCTCTTCCCCAGCAGACCCAGGAAAGCTTTTAACCACTGTCATTGAGGCTGGTGGCAGAATTGATAACTACAATTTTCTGGCAAACGTGCACATTCCTTAACTTTGCTTTCTAGTATATCAGAAACTTTCACCCATTTTTCTGTGCCAGTTCAGGATCTTGAGATGTTCTGTCTTTTCCAAGAAAATATACTTGATTGTACTGTGGCTTAATATAAACTAATGAGCTTTACTAGTCTTACCCAGCCTTGCCACAGTTTTTTGTGCTTGAAGTTTCATTAGACTGGAGTGAGAGGGTTTTCTGCCTGAATGCACCTGAATGGGCATCCACCCCAACATTTGCTTCCTGTGTCTTCTTCTGTCAACCCTGTTTTGTTATAATTTTGCAAAAATGCAGAGGGAGAAACTTTAGATCCAACAGATTTAATGAAAGAAAATTTCAGTATAGAAATGCTTGTCACTAGAATTCAATACAGGGCTCAGATCACGATCTGAGAATCTAAAAAGAAGGGCATGAAAGGGTTTTTTTTGAGGCCGGAATGTGTGGGTTTCTGGAATTTCTTATTCTGTGTAAGAAAGATTAATTGTGATCATAATAAAACTACAGTACTACAGATAATGATAACATATAAAAATATCTAATGAAATTATAGTAATGATAATGGATGTTGAAGGCAGTTTAGGGGCTCTTTTCTGCCTTCCTCAGTTCCTCAGGGTGATATGTCTAGCTACTGCAATCCTCCTTCTGTTAACCATGTTAAGAGGGCCTAGAATAAAGCAAACTCTTTTGCTTTAACAGCAAAGACTGCTGAACATCTCTGTGTTTCTGTGATGGATATCTTGCAAGGTTGGCAAGGATTAGTCAGGTCCATTTTGCATTCTGTCCAGTCTGGCAGATCACACAGGTCTCAAGGCATTTGGAGCTCTTGCAATAAGGGCCATACATCTCCTTATCTCCTGCATAATGTCCTTAATCTCTCTTCACCAAATAAATGCCACTGCTGTACTCTTTCCACTGATCTTCTCATGCAGCAAAAACCCTTGAGCATTGCTAGGGAAGCAGTTCATTTGACTGTGTGAAAACAACTGTGCATTCTATGGTCTTGCATTTCTTTCCCTTTGAGAAATTCAACAATTCTGTTTTTAAAACACATTTAAAATATTTTAATTTAAAAATATATATTTCTGACTTATAAGCACACAATGAGTATTTACTTACTAGATGTGTAATGATGCCTTGAGGTGGCCACCTAAAAACAGAGACTAGGCAATGAGAGAATAAAAGTAGGTATTTATTTGAAGGGCCTTCAAGGTACACTCTGTGCAGTCAAAAGGCTACACCCAAGACGGAAGCTGGATCATGGGTTCTTCACACTTTTATAAGTTTGGTCCATTTACATATCAGGGTTAATTCTCCAATTATAACCTCAGTTAATGATGTAATTACCCCAAGTTCGCCCCTCCCCCAGGCTTTAGTTTACATATTTTGGGGCCTGGTGTCCTTGAAGAGCAAACCTGGAGAGGCTTGTTTTGTCTAACCAGCATGAGAGAACAGTAGTTAACAGGCCACATGAAACTTCAGAGTTACACACTTGATGCCTTAGGTTTTAACCTTTATAGTTTTCAAATTCTGTACTGCTTGGTGTGTGACTCTGAAGTTTCTTGTAGCCTGTTAATTCCTCTTAACTGGGCAAAGCTTTATGAAGTGAAGCAAGGTCCTAATGAAACTCCTACTGATTTTTTGAATAGGTTAAGAGAAGCTGCTACCAAATACTCAAACATACATCCTGATACAGTGGAAGGGGGAAATCATCTGGCTTATTTGTTTATGGGTCAGGCTTCAAACAATATAAGAAGAAAGTTGCAAAAGTTAGAAGGCGTTCAAGACATGAATAAATAGTTAGAAGTAGCTGGGAGAGTGTTTCAAGATAGAGACTCCAGTAACAAAGGTAAACCCTGTCCTAGGAAGAAGGATAGTCAGGAAAAGTCATCTAAGAAAGCCTCTCCCCCTAGGGACAAAGACACATGCACTTATTGCAAGAAGAAAGGGCATTGGAAGGCTGACTGTCCACTGTTGAAGAAGACACCCCCAGTTCCACAGCTTCCATTGGAACAAAACTCATACTCAGAATGATGGGGACCGGAGGCTTCTCCCCCAGCGGAGCCAAGCTGGGGAAAGATAATATAGAATTTCTGGTAGACACCAGTGCAGCATATTCTGTGTTACATACTCAGAAGGGAAACTGAGTCATGAAACTGTTCATGTAGTTGGGGCAACAGGGGTAACTGAAACACAGCCCTTCTTCCAACCTTTGAAATTTAAACTGGGGAAGCACTGGGTAACTCATCAATTTCTTTATATGCCTAACTCCCCTAAACCATTGCTGGGGAGGGACTTGTTAGAAAAATTGGAAGTTGAAATTAAATTTAAAAGAGAGGAGGGTGTACAAGTTATCATTCCAGAAACTAAATTTATCGAAGTTGCTGCACTAGTTATACAGGACAGATGTGGTGAAATTCCCATTGAAGTTGAACATGCTGTCAATCCAATTGTGTGGGCCAGTGATGTTCCAGGAAGATCCAAACAGGCAGAACCAGTGAGCATTGCACTCAAACCAGGAGCTACACTGGTAAGGCAAAAACAATATCCTTTAAAATTAGAAAGTTGCAAAGGACTGGCACCTATAACTGAAAAATTCCTCCAGCATGGGTTATTAGTGCAATGTGAGTCCAGGTATAACATGCCAATCCTGTCAGTAAAGAAAGCTGATGGTAAAAGTTACCGGTTGGTCCAAGATTTGAGGGCAATTAACAAAATTACAGAGGACACACACCCAGTGGTTGCCAATCCATACACAATTTTGACAACACTGACAGATGAATTAGGGTGCTTTACTGTTGTGGACCTGAAAGGTGCCTTGTTCTGCATTCCTGTGGATAAAAACAGCCAGGAGCTTTTTGCTTTTGAGTGGGAAAATCCTGAAACAGGGAGGAAAAGTCAGCTTACTTGGACAGTACTACCCCAGGGTTTCAAGAACAGACCAACAATATTTGGAAACCAGCTAGCAAAGGAATTAGAAGATTGGAGGAGACAAGAGCCAGGAGGGGTTATCCTTCAGTATGTTGATGACATCTTGATTGCATCTAAGACCAGTTCACTGTAAGCTTGTTAAACTTTTTGGGACAGAGTGGGTACAGAGTTTCCAAAGACAAGGCACAGATTGCCAAGGAAACAGTAGTTTACTTGGGTCTTGAGATCTTCCGTGGACACTGACAGCTCGGCAAGGATCGGAAAGAAGCCATCTGCCTACTTCCAGAGCCCCACACCGTGAGAGAGATGCAAGCCTTTCTGGGAATGGTAGGTTGGTGTCATTTGTGGATAGCAAATTATGGATTGTTGGTGAAACCCTTGTATGGAGCAAAAAAAGCAGCTGAAAATGGCATTATAATTTGGACTGAAAGCACAAGGGCTGCATTTAAACAGCTGAAACACTCTCTAATGTCAGCTCCAGCACTGGGCTTACCAGACTTGACTAAGCCTTTTGAACTTTTTATACATGAGAGACTTAACGTGGCACTGGGCATATTAGCACAGCGCCTTGGAAACCAATGGAGGGCTGTGGCCTGCTTTTCCAAATAGCTGGACAATGTTAGCCAAGGGTGGCCTGGGTATTTGAAGGCTATGGCAGCTACTGTCATCCTGATTCAAGAGGCCCGGAAACTCACCCTTGGACAACACATTGTAGTGTATGTGCCACATACAGTAGCTGCAGTACTGGAACAGAAAGGAGGACATTGGCTGTCCAGCAACCAGCTGCTTAGATATCAGTCACTGCTGTTAGAACAGGATGATGTTACCCTGAAAACAACTTCTGTTGTTAACCCTACCATGTTTCTGTCCTCTACCTTAACTGATGATGTGCCTGAGCATGACTGCAGACAAGCAAGGAGGCCTATTCCAGCAGACCAGACCTGAAGGACGTGCCCCTAGAAAATCCAGACTGGGAGCTGTTTACAGATGGGAGCAGCTTCATGAGAAATGGTAAACGAATGACAGGTTATGCAGTAACAACACAGGACAAGGTGATTGAGGCAAAGGCCCTGCCGGCAGATGTGTCATCGCAGAAAGATGAACTGATTGCACTGACAAGGGCCCTAGACCTGAGCAAAGGAAAGAAAGTAAATATATGGACTGACTCTAAATGTGCATTTAGTGTTGTCCACGCCCATGGAGCCATCTGGAAGGAGAGAGGACTGTTGAACGCTCAAGGTAACCAGATCAAACACACTGAACAACTCCTTGCCCTCTTAGAGAGCATCAAAAAACCCACAGAAGTAGCTATCATGCATTGTAGGGGTCACCAGAAAGGGAAAACCACTCCAGAACTGGGAAATTGCTTTGCTGATGAAACAGCAAGAAGGGCTGCAGAAAAAGGTATTCTTGCAGTAATTCCACAAAAAAAGATTGATTTGTCAGGGTTCACCCCAAAATATGATCAGGCAGACCACAAGTTAAATAAGTTTCTTAAGGCTGAGATCACAGAAAATGGATGGGCTGTTACACCTGCAAATCAGGTTGTAGTCCCACCTCTAAATCTTCGAGAGCTAGCTCGAAGAGAACATGAAAGCACACATTTTGAGGTTGAAAAATCGTCTGAAACCTCTGAAAAAGGTAGTATTAGGAAAAGGAATGACAGATATTTTACAATCAGTCGTGAGCAAGTGTGAAATCTGCTGCAAAAACAATCCTGATACAAGGAAAAGAGCTGTGTTAGGAGTATAACAAAGGCAGGGGATCTTCCTGGAGATTACTGGCGAATAGACTTTGCTGAGTTACAGGCAAAGAAGGATACAGGTACATACTGGTGTTGGTTGACACCTTCCGTGGATGGCCTGAAGCTTACCCCTGTCACACTAACACAGCCAGGGAGGTGGTAAAAGTTTTGCTTAATCATATAATACCAAGGTTTGGGGTTCCTTTGGGTATGTCCTTGGACAGGGGACCACATTTTGTTGCAAATGTGATTCAAGAAGTTTGCCGGATTTTGGGAGTTGCTTGGGATCTGCACACACCTTACAGACCCCAAGCAAGCGGTAAGGTGGAACGCTTGAATGGGACCCTTAAGGCACAAATCAGCAAAATTTGTCAAGAGACATCCATGACGTGGGTTCAGGCCTTGCCTATAGCTTTACTGAGGATCCGCATACAACCGAGGCGGAGGGATAACATTAGTCCCTATGAAATATTGTATGGCAGGCCATATCAAATTCCACATGTTCCAGGTGAAATTCACATGAGGGGAAAACTTGATTTGCAGAGATATCTAATGGCTTTAGGCTCTACTTTGCAGAAGCTCCAGAACTACATCGTGTTATCCAGACCCATAGGACTGGACACACCTGCACATCCCTTCCAGCCTGGAGACTGGGTCTGTTAAGTGGTGGGACAGTGATCCTCTACAGGCCAAGTGGAGAGGACCATTCCAGATTTTGCTGACCACCCTCACCGCAGTCAAAGTTGCTGGCAAAGGACCCTGGATTCACTACTCCAGAGTTAAAAAAACCTTCTGCTCCTGAAACAACTGAGAAAACAGAGACTGACACAAAAGAAGATTATGTAGTTTAAATAACTTTTTTCCTGTGCTTATTATCTACAGAGTTGATAGCCCTGGCTCAGGTTTGGAACTAAATTTTGCATATGGTTCTAGTCCAAAGTGTATCCAAAGACATTCATTTGGATACAAAACTAATAATTGACATGTAAACTGAAGTGGAAAGATCAACAAAATTAGTTTACAATTTGAGAATTAACTTAGATCTGATATTGGATAACATTCAATGCTGATTGTATCTTCCATACCCTGGTTTCATGGTTATCAAACTGACTCTGAATTGAAGATTGTTTATAATGATTGTAATTATAATTCTTGTTTATAGATATATACTGCTGTTAGGCACATTTTATTAGTAGACATTTAGAATATTTGGAATAGAGTCTCAACAAGATAGAGGCCTTGTCAAGCCTCTAAAGGGGGGGAAATGATACCTTAAGTTTTAACCTTTATATTTTTCAAATTCTGAACTGCTTGGTGTGTGACTCTGAAGTTTCTTGTAGCCTGTTCATTTCTGCTCTCTCATGCTAGGTAGACATAACAAAGCCTCTCCTGCCCTGCTTTCCAAGGACATCAAGACTGTCCTAGGCCAAATGTATAAACCAAAGAGCCACTAAGGGGGGAGGGGGGGCAAGCTGAGGGCAAAACTGTAGTTTTAATTGGAGAACTAACCCTGCTATGCAAATAAACCAAAACTATAAAAGAGTGAAGAACTCATGACCTGGGTCCATCTTGGGGTCCATCTTGGGGTCCATTTTGAGAATAGCTTCTAAGTCCCCAGGGTGTACCTTTGAAGGCCTTTCAAATAAATACCTACTTTTAATCCCTTATTCCTGTCTAGTCTCTGTTTCTGGGAGGCCTCTTAAGGCATCACACTAAGCAGTACAGGATTTAAAAAACATCAAAGTTAATGCCCTAAGGCATCTGTAAAGCTCTTTAATGCTTTTTCTATAAGGTACCTTCCAAAATAGTGAGGGTATTCAGAGTTTGTATTTTTTACTTCACCCCAGCAGAAGACAGACCAGCTCTGCTTGATATCTAGTTGCAGAGGATCAGGAGAAAATAACATTAGTATTTGTCCACAGAATAGATAGAGCATCCTCTGTTCAGCTAAAGCTGACCTTGGATTCTACATTGTTTTTAGTGGCATATTTCTGTGTTGTTGGTATCAGTGTGTTCTTTGTAATTCGACTACTAGGGAGATGGTACTCTTGATTTCTACCAATGAACAGTTCCACAACTGTTAGTACATGCAAGAACTGGTGAATGGACTCTGAAGAAGTCACTTACTTCCTTTAATTCTCTGATTATGCATTAAAGGCTGGTGGATGGAGCAGGCCCTGATGTCCCAGAAGACAAGAGCACTGTGTTATTGGTCAGAACAAACTGTGACATTACAGTAAACCAGTACTTGGGAACAGAGAGATCCGAAAGTATCTTGCACTTGGACTGCTGTGAATCAGGGGAAGAGGGGCAAGCAGAGGTTAGATGATTTGCTAAGAAGTTGTTTGTTAAAAGCAATGCATACAGCTTGCTCAACACTTATTGTGCCTACCAAAGCAGGATGAGAAGATATAAGACTATTGATAAAGGGAAGGAATCTTGACCAAAGATCCTGTTTTCAACCTAAAACTAACTTAAACCAGCCTTGAAGTTTGGACTTGGACCAGGGACACAAAGAGCATGCACAGGGAAGCAAGGTGAAAAGTTCAGAATGAGGAAGACCCTTTACTTCATCTGAGGAAGACCCTTACCCCATCTCAGCAACCCCTGCCCACGACCACCAGACGGCACTGCGCAAGCGCAACGCGGATGTAAATGACTTTTGGGCTCATTATAATACGAGGCGAGGCTAGGTGGGGCTAGGTAATGAATATGTATAGGCATATTGGGAAACTTAATGAATATGGAGCTTGTAACCCAAATATACCAAGCTGAATGCAGCTGTCGGCATGCATGACTTTGGAGGAACTATCCTACATGTGTCCCAGCGCTGGAATAAACATACCTACTTTACTACTTATTCCAGTAGTGGAGTCTTTTCTGCATATCAGCTGGCTGCTGAAGTACCTTTTAAATTGCAACCTGTGCTTGAGCGAAGTATATCTTTTTACATCAGCAGAACTGAAAGCTCTTTGCCAGGGTGGAAAATGCGAGGGCTGCTCAAAATCCTAACTCCAGTTCTTGTTTCTCACTCAGGGTAAGATTTGGGGTCTCATATCCTCCAGGGATCAGGGCACTGGGATCAGGCACCAAAGCTCTTCTTCTTGAGAAGGAGAGGTGTTTTCTAATGCATCCCTACAGATAGCATTTCCTATGGACCACTGCTAGCCCTGAAGCTCCTCCAATTTCCGTTAATTGCAGACAGAGACTCCAGATTCCTGGAGTTACATAAAAGCTATATAGCCCAGGAATGCTTGTCTCTCTGCATCTCCACTCTGGGTTGTGGTGATGTGGATTTAAACAGTGTTTTAAGGGCTAAGTGCTGGCAAAAAAAAAAAAGGGTTTGCAAAAGTAATGTCTCCATTGTACTAGGCAGTTCTTCCTTCCTGATCACGCCTGGCATGTGTCTCAGTTTAAAGACAAGTTTAGGAGAAAACAGTCTGGAATGAGTGTTTCCTCTAAAAAAAGATTTCAACAATCCCTTTAACACTAGTGGATGAAAGTGAAAAAAACTAACCGTTTATTGACAGAGTTCCAACACGGCATGGGAAAAAAAAATTGTGAATAAATGCTAGATATTGAACTGTCAGACTTTGCCCTCCCCATACACACACACACACACTCACCGGAACAAAAAAAAAACCAAAATGCCAGGGAAAGAGAAAAACAACTGCTGACCATGTGGCAGGGAGGAAGAAAATGGTGCCCGGCTTCTGTCTCAGGGAAGAAAAAATGAAAAGATTCACACAGCAGCTCAGGGAAAAAAAGCAGATGGGAACCTAGTGAATCTCTCATGTTGGTCTCCTCCTCATAGCAGATGAAGCTGGTGGATTTGGTGTCCTTGCTCTTGTGGGTTCGGCTTTGCTGAGGTCCAGGGCCAGGACAGAGGGGCTCCTTGGCTCCCTGCCAGTCCCCTGCTTCTTCTGTCGACTCTGACCTCAGACCAAAACCAAACCAAACAGTTCAGGAGAAAAAAAAACTGCTGAAGGATTGCTGTTGAAGCCTCCAAGGCCAGGGAAAGGAAAAAACCTTCTTGCCAGAGCTAACAAAAACTGAGCAACAAAGTAATGCCCGTCAGCAGGGAACTAGGGTCGAGAGTGAGGTGCCAGAGCCCCCAGGCTCCCCCTTCCCCAGCCCCACCTTAAAGCTACTGCAACCATTTCTGGACGCAGAGCAGACGATTAGGGAATAGAGTATCATCATAAAATCACCCCAAGACAGCATGGAGCTGTGGAGGTAATGACTAGTTCCTTGTTGGGAACTGCCTTTGCCAATGCCTGGGCATCTGGGCATGCCTCTAGTCTAAATCCTTCATACTTATTTATTGTTTTCCAAAGTATATAGGTTCTTCAGGCACTTAATTGATTTAAAAAACAGCAAAGCCATTTAGAAATCCCAGAATGCACTGACAATCAGCAGGATTCAGGGTGTGCTTCTGGTCTTGACAAGGCCATCTGAGCTCCTTAATCGCCAAGGGTATCCAAATGACATATCGATCAGGTTCACACTGAAGGATACCCTGAGTATCTTGGCAGAGCAGGGCTGATACACTCTGAACAGCCAACTGTGATAATGTGAAACATGCCTAGGTTTTTAATGAAAACTCAAGAAATAAGTAAACTCATTACAAACCAAACAACAAATATTGTACCTTACACCCCATGCCCCAACAGTCCCAGCTGAATCCATCTTTTAACCACTAAAGGAGATGGTGAGCAAAGCATCTGCCAGCACTAGCTGGAAACTTTCTGTGCCCCAAGTCCTGCCTCTGGCTCTTAGAGCTGGCGCTGGTCTTCAGCAGACACCAGCATTTTGAGGCTAAAGAAGATGTTGTAATGTTGCAGCGTGATTATTTTTGCCCATGCAATGTATGGAGAACTATGTCACAGTCTGCATGGATGCACCAACCTGGGAATGTCCTCAGGTCTGCAGTGCTGCACAGAGGAGTTACCCAGAGTCAGATTAACAGTGTAGTGGGAAAAGTCTCTGTCACACTTGCAAATCATGTTCCTCTGTGGATCACTGAAAGGTAGTAAATCATCCATAATCTTGTGAGAGCAGCTGCCTGCACACTACCACCTCTGTGAATGGAGCTGAGCTGATCTTCATAAAACCAGCATTTTGAAATGTGGGAATTATTCCTAGCTAACCTAATACTGGGTTTCAAAATTGTCACTTCGTAGCTAATATATGGAAGCTTTAGACAGTCTTCTTAAAAGTCCTTTCTTTTCCATTTCAAATTGATGTTTTTCATTAAATGCTTTCATCACTTCCCCCCGCACCCCCCACATAAATGGAAAGACAGGTCTCTGGTTCTTTGGAGACCAAATACCCTTCAGTTCATATTCCACAAAGTATTTTTGCGTATTTTTAATAGAGTAAGTAGAAACATTTTTCTTGGTTTTATGGTGTTTTAATTGAGGTAAAAATCCAGAGCTGAGCATTTTCATAAAATTAAAAATACATGACTATGCTTGAAACATTTTAATTCTAATCTCTCTCATTTATAATACTTGTTTTCTCTTTTTTTAAAAATGTGTTTTCAAAGGCAAAAGGAAGCAGAGTATCACAACTATTAAGAGAAGCTTCATAGCTTAAAGCTCAAACAAGAAATTCCTCAAAACTGACTTCTACCATGATTATTTTGCTAAAAATAAATCAACATCTTACAGTAAAAACTCCCTATTAAAAAGATTCTGATCAGCAAAAGTACCACAACTTGTGCCTGTGCATGGTCTCCTGTTTTCCAAAGGCATCCACAAAATTTTCTGTGTTGTTTTCCATGGGACTCATTCCATGCCTATTTCAGATGCAGTTTTCCATTGATGCCGAATTGATTTTTGCCTTTTTCCTTTTATATATTTTCTGTATTCTTTACACATTTATTTGTAGCCTATTAGTATATTTGTAGTCCCAGTACTTTTCCCTTCCTTTTTCCCTAGGCAGACAGACAAAACATATTGAAGAGCTACAAGCCCCAGGGGGTACAAGGCCCCTATCCTATCGTGGTTCTCCCTAGGAACCAAGGTCAAAACCAGCTCTTTGAGACACATTTTCATCAAGAACGTTTAGTCCCTAAAAGGGGGTGGGGTGGGATTCAGAGGAGAGTTGAACCAGGGGAACTTGCCTGACCACTTATGCCTCTAATTGGTGATTTTTGTCAATTATACTAATTTGCTAAACTTAGAAAACTGTATTCACCCCCGGGGGGGTAAGGGGGGAGGGAGAGGGGGTTGGCATTCTGTGGACATTTTCCATATCTGCCCCTGGAGGCCTCCAATAAACACCAACCTTTACATTACCTCCTATAACTAATATAATCTCAAAAGTGTCTGTTGTTTCATTACTAGGCTCTTTAAGACATCACCATGGGTAGAAGAAGCTGGGACACACCCTTAATTGTGAAACACTGGACCTGTTCATTGCCATCTGATTTCAAAAGGCTTTCCAGGCCTAATGGGCTGGTGGGTTTGTTCATCGCCACTGATGTCTCCCTATATAGTAGCATGTGTCCTATTGCTGGAAGGGCCAGTGTGGCCCCTAGTGAGTGTGGTATGAAGGGCAGCTTTAAATTAACCGAAGAGAAAAGAATACTTAGAATGTCATTTGAAATTTCTAAGGTGTTGCACAAACATGAATTATTCTTTGCATTTACTGAAAAGATAAAACCAGATGCTATTACCAAGCCAACATGATAAGGGTAAGAGCTGTGATACAGTTATTACTGTTTTTATATCTTGTCCAAATTATAGGATTATAGAATGGTTTGCATGGGAAGGGACCTTAAAGATCATCCAATTCCAACCTCTCTGCCATGGGCAGGGATGCTTCTCAATAGACATGGTTGCTCAGGGTCCCATCCAGCCTGGCCTTCAACACTTCCAGGGATGGGGCAGCCACAACCTCTCTGGGAAATGTGTTCAGTACTTCTCCACCCTCACATTAATGAATTCATTCCTAACATCTAGTCTAAACCTGCCCTCTTTCAGTTTAGAACCACTGGCCCTTGTCCTGTCCCTGTGTGCCTGTACAAAAAATCCCTCTCCCTCCTTTTCATAAGCACCCTCAAGGTACTCAAAGACTACAATGAGGTCTCCCCAGATCCTTCTCTTCTCCAGACTGGACAACTCCAGCTCTCTCAGCCTGTTTTCATAGGAAACGTTCTCCAGCCCTCTCATCATCCAGACCCTCTCTATCAGGTCCACGTTTTTCTTGTGTTGAGGACCCCAGAGCTGGATGCAGCACTTCAGGTGGCATCTCACCAGAGTGGAGAAGAGAGGAAGAATCACCTTCCTCAACCTGTTGGCCACATTTCTTTTGATGCAGCCCAAGAAAGGGATGGCCTTCTGGACTGTCAGTGCACACTGTTGGCTCCTGCCCCAAATCCTTCCCCACAGGGCTACTCCTAGTGCCTCCTCTCAGTCTGTACCCATGCCTGGGATTGCCCTGACCCAGGTGCAGCACCTTGCCCTTGGATTTGTTGAACTTGAAGAGGTTCTTGTGGGCCCACTTCTCAAATTTGTCCTGAGATGCATGTCATCCTATCCCTGCCCCAGGCTATGCAGCTTCATCAAGTGGTTCTGAGCCTGTTCTTCACATACAGTGGGTATTACTTCCTGCACACCCACACAGAGGATGAGGGACTTGAGAGGTGCAGGAAGCCTGACTGCCAGTGAAGACTGAGGCAAAGAACTCATTGCGTCTGTCAGCCTTCTCCATATCAGTCGCTACTGGTTCACCCTTCTTGCTTATCAGGGGTATACCCTCCTTGGCCTTTTTTTTCTGACCTATGTACTTAGAGGATCCCTTCTTGTTACTCTTCACATCCCTTGCCAAGTCCTGTTCCAGCTTTGCTTTAGTTTTCCTGTCCCCATCCCTACACTTTCAAACTGTATCCCTTTACTCTCCCTGGGTCACCTGTCCCTGCTTCCCCTGGCTGTGCATTTTTCTTCCTCCTAAGTTTGAGGAGCACATCCTTTCTCAGCCATGCCAGGTTCCATTCTGCCTTGCTCCATTTTTCCTGCACAGTGGGATACTGAGCTCTTGTGCTCTAAGAAAAGTGCCTTTAAAGAGCTTCCAGCTCTGCTCAGCCTCTTCATTTACCAAATACATAAAAACAGTTGGAAGTTTGCTCTGGCAAAGTTCAGGGTCCTGCCTTTCTCCTCACCAGGCTCACGCTCCTTGAGATCACAAACCCACCCAAGGGCTTGGTCACTACAGCCCAGGCTGCCTCCAATCTGAACTCCTTTAATGAGCTCCTCTGCATTGGTGAGCACCAGGTCCAGGAATACCTTACTTCTGGATGGTTTGTCTAATACCTGGATCAGGAAGTTGTCCTCTACATGCTCCAGGAGTGCCCTTGGTTGCTTGCAGCCAGCTGTATTACTTTCCCTGCAGATGTTGGTGAGGTAGATGTTAAAGAATATATTCAGTGCAGATAATTCAGGATGCAGCTGCAGTACAAGATGCAGGTTGAGCTCTGGTGGGGCAGGAGCCCAAGTGCAAGGCAAAAGGCCATGAACTACCCTTTGCATTACAAAGGGCACAGGGACCTGTGGGGCAGCCAGGGGACTGGACACTCAGAGACACAGCAGGAGGTGATGACCCCCAGACTTTCATGACCTTAGACTGTGAGGGGATAAAAATGCAAGTGGTTCCTTTTATTCCAGGTCCCTCCTCAGAGGAACCAGCTTGAGGTGTTATTTTGTTATTTAGTTACTGCACCATGATTAAACTATTCTGAGGATCCGGACATCTGTGACTCTGCTATGGGAAACCCAGGGTTAAGCTGGTAAGGAAACCTGGTCTGACTGCGTGAGTGTGGAGGGAATAGCTTTGAAGGCCTTTGGTCCCACATCAGGTGATGTGACAGTGACTCCAAAGTGGCTCTTGGGTGGTTGGACAGGGAAGTTTCCTTAACCTTTCCGCCCCTTCCTAGCCTCTCACTTCTGAAAAGCCAATAGCCCTCAGCTGCAGTGCTCCAGTAGGGGAAGTGTCCCAGCATGTTTCCATGATGACAGTTTGATCCATAGTTAGGTTTGGAAGGGACCTAAAAGTTCATCCAATGCCCCTGCCATAGGCAGGGATACCTTCCACTAGACCAGGTGGCTCAAAGCCCTATCCAGCCTGGCCTTCAACACTTCCAGGGATGGGGCAGCCACAACCTCTCTGGGCAACCTATGCCAGTGCCTCAAAACTCTTATAGTCTAGCATTTCTTCCTAATATCTAATAAAAACAGCTTAAGGCCATTCTCCCTCTTCCCTTCCTGCCCTTGGGAAGAGGCCCTCTCCAGCCTTCTTATAGGCCTCCAGCAAGTACTGGAAGGGTTTCTAGAAGTTCTAAAAGGTCAACAACAAACAACAGCCATTGGTCATTTACGGTGACCTTTGACAGTCATGAGCCCAGCATTCTGGAGTCCGGGAGTTAGAAGGACAGACCAATCAGAAGGCTCTGATCCAGGTGACATCATAATGACTGAAGAACACCTGAGGCAGTTGGAGGGGCAGAGCAGCAGAAGGACAGTGCAGAGTGGGCTGCTGTCTTGCTTCCCTCTTGCCCCCTTTGGATATTGGTGTCATTCTGCAGAAGTCACCCAGGATCTTCTTGAGTCAGAAGAGGGACACCTAAAGAAATGGGTAGAATTAGTCGTTTGATGGACCTTCCTACCTGTGAACTCCATAGACTTGGAGAGATTGCAGACTTAGTGACCTCTGTTCGCCTCTCATGTGTCCATAAGGAAAAGCTAGCGCTGGCCTTGAAGAATGGAGACTATATTCCAAAGCTCCTACAGCTTTTCCAAATCTGTGAGAATGCAAAGAACACTGAAGGCTTGCATCTTCTGTTTGACATTGTGAGAGGAATTTTGTACCTGGACAAAGCCATTCTGTTTGAGGTGATGTTTTCTGACCAGTGTATTCTGGGTGTTGTTGGATGCCTTGAGTATGATCCATGTTTGGCTCAGCCAGGATGGCACAGGGAATTCTTGACCAAAACAGCAAAGCTTCAGGAGGTTATTCCTATCAGAGATCCTGGACTCAGGCAAAAAATCCGCCAGACATCCAGGGCACAGTACATTCAGGCCATCATCTTGCCTAATCCATCCGATTTTGAAGAGGGTTTTCTTTCTACCCTCAATTCCTTCATCAGCTCCGGCAAAGAGGAGATTTTACATGGGTTGCAGGTAAGTGTTTTTTAATGTGGCTTAGATGGGATCTGTAGAGATCCCTCTGGCTGTAGTTTGGAAATGATTTACAGCTAGTGAACACTGTATAAGTTAATCACAAGCACTTTCATTTGCACAATGTTTTGAATGCTCTCCCTTCTTTCGGATCCCTTGGATTTTGTATTTTTGAAATGATAAATTTCAGGTGAGTATCTTAATACTTTTTATGGGCTTCTCTTTGATTGCCAAGCAAACCTTTGGAGCTAGTTTTGTAGAAGTATTTAAGGAACATGCATCTTATGGTATTTTGTTTCAGGGACATTTATTACACTGTTTTCCAAGTAAAGGGGTGCAGAGAAATGGGTGGAGAGAGATGGCAGAAAGTGCCAAAACACTTGAGAGATGATGATGTTCCTAGGTTTTTTGGAGTCTGAAGCATGAAATGCTTTACAAGGAGTGAAGTGTTGTCCCATATATCCTTAAATATCCCATAGCAGTAGGCAATGTGAATCTGAAAAGCAAATAATAGTCACAAAAGTTTCCCATCTTGGCAAAGCAGAGTGCCTGCATGTGGGAGAGCTGGTTTTTCTGCGAGTAAGATTCAGGAGAATGTGGCTGCAGCCAACTTGTACCCTGTCCCCTTGCAGAGGTGGACTGAAAAGATGCTTTGCAATGCTGCAGATCCAAAAGAGGGAAACTGATCCCCACGGGATGTTCACAGTGTAGTATGAGCAGTGCAGGTACAGTAGGGTCAAAGTTTTCTCTTGGTTAGCACTTTTTACGTCAGAAGTGTAGCAGTTGCTTCCCTGGAAGAAGTGCAAAGTGCAGCGAGGGAGTCTGAAACAAATTAGCACTGTCCTTTTCTCTCCTTTTGATGTGGGTGTGGGTGTGGCAAATCCCACAGGGAGTCCGTGGGATGGGCAGAACTGCAAAGCATAGGGATGGCAGGCAGAGAAGGAAAGGAAATGTCACACTTTGTAGAGACGAATTTAGGGATCAGCTTTAGGGATCATCCCCTGTGTCCAACTTCACCTGTGGCTCTAGTGTCTGGAGCTGTTTCGCCTGCACAAAAGGAGTGCTGAAAGACTGGAAATGATCCTGCTGGAAGTGTACTCTAGCATTTACCTTCCTTGTGATAAAAATAATGGCAGTGTAGAAAGTTTGACTTTGTGAAATGTGGGATCCTAGAAAGATCATGTTTTCACTTTCCAGAGGCACTGTGTAATTTGCGTTCTTTTTGTGTGCTCCACAGAAAGATGAGGAATTTTTGTCTGAAGTTTTTGCACAATTAACAAATGAAGCTACAGCTGGCGAGCAAAGATGTGAATTGGTAAGTCAGTAGTCTTGGTGGCTCCTCAAAGGCTTTAAATAAGAGGGATGGAGCAGAAAGTGAAACTGTTCTGAGAGTTCTGCAATCTTAGAAGTACTTCTGGAGAATCAGCCAGTACACGCCCTGGTACAAATTGTAACTGTTTCCTCCTTTCAGAGAGTTTTCTGACTCATATACACAAAATGATTTTTTTCCCTCGTGCACCAGATAAGGTTTTTCAAGGAATTCTGTGCCTTTTCTTTCACGTTACCTGACAAAAGAGATGAATTGCTTCAAACTTTGGCAAAGTTGGGAATTCTTCCAACTCTTGAAATGTTAATGGTAAGTGAAAACTTAGAACTGGTTTTAATAAAACTAGAAAAGCCCACAGCCATATAGCCTTTTTTTTCTATCTGCTGAGCACCTTTGTGTAAATCTAATTGGAGAGCTTTGCTCTGCTGAGAGTGGAAGTTTCTGGTAATGTTCAGAATCCAGAAGCTGCCCACAGTTCTACTCTGGAGCAGCCTGCCTTGACTGCTCTTACTATTTTTACTTTTCATGATGCAGAAGTCTGAGGGCAGTGAAGTCCTCGTGACAAGGCAGTCAAAAGGTAAAAGAGATTTTTTCATGTGGTAGCTTGATTTTTGTTTTTTTATCAAAGAAAATCACAACCTTTAAGGAAAGGTCTGAATTCTTGTTGCCTGTAAATGGGCACAGAAACTATTGTACACCTTGATTTGTACAGTTGGTCCTTTAGTACAAAATTAATAAATTGTGGATAGCAGGTATAGAATATCAATAAAATCTTAGATTTCAAGCAAGTAGGATGTTGTGAATGTTTCCAGCCTAAGTTAGGGCTCTCAAATTCACAGAGAGCCTTGTGTCTTTTCTAAAGGAGGAAAATAGTAGGGACAGGATTTCCCTGGTTCCTTGTTGTTTTTCTGTAACCATATTGCTGGGTTTCTCATGAAAATTTTTGCAACGAAACATTCTCCAGTCTTTGCCTCTTATTTGCAGCTTAACATGATAATAAATACCAAACTTGATTTACTTTAACAAAATAATCTCTTTTTTTTTTTTTTGTGAGGGAATGGATGATCTGCAAGTTAGATCTGCTGCTACAGATATATTGTCTTATCTAGTAGAATTTAGTCCAGCCATGGTCCAAGAATTTGTAATGCAAGAGGCCCATCAGAGTGAGAATGTAAGTAAAAGTGGTTTGGAGTTTATTGAATATACCAGTTTTAGAGCAAACAGGAAAGTAACCAGCCAAATAAAGTCTCAATTTCTGTGTTTTGTTTTAATTTTTATTTTTAAAATTTGCCGAAAGTGGGGAGGTCTTTCCATTCTTATGAGCAATTATTTTGTGTTTTCTTTGTTTGTTTTTTTTTTTTTTTTTTTCTGCAGGATACCCAACTCATCATTGAGGTCATTAAGCAGATGATCTGTAATCCTGACCCTGAATTTGGAGGAGATAATCAGTTAATGGAGATTTTGCGTGCTCTGATCAATCCAGAGAAAATGCTGGCCATAGCTAGTGTAAGAGAACATGAATGGCAGAAGACATGATACTGTCTTGGCAAACTTAAAAGCCTGATACTCTCTATTGCTATTATTGTGGGCAGAGGATAAAAAATTAGAGGGTGTTTTTATTGAGTGGAGTGTGGTCTGATAGCGACTTTAAAGAAGCAAAATATAAGCTAGTTTTGCTAATGAAAGGTATATATCTGGGGCATCGTGCAGGTATTAAACCATGCAGTCCCATGTGTCAGTGCCATAGCACTGTCTGACCATAGCTCACTCTATCTGGATGATAAATCTTGAAAGATTTTAATACATTGTAATATACCAGAATACCTGTAAAATGGTTTGCAGGTTGTTCTGGGCAAAAGTAACTGCATTTCAGAATGGTTTAAGGACACTTTGTCAAGCACTTTGAGTCATTGATGTTTTTTCCAATATATATTTGCATCCATGCTGGGGATTCCTTTATTGATAGCTAGGTTGGTTGGATGTCTCACAAATTTTTCCCAAAATAAAGAAATTGATCTTGTGTGAAGACAGTGCTGCAGGCCCAAAGAACTCAGTAGAATTCTTTGTAGGCTGTTTCTTTTGTTACTACTCTTTTTTATTTAAAAGGTTATATGTGAATGCCAGTGTTTAATGAAGTTATTTTTGTTTTAGAATTTAGAAATATTTGAATTTCTCGATATCTTCTACAATCGTTACATTCATGTTCTTACTGCGCCGCTTCTGGCTGATACATCAGAAGAATGGTATGAAATAGGTAATGACAATTTTAATTTTTTTTCCTTTGAAGGGCCTTACAATCCTGGTAACAGCAATAGAGTTCTGATGTGTGCTGGGAATACACTTGCTGCAAGCTGCTGTTCCAACAGGAATTCTGTGGGCAGTTTTCATTTCTTGGAGCTGTGAATGCTGACATATCTTGATAGTGTACTTTGTAAAGATGCACTTCCTTCATGTATATTAAGAATCATGTTGTAGTTTTACTAGTCTAATTTTAAAGAATATTTACTGTAAAGCCACAGTTGTGTTCGTTGTTTTTTTCTGACCCAATGTCCTACTTCCCAAAGCAATTCAGTAAAACAAAAATCCACTAAAAATATGTCAGGAACTGCAACAGCAACTGAGCTTAGTGTGCACTGACAGTACATTATTTATTTTTTTGTATAACTTAAGGCATTAATTTTTCTTGTAGATAATTATCAAACAGCAGAAATACTTGCCTCAGTTTTGGAGCTTCTGTCTTTTTGTGTGGAACGGCACAAGTATCACATGAAGATTTACATTATCAACAAAGATCTGCTAAGAAGAACACTGGTCTTGATGAAATCCAAACACAAATTTCTGGCCTTGTGTGAGTATGGAGATGCTGTGATTTCCTTCTTCAAGGCTTTGCCTGTCCTGTGTGGAAGGTGTACCAGTACCAATGTATAGCTGAACTCAGAATTCCTGTTCATTTGCTGTGTTTTACTGGCTACAGTTAAGTAATTTGGAAAAAAAAAGAGGTAGCAGCTGTCTGTAAGCACAGACCAATGCAGTTTCTGGTGGGAGGAGGACTGTTGTCTCTTTTGAAGTCTAAAGGGATTCTTTCAAGTCTTCATGACAGGATCCTTTGTAATCAGATTTCTTCCCTCATTTCACTGGAAATTGTGTCCTTTCTTAATAATGTCCTAAATCTGGTTCTTCTTATGGAGAGTGAATGAAATTCTGTCAGCCAGGATCTTTAAGGACTCAGGGCTGGTTCTGAGAGGGGAACAAGGGAAAAAGCATAGGACAGAGTTAATAGTTTTACTCCATGCATGCTGGAGTGTATTGCTGCTGGACTTGAGAAAGAAATCCATGGCTCCTGGTGACCTTCAAATACCTAGGAAAGTCCAAGAAGGAAAGAAAGGTGACCTGTCAACAAATGCTGCTTCTGCACTTTGGGGGTGCATCTTCCTCTCAGGATAACACTAACACCAGGTTTTTCAATTCTTCCACAAGAAGATGAGAGCCCTGGCATGTGGTTGTTGAATGCTTGAATGTCTTTCTTCACACAGGTGCTCTTCGCTTTATGAGGAGGATAATTGGCCTGAAAGATGAACTTTATAACCGTTACATCACTCTGGGAAACCTGTTTGAACCAGTTGTAAATGCTATGTTGGATAACAGGAATAGGTGCAACCTGCTCAAGTCTGCCTTGATGGAGCTGTTTGAATTCATCCAAATGGTAAGTTCAGCAACAGCCTCAGCACTGACACGTCCATGACCTCGCAGGGAAAGAGACAAAAGGCAGATTTCCAAGATAGCAAACACCCTGTTTTAATGGAAGGGTCACAAACAGAACTGGGATGTTGCTGAGTCTATTGTCCCTTTCTAAGGGAAGCTTAATAATTCTTTCTAGATCTCAGTTCTTTTCTAAGAATAAATCTGATTGCTTCCCATGTGTTCTTGACAAAAATATTTTGGCTCTGGACATGGAATCAGTTACTTTCCAAAATAAAGTTAAAAGCTTTCTGACTTTCTGCATGTGAACATTTGAGACTGAAACCCTGATTTGTTCTTATTCAGGAAGATATTCAGTTCCTTATTGCACATGTAGTTGAGAACTTCTCTGATGCACTGGAATCTGTCAAATACATTCATACATTCCAGGGACTGAAGACAAAATATGAGCAAGAAAAAGACCAGCAAAATGAGAAACTGAGCAGGTATGGCCCAGTTTCTGTCTTATGAGGGTGCCAGTGACTGCCATTCTGCAGGTCTGCTGGTTGGTTTTTAATTTCCCAGAGAGCAGCAGAAGCAGGTGTCTGGGATTGGGGTTTGGTTTCATTCTTGCTGAAAACTTCTTGGGTTAGAGCAAATACCCATCTACCTTTCTTTGAGTAGAGCTGATATGGTCAGTAGATCAAATGTTCTCTTCAGCTTATGAAGAGCAGAATCTTGCTCTGTCCTTTTTAATTAGGATTCAGTCTGCCTTATTATCACCTGGGTATTGGTGAAGCTTACAGTTAGGATGGAAGCAGGGATGGAGCTGGATTGCCTTCTCCAACGCACTTAATTAATTCTAAAGCTTTGGAAGCCATTTCTGACCTGGCTGAGTCTGAAACATCAGGCAAAGCTTTAATCACTTGTCCTATATCTCTTGCAGTGTCATATTGCCTGGTGAGACATTTGTCAAAGAAGCAGTAGTCTTACAGGTGGATGAAGATCTGCGGTTCAGTGAAGGTGAAGAGAAGGCACCTCCAATGTCACCAGCAAGCTCCAATGGCTCCTATCCAACTTACACAACCCTGACCACAGTGGTGACAGCCCCCAAGGTGGGAGAGAACTTGTATGGAAGCTCCTGTCCTCATGTAGGACAGCAGAGCAGCCTCGTGGGGCTTTACCAGGTGTAATGCAGCACAGTAAGCAATAGCCTTGTACAGGGTATCTTAGTTACGGATATAGTCACCCAAATCCCTGTCAAGTGAAACCCTGACTAGTTTGGGGAAAGGTTTAAGGAGGGTAAGGTGGGACTGGAGTCTGTTGTTAATCTGGTGGGCACAGGTTAATTTTGCCTCTTCTGCATGATTGAATTGTTGCTACTGCTTGGCTTTCTTCCCTGCCCTGCTGGTGCCCTGTGTATGTGATATACAGATGGGACTGCATTTTTTGGATTCTATTCCCCATCAGGGAATTAGTAAGTGTTTTCAAGCAGATAAAATGCAGGAAGTGATATATCTTTTTTGCCTTTTACAGCTGAGCATTATTTGAATCTTAGCTTCTGAGCAGCTACAGAAAAGTGTGGCAAGAATTTCACTGCCCACTCCTAAGATTTGGGGGCAAAACAGATGTGCAGTGTGTATTTTTTCAATGTGAGAATTTAATTTTTTTACCTTTTTCTAACGGGCAGAGAGGTCTATTTGAAGTATTTGGTTATCCTGAGGATGAAGATGATGAGACATCTCCAAAGAAAAGAGGTTGTCTGGGTTCCTAAAGGAAACTGAAATTTTTAAATAAGAACTTTTATTATGGGGTTCCAGTGCTGCAACTGTTTAATGTTAAAATACAGAACCAGCTGCAATCCATCACATAGATCTCTCTTGTGATATATGTTATTATATAATAATAATGTAATGTAGTAGTAATATGTTTGTAATATAATATAATACAATATAATATAAGTAATATAATTAATATTATGCAATATAGTAGTAATATATAGTAACACATGTTAGGTCCATTTCTCCTGGAATAGTTTAATGTGAAGCCATTTCTATGTTTTCAAGATTTAGTTAGTAGTTAGTTTAGGGTTGTAGTTAGTTTTAATTGTAGCTCTTGTTTGGGAAAAAAAAAAACTGCTTTCTGTATAGATATGTAAGATAGTTTGTTCCATCAAACAAGTGTATTAAAGATCTCAATGTACTTGTTTTACACCATTTGTAAATATGTGGCAATATTAATGCTCAGCTGTAAAATTCAGGAATTAAAATTGGACTCTATAATTTCATAAGATGTATTATTTGTAAGTACTATTTTAATAAAAAGTTACATGAAACCTGACTGGCTGGGTTTGCTTCTTTTCCTGACAGCTACTGTTGCAGTCAGTGATGTCACACTGTGTACAAAGGGTAACCCCACTCTTGGCTTCACTTTCAATCTGTCAAGGCTAAGCCAGTACAGGGTTTTAAAAAGATTTCTACTCTTGAAACTGAATTGCAGGTGACATCTCAAACTTTGCAATTAAAGCAATTATTTTTGCTTAAAGTTGCATTATTTTAGCAGATTTCAGTATTTGGTTGTACTCGATAGAGGCTGAGGCCAGTGATTGAGCAACTCTCTGCACTGCAGGGGTGCTCAACAGCCTTGCTGCTGAACACATCAGTGAGTTTCCAGCAATCTGGAAAGTCAATATCCATGTAATTTGAAATACTGATATATAAAGTACTGAGTTGCTTGTCTGACAGGTAAAGCTAAGTGTAAAATTAGAAAACAAATCCCTTTGTTTAGTGATGGTATAATTTATTCTCAAAATATCAATCTTTTCTTGGGGTCTGTGATGAGCTCCTCAAAACCACTGCTTCCTTCCAACTTCTTCTTTGCCTTTGAACTGAAAGACACCCCGAATCAGGGACTAACAGCCAGCTCAAGATCCTCCAGCAGTGCACTTTCTTTTTGTTCTGCCTTTCCAACTCTCCCACTCTCAGTTAAGAGAGAGTGCAGGAGCCATGAAATCATGAGTTCAAAGTGCTTCTCTGAATTATCTGTCTATTTATGAAGAAATCTCTCTGTTACAGAAATCCCTCTGCATGGAAAATAAACCAGGTTACAAATACTTTTTGAGGCTATTTAGATATAGCTCATGTTGGTGACTGTACTATTCCAAATTAGAGAAATGCAAAAAGATCAACATTTCTCTAAACAAGAATTAATGTGCAACCCTTACACTGGTTGCATTTCTTGTCTCCAGAAAGCAGGAAAAGTCTGGGTGGTTTTACCTCTAAAGGTTCTATGTAAAAGTGGATATAAAAGTTTGTACTTGTGCAAGTGGAGGTTCAAGAATAGGATAAATACATAGCTCTTTCATGTCTTCCAGCTAGCGGTGGAATCAGGAGGGCTTGTATTGGCTGACTCTCATGTATGTGCTAAACACTGCTACAAGAAGTACGTGCAGCTTGTGGACTGCTGACCACATAAGACATTTATTTTCTAGAGCCTTCTCTCTACTGAAAGCTTATATTCTACATTTACGAGAGACTAAATCATTAAGCTTTGTTTATGGAGAAAAAATGTAGTTTTATCCTCTGAAGCTGTTACATAAGGTAATTCCCTTTTTCAGGAATTTGCTGCAGATGTATTTCTGGTGTTATTAACCTGAGAGTTAATATGCATCTTAAAGCAACCCTGGTGTTCTCTCTCTTCCTGTCTTTCTGGCGGTCACAGATAACAAAGGTATTGAGTATCATTCTGTGCCATATCGCCATGCTTCTATCACTGATAGCTCTTTTTTGTTTGATTTCTGGTTTCTGTCGTTACCATCTAGTGAAATAAAACACAGGATCAACATGAATGACAGAGAGAGATGTCAGAAAAGCTATTAATAGTGATTATACAATTTATATGCTTTTTGTGCCCTGAAAGTATTCAAAGCATTAGTTTTCTCAAATGCCCAGGCCAAACTGGATTGTTTTTTTCGTTTTTTGTTTATTTCCTAATTTTCTGTTGTATCTTAATGTTTGTCATCCTCCTCCTTCTATACTCTGGAAGATGCCCACAGCTGCCTATACCTTTCCTCATCTTTACACCAAGTACCATATTCTGCTGCAGTGTCCCCACCTATTAAAGGAGGAGAATGACCCCACCATAAGAAGTCACGGGAAAGTCATAGGGAAAAAAACATGTGTGAGCTTAGAGTTCCATTAAGATGATGATGGATGATGCTCAGAAATGGAGAAAAAGTAACAGTGGAGGAAGAAAAAGGAAATAACTGGAGGGTTTTTAGAGTGCCAAGAAATGGGTGGAGTATGTCCGTGTGGTCTGCCTTTATTAATCTTGCAGGCTGAGCAGTTCTGAGGAAAAGTGATTGCCTGATAGATATTTGCCATGACATCAGTGGGGTAAGGTTACAAACAGTTGAGCTCGTTTAACAAGACAAGTATGAGAAATCAAGGAGGCAGGGAAGCAAGCCAAAGGGCCGTCCTTTGGTTCTTGAGGCAGCAGTACAGTGGTTGCAAATAGTGCTCAGCTTTTCATTCCTAGAGGACATAACTCATATGACATTCACTGAGGCTGAAGAGCACAAATAAGACGGACTCCAGAACTCAGGGAACATGCAGGAATGTAGCTCCACCACATGGCAGCCCTTGGAGGTATTAGCCACATAGTCTGGATTTTCCAGATTACTTCAGTCTGCTCAGCTCAGAGCAGCCAGACAGACATCCTAGCTGGTGCAATCCCATGTAACTAGATTGGAAGATGCTCCTGGGATTGAAATGCCAGTCCATTTAAAATCACATGGAGCCACTTTTATTATTCTCAGCTCTGCTCTTTCATACAAGGCCAGGACATGCTCCACTATGGAATAAGTCTCCAACACCTCACATCAGTAATTCCATGTTTGTGACCCTGCCTGCTGGCAATATGCTGCACTCAGGTGCTCAGCTTGACAAGCCTCTTCGCTGCTGTCAGGTGATGCTTTTGCAGTGAGCATGTGGGCTGTCTTGGCACTACACATTGCTCATTTAACTCTCCACTGACTGGAAAAGCAGCTGAACCAAACTGTCTCACTAACGGAAGAGTAACTAGAGGCAAGACCTCATTTAAAAAGAAAAAAACCCAACTACATAACCCCAAAATCCAGAAAAGTCATTGGGAAAGAGTGGTAATTCATTTAAGAACCTTTATCAGCAATCTAAAAATTCATTTAAAAGACCTTATGAATCTGCAAGATATGATTAGATTTATTTTTTCAGAAACAGCCTATTTAGCATTGCTCTGCGGAATTTTGAGAGAGATACCCCTGGTGCATTCTGGCCTTCTGGAAACCAGAACAAAATTCCTCTAAAAGAAACACCATGGAACACCTGACGTCTCATGCAATGAAATACTAAACAAATAAATTTTAGAAAGGTTTGAATGATGTATTCTAGTTATACTACACCAGTCTAAGTTATCCAACATGCTGTAGTTCCCCCAGGAGGGAAGGAAAGGGCAAACATCTCTCATGTTTACGGAGTTTCAAGGTAATGCTTGTCTGAACCTTTGCACTTCCTCCTGCTGGAAAATCTCAATGGCACAATCAGGAAAATGCAAACACCATTACTCAACTTTAATTTTTTGGTTTTTTAAATAGGGATGAGTAAGCTGAAAAATTAAGAAGTAGATGTATTGCTGAGGAGGAGAAGAGAAAATGTGAGAAGAAAAGGCAGGAATATGAGCTGCCATTCATGTTTCTTGTAGTGTATTGGAGCCCAGTCCTCTCCTTGGTGGGCTGGGTTTCTTCTGTCTCTACTCAATCTCATGCAATGCAAGGAAGTGCACTGTTTTCACCATCTTTACCCAGCTCAGGAAGGATTGTGCATCAATCATTATATTATTGACTTATGAGTTCTCAGCTTTACTACATGAGGTGAAGGGGACCACAAGTAAGGGTGCTCATCACCAAGCTCCCAGTCCTGCTAGAACAACATTACTGTTGCCATTTGAATGTATTTAAAGTTTGTAATGGATTTTAAAAGATCAGATTAAGGAAGATTTATGGTATTTTTCAGTATCATTACTTTCAATGTATATAAATAATTATATCAGATATATGAGGTAGATTATCTCAGATAGGTGAGATTTCTTTCTTGGCAGATCAGTAAGGCAAAAAGCAACACTTCATTGATTAATAGTTCTTCTCCTTCTGCTTCCTTACTAGATTAGAAACCTACAGAAATACTGTGCTACAGATTATTGTACTTACTTTCTTTTGATTTCTTTTCTTTATCTTCCTGGTTTGATCAGAAGATTGAGCTGAAAAATATCAGTCATTTGATACATAATACTACACCAAGGTTCCTAACCTAGATAGATGTCTGCTACTACTGCTTCTTCACCAAATTACTTTTTCTTCAATCCTGATTTAATTCTCAAGGAATGGTTTCATTTTGCATGTGTAGATGCTTAGATTCAGGAAATTACTCTCCATTCACATATTCTGATTCTTGTAAAATTCTCTGTTGCACTTTTGCTAGCTACTTCCTTTTGAGTCTTCCTCATTTAACATCTTCAGATATTAAAGAGAGGAGAAAGAGAGCTTCTAGCCTCACCAGAATATCATGTATGGAACTATATTTTGAAGGGTTCTTTTGGTCACTGAATCTTTCTATACTTAAATCACCATTTTGTCTGGGGGAATCTCTCCTAAAATGTTGAATTGTAAGCTGCTCACTCTGTTGAAATATAGTCAAGTTGTGGGAGACAGAGGAGTAGAAACTCCTGCAATTAAAGGAGGCTTTGATTTACAACCCTGGAAGAGACTAGGTCTGGCTTAATTGACAGAGATTTGTGGACTTTAAGCAACAGGATTACAAACTTGTGTTCCTATCATTATAAGTAAAATTGTACACTGGGTGTTTTGGTGAAGGGTTTTAAAATATAATAGTGTGATTTTATATAGTTTAAGTTAAGAATTTAGATGGTATAAGAGAGACATCTGTGTGTACGTGACATGAGAAGTTATTGGTCAAAACATAAGCTGCATTGCAGTGAGAAGTGCCACAGGTGATAGGTCATTAATCTAAAACAAAGTGTCGTTTTAAGTGCCTATTGGATTAGAAAGTTATAAATTACGATGTAACCCTAAATCTTGTGACTAGTCGCCATTACTCGTATGTGTTGTAAAAGCTCACGCCTCGACTGATGCGTTTGTTATTTTAAACAATAAATTCGTGTAGTTGCATAGTCCCATCCCTGAAAAGTTATTTTCCTCCGACACATGAAGCGCGAGAAACGGGCAAGTGGTATCCCGACATCAAGTCACATCATTGTGATGTAAAGAATTGCTGTAATCATGTTTTACAAGTGTGGAAATAAAGTCCACACAGAAAAATAGCAACAGATGCAAACTCTGCTCAGGAGTAATAAAACAGAAGGTATTAAATGCCTTGAGTTCGTGAAAACTTCACAGGAGATGCTTCTGCTCTTGTTTGGAGCTCAGCCCTGCCACTAGAAATGCTGGATACTTAAGGGAAAAGATCTTTGTAATCCCGTAATGAGAAACTGTGCGCAATTTGCCAACAGGCAAGAGTTTGCTATTAAGCAAATCCTGCACTGAGATTCAGCAATTTGTTATATTCCAAGGGTGCCAGAGATGGTGAGCCTGAAGAGGTGTATCCATATGCAGTCACAGGTGTCTGAGTCTTTGCCCTCACACAGCTTCTCAGTGCTGGGGTGCACTCCTGATGTGTTGATGCTGACCTGTTGTTTCACAAGTATTCCATATATCATAATCCATGATATTTCAGTGGTACAGTGGGTCTTGTTCTGCAAGGTGTTTTAAGGACTGGATTTGAAATTTTATTTTTCAGTGCAGGGCGGAAGGACAGTTTTCATGTATTTATCAAAAGTGGAAACTGTCCAAATTAGACATGGAAGTCAAGAGGAAAAAATCCTTTCCAGTGTATCAAATGGCTTCAAACTTCTTAAGATGAGTGCTCTGCTCCTTCAGTTTAGCAAAACCAGTGCTCTCCGCAAAATTTGTTCTGAAGGCTGTTAGCTCCTGAGTTAATTAAATCAGAGCTAATTAACTCAGAGTTAATTAGCATGCCAAATACATGTTACTGTGGCTGTACAGCTACAGAGATGCTACCAAACTCAGGTATATTTACTTCCACTACGGCACGGTGGACACATCCAGTAAGTTTATCATAGTCTTAACCCTCTCTTTTAGATGCTAAATTGATTCAGTTTCCCCTCTTTCACATTGTAAAGCTCTCTGGAATCTGGAGATGTTTTCTTAACTTCCTTCTGAAACCTTCCCAAGGCTACAGTGGCATGAACACTAGACCTATTGTCTACACACAGGTAATAACTCTCTATTGCAATCTTGACAGTCACCTACTTGTACAAGGGGATTGATGATGGGAAGTGTCGGGGAAGATGAAACAGGAAAGCCTTATAAATATGATTGCCTGACAAAAGATTTTGGGAATATGAAAACTATAAGCGACTTCGAAATGAAGGCCACCTTTGAGATACCAAGTCTTAGTTACTGAACAACTGGAAAACAATAGTATGGCCGACTGAAGGTAATCCCCTCTTGATTGAACAATACCCTCTGCTTGCAGACAGGTCCAAGGGTCAGAGCAGACCCTACTAGCTCAGCAGAAGGGGTCCAAAGAGTAGTTTTTAGGAGTTAAAATGTAGCACTCTATGGTAATGTAATAACTCTTATAGGCTGTATGTAAATGCTATAGGATTTGTATCTTGTACTAGATTGGCTAGTGACAATTAGAATATTCAGTACAGAAGAGGATTTATTGTATTGTAACAAGGACTTCTCTCTCTTGCTCTTGCTCTTGCTCTCGCCCTCTCTCTCTCTCTCTTACTCTGCTCTTACCTTGGGCCTGCTCCGAGCTGCAGCTGGCATCTCTAAGCAATGCCCTTGTACCCACGCCCTTTGCAATAAACTGCGTGTTCCAAAATCTGACTTCAGAGATCTCTCGTCTCTGTCCGTCCCAACCGTCCAACCCACCCCAAGCTCCTACAGGAAGAGGTTAATGAGGAGAAAAGGTGGAAAATATTGTCATAATTGCTTTGTACATTATTGCAAAAGTTTTTAAAAGGGGGAAATGACAGATTTTTTTTTTTTATTTTGACCTAAAATACTATAAAATATAAGGAAGATGAGTACTACTGTGAAATTTTTTGTTTATTTGAAAAGATTAATTATTCTTGAATGCCTTGATGGCAAGTTTTCAGTCAGCTCTGACTATTGATCAAATGGCTGAAAGCCAACAGCTATTTACTACCCAAGTTTCACTTAGGCAGACAATCAAGGGCATTATCCTAGATGTACAATGATTATTTTGGAAGAAGAATGTACCATTTGAATCCATAAATAATGCACTTCACCATCTTAGCATTGTGAAGGGGGGCACTGGCACTTGGTAACTTGGTAATTTCTGAGAAATTGCTTTGTGGAGATTTTCAAAGATGCCATCATGGAGGCAGGTGTCTGGTTCCTGGAAGTCAGATGGCAAATGGATATTACTTAAGTTCTTCTGGATTGCTGCTTTTCTTCTGAAGACCACCACTGCTGCATGGTCTGTCATGTACACTGGAGCAAAACAGGGGCTTGGAGTCAGAGCTGCTGCTTGGACCTTCCCCTACATTTCCAGTAACAGACACTAGCAGCTTCTCTCTTGGCAGACTCATATGTGTCCTTCTTGTTTGAAGTAGTTCAGTGTAATGCTGGAGATGCCATTTATCCCTACAGATAGTCACTCACACCAGACCTGAGTTTTTAGTGTTGGACCTTCCACTTCTGAACTTAATGACTTCCCCCAAGCAGTGCTATAGTAATGCATGGAGTGCCAACAGGGAGAATTTTACTGTTGTGTTCACCTTAGGATCTGAAATGATGTCAAGTAATTTGGTCTGGAATCTATAGGTGTCTAGTGAGAAGAGTAAAGTATCCAGCAATGATGGGTTAAGAGCTCTTACATAAAACAGTGTAATATCATGTTTTAAAAGGCTATGTCTTAATGTACAGGAATATCAATTACATTGGCATATCCTGATTTTTTTTCCTGAGCTTTAGTACTTGTTATATGTTACTTTGATTCTATTTAATTCTGAGCATTTGGTTGCCTGTATCCCTGGTGTCCTTTCAGCTTTCCTGAATATAAAAGTGGAGGTAACACTCAAGTTGATCACTTGGAATATGGACTTCAAGATGCAGATTTTTGACTTATTTATAAAAGTAAATACCTCTTCTTTACTTTGTCTGTTCTTCTTAAGGTACTAAACTCTCCCCCAGCTGAGATTTTCAGAATGTAAAAGAATCTCTTTACCTTTCCTAATATATGCAAAACTGACATTTGACCAGTAGCATTGTTAGGCCATGACATTTCTAGGGTAGACAAAAGCCATCCCTGTGATCACCAGCTCACTTATTTGTCTTGGCTTTTTCAGTTTGTGAGGTCCATGGCAAGGTCTGTAGCAGGACATGTCCCCCTGCCACAGGAGAGCTTATCTGTTGCTCGTTAGCTGATGAAATAACACAGGGCATCTCGCTCTCACATAAGCCTCACATGAGCCTTGGTGAAATGACTCAGTCAAGACAGTTTGACTTGCAGTGAGTTATTTCAGCACCATGGAATTGATGCTTTCAGGTGACAGGAGCTGTGGAAGCACATGTAGAAAGATAAGCTGGAATTTCTGACTGACAGACACTTCATTTGTGGATGCTAAAAGGCAGGAGCAGAGGAATTTTCCAGCTGCTGAAGCATTTGCAAAGTTTTTCCTTTCTCATGCTTTAACTGAGAAACAGAAAGACTGTTTGGTAAACTATCCACAGGTGCAGGCTGTTGTGAGAACAGTGGAATTGTTTTCAGTCTTGAGAGAATAATATTTTGAAATGGGTGGTTATACCGCTCAGCCACTCACTGTGGTGGGTGGCTAGCCAAGGGGCCAATCACGTAATTTCTTTATTGTGAACCACACTATAAAGATGAGCTTTCCATTAAAGGAGTCTTAGCTCTGCTTTGGCCGTATCATCTGACCTGCACTTTGTCGTGATTTTCGCCGTCTTCTCTGGGGATAACAGTGACATCTGGTGACCCCTGACGTGTACTGCGACCGCAGCCTCTCAGAAGGTACATGCCAGACTGCTGGGGCTCGTCCCCCCCTGCCATGTGGCCCTGGGGGGGAGACACGGGGTTTCCCTCGCCCCTGGTCAACCTTGTTCCCCATTGGTTATTTTGTGTTCCCCTGCACGGGCAAGGACCCTCGGGTCCCGTGATTGAGCAGTTCCTCGCAGATCCTCAGCCATGCGGCTGGAGAATTAAACGTCTTTCTGAAACATCTATCAAGAATCGGTCCATATATATTTCTTTTCCACAGGCCTCGTTGTCTGATACACATGTTGCAGTACCCCCACTGTAACACCAGACTGCAACCAGACTTAGACAGTCTGGTGATACCGCATGTACTACAACCGCAACCGGACCGACCGACGTGCACGTCTGGTAACAGCCGCATGTACCGCAACTGCATCCCAGATGTAGGACGTCTGGTGTCCCAACCGACGGGTACCAAAGACATCTGGTGCTTGTCCGACGCCTACACAACCGCTTGGACTTTAGAAGGTCTGGTGCCCTCCGACTGTACATCGGACTTTAGGAGACATGGGGCGTGCGCAGCGGCTGCCTCACCAAAGCCGTGAGACAGAACTGTGGACTGCAAAGATGGGACATAAAGACGCGTATAAGGTACTCTCTGTCTTAAAATCTGTGACAGCACTCATGAGAGCTGATAATGTTATTGCAGACGGAGGAAAAGGGGAAGGACTGCCTAACTCTGTGTCCTCAGGATGTCCTCCGATCACGGATGGAACAAACCGTCTTTTCTCTTTCGTTCCGGGAGATCACACGCTCTCCGGACCGGCGCAGCCCTCAGCTGCACCACTGCCTTCCTGCGGGGGAGGGGGGGGGGGAACTGGGGGAGTCGCGGTGGCGGCGGTTTCGGCAGGATTCGCTGCTCCCTGGGTCGATCCGCCGCCGCCTGCTTGCCAGGTAGGTCCAGCACCCACCGCAGCTCTGGGCGCGGCACCAGAGGGCGCAGCGTCGCTGCCAGCCGCGTTACAGCTCCCTGTGCCGCTATTACAGGGACTGTCCAGGTCGGTTCTGGGCGCGGCCAGGCCGCCCCGGTCCCCCGCGGTCCCGTAAGTTTCAGTCCCGCTCAAGATTCCGTAGTGTTGGGCACAGATGATCAGGACTCCCCGGCGCAAGCGCAGTGGAGGCATGAGCCAAGTTCCCCGAATTCTGTCTTCATGGGGGAACGAATCTTGGCAGAGCTACAGGACATAAAATTGGAGCTCACAGCGCTGCCGGGGATTATAGCAGAGGCGGTTATTGCTGCGCTGGGGCGGGAGACGGGGCAGATAGTCCCGGTGCCGGAACCGGGCGCGGCGCCAGACATTCAGAGCGCACCGCCAGAGCCGGCCGCGTATGCGTCAGAGCTGGCCGCCGCGGTACACACGCGCACCGCAGATCCAGCCCCTGTTGCGGCTACCACCGGTCTAGCTGCCGAGGCTCCAGGCTCCGGCGCTGCCTCTCCCCTGGCGCCAGAGCTGGCGCGGGCGGAAGTGGCGCTACCCGCCTCAGCCGTGGAGCCGGCCGGGGGGTCGTCCCCTGCGCCCCTGGAGTCCGCATCGCGGGGGGCGGGGGCGGAGCTGATCACGTCTGCGGTGCCGGCTGCCGTAACCCCCACTTCTCCGCTAAAGCGGCGGCGAATCCGGGCCGCAGGGTCCCGGGCGCCGCCCGGATTCCAGCCTCCGCGGTTTCACTCCCTGCCGCCCCGCCCGCCGAGGCTCCAAGCTCCGGCGCGGCCCCACCTGCCAGTCCAGCGCTGGCACGGCCGTATGGCGGGGCACGGCCACGCCTTCTGGCCCAGGGCCAACATGCCAATCTCCCAGGGGATCGTCGGGCACTCTCCTGGCCGGAGGGGTGAGCAGCGTTGCCACGCCAACGCTTGCTTCATGGCAGGATTTCGTAACAGAGCCTAGGCGCAAAAAGTAAGCCTGCAAATGCAATGCAACAATGAAACAACGTAGTGATAATAACACAGATGGGATGGTCCAGGTTTTTCCTGTGCAATAGGTTTTTTCCAATTCAGGCTAGATGGATAAACCTGAATGTTTTGTTTGGAAATATTTAGGACAAAAGAGGCCTAGAGTTATGAGCACTCCAAATCAAATTAGAAAAAGGCGGAGAAACAAAGAGAACAGGGTTATTCTCTGTAGAAGATGCAGCAGGATAGGTCATGTTGCAGAATACTGCCAGTCTATATTTCATGCTAATGGTCAACCTCTAATACGTTTAGGGAATTTTACCAGGAATGCAAAGGGGAGTCAAATGTTTCCCCAGGGCATAGCTCCCCTGACACAGGCCTGCTGTGCCAGCTTGCAGCTACCACCCGGGAAGGTGGGTTTTATACAGCTGCAATAAGCATCTTAGACTCCAGTCATGCTATAAGGGTCCTTTTTGTGAGTATTCATCTCTATCTGAATCCGAGAAAGTTGTTGTTCCTCATAGTCATGGAGAACTTTCAGGGCCTCTCCTTTTGAACCATGAACACTACTTTGGTTGTTTTGTTGGACCATTGTCAGATTCACTGGGGTGGACAAGGTACAAGTACCATGATGACAATCAAAACATACAACATTAAGATATTACCGCAGGCCTGGTTCCTACGGTATATCGCCGTGTCCCGTAGCCATAGGGAGGAGGAGGAGAGATGATCCAGCAGGCAGGAATTGTGCAGCAAGATTGATTTATTTAATTATTTTACAAACTCTTTCATAGACTTTTTTCTTCATAGTCTAATTGGACAAAGGACCAGCCACCCCTTGGGGGTGATTGGCCAAAATCCTAAAACATCCATTGTCAAAATATTTTTCTACTGTACCATAAACAAGACTTTTCAAGGTTGCAGGTGGCTTGTTTGCATTCCCTGCTACCTCTTCTATGAGAGACAAAAATCTCTCATGGACTTAGAAAATAGCAAGAAAATCCTTGCTAGCAGCATTTTTGTATCTACATTAAGACGTGCAATTCTCAGATTCTATTAAGACTTTAAATGATGCTCAGAAGTTGCAGGGTATCAATAATTGGTTATGTCCTTCTTCAAGGCTAACCACAGCACAGCTATCCCCGCTTTTTGGAATTTTAAAAGGGGGACCCCAAGCTGAATTCACCTTGGAAATTGACTCCTGAAGCACGATGAGTGCTGCAGGACGTTCAATAGGATGTTTCTGCTTGACATGTTTATCAAGTGGATCTCAGATAGCTTTGAATTTGGTCACTGATTAATACTCAAGCTCAAGTGCATTCATTTTGCATACCTGAAGCTACACCAAATTGCCAGGTTTCATAACAGAAGGTAATGCTAGGGCTGATGTGCTGGCTAATCCTGCATGGGTAGCTTCTCAGCCTGATAAAATTGCATAAGCTAAGGCATTGCAAAAAAGTTAATTCACACTTTCTCCTCAGTTACGTGGGCATCTGCTCATACTGGAGAGAAAGGTCGTGATGTCATTGCCCATTGGAAATGCGCTTATACGATCTTGGGCGTGCATGCTTCTGTGAAAGCTGATACTGGCCTTGCCTATGTCTCTCAGGAGATGCGGGCAAATAATCATTTTACAGTGCTACCAAATTCAAATAATCCTGTTATCTTGAATTATTTTCTCTTATTGCAGTCTGCAGGCGAGATGCACCTGCCTCGAGTGAAGGTCTGGGTACAGGACCTACTCACTGAGAAGTGGGAAGGCCTGTATGAGCTATTGCTTGGGGGTGTGGGTATGCTTGTATTCCCACAGATACCGGGGTACGACGGCTACCTGCAAGATGTGTTTGGCCTGATCTGCGGCACCAGCAGCAGAACAGGCAACCTCCAAGGCAACCCTCAAATGATGACCAGAATGCAGATCAACCATTGAATGATTCTTCAGATGATGACCAGGAGGTCGACCCTCAGCCTGGTCCTTCTACAAGCAGAGACTGAATTTTAACAGAGACTGAATTTTAAGTTTCTTGTGTTATGAAGTCAGAATGTTATGCAGAATATTGGAGCCCTTAAGGCTATCCAGAAGCAGTAATTTATGTAGAGCCCTTAAGGCTATTCTGAATTAATGACTGGACGTATAGCTGGGTTTGCTAGATATATTTCCCTTGGCACTGCTGGAGGATCTGCCTTAAATCAGGATCTGATTTAGATTCTGTTTGGTAACTGGCCACTACCAAACAGACCCCTTATACTGTGTTTGTTCTCCTTGCTGCAAGGGATCCTGCAGAGGATTACAAACGTGACCTTTTTGGTCTCAGACAAAAAGGGGGAACTGTGGATGCTAAAAGGCAGGAGCAGAGGAATTTTCCAGCTGCTGAAGCATTTGCAAAGTTTTTCCTTTCTCATGCTTTAACTGAGAAACAGAAAGACTGTTTGGTAAACTATCCACAGGTGCAGGCTGTTGTGAGAACAGTGGAATTGTTTTCAGTCTTGAGAGAATAATATTTTGAAATGGGTGGTTATACCGCTCAGCCACTCACTGTGGTGGGTGGCTAGCCAAGGGGCCAATCACGTAATTTCTCTTTTGCGATCCATGCTATAAAAGATGGGGCTTTGGCATTAAAGGAGTCTTAGCTCTGCTTCGACCATATCATCTGACGTGGACTTATGTCGTGATTTTTGCTGTCTCTCTGGGGATAACAGCAACATCACTTTATAAACTATAAAAGCAATACCAAACTATCACAAAGCAGAAATCTTCTGCACATTCCGTGGAAACATGTGGAGCTTTCTCCCCAAAGTCATGACACCGGCTCTTTGTGGTTACTCTGCTGGGGATTGAGGGAAAGGACTCTGTGAACACTATCATCATTTCGGTGGTAAATTACATTTATTCCTAATCTAAACAATTTCTTTGCTAGCTTTAATATAGGTACCCTAATCTTGTGCACTGTTTCATGTAATCTAATAGTAGTTCTTTTTTGTCTTATACTGTGTAGTAAGTAACTCTGTTTAAGGCATTTTGACTCTTAATCTCCTATCTATTCAATAAATAATTCATTTTATAATAGACCTAATCTGCCATTCTTGACAATTTGTGGTCTGAAGCAATTTAGGTGCAGGCTGCCTAAATTCAAGCTGCTGCCAAAAATCTTAGCCTAAGGCAGGGCTTGTCTGAAGCTCCCATTTGACCTGTATGTAACAAGGTCAAATAGGAAAAATGGGAGAATGCTTTCTAGCTGGAATCTCTGAGCAAGATTTCAGTTCAAAAGGTCAGATTTGTGTCTTACCCACCTTTCCTGACTCCTCTGGGTCAACTGACAAGAACATCCTGTCATAACCTAGGTCCTAGCTGGGATTGTCCTGCTATCTTCAGTGAAGCTACTCTAGAGGTGTCTTTTTGTTACTGAGAAAGGGGGTGTAATTTACAGTGTAAATTTTGATGAGACAAATGAAAGCCAACAGAAATTATATGTGGAGTTTATAGACTGGAAGATTGCTCCTAAGGCTAAAGCACCATGTAAAAATATTTTCTGTAAGACATTGGGGAACACCCAAATCCACAGACAGGGAAAGGATAAAAGTCAGAGCTTCATCCCAGTTAATTTCTTAGAGATTCTTCTGTATTATGAATATGATTTATTTGTTATATTCCTAGTAGAAGAGTTTGTATTAGTAACTTCTTTTGGTCATCAGTTCCTCAGCTCTAGAGTAGTCTTTTCCCTAGTGTGTTCAAAGTAACATACACATTATTTTTTGAACACAAGTATATAATGCACATTCTACTTGGTTTCTCAGACGCTATTTTATGGTGAAGTACTGAAAATTCAAGTACTGAGGAAATTTTGTTACCTGTAGTTTTCAATAATTGAAGTCACAAAACACTGATACCTCTACCAGTGATACTATGTAGGAAATAAATATTACAGCTGTTCTAAGTTTTAGAAACAATGTACATGGTTTATAAATTCTCATCTGGTTTTGCTTTATATTGATAAATTATGCCTTGTTTTTGATGACACCCAGACAAAAACAAGAGAAAATATAGTTTGTGTAGATTAAGATGAGGCTTTTCTATTTATAGACACTGAGAAAAAATTTCAAATATAAGACCCCATGCAAGACCTGATTTCCTGAACATCTCTCAACCCCACTGAAATTAGTGGGACGAGAGTCAAAGCTGCTCTACCAGAGTAAAGACACTTTATTCTTCTGTGTATTCAAAAGTTACAAAGAAGGTTCAGACATTCTTTGGAAAAATGGAGACAAATGCTGTTTATTTACCATTCTACACCTGTTCATTGGCCGTGTAACAGGCAACTGTACATTGTATTCGTAGGCTGAGTTATTGCCTATCTGTAACTAAAATATTCATGAAGCATCTCTGAACAGCTTCAGAAGTCATCCATTATAGATTCAGGTCATGGTTTGCAGTCTGTATTTTCACTTGTTTTGATGCAGAGCAGCAAAACCTCTGCTTTGCAGCTTAAGAGAGTAAACCCAGATGCCACAAACACAGTAGGAGGAGAAGGCTAGGACTCTATCCCATGTGGAAAAGTCTGACTCTTTGCTCTGTTCCTCTGCTCTTCCATCCATTTCATGCTGGATCCTCCTTGTACGGCCAGGCATGAGCCTAAGGAAACAATGAAGTCTTATAGGGCACAAAAGTGCAAAAAGAGAAAAGTGAAAAAACAAGGGGAAAAACAACTGATACCAGGGGACAACAAATAATAATTAACAAGGTACAGAACAGCCTACTTCTGTATTCACAATTAGAGGGAGAATACTGACCTCTGCAGACCTTTGGTTTGACACATTTTATCTACTTTCAAGTTATTATCCCCAAGTCTGGAGGTGGTCAGAAAGAAACTGTACATTTATGCAAAAATTTGCCCTCTAAGAAAAGTCTTCTACTTACTTCTTGAGGTGAGAATTTGGTTATGCTTCAAAGTTAGAGATTTTACACTTCTTTCTAAGCAAAATGCATTACTTCACTGATTACTTCCTCTTTTGTGATTGTTGACAAAAGGAACGTGTATTTCAAGAGTGCATGAAATAAACAGTAGGGGAAGTAAATTAAGACTGTGCCCCTGCTTTCCAGCATGGAAGGACTGGGCAGGAGGAGGGAGTACAGCTGCCCTTTACTGCAGGGAGGCATTGCTGCTTCTCATTCCTGGACTGTCACTTGTTTAACCCATCCTAGGACTTTTCCTTTAATGTGAAAAATATCAAAAGCCAAGTGCTGTGTGCTGTGTATCAATTGTTATTTGTGTGCAGCTCTCTGCCTTAGGCCACCTCTCATGAAATTTGATATCAATTGGTTTCAATTGCACTTCCAGATGGGTTTATCATTTGGGGGGATGGGAACTTGTTTTTTGATGGATTATTATTACCAAAATACACTGCTGTCTGTCAATCTGCAGAGGGGTGTAGAGCAAAATCATGCTCTCTTCATATGTAACTTTTTCTCTACTATTGATATTGTCCTCTACTCCTCCAAAGCCAGGATCCCTCTGCTGTCTGGGTTATTATGATAAGTTTTGTGTACTTCATCCCTCTGAGAGAAAAAAAAGAAGTTTGTGGAAAACAGCCTGTGGAAAGAAACTTGGAAAATACATTGTTTGTATCCACTGTCCAGTGACAAAGTTATTTTTTCTCATATTAACGTAGCTCACAGCAGGATGTTCTCACCCTAAATAAACTAATGCCATAAACAACACATGAAAACATAATACGCTCTGCAAAAGAAGTGGATTTTCTACCCAGCTGTCTATCTGCAAGCTTAAGAGGTATGCAAAATCTCTACCCAAATTTGGCTGATTTGGGAATGTGAGTTTTTCTGGAAGAGAGAAATAAGTACCAGGACTGGTTGCACATAAACAGTGCAGTTGTTTGGGCTTCATTGCTGCAGGACATCATGCCATAACATGACCCCTCAAAGTTTTAGTCAGAATTTTATTTCATGGAAACAGCTTCTAATTTTTTCCAAATTGAATATTTAAGTGGTTTTAATTTTTCTTTACATTTTTACAGAATGCAATAAAAAGAGTAACTATGATAAAAGACATCAGAGCATTTTGATGATGTCACCATTCACAGTGTCAGCATTTTGCCTTGAGAAGAATGTCAAAGTTGGTGTTCCATGTTCTGATTAAGCTAAAAGAAAACAGCAGTAATTAAAAACAGTTCACACAGGAAAACTCCTGCAGTTCACACACGAAAACTCCTGCAGGTTTTCAACTTCCGTAAAACATTAGAACAAGTTAATGCTTCTCTTTGTTTGAAATGCCTAATAAAATTTCAGTGCAAATGAAGCCAGATTGGCTGTAGGTCTAAGCAGAATTCAGAACTGCCTCCCCAGGAAGCACTTTATAGGCTGAAGGGTATCCCTAAGGGTACCTCTGTTTTGGAGGGATGCTAATGAGGGCAGGACCACCCATCTTGTCCCAGCACTGCCCCTTCACATTCTGCTTGTTGGTATCTCAGATTCTGAGGCTTCTCCTTTGCTCACAGTTTGAGAAATGAAAGGCTGGGTGAGCCTTGAGGTTAATGTTTTGTGAAGGTGATGGGAGAGGAGGAGCTGCTGGGAAATACGCCAGGTTTTCTCAAGTTTCTGTTTTTCTGGTATGTGTTTTGTGCATCTCATGCCTCAGGGCTGATAATCCTGTTATCACTTGTGAACCCTGAATTCATGGAAAAGGCTTTTCAAAGTGTATTTTGCAAGAGGTTTGTCAGTTAGAAATCATTAAAGAGAAGGACTTTTTTGTGATTCTACAGCAAATTTACCAACTTTGCTCTTTGTAGCATCAAGTACACTTCTTATCTGTACCCACAGGAGCTGGCATCAGCTACCTACTAAATTGCTCAGTGTATTTATTGATTGACTCTGTGGGTCAGAGTGAACAAGTGACAGGTATGTTCTGCCTGATTTGCAGTTGAAGTATTTTGGAGGAATTCTCTTTAAATTTTCCTGGTTCCCTGCGTTTGCCTGGTGTTGTGTATAATGATCTGTTACTTGAACAAATCAAAAAACTCTGCCTCTGCATGAGGGTCTGCCAACTGTAGCCAACAAAAAAAAGCTGGGGTTAAAATGACATCCGTTCCTCCAAATGAAAGCTAGTAATTTTTGATTGCTTACTTTTGGGCAGAAGTATTTTCAATTAATAAATAAACAAGAAACAAATAAACTTTATGTGAGACATCTGAAACACTAATTTAGCAGACAGGTGATCATTCTGAAGACCACAGAGCATCTATATTGTAGTTATTGGCTATCATTTATCTTACAGTAGCAGCTAAAAGCCTCCACTGAGATTGGAAGCAAAATTCTGTTCTATACCACAATGAGAGGCAGGTCCTCCCCCAAAGGATTTATTACTTCAACAGGGAGGGGGAAATAACATAGCAAATGTACAAGGAGCCTGTAGAGAACATGAAAATCTCTCACATGTAGAAATGTGACCCTCTGTGGAGCTGAGTGCCCTGTAGGAAGAGCTTTGGTCCTTTTTGTTTCCAGAAAGAGCCAGAAGTAGCCATCACCTGTCATGTGCTGCTAAGGAGAAACCTGACCCTGATATTTTGATGAAGAAAACAGGAGTTTAGGTGTTAACTCCATACATACACTGCGAAACCTGCAGCTTGCTGCTATCACTTTAATTTCTTACTTGTAGTTACACTAATTTCAAACCTGTATAAAGTGTTTTTCTGTGCAGGGACTGTAATTAGCTTGTATGCGCTAAGTCCAGAAAGATGACTGTAATGTTTCTCAGATTCACATGGGATATCAGCTGGGTTCTCTGTGACACAGCTCCTGGGAACAAGTTACAATTTAAGAGCAGGATTTTGATTTTTACCATACCAGAAAAATCCAAAATTTAGCTGATTGGGAGTGACAGAAGCATCAGTGACTACTAGTGATTGAGAAGGGTCCAGCATTTGAATCCCATTTACTGGGTATGAATGCTCAATCACTTTTACCCTGTGCTTGTGGACACTTTATTGCCTACAAAAAGTTATAGATCAAGCAAGAAAAAACAAGCTGGGAATGGGTAAAGGGATGGATTTACAGAGCATGTAAAAACATATCTTTGAGTAAAAGGCGACATTTCACAAAGGGTCTGATTCAAAGGGTACAGTAGTCTTTTCCAACGAATTTCTAATTCTGAGTGAATTCTGAGTGAAAAAGGTGAGTCACCTTTTGAGCTGTAGAAGGATCTTGGAAGTACCTGTGCTAAGTTTGGAGCTGAGAGTGACCTCTTCCGTTGCAGCTGGAAGGACAGATGTACAAATTGTGCAGTTTCCACACCTGCCTCATCCGTCACCATCCTCCAGCTTTCATGATGTAAATAAGCACTCATAGCCTGTTTCAGTGCAACCCAAAGAGGCATCATTTATCACTTCTTCGCCCCAGAGTGGATTATAAACCCTCACAGTGCCACTTACTGCAGCTCAGTAGCTTCTTAACCACACAAAGATCTGACCGTATAGAAAGGCTTATCCTGCCTGTTACTCCCACACTGATCTGTACAAATGTGCCTGTAGTATCACAGATTTCCAAGAGAATCTAAAAGGAATGCCTTTGGGAAAGCCAGGGAGTCAGGGCATGCAGCACCCACCTTGGAGTGAGTGCTGAAGTCAAATGTAGACAGTTAAGGATTTTTCTTTCCAGTCCGGGCCTCCAAGCATGATTTTGTGTGCCTTTACTGTGAAACTCCTGTTCATGGTGATGGCATTTTCTTTGGAAATCACTGTTGTGGATGTTAGCAAAAGCTGAAGAAGATATTTTTCTGTTCCACCATGAATATTAACTTTTCAAGTGGTAATCACCACCAACTACTGGATGGCAAAAGCAACATGAAAATGTAATAAGGCAGATGGGACCAAATGAGAAATAGTAAAGCTGGAATGAAAGACATAAATCTAAAATGTGCATAAGGATAATTTACCTTTTTTTAATAGATAAATATGTGGAAACAAGAGAAGACATAGAATGGCTAGAGCTTTTATGTTGAGTAAGAATTAATGTGGCCAGACTGACACTGACCAGACTTGTAACAACTGTCTTTTACTAGATTTTATAAATGCTTCAAATATGGGGGGGCTTTATTATTGCTTTCTTTAGCAAGAACAGAGAACTATAAAACATTTATCTAGAGTCTGTTTCCATGAGATAACAAGTTTACTTATTCGGTTTCAAATTTGATGTAGTGTGGAAAAATATTCGTGCTCACCTTGTCGTATTTAGTTGATGTGTGTTACCCAACTATCTTTTGCTACATGCTGTTCTGGATGGAGCTCAGTCCCTACTGACCAATACATCTTAAATAAGTTCTAACTACACATGGCAAACATCTGCACCCTGTGGATAACTCATTGACTATCAGGAACAAGAACTCCATTTACGTGTTTTCAAATCCAAATCTACCAAAATGTCTAGGTGCAAACAGTATAATCCATTACGTTAACCTACAATATAATCCATTATATTAATGACTTGATAGAGGGAAAGCATTCACCTTCTTAGCAGGATGATAAAACTATGATTTTCTGATCTAGCTCTTTGCATAGTTCCTGAGGCCCTGCTTTATCTGCAAGGGTATAAACTGTCACCAGGTTCACTTCTCTTGTCTCTCAAACTCACTTAGAGACTTTCCTTCAGCAGAATCCAAATAAGTCAACTGAACATCTCGCTTCCTTCTTACATGAAAAACTGTTTGCCTGTGTGAGGTGATCTAACATTTTGTTACCCTGTGGTGATCTGAGAAGAGGATTAGAGCCAGACATTTCTCATCCATTTATATTTAATTAGAAATAGCCATTACCAAGACTGGGACTTTCAATAATTGTGTATTTCCTGCTTGCATTTGTTTTTCCTTGTCACTGCTTTCCTGTAAATCTTACATAACCAATAATGATGCACTAATTGATCGTGAAGTTGTAAATAGTAGACAGAACTTGTGAGTGCTTTTGATTCAATACAGGAACAGCAAGGCTCCTGGTAGCTGAGAAACACTTCATAATACCAGATTTTTATGTTTATTCATACTGAATTACATACTATTGTTTAGGTCCTTCAAATGGCCTTGATGGACTTTAATAACTATCTTGGAATAAAATGTCTCTTGAATACCAGTTACAGCATCAGAAGCCCATCCTAAGCAGCTTACTAAGGACATTTGCACTTTCTGAGAAGTTCATTAAAACATTGATATCAATTCTCATAAATTTTAGAATAGTGCATTTTTATTTCAGTAAATGCTAAGCACCACTAAGAGGTAAGTTGCCGTTAACAGTTACTCTAGAACAGATTGGTTTGGATGCCCTTCCAAAATCAATTTGCACTCCTTTAAAAATACTGTGATAATGAATTGCATTAATTGTTAATGTTTACTTTCAGTGTCATTACAGAACCCATCCTAAATCCTTCCCATAGAACAACCAATTGGCAGTATGTGCTGAGAAGAGAAATGCAAGGATCCTGAGTGTAATTATTTGTTTGTAATGGCTCAAGACCCATTACTTACTTAGGAGAGTGATTTTGTTCACATATTCAAACTCTTGGCAGCTCGCTGGCAGAGGTCCCTGGCAGATTTATGTGAGCTGCTCACTTTGAATCCACAAGATCTGTGTAGACCAAGTAGCAGGGCCAAAATTACTTAAGAAGTATCAGCTATTATGTTCTGACACTGTTCAGATAAGCCAGTGGCATTTTTAAAAAACACATAGACTATTTATCAAAAGGTTATGATAAGAAGCAAAGCAACAATTAAAATACACACGCCAAACTACATCCTGTGGGAAATTTAAATTAGAGGTCATGCTTATTTTCATTCATTGCTGGTTTTATACTGCTTAAGGTTTTTTCTGAGTGTTATATTTTTATTCTTTCTCCTGTCTCTGTACCATATCTGGGGGGTCCCAGATTATCTTCATTATCTTCATGAGATGAAAAATAACTTTCAATCTTTAAAAGACCTTTCTTTTCTTGGTGGTTAACTGTTCTTTGTTGATTGATTGATTGAGCATTTACTGCCTATTGGCTCCAGCTACATCCAGGAGGGTTATTCAGCACAGAGGCTAAGCATAACCAGTTGAGGGGGAGAAAAGTGTGATTTGATGATGAAGTCATAGGATCAAGATTCACATTCTTGGAGATATTACTGTGCCTTCCAATGCTTTAATTTTTCACTTGAAAAATGGGAGCATGTCAGGAGTTTTATATCTGGAGTTTTATGAACATGTTGATAACTGTTTACAGGACCAGAGAAAATAGAGCTTTTAATTATAAACCTTTTTGGAAGTGTTGGAATTCCCTAGGTCAAAATCAGAAACATTCAAAATATGTTGTGGTTTTGCTATATATGTCTAGAAACGTGTTTGGTGTTTTGTTAAAATTTCTAAGGGGAAAAAATATCTTTAAAGCAGTTTGTAACTATGAAAATCTTTTGCAGTGCCTCTGATAAAATCCCAGTAGGGTTGACTCCACTTGTACCCTGACTGTTTGAATTTATGTTGATTGACAAAATAAAAAGCCTGGGGAAACCATTGAAATGTGAATGTGGGAGGTTTCCAAAGGCAACTCTTCCCATGTAACTGCCAGATAAAACTTACAGTTCTTCTCTACAAATCAAAGGTCAGTTATTTGGGAGGACAGACACATAAGAGAAAAGGCTGAGTGACATTTGCAAAAGGAAGATGGAGTAGTGAAACAGAGAGAATGAAGGGTGAAAAGTTTAAGATCCAAGAGAAAAATGAGAAGTGAGTGCTGGAGTAGTACCGAATTTAGCCAGCAAGTACCTTTAAGGCAAGGATTTCCATCCCTTTGATAGCATGGCAGGGGACAGCTGTGCAAAGTAAGTAAATAAGGAGGGAAGTATGCAGAAAGTATTGTAGTCTTTTTCTCATGGGGGAAACGTATGGCAAATTCACCTGCTGTTGAGTGCCAGCTGTCCTGATAGGAGAGGGCAGGCAAATTCAGAAAACTGCCATAGCACACAGGCTGCTCCACAGGGTTGGCCATCACATACTCCTGTGTTGAAGCCAGTCCATTTTCCAGAACAGAATTAAATATTTGCAAGGCAGAAGAATATAATATTTATTTCATTTGGTTGTTTCTTATGAAGTAGCTTCTATTAGCACACATAAAACCTCTCTTCCCTTGCCCTGAAACCAGTGGCAGTGAAACAGCAGGACAGACATCTCACTGCCGCTCATTAACAGAGTCATGCTGGTGCCTAATTTTTGGTCATGGTTCATATGCTTGTTTGCAGGCTGCCTGAGGAGTCACAGATGAGACACCAGCTACCAGGTCCTTGGAATGTTAAAATCCTGCTGTATGTCATGATGGCAGATGCTGGCATAGGTTGAACCTTATTAAGGGAATCAAGTTGGAGAGACAGGGTATCTTTCCCAGAAAACAGCAATTCACAGGTAGGTACATTTTGACCCTTCAAGCTTTTGCAGCTGCTTTACACCACCTGAAGGCCCTGCATGTTCTTGACCTGTATCATAATCTGTACTCATTAGGTCAAATTTAGAGTAGCATATGAATTAGCTGAAAGAAATGGGGCACATTTAATAGATGATGCACTGCTAAGATTAGAAGTGCACTGAAGTGGCTCATAATATGTTACTCAAAGGCATTTCTGTTTAATTTTTGAAAAATGACTAATGAAAGAGGCAGACAGCAGTACACAGTGAACACTCTTGCTCCAACATGTACTATTATCAGATTTCAGGTAGGCTGCAACTGACCAGATAGCATAAAAATTCTTAGTGAAGCTGTGAGTAACACAGAAGCACAGCACCATCAGCAGCATGGTTACATTAACAAGGAGAAGGTCAGTGAGAGCTGCAGGTGATCAGCATCTCTTGGGGTCTGGCTCAGGAGCAGCTTTGGAACAATCTGTCCAAATATACCTAACTTTCTCTTTTGCAAGCACCAACAGCCACATATCATCTCCCAAAATGCAGATGTCTGCTGTTTGAAGTCAGCATGTAACACATCTGATATTCTGCTATTCAGAATGATCACAAACATTACAAGACTGGAGGTCTGGAGGTGAGCTCAGGAGAATTGGAGCTCATCCTTATTAAAATGCTGGCCTGGTAGAACACAGTTTATTTTCCACTTTGGCGAGTGCTGTGGGAGTTCACTGTGCCAAATCCCTTCTTCTCTTACAACCTGAGCATATACCTATATCTACTTTGCAACAGCAGAGACAGAAACGAACTCCTGAGTCTTAAAACTGTGCCTCAGTTTACACCCAAACAAGGATTTTACACCTACTCATAAATTTAAGGACTTCTCATGCAAGAGAGCTCTCTTCTTAAAATTTAGGAAGTTACAGGTCTCCAGCCAAGAGGCAGGAAATTACCTGTGTTATAAACGCATATCATAATATTGGCTTCTCGCAAGTATTAATGTGAATGCTTTTGCTGTGTGGATGTAGTTTTCTTTCTTTTTAGCAAGAATATTAGCAAGTGTGAGCAAGTAAGATAACCTCCAAGCAAACAGAGGATGAGGCCCGAAAAGCTGCTAATCAACACTTTGCCCAGAGAACAAAGGGACCCAAAGGCTGCTCTGCCCGGAGAACAGGAGGCCCAGGGGGGCCCAGAGCTGCTATCACCACTCTGCCTGGGGAGCAAAGAGGCCAAAGCTGCTATCAGCCCTTACTGTCTGAGGAAATTAAGAGGCCCACTCAACTATCAACTCTCACCTAACGAGCCCAGGTCCAAGAATCAAAAGAAATAAAACCACAAGGCAGAGAAATGCGCATGCTCTAAAAAGGCGGAACCAAGGAGTGGCCATGCAGAACAGTTCCTGGAAAAGCTTGAATATGCATAAAGAACAGACAGTAAAAATGGTATAAAAAGGACTATCCTCGAGCACCAGGTGTGCTCTTGGCAGAGCGCCGAGGCACCCGGCCATTACCTCTTTGCTTTATTTTATGTGTCTCTTATTGTCTTTATATTAAACTTTTTAAATTCTCACAGGAGAGTGAACCTCGTTTTTCACACCTGTAAATGATCCCTGGCTGCTGTGAAAGCAAAGGCGAGAGTCAGCTCTTACCTTTTCCCTTGCCTCAGCTTTGGGAGGAGCAATGCACCTGCAAGGTGATAGTATTGCATTTCAGCAATTTTTTACAAGGAGAAGTGAGAATTCAGGTATTTTACACTGATAGAAGAGCTTTTTGGACCAAGGAATCCTTGCTTCTTTTTGTGCAGTTTGCAGGACTTGAGGGTGGTCTCACTTTACCACCTTGAATGGGTATCCCAAGCATGAGGAAAATACCATTTCCTCTGCAATCTCAGCACAAGGGGCAAGACTAAGTCTAATTAGAGCATAAACAGGCATATTTTCCTGAGATGTTACCTATCCAGGTCATGGATGTGGTGTACTGATACATTTTTACTGTGGGAAAGGGAAAAGAAAGAGCTTTCAAACTCCTATATTCGGAGAATCACAGAATTAACTAGGTTCGGAAAGATCTCTGAGATCAAGTCCATCCTATGACCTAACACCACCTTGTCAACTAGACCCTGGCACTGAGTGCCACATCCAGTCTTTCCTTAAACACCTTGAGAGACAGTGACTCCACCACCTCCTTGGGTGGTGACCAATCACTCTTTCAGTGAAGAACTTCTTCCTAATATGCAGCCTAAACTTCCCTTGGAGCAGCGTAAGGGTGTGCCCTCTTGTCCTGTCTCGATGGTTGCCTGGGAGACCAACCCCCACCTGGCTACACCCTCCTGTCAAGGAGTTATAGACAGTGATAAGGTCTCCCCTGAGCCTTCTTTTCTCCAGGCTACACAACCCCAGCTCCCTCAACCACTCCTCATAGGGCTTGTGTTCTAGACCCTTCATCAGCCTTCTTGCCCTTCTCTGGACATGCTCCACCATCTCAACATCCTTCCTAAATTGAGGCACCCAGAACACAGCAATCAAGGTGCCATCTAATCAGTGCAAAATACCGGGGAAGAATGACTTCCCTCGTCCTTCTGGCAACACATCTGTTCCTGATACAGGCCAGGATGCCACTGGCCTTCTTGGCCAGCTGGGCACACTGCTGGCTCATGTTCAATTGACTGTTGCCCAGCACCCTGTTGGGGGTTAGGCTTTTTTTTTTTTGCCCCCAGGGAATTTTCTTCCCAGTTGTCACCCTGGAGATGATGAATGGATGGTACTTAAGAGACAAAAGACCTAGCTGGGCATCTTGGAATTCCATTTGAAATGGCTCTGGGGAGAAGGGGGGAGGTGGTGTGGCTGCAGCAGTCTCTTAGCTGGGGGGAGGGAGTCCTTGCCCCGGTCAGAGGACAGACAGTTGTGGTTTTGGTGTTGGACTGCTGCTGCGGAGAAGATTCACTACTACTGCAGAGTTTTTTCCTTCACTGCTTCTCCTTACTGTGGGTGAGCCTCTGCTCGCAAGAGCAGCCATTGAACTGGGACTTTTCAACACCTGACTGCACTGGGAGGGACCCTCACCATCTGCTTGGATGCCTCAGGGGAAACCTGAGACCCCCACCTCCTCCCTCTGGAGGAAGCACCTCCTGGCAGCTTGCCAGAGCCTGGCTGCTGCTGGTGTCATCAGGACATCACACAGGACATGTGAGAGCCCGGGGAAACCCAAAACACCCCCCCCTCCACATTCTCTCTCTTCCCGAGGCCACTCAGCCCCCGCTGTTTCTGACATTGCTTCAGGGTTTTTTCTATGCTTTAGCTCGACACTCTGGGTCTGCCCAGCCCTACGCTGTTCCTGCCACCCTTTCAGGATTATTGCTACACTTTGTTTGCCACCCCAGGTCAGCTCGCCTCTGCTGTTCCAGCTCGCCACTCCGAGGTTAGTGCTACAGTCTAGCTCACCATCTGGAGTGGCACTGAGACCAGCTGCTCCCTGTGGGTTTTGCAAAGGGAGCCACCTCCCCTTTCCCCTGTCGCCTCAGTCGCCATTGTCATGTGGAGAGGTGGCTGAGCTTGCGCCACAACGCCCCCTGCAGGCACGGGGGAATCATCGCACTCGCCCTGCCCGGCTGGGAGCCACCAGTGCCCCTGCCGGCTGTGAGCGGAACTGCACCGAAGGGGAAAGGGCCTGTGGCTGAGAGAGGCTGGTGCTGGGTTTCTGTTCTGTTTGTTGTTGCTGCCAGTGTTGTTGTTGTTGTTTGTCTTGTTATATATAGTCTAGAAAATAACTGTTAATTCCTTTTCCCATATCTTTGCCTGAAAGCCCCATGTTGGGGTTTTAGGAGCTCTCCTTCTGTTTTCCTTTTCTCTTAAAGAATTTTCCCCATACCATGTTGCCAGAGGGACAAATTACTGGGTTCTTAAGAAAAACAAAAGACCTGGCCATAGAGGGAGGGCTCCATCTAGCTACTCTCTTTCACCTGGGCTTGTGGGCTATTAGTTCCTGGTGTTTGGATGGAGAGAGGGGCTGGAAGGAATTCATCAGCATGGTAGGCTTCTGCCCAGGGGGTTTGTGAAGCCTTTGTCCCATCTCTTCCCGGGATCCCAAGCCGCCATTGCTGCATGCTCCCCGAGCTCACTCTGGAGCGCCCCCTGCAGCCATGGGTGAACCATCGCACCTGCCCTGCTCACCGGGAGCCGCCAGCGCCCCTGCTGGCTGCAACAGTAACTGCACCCAAGGGGAAAGGGCCTGACAGCCGAGAAGGCTGGGACTGGGTTTGTGGTTCTGTTTGCTGTTACTGCCATAGTTATTGTTGTTTTTTTGACTTGTTATACACACACATATATATAATAGTCAAGAACTGTTATTCCTATTCCTCATATCTTTGCCTGAAAGCCCCTTAATTTCAAAATTACAATAATTTGGAGGGAAGGGGGTTGCATTTTTTTTTCTCATTTCAAGGGAGACTCCTGCCTTCCTTGGCAGATGCCTGTCTTTCAAATCAAGACACCCCATAATTTCAAAGTTATAATAATTTGGAGGGAAGGGGGTGATATTTTCCATTCCAGGAAGGTTCCCACCTTCCTTGGTAGACACCTGTCTTTTAAATGAGGACACTTCCCCAGGTCCCTTTCTGTTTGGCCTCTGTCCAGTCACTCTGTCCCCAGCCTGTGGAGCTGCAGGGGGTTGTTGTGGCCAAAATGCAGAACCTGACACTTGGTCTTGTTAAACCTCATATCACTGGATTTGGCCCATCCATCCAGCCTGTCCAAGTCCCTCTGCAGAGCCCTTCCACCCTCCAGTAGGTCAACACTGGTACCAAACTTGGTGTCGTCTGGTAGACTCAATCCCCTCATCCAGATCATCAATAAAGATATTAAGCAAGACTGGGCCCAACACAGATGCCTGGGGGATACCACTAGTGACTGGCCACCAACTGGATGCAGCACCATTCGCCACCACTCTCTGGGCCTGGCAAAGTTCTTAAACTAAGAGTTTGCACCTGTCCAAGCCGTAAGCTGCCACCTTTTCCAGGAGTGTGCCATGGAAGATGGTGTCAAAGGCTTTGGTGAAATCCAGGTAGACAACATCCAGAGCATTCCCCTCATCCACCAGGAGGGTCAACTGGTCATAAAAGGAGATCAGGCTGGCCAGGCAGGCCCTGCCCCTCCTAAATCCATGCTGGCTGGGTCTGATCCCTGGGCTGTCCTGTAGGTGCTATGTGACCGCACTCAATATGATCTATTCCATAACCTTGCTGGGCACTGAGGTCAGGCTGACAGGCCTGGAGTTTCCCAGATCCCCCTTCCAGCCCTTCTTTGGGATGGGGTCACACTGGCATCACCAGTCATCTGGGACCTGCCTAGTGAGCCAAGACTGATGGTAAATCATGGAGAGTGGCTTGGCAAGCTCTTCCACCAGCTCCCTCATCACCTTAGGATGGATACCCTCTGGTCCCATAGACTTGTGAGCATCTAAGTAGCTCAGTAAGTCACTAACTGCTTCCTTCTGGATTACAGGGGAACTATTCTGCTCCCCATCCATGTCTACCAGCTCAGGAGGTCAGTTGTCCTGAGGATGACCTGTCTTATAGTTGAAAACTGAGGCAAAGATGGTCTTAAGTACCTCAGCCTTTTCCTCATCTTTGGTAACTATATTTCCCCCCACATCCAATAAAGAATGGAGATTTTCCTTGGCCCTCCTTTTGCCATAAATGTATTTATAAAAACATTTTTTATTATTCTTCACAAAAGTGGCCAGATTAAGTTCTAATTGGGCTTTTGCCTCTCTAATTTTCTTCCTACATGACCTAGTGACATCCTTAAACATTTCCTGAGTTGTCTGCCCCTCTTTCCAAAAGTGATATACCCTTTTTTTTCCCCTTAGTTCTTTCAAAACCTCCCTGCCCATCCAGGCTGGTTGTCTTCCCCATCAACTGATCTTTCAGCACATAGGGACAGGCTGCTCCTGCACCTTTAAGACTTCTTTCTTTCTTAAAGTATGTCTATCCTTCCTGAACCCCTTTGTTTTGAAGGGCTGTTTCCCAAGGTACTCTCCTAATCAATCTCTTGAATAGGCTGAGGACTGCCCTCCAGAAGTCCAGTGTGGAAGTTTTGTTGATGCCCCTCCTTGCTTCACAGAACATTAAGAACTGTTATGTCATGGTCACTGTTCCCCAGACAGACTCAGAGCACCACATCTCCCACCAGCCCTTCTCTGTCTGTAAACAGCAGGTCTAGCAGAGCCCCACCCCTGGCAGGCTAACTCACCAGCTGTGACAAGAAGCTCTTCTCCATTCACTCTAAGAACCTCCTAGATTTCCTCTTCTCTGCTGGTTGAGTTCCCAGCAGATAATCCGGCACGTTAAAGTCTCCTACAGGAACAAGAGCTGGCAATCTTGAAACATGATCCAGCTGCTTACAGAATAATTCATCTACCTTTTCATCCTGGTTGGGTGGTCTGTAACAGACTCCCACCAGGATATTGACCTTGTTGGCCTTCCCTGTGACCTTTACCTATGGGCACTCAACCTTATCGTCATTAATCTCAAGTTCTGGAGTGTCAAGAGCCTCTCTTATATATAGAGCCACCCCTCCACCTCTTCTCCCTCACCTGTCTCTTCTGAAGAGCTTGTAGCCATCCATTGCAGCACTCCAGTTATGTGAGTCATCCCACCACCTTTCCGTGATGGTGACTGCGTCATACCTTTCCTGCTGTACCATGGCTTCCAGCTCCTCTTGTTTGTTACCCATGCTGTGTGCATTAGTGTACATGCACTTCAGGAGGGCTGCAGATTTCACCCAACTCTTGCTTAGCACCCTTAGGGTCCTCTCTGGAGAGCCTGGTTTTGATGCCTTAAGTTTTAAAATCTATATTTTTCAAATTCTGTACTGCTTAGTGTGTAACTCTGAAGTTTCTTGTAGCCTGTTCATTTCTACTCTCTCATGCTAGGTAGACATAACAAAGCCTCTCCAGGCCTGCTCTTCAAGGACACCCAGACAGTCCTCGGCCCAAAAAGTATAAACCAAAAAGCCTTTGAGAGGGGGGCAAGCTGAGGGGAATTACATCATTAAACTGAAGTTTTAATTGGAGAATTAACCCTGCTATGCAAATGAACCAAACCTATAAAAGTGTGAAGAACTTGTGACCTGTCGTCCATCTTGGGGTCCATCTTGGCAATAGCCTCTGGCTCCCCAGGGTGTACCTTTGAAGGCCTTTCAAATAAATACCTACCTTTATTCCCTTATTCCTGTCTAGTCTGTTTCTAGGAGGCCTCTCAAGGCATCAATTTCATCCCTTTCCTCCTTCAAACCTGATTTAAAGCCCTCTCAATCAGCCATGCCAACTCATAGGCTAGAATACTTTTGCTCTTGTTAGATAAATGGAGCCCATCTGACTTAAGCAAACCTTGTGCCATAAAAGTAGCCCCATGATCAAAAAATCCAAAATTCCACTGATGGCACCAGCCCTTAAGCATTCACTGATTAAGTGGGTTTTCTTGTTCCTTTCATCATTCATCCCTGCTACTGAAGGGATTGAGCAGAACACCACCTATGCTCCTGTCCAATCAACCAATCAACCCAGAGCTTTGAAATCCTTTTAAATTACCCTGGTACCCTTCTTGTCAATTTCATCACTGCCAACCTGGACAACCAGCAACGGGTAATAATTAGAAGGCTGAATTAGTTCAGGGAGTTTCCTAGTGATATCCCATACCCGTGCCCCAGGGAGGCAGCAGACGTCCCTGTGAGATGGTTCTGATCGATATACTGGGCCCTCTGTTCCCCTCAGAAGGGAGTCACCTACTATAACTACTGTGAGAAAAAAGTTAGTGGAAATTGGTTTTCGCAAAATGTTATATGAATTGATATTAAATATTTCAATGTTGGCCTTGGAAAATATTAATATAATAGTACATGTTAAAAGTGGTTAATGTTGTTACAACAGCCTGGTTGTGAGGTTGGCTTCCACAAGGGTTGGGTGATTTGTGTATTGTAATGTTAGTATTGTGACTTTGCATTGGACTGTTGCTAGCCAAACTTCTAAGATGCAACCGTAAAAGGAGCGGGATTCCATCCAATGAGGACCCCAACAACCACAGTGACGGAACTGCGCCGGCACCAAAAGGAGTGACGTAGGGCGAGACTATGCAAAACCAAAAGTAAATATGCATAAGGCTGATGCAATCTCAGGGGTATAAAAAGGGGAACCACCATTTTGTGAGTGAGCCTCTGGCATTTTGTCATGCTCCCAGTGCTGTCCCTTTTGCTTTGCTGAAATTTTATAGTTCTCAATAGAATTTTTATAACTCATTTCCACTCAGGATCTGAGTCATTTGTAACAACTGTCAGAGACTGAAATATTATCGTTTATGACTTAAACATTTTCACGAAGGACTTTTAAAACTGTATTACAAAAGCTGCAAAGAAGACTACTGCACCCTGAATGGGGCCCTGACTGAGGCCTTACACCTCTTGCTGATGAAGATAAGATAAAGTAACAACTCAAGGCTGGGGACATTCACAAAACACAAGCTTAAGACCTCCAAGGTGGAGACCACAGCCCCAGGGCTATCAGCTGCCAGTCTCGCACAGACCCTCGAAGCAAAGGGTGGGGGGAGGAGAGGCTTTGGGTATCTTGGAAAAGCCTCTGGTCAGAGGCGCAGTGACTGCTCATCCTCCCCTGTGCAGAGGAGCCCAACTGAGGGGTTGGGGGGGTTAGCTTATCCACAGCAGAAGGGGGTGACATGGCCTATCAAAGGGGGCCCCAGACCCTGCACCAGAGCACCAGAGATGATGCAGCAGACCCTCAGTGTTGCAAGGGACAGTGTCAAGCTAGCCCCTGCAAGGGGAAACACGTGGGTGTTCCCACCTGGCCCAAAGCATATATTAATCCATGGGATTCTGTACTCTCTGGTGTGAGGTGTGGTGGTGTGTGGCAGCATGTGGTGGCATGTGGCGGTGTGGCGCGGTGTGTGGCAGCGTGGCCACAGCAGCAACAGGGGACCCTCACCATCAGCAGACCAGATGGAGGTGTGAAAAACAAGGTTCACTCTTTGTAAAATTTTAAGAAAAATTTAATAAAAGGGACAATTAGGAGACAACAGCAAAAAGGGTATTACAGCCAGGTGCTTTGGCAGAGCCAAAGGCACACCTCTACATCCAAAAGATGGTCTTTAAAAGTACATCGCTTATTGCATATTCATCAGCATCATGCATAATTCATGAATTCTTTGGAGTTTCTAAGTATCGTCCCATCAGCCTTATCTTCCTCCTTGGCTCCATTCCGTCTCTGCTCCCTCCATCAATTCTTCTCTCTGGTTTCGGGTCTTCTTTTTCTTTGATAAGATACTTCAGGAATGTGAAGACTCTCTGCCTACCTTCTCCAAACCGACTACAGAAACAGTAGACATTCTATACCATGCATTACATCATAGAACCTAGGCAAAGTTTCTCCAACATTAAGTAACATGCAAAAAGCCAACATCACAATACATTCATAACAATTATATAACATGCGAAAAGCCAACATCACAATACATTTATAACAGAGGGGAGCAACGAGACATCGTTGGGACCCTCGAATGGGTGATATGCTTCCATCTAACCCCTGTCACCTCTCCCTGTCCCCCACCCCCCACGCACGCTTCTTTTTCTATTTCTTTCTTTCTTTTCTCTTTCTTTCCCTTTGCCTCCCTACTATTAAATAAAATACCTGAAATTTTTAGCATCAACATTTAATCTTGTTTGGTTCTAATCTTGTTTCTGGCAATATTTTGAACCTTCTAAACTCTTTCCGGTTTATGCTCAGAGACTTAGCTTTTTTTGCTTTTCTGGGCTTAAACCAGATTGAACAGCACCAGAAACCAAAAAGGTTAATTGTCATGGCTTTAGATTGTGAGCATTAAAAACTAAAAATTCTGTGCTCCTACTGAAAGGAATGAGATAGATTTTTCTTTACAAACAAACTGTGGGTCTACTGATAGGTAAAAGCTAGATACTGAGAGGTCAAAGAAACAATGGGAGGAATCCCACTGATTGTTGAAAGGAGTGAGAGGCATTTGTCTTTACAAACAAACTGTGGGTTTGCTGATAGGTAAAGATAGATAGTAAGAGACAAAAGAAGCAATGGGAAGAACCATAAATTCTATAGGAAAAGAAAAAGGAGGGAGGTATAAATTAGAAGGCGGTCTGTATTAAGCAATTTGGGAAGTCAGTACCTCTCAAGTACCTCAGCCAGTGGGGAAAGAGAGAGGGAAATGTGTCTGGGAAATTAGGATAAAAAGGGGGCTGTGTTCTCTAACAATTTGAGAGACCTTAGAGGAATCCTCCATGGGCTCTCCCTTTATTCGAACAAAGTAACAGAACTCCTCTGTCTTCTTTTTGGACATAAACCTCTGGTGTTTATGTATTAATTTTCCTGACACTACCCTCAGAGGATAAATATAATTTTGTGACAAATAGTACCTGTAATTGAAGATTTAAGCACATGGAGTAATGTGATGTCACTGGCCTGTGCAAGATTTCCCTCATGAGACACTTCTTTTTTATTATTTTTTATTACTTTTATTATTTTATATTATTTTTCCATTCTGAAGTCAACACATTTCTCCTCTCACTCCACACATTCTCCACCACCCCCCCCCCCCCCACCCAGATTGTCACATAGAAATTTTGCCAAGATTCTTTTTGAGCCTTTTGCAATCAGTAGGACTCTGGCCTTCAGATTAAATATTTATTTTATTCAGGCATCTAAAATTATTTTTACAGCAAAGAACAGTGCTGCCCTATTATGGCCCACACATTTGATGTGGTCAGTGTGCATTTGTTAATGAAAGGCACACCCAGGCATCAAACCTGCACCTGTGATACATCATGAACATGGAGTCTGAAGTAAGAGCCTTCTGGGTCCCAACACAGCCCTGTGAAGGAGGCTCAGCCAGCAGCACTCTAGACCCAGACGCATAGCGCAGCCTGGCAGTGCCATGTAGTTTGACTTCTCCCAGGAGGCAGCTCAGAGAAAACAACCCCTACAGCATGTTATTCTGCACATTATGGATCAGCTAGAATAAAAATGCTCAAGACAGAGTAGTGCAAGAGTGGCTCATCCCCTGGGAACACCTGGTTGAACCCAGTAACAGTGGTGCAGTGATACTAGATGACAGCACTTAATGGGAAGCCAGTTCAATTAGCGCCATTGTAAACAGCAAAATAGCAGAAAGCTACTCTGCATGAAAGTGAAGGGAGGAGTGAATTAGACTCAGATGATGGTAGTTAACAGCTGGCTGGCAGTGAGGCACTTTGTCTGCCCAGCAGTTGAAAGCTCTTTATTACAGATAACCTCCCAGCAGAGCCTCAGCATTGCAACATGCCTCTTAGAATGCTGGAAGTGGGGAAGCAAGCTGCTGTCTTACACTGATGAATGTGCTACAGTTTTGTTAGGTAAACATTGTGTTGATTTTTCACTTTCACAAAATATATCCTTCAGGATGCAGTTATGGGAAATTCATCCTGGAGCTCCAATATTGAATTTATTAGGAAAACAGTATCCTCCGTCCCAGGCTAAAAGCAAAAAAAAATATATTCTTAAGAGACATGTATGGGAAAATTGTTTATCCTTTGGTAAAAGAGGTAAAACACAGACTGTGAATACTAGAACTTTGCTTTCTAAACCAGCGTCTTTGGGGAGAATCTTTTAAAATGACGCTGAAATTTTCCAGGTTTAATTTTATCTTATGTGGCATTACAAATAGTAAGCTGATCAATAGAATCAAACCTACTGCTCATACCTGTTAAAATAATAGAGCTGCATTCCCTTCAGTTTCAGTAAAAGAAGAGTGAAACCTTGTTCATAACTTGTCAAAATATTTTGAAAAACTTCCAGTCCTGCTTATGAACAGGTAAAGTAGGAATGCTTCTGGTACAAATGGTGCTGTGCTGTATCCGTGGCAAGTTTTGGTAATGGCAATGTGGTGTTGTCAGGCTATCACTGCAACTGGTTCATCTGCAGTCACACAGCAAGCTGAAAGCAAGGTCCTGCTCTCAGGGAAGAGGACGCTGGGCTGGATTTCCTGCTGACGCAAACAGAGCAAAATCATATAGGAACCAAGCCTAGGGAAGAGGATGGAAGGCAAAAGCTGGGATTTGAGGAACAGGGATTGTAGGAGCTGGTTTGGCTTTGCTGCAGGATTAATGCTTCCTCTTTCAGCAGCCTCAGTTACAGGGAGGATGTTTGTGAGTGTTCCTCAGCTCCAAAACCTCCTGCCCACATCTGCCTGAGTCAGGGAAACAAGGGTTAAGTGAATTACTAAAGGGGCTGCTTGCTTAAACAATGCATATAGCTTGCCTAACATTTATTACATTTGTCAAGTAGGAAAAGGGAGGATACAGGATAAGGAGAGGCAGCCATGACCAAAAGATCCTGCTTTGGACCCAGGAACCAGGTCAAACCAGCCTTGGGGTTTGAACTTGGGCCAGGGACTCAGGGAGCATGTGCAAGGAAGCAAGGTGAAAAGTTCAAATTGATGAAGACTCCTTACTTCATCTGAGGAGGACTCCCTACTTCATCCCAGAGACCCCTGCATGAGGCACTGTGCAAGTGCAAGCCATATGGAAATGACTCTGGGCTCATTATAATATGAACCGGGGCTAGGCGGGGCTAGGAAATGAATATGTATAGGCGCATTTCAAAACTTAATTAGTACGTGGCTTGTAACTCAACATATACCAAGCCAAATGGTATTGCTGGCGCACATGCATTTGGTGGAGCAATCCACATGCACCCCAGCACTGGAATAAACGTACCTACTTTACTACCTCTTTCAGTAGTGGAGTCTTTTCTGTATATCATGCCCATTGCCAACTGATCACACTCCTTGGTAGTAACTCACTTGTGATAGCAATAAATCTTTGTAAAGCATTGGGCTTGAACTTAGCTGTGTGGGAAGAAGTGGACTTTTTTTTTTTTGATAAATTGTGTCTGCCTTCTAAGTGTTTAATAAGGTGCATTAAAGCAAATTGCATAAATTAGTGTGGCTTGGGAATTGTAAGCTGTTATCTTTTGGTGACATATCTGGAGGAATCCCATGGTAATGCTCATGGTTTGTTATTACCCAGATAACTGCCTTGTGCTCCAGCATGTTGGGTGACAAACAGCTCGGCTTCAACAGCACAGGATTTTAATATTGGTTCATTGATAAGCCATGTTTAATCTTATTTCATTAAAGGAATCTGCACTAACTTCAATTAAGGGAAATTGGACAGCCTGTATGATTTCCAGAGGTCTTTTCTTTTCTGTATGGGGGATACGTGTGGGAATGTTGATGAGATTTTAAGTGCACGTGGCAAAGCAAATCTTTTTCTATGCTGTCTGAGTGTATCTATCTGCAACACAGAGATCCTGGTCCCAATGCACACTTAAAGTGAAGCTTAGGTCACTTGCTAATCACTTTTATAATGTAGGGTAAATGTGCAGCATACAATTATATCTGAGCCAAGCTTGCTTTATTGTTCTAAAATAATAAATAAAATATATTTATGTTCTGACAGAACTGAAATGTTCAGAATCTGTGGATCTGAAAGTGCTGATCTGCAGTGCTTGGAGAAAGGAATTGACATGAGGCACTTACAAATTAAAACTCATGGCTTTTTAACAACCTTAAAAAGACGGCATGAGGAACAAAAACAAGAAGTTCTGTCCTTCAAGAAGGAAAAGTCAAGTATGTTCATTGATGTTGCAGTGAGGTCTCCTGCAACATGCATTAGACAGCGAGGCCCATGGAAAGAAATAGGGAGCGATTCTTGATAGAAGTTTCAGGGATCTTTATTTTCCAGCCACAAGGCCAGGGGACTGCTGAAGAACTAAGCAATCACAGGACAACCAGGGTCCTCCCCTGGCCAGGGAACACAAAATAACCAATGGGGAACAGGATTAGGGTACATGTGACCAGGGAGCAGGGAGACCTGGTGCCTAGGCCATGCCTCTGCCCCAGGGTCCCGTTCTTCTTCTTGATCAGTGGCTGTAATTATGGAGCAACCAACCTTGTTTTGATCTGTAACTCTGTTCCTCCTTTCTCTGGCAGGGGCCTGACCCCTGAGCATGGAAGGACTATGGTTGACCACACTGGGCTGAGCACATGCAGAGTGGGGTTGAAATGCTGTGGTTATTCCCTGTGCATTAACCATACTGCAGCTCTGTTGTTACAAGATTCTCAGGCAATGGCTAGATTCAAGGAAACTAAGAAGGTGTTTGTCTTGGCTGGTTTATTGGGAATGCAATTCTGATGAGGGGGAGAATCTAAGTACCACATATTTGTGCTGCTCTCCCTTCTCTCACCCTGTCCCAGAGCTGATTTAAAGATGAAGCTATTGGTGCAACAATGACGTTCTAGCATACTTCTTAGTGATGGGTTTTAAAACAGCTTCAGTGTTTCCTGAGCTGCATTTTCACAGCAGTATGAAGACTCAAGTGAGGTAGTCTGCTTATGTCAACAAAAGATAGGCACAGAGGCCAATGTAAAAGCACCCCCCAAATTGTTTTTAGAGAAACTGAGAATTTACCAATAGAGATATGCTTTTCCCTTCTGACAGTGAGGCACAGGTTGTGTGGCTCCTGTCCTAGCAGGAGCAACAGGCAAACCCCCAGAATAAATTGAGCACCTGATAGGTGGCACCTGAGCAAGGAAAGGTGGGGAAGGAAGCTGACCTTCCCTCTGAGACCCTCAATTACAGACCTAGGGCAGAATGTAAAAATAAACAAATCTCAAAAAACCCTCAAACCCTTAAAAAACAAAAAAACCCAAACCAGTTATGGAAGGTTTAGTCAAAGGGAATAATTTTTTTTTTTTGCTTATCTTCACAAATGACCTTGCAGCCACACTGTATGTAATGGGCAGCATTCGAGAGATGTCTGAATGGTTCAAGATGGTGCTGTAGCAACATTAATGAATGATATGAAAATTGTGTTCAGCTAAAAGCAGAGCTAAATGTGACTGTGCTTAAAAATGGTTCATGCAGAAACTAATGCAAACACCTCTCTACAGAGGCCACACAAACCGTTAACAGGAGCAGTGCTATCAGGGGAAGGATAAAATCATGATCTCTGGCAATCACCTAATACAAAGTGACATATGTTAAGTGAGGAGCCAGGCCATCTGCTGGTGCCAGCCAGCTGTGGAACTGGAGAACTGCCTCTGCCAGCTGCTCAGCTTTGCTGCAGCAATGGGGCTCATGTCCAGAAGCATTAAACCACACACCACCAATCCAGTCAGAAAGCATCAGTGAAGTCATGATGAAACATGAATAAGGATGTGGTGGTCCAGCACAAACCTGGAAATACCTAATTAAGGAATATTTTTGGTTGCCAGTGCCCCTGCTAAGGTAAAAGTGTTTTACAGTGTGAAGAGGAATACCAAGCACAGGGAACATTAGGCTGTGTGTAAAACTTTTGTCTTCCACACAGTATTGGCTGCAGTGAACCATGCACAGTATTAGGTAGGTGAGAATCAGAGCAATGACACATTAATGAATGTCACTGGCTTCAAGACTGAAAGTAGCCCCATATCCAACACCAGGGTGTGTTATTTTGCACCTGCAGGTTACCTCCAGGAAGGCGTGATGAGCATGGGGCCTGTTGGACCTAGGGATTTGTGTAGGTCTTCCTTTGAGCAGCTGCACCGAAGCTTTACTTCAGTGTGAGGTCAGTCACCACACATTTGCCCAGATACTGTCTTTTACTATGTATGTGCACATCCATGCAGTGTGTGACTTCTGTATGTTCGTTCACTTTCCACCATGCTCTAAGGAGAAAACCACTGTGAGGCTTCCTACTGATTTCTTGACAGTTTGTATACAAGGTAATTTAAAATACTGAGCTTCGGAAAATACTAGTTTGTAGTTCCTGTTGCAGCAGCACTGACCTGTAGTTTTGACCCCTGTCCTTGAGAAACACTTAACTACAAATAATTAAACCTCTCCCTGGCTGTTTATCCAAATCGTAATCCAAATATTGCCATAATAAATATGAATATGAATTGGACACGTTTTTCAAAGGAAGATAGACAACAGTAAAAACAAATGCTTCCCACAACTCTTGTCCCCATCAAATAATTAATGAAACCAAAGGGGGAGGGGGGGGGGGGGGGAAAGACCTGAAAGGCATTTTGAATTAAATGCATAAATAATTTTCACCATCAGGAATGGGCTTAGTAATTGCATGCTATGAGTATGGCATTTCAGTTGAGCAGATGCAGAGGCTGGTGGTATGGAAATCTGTAAAGGAGCAGCTTGGATGGTCAGCAGCAGATGAACATCTACTGTTAGGCTCCTGACTCAGTAATTAGCAAGCCAAATTTTCAGAAGTGTTGAATGTCTGACAGCTCCAGCTGGCTTCTGTTGTATGTACTAGGAGTTCAGTGTTCAAATTCAATGTCTTGGAAATATTTTTTATTTAGCTCTGCATTTAGAAATCTAAGCATTGGCAGTAGCTTCTAAACACTTCCTAACTTGCAGAACTTGTGGGCTGATCCCAAAAACACAGTATCACTGTAAGAGCTGGAAGTAGGGAAGGTTGCTATGTGGATACCTGCATAGAAATGTGTTTTAATATGAGGAATTCTCATGCTGCTATGCCACGTGTCATTCAAGGCTGCTCCAAGGGGCTTTAGCTACTGCTCTTTGTTATCTGCTTCTCACAAGACGCTTTCAGCCTTGTGCTCTGCCTCTGGCTCCAGCAGTGGAGACAGAGACAGATAAAGTGAATAGGCAGAAAGGATATAGTATAAATGCCCAGGGAAATTAATAAGAGGAAAGAATTAGCTGTTGTCAGTTTTTGATATATTCTTTTTGAGACTGTTTTTGGGGAAAAGTTGGTGTCAAAGATACCTAGCAACACTTTGGCAGAAGAGAAAGAGGAGCCAGTGGCTGGTTTGTCAGCTTTTCATCATTTATTGGTCTTTTTGTATTCCAGACAGAAAACTCAAATATGGTGAATATCTAAATGCAACAGGGAAGGCACTGAAAGGAAAAACAGAGCTTGATAATTTATTACAGAATATACTTACTGTATTTTGACTGCTAAGATCCCTGTGTTAAAGCAGGGCCAGGACCTGGACTCGATGATCCTTGTGGGTCCCTTCCAACACAGGATATTCTGTGGTACCATAAAAGCTGCTAAGTGTTTCCCAGTATAACACTCTTGTTGGATTTACTTAATTTGGTTGAAGATTATTAGAATTTGGGAGGAAATTTGCAGTCTAAAGCTCTAAAATTTGACCAAAAATCTCAGTTGTTTGATACCAATATTTTTACTGAGCTTTTAAATCTTTTTATTTTTCCTACCTTGTATAAAATAAAAGCCTTGCAAGTTTACAGGCTTTCTCTTGTTGTAAAGTCCCAACTTTCTGTTGAGATAGTTGAGTTGAAAGGTCTTATGATTAAGTTTGGGGAGGTTGGCTTTTGCATTTAAATAGAAGTTGTTAATTCACTTGTTAAGTGTTTTTATAATTGAATAGTTATGAAATTAATTATACTCCTGGTTGTTTGGCTAATCTAAGATACTTGTGAATCTAGTTGATTTGTTTGTCTGCTATCAGGTTCAATTGTTAAATCTATCAAGGTTAAGTTAATAGTTAATCAGTTCATTAAGTTCATTATTAATAAATTTATTGTTAAGACAAAATGGAGAATTGGGGAATCTTCTAGAATATCTATGATGTAATTATAAGGGAGGGTGTAAGACCTTATTTACATAAAGGGAAAAATCAAAGACTGTCATTGGATGTTCACTGGACCAGTAAGAAGAGCCTAGACAATGGCCAGATGACAACAAGCCAGTAGGAAGATCCTAGACATCAGTGAGCAAATTGCGATGCTTTGGTTGGGTGGGTGTCTTGGTTTGAAAGACAGGTGTCTGCTAAGGAAGGCAGAAGCCTCCCTTGGAATGGCAGATGTAACCCCTTTCCCTCCGAGTTATTATAATTTTGAAATCAAGGGCTTTTAGGCAAAGATGTGGGAAATAAGAATAACAGTTCTTTACTATTATATATATAACCAGTCAAACAAACAACAATAACTATAGCAGTAACAGCAAACAATCACAAACCCAGTCCCAGCCTTCTTGGCTGTTGGGCCCTTTTTTCCCCCTCGGGTGCAGTTCTGCTTGCAGCCGGCAGGGGCGCTGGCAGCTCCCAGTGAGCAGGGCAGGTGCGATGGTTCCCCCACGGCTGCAGGGGGCGCTCCAGAGCGAGCTCGGGGAGCACACGGCACTGGTGCCCTGGGATCCCGGGGAAGGATGGAACAAAGGCTTCACAAAACCCTGGGCAGCCGATCCCGGTGTCCGGCTGGACGTTTGGGAACAGCAGGCTGGAACGGCAGGCTGGAGCAGCAGGCTGGAGCAGCAGGGATGAGCACAAATCCTGGGTGGCAGACGCGATGTATCCAAGCGGGGAACCCCCCTGGAGGTCTAGGCAGGCAGGGCGAGCACCGCTACAATGCAGCAAAGGCTCGAATCAGCGGCGGGGCAGGGCAGCCACAGCCCAGCCTCCAGCAGGGCAGGGAAGTGGGCCAGGGATCCTGGGATCTTTCTCCGCAGAAAAAGAAAGAACGGCCAAAAAGAACCAGCAGCTTCTCTCTCCGCAGCTTCTCTCTCCGAACGCCGAGAGCAAACTGACCCCACACCCAGGTGAAACAAAGGAGTAGCCAGGCCCACCCCACCTCCAGTGGGCAGCTCTTTTGTCTTTCCTTAAATACAGAGCGATTTGTATTTTAGTAACAGTGTAGGGGAAAATTCCTTTAACAGAAAAAAACTAGAACTCTTAAAACCCCAACAGTGGGGAAAGGGGTGGCCGGGAGGTGGAGACTGGGATATAAAATATATCACTCGAGGCTGTGAGGGGAGTGTCTGATCTGATCTGTCTAGGCTTGAGCTCTTAGCACTGCGCCCTGTGTTTTGTGTATGGCAGATCGGCGCAAGAGGTCTTCTATTGTCAGTTAAATTTGTTCTCGTTAATAAATTTGCATAAAAAGCTCAATCGTGAGCCCGTTTATAACAAAAGGTCATGGAGTCCTTAAGCACTTGAACATCTATTGATGAAAAAGGACAGGGTGTTACTGGGACAGTCTGAGAAAGTGTCTGTCCATCTTAGCTTTTCCTCTGTATGGAATTAAACCTATAAGAATTGTAATGCAATTATGAATGGCTCTTGGCTACCTGGCTTGTGACACTTAATCAAATTGGAGGTGCAGAGCACTCAGCTGCAACCCAGGGCAATTCGCAATTTGTTGTTTTGCAAGGGAGGGATTGAAATAGTTATTCTTCTGGTGTCTCTGGTGGTTGTGTCTCCTCTAATGCACAATGAGTGGAATTCTTAATGTCAGCTCACAAAATTTTGAAACAAAAGACTTGGTTTTCTGTACCTCAATGACAAGATTTGAAACTGCACATTTATAACTAAATTCTCAATTATTCCTTAATATTTCCTTGGCACTGTTTCCTCAGTTTCATCAGTGAAATAAATGTGTTGCTTGCAGCCCTTCAGAGACTTCTATTAAGGTACCAGAGAGCATTTATGTTGAAGTTACTGATGCTTTGCATCTTAAAACTGGAATTCATTTCCCAATTCTGCTGTTCTAGCCTTGGCACTGTAGGATCTCACTGGTTTTGCATAAAGATAATTAAAGGCAGGGAAAGCAATTAATTTTTAAATGGCATTATGGAACACATGCAGTTTCAAGTGAATTGTATCTCAGTTATTTGGGTTTCTTCATAAATTACACCTTCAATGATCAGTGTCAACAGATTTTGTAGGTGTAAGAAGAAACTTGCAAATGAAAAGAAATATAACTAAGCTCAGCTAGGAGAAAAGATGAAGTAACAAGCAGGAGAATATTTTGGATTACTTTGAGAGTGTTGAGGGGAAAATTGGCCAAAGCTGAAGGCCATGGAGGAAGGAAGTGAGGGAGGATGCCCCAACCCAGATTAGATCACCAGTTCCAGATCAGTTCTAGAGGAACACCCTTTTTAGATCCAGTCAGCATTTTTTTTCACTACATGTTAGTGTCAAATTACTTAGAGCTTTCAGTATCCTTCCTATTTGCTTTTCTGTCATTGCTGAAGCTGTTTGAAAGTGTCTTGAAGGTGAAGTTATTTCCAGGAAGAATTCCTGTACATTTTTCCTCCAGTGTTCATCATTCTTTTTCAATATATTCATTGACAGAAGATAATGATTTAAAATATACTGAGTGATTTAAACTACCATTTTTCATTTTTCTTTCAGAGGTTTAGTTATTGTATTTGGTTTGTGTGGCCAGGTTTTGGTAATGGAGGAGCTACAGGACTAGCATTCTCCACCATTCCACCCCTCACCTTTATGAATCACATATTAAAGGATTATCATTAAAATCCACATTCATCACACAACTTTCACTTACATCAAGAAGCCAAACTAACCAAACCAAAACAAAAATTACCCTCACAAAAATCAAAATAACATCATCACAACACTGAATGAAAGTGGATAATTTACACATAATCTACCCCTTGTCTGATCACCACAATTACAAGAAAAATTCCCCAAGATCATTCTACTCTCTATCATTGTTCAGTGCTGTTGTTTTGCCTGTTACCTCTCCCAGTTGTTATCCCTGTCTCAAAATCCTCATGATCAAAGTCATAGCACCAAAAAGATTGTAGTGGGTTGACCGTGGCTGGATGCCAGGCACCCACGAAAGCTACTCTCTCACTCCCCTCCACAACCGGATAGAAGAAAATATAATTAAAGGTTCATGAGCTGAGATAAGGACAGGGAGAGGTCACTCAATGAATACTGTCATGGGCAAAACAGGGATATTAACTGAATTCATTGCTAACAAAATCGGAGCCGGATAATGAGAAGTAAAATCAATCTTAAAAACACCTTCCCCCACCTTTCCTCCCTCCCAGCTCTACCTCTTCCCCCAGCAGTGCAGGCACATGGGAATGGGGGTTGTGGTCAGTTCATCGCCCACAGTTTCTCCCGCTGCTCAGGGAGAGCAGTCCTTCTCCTGCTCCAGCATAGGGTCCCTCCCTCAGGAGACAGTTTTCCATTAATTTCTCCACTGTGAGTCCATCCCATGGGCAACAGTTTCCCATTAAATGCTCCAGTATGTGCCCTTCAGGCACAGCCTGTTCCAGGGTGTTTCCCCCATGGGGCCACAACTTCTCCTTGGAAACCTGCTACAGCATGGGCTGCTATCCTATGGGTCTGCAGATCCATGCCAGGAGCCTGCTCCAGCACAGGCTTAATTCCTCTCAGGCATCCAGCACAGGCTTATGTCCTCTCAGGCACGCATCTGCTCCAGTGTGGGCTCCTCCACAGGCTGTGGGTGGATCTCTGCATCCCCGTGGATATCCATGGGCTGCAGGGACACAGCTGCCTCACCATGGTCTGCACCACAGGCTGCAGGGGAATCTCAGCTGGCACCTGGTGCACCTCATGCCCCTCCTTCTCCACTGACCTGGATGTCTGCAAAGTTGTTCCTCTGTTGGAGGTTAGGATTTTTTCTTTTTTTTTTTTTTTTTTTCCTTTCTGTCAGGGAATTTTGTCCCATTTGTTGCCCAAGAGATGATAAAGACCAGTACTTAAGAGACAAAAGTGGCCAAGGTGGGGGGAAGGGTGCAGATGGCTACTCTCTTAGCTGGCAGGATTTTTCTCTTGGGAAGGGCAGAGATACAGTGAGATTTTGGCTGGGGGATGAGGGGCTGGGCTCAGCTCCTTTCTCACTCGCTCTTGGATTAGGAGGGGAACGGTTGAGTTGCTGCTACCGCGGGGAGAATTTGCTGCCACCGTGGAGTCCAGCCCCTTTACTTCTTCTTCCTACCATGGGTGAGCCTTTGCTCATAAGAGCAGCCATTGAACTGAGACCTTATTAACACCCGATCATACTGGAAGGGACCCTCACCATCTACATGGGTGCCTCAGGGGAATAACCCAGGACTCCGAACTCTTCTCGGTTCCCAGAGTGCACGTGTCCTGGCTGTGTGCAGCAGCTGCTTGCAGAAACCCAGCTGCCACTGCACAGCCCTGCTGTTTTCTGCTGCTGCCTCAGGCTTTTTCGCTACACTTCAACCCTACATCCCATACCTGCCAGGACACCCCATGGCTCCTGTTATGGCTGCGGAGTTTCTGCTACAGTTTGTCACGCCGGGTGTGCCCACCTCTGCCACTCCAGACACTGCTCCAAGGTTCCTGCTACAGCTCATTCTGCCATCCAGAGCGACACTGGGACCAGCTGCTCCTGGGGGTTTGCAAAGGGAGCCCCTTTTCTATCTCTCCCACCGTCTCGCCTGCCATTGCCTCATGTGGCAAGGCAGCTGAGCTCACGCCACAGCGCCCCCTGCAGCCATGGGGGAATCATCGCACCCGCCCTGCCTGGCCGGGAGCCACCAGTGCCCCTGCCGGCTGTGAGCGGAACTGCACCGGAGGGGAAAGGGCCTGTGGCTGAGAGAGGCTGGTGCTGGGTTTCTGTTCTGTTTGTTGTTGCTGCTGTTGTGGTTGTTTGGTTGCCTTGTTTTATATATACATATTAGTAAAGAACTGTTGTTCCTTTCCCATATCTTTGCCTGAAAGCCCCTTAATTTCAAAGTTATAATAATAATAATTTGGAGGGAAAGAGATCATATTTTCCATTCCAAGGGAGGTTCCTGCCTTTCTTGGCAGACATCTGTCTTTCAAACCGAGACATCCTTTCACATGTTCCCACCCACTTTTCTCTGGCCACAATTGCATCTGTGCAATAACTCTTTTTATCTTTCTTAAATATGTTATCACAGAGGCATTACTATGATTCCTGATGGGTTCAGCATTTACCAGTAGCACGTCCATCTTGGAGGCAGCTGGCATTGGCTCTGCCAGACATGGGAGAAGCATCCAGCAGCTTCTCACGGAAGCCACCCCTGTAGTCCCCCCAGCTACCAAAACCTGGCCACACAAATCCAATACATGTATTAACTAGCTCCTGCCCACTTCTGGTGTTCATCCTTTCTAGAATCTTGACTGTTTGTTTCTCTTCCTAATACCAGTGAGATATGTGTGTGTTTTTCCAGATAATCTGTTCCTTAATTCATCTTTCAATTTTACTTGACTGAAAGGATGCAACGGAACTGATTATTGCATTTCAAGTCCCACTTTCTGCATCAAAACAAAGCAGAATATTCTGTTAATTCCTTCTACTGTCTAGAAAACAAAGAAACTAAAGATCAAACAGTCATGTGGAGTATGTCCTAATGTAATGGCACATCCATCTGGATGTTCATTCATCAAAATACAGATGTCCATTACATATGAGATGCACATTAGGCCAGGCAACATGCTGCTAGCATTTCATGTGAGTGCTTGAATGTCCTGTCCCTGTTATGGGTATCTTCCCTAAAGAAGGCACAGAGAGTATATATTCCTTTCCTATACTGAAAACCTTTTCATGTATGGAAATTGCTATTGGTTCCCCCTTGCTGCTCTGAACACTTAACACTTGTGCATCATGCCCCTATCTGATGTTTCTTCCTAACATCTTGTTTGTCTTCCTAACAAACCAGAGGATGTTGCTGACTCCCTGTTACTATAATCAATCCTTTCCTGAAGAACTGCCAGCCACCTAATTGTGCCTCATCTCATACTTGGGTAGCTGATTATTGCAAACTAAATGTAGGATCTTTGTTTGCATCTTTTTTTTTTAGTCTATTCCTGTAACTTCTCACAAGTATTGTGAATTTTGTCCTAAATAGGTGTAGAAAAGTATGTACAAAATGCACATTCAGAATGAGAACACTGAGGAGATTAGTCACTACAGAACAACTCAGTGGACTCATCATTAAGGGGAAATGGAGGGCACAACAGTGAAGCTAAGAAATATCCAGCAAACCTAATTAACCTGGAACGTGTGTGATGAAATGACACTTCTATGTAAACAGAGTTTAAATAAATGAAATAAATAAAAAATAAATAATTTAAAAAGCAGCAATAACAGGATGCCTCATCACAGGAGAAATATCAAAGCTGCTGTGGTCATCTGCCTTTTTAGATTATACCAATCATCAGGAAACAGAAATAAAGGCTCAGTTGCTAAAGGAACATGTACTTGGAATGAATCAAGATAGGCATGAAAATATCATGGACAAATAGCATTTCTGAGAAACCTACATCTAGTGGCCTTGTTAATGAAGTTTGGAGTCACAGTAGCACTTTCCTGCTTCATATAGCTTTGCTTGAAGTGGCTTTTCTAATTGCAACGTTCTCAACCTTTTCAGCAAATAGGCATGGGAGGAAAAATGAAACCCCTCTGATGTCTGTTGCCTGATGCTGGTGGGGATCTGAACTCGACTAGTCTGTGAGGACCAAGATACGTATTTGTCAAACCTTAGAACATGTAGTAAAGGGTTTTCTTCTGAAAGAACACAAAAGCAAATCCATTTATTTTTACTCCTAAATATAAACATAGGTGATTTAATTTGTGTCTACTCAGCCACTGACAGTGGTGTAATTTTACTGCACAAAGTTAGTATGTTTGATGCAATCAGTGTCCTCTTATTTTGGATGAAAGAAAATGGCGGGGGGGGGGTTGGAATTTCTGACTTAGGAAAGAAACCTTCACATGAAATCCCCACTGATATTTATATGAGAAAAGGAAGGATTAAATGATTAAATGAGGTGTTTATTGGCTTGCAATTCCTATTTCATGGGGCCAAAGGCTTTTTAGTGTTGGTGCTGTTATTACTTGTTTTCAGTCATTTTAATTTGTTGTGATTTGAGGTTTGTGCCTGGAAAGGAAAGGCTTTGTTTTATTAGTCATAGAAACTGATAAAGAAGAAAGAAATGAATGTTTTTCATGGAAAGACTCTGAAAGAGTTTCTTTTGTAGAAGAGGTACCTGCGGAGGGTTTCATGTATGCCCATAAAGACAAACTCCAGATCCACCCTCCATAGCAGCTTTTGTTTCTCTTTTTTCCTGTCATTAACTGTGGGAGTGTGAGCATGGTTGAAAAACACAACTCCAAAAAAAAAAAAAAAAATCCTTACCTTCATTTCACCTGAAGCAGCAAAGCCTCACCAAAGTGATACTACCTGAAAATGAGAATGAGTTCTCTGATGCCAGAAATGTCAGAAGAGAGACACTTGCAGTATCAGAGAGATGATGCCAAAAAAGGGAAAGCTTAAATACAGGTATAATTTTCTTTTCACTGAAAGCTACAAGAAGTATTTTCTCAACAGGGAGGGAACAGAAAAATAAGCTCAAGTAGCTTCTGCTGAAAGCTTTGAGGGCAATGTAGTGGCAGTCTAAAACTGATTAAAAGAAAACTAAGTCTGGTAGTTTCAAGGCTGTTTACCACTAGGACCAAGTGGACTCAAGTGCTTGTTGTCCTGCAACTGAGAAGCTGAGAAACTGAGAAACTGAAAAGCAGAAGAGGTCTCTTGGAGATGCATGTTGAGCACTACAAATCCCTCTGACTTTTGAAGAGCTGCTTTTCCTACTAGCTGCTCAGAGATGCTTTTCCCCCTCCCTTTTTCAAGGGCATGTGGAAAGATGTGAGTTTACCTGCTCCATTTAGGGTATATGGTGCTGGACATTATGAGTTTAAAGGGAATTATCAATAGACAAATTGATAAAAAAGCACAACAACATCAGCTGAGCAGACTAGGGATATAGGGCACAGTATCCAAGACTAAAACTCTTTAGCCAATATTTGATGGACCACTGAAACTGCAGACTATCTCAAAGAGGTCCATCCTGGACTTTGTAGATGATAAGAGGGAAAGAAGATTACTAGAGATTACTAGGAACATTATGGGATACTCAAGGGGGTACTGTGGGACTATGCAAAAATCTCCCTGACTTCTATATATGATCAAGATATAGATATCTAGATGCTTATGCCACCATTAATATCATATGTGTGTGGGAAATACTACATATTTGCAGCCAGAGGGACTATGACCCACTATTCTACTTGATTGACCTCTGCTTGAGATGCAGCTGATAAATCAAGAGACAGGGAATAGGATCTGCTGGTGTGGGTGAGTTGCTCATTTCAAGTGCATCAGGCTGTGGCCTCTGCAGGGGAGGAGCATAAAACCTCAGAGTGGCCTGAAATGGTGTTGTTTTGTGCCTGCTGGAGAGGGCAAGGCAAAGGGAACAGTGAAAACCAGTGGTTGCTGTAGTGGATGGAATGCTGAACAGTTTTGCTTTTAATGACGACCGGGGATGGTTGGAAGGACACCCAATTGACAGCAGGATGTGGCTGCTCCAGCTTTACCTCTTCCTGCCTTACACAGACCTCCAAGACTGTATCACTGTGCTTTGGGCCCCAGGGAGACCAGAATACAGCTTGGTCTTGTGCTGTAGAATACCACTGGGAATGCATACAGGGACATATATTGGATACTTTGAACAAGAAATACATTAAAAATGACATCTCATGGCATTCACAGGCCATTTTAGGCTACAGGCTAACAGAAAGGGCACCAGCTCTTCTACAGAGTGTAGGAAAACAGCTGTAAGATACAGAAGATTCCTCATATTGGTATAAAAATTATTTTTTGTGCAAAAGGATATTATTTCTCTTTGTTTTTAGAAAAACACCAGCTAAACCTCAGCACACCTTGGGATTGCCTTGCTTTATGGAGAACAAGAAACCTAGTGAAGGCAGTGGTAGGTTTTGCATATATTGTGCTTTATTTCTTATCTTTTTTTTCCCTTTTCTCAATTCTTTTGTTTTAAGGACTGTGCTGGAATTGCTGATGGTGTTCATAAAACCATTCCATATTACCATTGCCTTAGGCAACTCTAACAGAAAACAGCCCTATGGCTTATCAAGTGATCAGCAGAGTGTATTTATGCACTATTTAAACAAGAAGCGGGACTATAACCTGTGTCTTTTTCCTGCTGCAGAGCTGGCAGGCAGGGTGAGCCACATTGTGATAACTCCAAGCATTGTGTGTCGACACAGCTCTTTGCAATGTTCACATGGATGGTTTCTTCCAGGAACTTGGGAGTACCAGCAGCAACACACTCGCTGATCTGTTTCCTTATTTTATCCCTTAGAGGGTGTACTGAGTTTGAATAGCCTGGTTTCGGTAGCCAGGGGGCTACAGGGATGGCTTCCACAAGGAGCTGCTAGAAGCTTCCTACATGTATGGCAGAGCCAATTCCTGGCAGCGCCATGTGCCACTGGCCAAGGCTGGGCCAGTGAGAAATGGTGGTAATGCCTCTATGATAACACATTTAAGAAGTAAAAAGAAAAAAAAGTTATTGCACTGTTGTAATTGTGGGCAGAGCAGAGTGAGAATATGCGAAAGGAACAGCTCTGTAGACACCAAGGTCAGTGGAGAAGGGGTAGGAGGTGGTCCAGGCACCAGAGCTGGGATTCCTCTGCAGCCCGTGGTGAGGCAGCAGTCCCCCTGCCAGACAGATCCATGGGGTTGCAGAGGTCCACCTGCAGCCTGTTGAGGGGACCCACAGCAGAGGATGCCTGAGAGGTGGCTGTGTGACCCTGTGGGAGGGCCATGGAGAGAAGAGCCCATGCTGGAGCAGCCTGTTCTTGGAGCACTGTACCCTGTGGAAGAGTGACCCACGCTGCAGCAGTTTTGGGAGGACTGTCACCCATGAGATGGACTCACATTGGGGACATTCACAGAGATGTCTCCCATGGGAGGGAACCCAGGGTGGAGCAAGGGAGCAACTCCTCTCCCTGAGCAGCAAGAGATACAATAGGTGATGAACTGACCATAACCCCCATTCTCTTCACTTCTTGCACTGCTGGAGTAGGAGGTAGGGCTGGGAAGGAGGGAGGGGTGGGGGAAGTGTTTCTAAGGTATTATTTTACTTCACATTATTCTGCTCTGATTTTGTTAGCAATAAATTTAATTCATAATTATTTCATAATAATTCATAATTAAAGCCTGTTTTGCCCGTGATGGTATTTGATGAGTGATCTCTCCTGGTTCGTAGCATAACCCATGAACCCTTCATTAAATTTTCTCTCCCCTCTCTCCTTGTGGAGAGGAGTGAGAGCGTGGCTTTGGTGGGTGCATGGCCTTTGGCCTTTACAGAGAGTAAAACTTTAGCACACTCTGCCAAGAGAGCAAACTGAGACGGTGCATATGAAATCTGTGCGTTCAGCACACATTTGTCATGCTGGAGCTAGATTAATTTACTTTATCTGACATAACCTTGTAGCAAACTGGACATATATAGAGAATCAAACATAGCTGTGGGAAACTAGCTTTTTGTGCACAATTGCAGTAATAATTTAGAGTTATTTATTTTTATATTTTATTGTGTCAGGTTTTCAACATTTGTAAGCCATTTAAAATGAAAAGATGCATCTAGGGGAGTTGTTATAAACATGCCTTGAGATACCATTTAGAATGAGCTCTGCACAAACCTTTCACAGTGAGGAAATAAATAACATTCTACTGAAACAGGAAATGGCCCCAGTGGAGACCAACATTAAATGACTGCAGGAAGCAATATAACAATCACTTATTTCAAAATTCCTTTTGGTGAACACACAGCCTCCAACCATAATTTTGCTGAAAGCCCTGGGTTCTGAGCTAAAGGAAGTCAATTAAGGGAAAAAACATAAACTGTCAATTATATTTGAAAATCAGAATACAAAATAAATATATGAATATATATATTATAAATCATTTAACAGCTGAATGTTTTGATACTGTAGGGATGCTTCAAAACCAGGGAGTGACTGGGAAATCTTTTTCTAAACAAATAGACTATACTGTGTCCTGGGTTGCAGTGTATTCTATTACCATCCTCATGAGCTGTTGAAATCAGGTGGGCAGTGTTTTCCTTGCCTTCCCCCCCCCCCCCCCCCCCCCCCAGACTATCTTTCTGTTAATGGCCCATCCATGCCATGCCACATGACTCAGAGATAACTCCCTCCGGAGTATCTTCTGTTAATGAGCCTAATCAATGCCTGGCCTCATGACTCATCATCCCATTGTGAGATGCTCCACCCAGAGGGAGGAACCAAGCATTCCATCCTGCATATAATCTGAGATTCTGAACACCAGAGACAACCTTTCCACTGGATTCCCAGAGGACAGGAGCTACATAGCCACCACTGGACCTTCCGAGGAAGAGCAGGCCCTTTCTACAGGATCAGTGCTTTGACAGAACCACATCCATCACTTCAGGAGGACTGCAGCCACCATCTTACTGGACTGCCACTACCACCCTGACTAACAGGGTGTCAGGTTGTATCCTGACTCTGTCAGTTTAACCCCGTATTTTCTGTCTTTATTTTTTTTTCCCCTTTATTTCCCTATTAAATTGTTATTCTGACTTGGTGCCTTCCACTAGTTTGTTTTCAAACTAGTACATATTTGGCACCCAAGGTGGGGCCCAAGTGCTGAGAGAAGTCAGAATTACAATTTTCTATTGTAAAAGCCACCTACTCACTATGATGCTCAACATGCCTACCTAGCTTGTACCTCGCTCTCTGTATTTTTCCACACATGGGTAACTATCTGCCGATTGTAATGCTCCTGTGTAGACCAGGGTATGGTATGAAATTTACTTTATTAGTCTATTATGCCTACTGCATAATAACCTCCGAGGCAATGACCATATTTCGGAATATATACTCAACTTTGTCTGCTTGTCCCACTCTAGGCTGCTGCATCTAGGGCCTCAACAATCACACCCAGCCCCTGGGGGGAGGATTAAAGAATGCTTTTTTCCAGCCTTTCAGGCCTGACACAGCAGTGTTTGAAAATATTGAGTTCCCTCTGGATGTCAAAGACGGCATAAACTTGCTGTTAGTTCTGCTTTGTCTTCTCTGTACAGCCAGCATCATGAACACCACGCTTAGAATCAGAGCTACAGCACAGCATCCTCAGGACAAGAGAGGAAAAAGGAGCAGAGCAACAAACACCATGTCTATACAGACTATCACAGAGGAGAAAGGAACCAAAAGCAAAGCAACAGCGTCCATCTCTACACAGACTGTCACAGAGGAGAAAGAAACCAAACGCAAGACAACAGTGTCCATGTCTACGCAGACTGACACAGAGGAGAAAGAAACCAAAGGCACTGTCAGCACACAAACCGTCACTGAACCAAGAACAGCCTAAACCAGTAGCAGTTGCTCCCATTCAGAAGAAGAAATCAAAAAGCAAATCAGTCCGCATAGTGACTGATGAGGATGCAGCAGGACCTTCACACCCAGCAGAAGAGACAGAGACATAGATCATCTCTCGGTTGCTATCCCTGGGTGAGCTGCGTGACCTGTGGAGAGAATTCACCCGCCAGACAAACAAGTCCATCCTGACCTGGCTGCTCTGCATCTGGGACGCTGCAGCCAATGACACCATTCTGGGCAGAAGTGAGGCCAGGCAATTGGGATCTCTGTTCCAGGATGTGGTCATTGACCAGGGGATTGGGAGAACCCAAGAAACTCTCAGCCTCTGGCGGCGACTGCTTACAAGTGTAAGGGACAGGTACTTTTGTAAAGAAGACCTCCAGGTGCACCAAGGAAAATGGAGCACAATGGAACAAGGTATCTGGTGCCTGAGGGAATTGGCTGTGCTGGAAATAATTTTCTCAGAAGACGAAAGATTTCCTAAGAGCCCGGATGGTGTCCAGTTCACATCACAGATGTGGTTGAGATTCGCACGTCTTGGACCAGAGATGTATTCCTGTTACCTGGCAATGCTGTAATGGAGGAAAGGTGAGGACAGAGTGGGTGTCTTGGTCAACAAAGTGAGGATTTACGAGGACACTGTCACAGCCCCATTTCGCACCCATGTCTTGTCCGTGGAAACAAGGCTGGCTGAGCAAGTATGGAGCTTGATTGAAGAAGGCCATCAGAAACTGAAAAAGGAACGGAAGGAAGAAATTTACCACATCTCACCAGAACCAACAAGAGTCTCTGCCATTAGGAGCAGGCGTCTCCCAACCAGGGAAAGAGGATACACTCCACGAGGTAATCTCTGTTTTTTTCTTCAGGAACATGGAGAAGACATGAGTAAGTGGCATGGAAAACCCATCTCCTCCTTAGCAGCCAGGGTACGTGAACTAAAAAGAGGGACAACTACGACAAGAAGCTCATCTAGAGTAAACGCTGCTCCGGTCTCTCGCGCACAGAACTCCAGATGGTATAGGAATTATAATATGACTGATCCTCTTGAAGGGACCTCAGGAGCATATTCACCAGAGGGAAGCAACGTGTACCCTGGCCAGGAATAGAGGGGCCCTTCCTCTAGCCAGGTAGAGGAAAGGGACAATCAGGTCTTTTGGACTGTGTGGATCCGATGGCCTGGCACGTCTGATCCACAAAAATACATGGCTTTGGTTGACACTGGCACTCAATGTACTCTGATGCCATCAAGGTATGTGAGAGCGGAACCCATTTCTATTTCTGGGGTAACAGGAGGATCCCAGCAGCTAACTGTACTGGAGGCTGAAGTGAGTTTAACTGGGAACAAGTGGCAGAAACACCCCATCATGACTGGCCCAGGGGACCCATGCATCCTTGGCATAGACTATCTCAGAAATGGGTATTTCAAAGACCCAAAAGGATATCGTTGCACTTTTGGCATAGCTGCTGTAGAGACAGAAGATATCAGACAACTGAGTACCTTGCCTGGCCTTTCAGATGACCCCCTGCCGTGGGACTGCTAAGAGCTGAAGAACAAGTGCCAATCGCCAGTGCAACAGTGCACCATCGGCAATACCGCACCGACAGAGACTCTGTGGTTCCCGTCCATGAGATGATTCGTAAACTGGAGAGCCAAGGGGTGGTCAGCAAGGCCCATCTAGTCTGTGCGTAAGTCCAGTGGAGAATGGAGACTGACGGTGGATTACCATGGCCTGAATGAGGTCACGCCAGCACTGTGTGCTGCAGTGCTGGACATGTTGGAACTTCAGTACGAGCTGGAGTCCAAGGCAGCGAAGTGGTATGCAACCATCGATATTGCCAATGCCTTCTCCATTCCTTTGGCAGCAGAGTGAAGGCCCCAGTTTGCCTTCACCTGCAGAGGTGTGTAATACACCTGGAACTGACTGCCCCAGGGGTGGAAGCAAAGTCCCACCATTTGCCATGGGTTGATCCAGACAGGGTGAGGCTCCAGAACATCTGCAGTACATTGACAACATCACTGTGTGGGGGAACACAGCAAAGGAAGTATTTGAGAAAGGAGAGAAAATCATCCAGATTCTCCTGGAAGCCAGCTTTGCCATCAAAAGGAGCAAAGTCAAGGGACCTGCTCGAGAGATCCAATTCCTGGGAGTAAAGTGGCAAGATGGACGACATCAGATTCCCACTGAGGTCACCAATAAGATCACTGTGATGTCTCCACTGACCAACAAGAAGGAAACACAAACTTTCCTAGGCGCCATAGGTTTCTGGAAGATGCACAGTCCTGAGTATAGCCAGGTCGTGAGCCCTCTCTACCTGGTTACCCGCAAGAAGAATGATTTCCACTGGGGCCCTTAACAGCAGCAAGCCTTCACCTAGATCAATCAGGAAATCGCTCACGCCGTAGCCTTTGGCCCTGTCAGGACAGGACCAGAGGTGAAGAACGTGCTCTACTCTGCAGCCAGGAACAATGGTCTGTCCTGGAGCCTCTGGCAAAAGGTGCCTGGTGAGACTCGGGGCCGACCATTGGGATTCTGGAGCCGAAGCTACAGAGGGTCTGAAGCCAACTACACTCCCACAGAGAAAGAAATCTTGGCAGCCTATGAAGGAGTTCAAGCTGCCTCAGAAGTAATCGGCGCTGAAGCGCAGTTGTTTCTGGCACCCTGACAACCGGTGCTGGGTTGGATGTTCAAGGGAAAGTTTCCTTCCACACATCACACCACCGAAACCACATGGAGCAAATGGATTGCTCTCATCACACAGCACGCCTGTATTGGAAACTCGAAGCACCCTGGGATTCTGGAAATCATAACAAACTGGCCTGAAGGTGAGACTTTTGGATTACCTTCTGAAGAAGAGAAAGAGCAAGTGACTCGTGCCAAGGAAGCCCCATCATATAATGAGCTACCAGAGACTGAAAGACGATATGCCCTCTTCAGTGATGGTTCCTGCCGAATTGTAGGCATTAACCGGAAGTGAAAAGCTGCAGTATGGAGCCCCACACGATGAGTTGCACAAGCTACCAAGGGACAAGGTGGATCAAGTCAGGTTGCAGAGCTTAAAGCTGTCCAGCTGGCTTTGGATATTGCTGAACGAGAGGAGTGGCCAAGGCTCTATCTCTACACCGACTCGTGGATGGTAGCTAATGCTCTGTGGGGATGGCTGGTTCGCTGGAGAAAGGCCAACTGGCAGCACAGAGGGAAACCCATCTGGGCTGTCGAGATTTGGCAGGACATTGCCGCCCAAGCAGAGAAGCTGACCATGAAGGTTCAACATGTGGATGCGCACGTACCCAAGAGTCGGGCTAATGAGGAGCATTGCAACAACGAGAAAGTGGACTGAGCTGTCAAGGTAAAAGTATCTCAGGTGGATCTGGACTGGCAGCACAAGGGAGAATTATTCCTACCTTATTGGGCCCATGATGCCTCTGGTCATCAGGGGAGAGATGCAACATACCGATGGGCCCGTGACCGTGGGGTGGACCTTACTATGGACAGCATCTCACAGGTCATCCACAGTTATGAAACCTGTGCCGCAATCAAACAGGCCAAGACGGTGAAGCCTCTGTGGTACAGTGGACGATGGTCAAAGTACAGGTATGGGGAAGCCTGGCAAGCTGACTACATCACCCTTCCCCAAACCCACCAAGGCAAGCGCTACGTGTTGACCATGGTGGAAGGAACCACTGGATGGCTGGAGACCTACCCTGTGCCTCGTGCTACTGCCCAGAACACCATCTTGGGCCTGGAAAAGCAAGTCCTGTGGAGACATGGTATCCCTGAGAGGATCAAGTCAGACAACAGGACTCATTTTAAGAACAACCTCATAAACACCGGGGACAGAGAACACAGTATCAAATGGACATATCATATCCCTTATCATGCACCAGCTGCCAGGAAAGTTGAACGCTGCAATGGACTACTTAAAACAACCCTAAAGGCACTGGATGGGGGAACCTTCAAAAATTGGGAAGTGAACTTAGCAAAGGCCACCTGGATGGTCAATACCCGAGGGTCCATCAGTTGAGCTGGTCTCGCCGAGTCTGAACCCTTGCACACAGTGGATGGAGATAAGAGTACCTGTGGTACACATGAGAGGTATTTTAGGAAAGGCTGTTTGGATTAATCCCACCTCAGGCAAAGGCAAACCCATCTGTGAGATTGTCTTTGCTCAAGGACCTGGTTACACAGTGGTGGCCACGGCCAAGGAGTGCAGCAGGGCAAGAGTTATACCATGTTCCCGAGAGCTACAAGGAGACTTCAAGGCTGCTTTTCTCCATTATCTTCCTCAATCCTATTTCCTCTTCACAAATGAGAATGAGTGTTTTCCAGGCAGATCCTTCCTAATTCCTTGACTCAACCTGCCAGGCATCAGAGGGAATTTGTGGCATCATGGAGAAAAGGGGAATTACTCCCAAAATGCATTTCATCACAGGGTACTTGATTTTTTTTTTTTTCCAGCTGTCACTGGGGATCCATCTCTCCCTAATGCACTCTCTTTAAACCATACAGTTGACTGCGTAGTAACAACCAATTTTCTATATTTTGTTAGGGAGTCACAAAATAATAGTGTGTCTGGGGGATCAGGCAGTGACCCCAGGGCAATTCTGTACAACCAGAGTTGGAGAATTTGCCTTGAGTGTTTAGGAAATCTTCCTTCCCTAAGGGTTGATGCAATGAATGCAGAGTAAATGATAGCTGGTTTCCTTTTGTCAGGTACTAGACTCTCATTGATTCCAGCATGCAGTTATTTCATGTGCTTTAAGAAGTCAGATTGTTCCCAGCAGTAACCTGAGACACAAAATTTTGCTCAATGGAAAATACTTCGTGTTCAGTGAGAATCAGTACAGGTGGATATTGGGTAATTCTGCAGTGAATGCCAAGGGACATTTTTCATGTTTGTGTTGGATATTATACAACTTCTAAATTTTAAAAGTAATTTTAGTCATAGGATTATTCACCTTTGCCAAGGGGGGTGGAGTTAGGGTTTCTCTTTAAAAGACTCTGTTCACTGAGGATTTGAGTTTCACTGGGTGAGACCTGATGGGCTTTAATCAACAAAAATAAAATTCCTAGACTCTGAGAGTTTAACATCTACAGATTGGGAGTAGCCAGAAGATACAGAGGAGATAAACAGGCATTAAGAAACACTACTCCCTGATGCAGTCAGAGACACCTGGTCTGGGAAAAGATTTATGAGAACCAAAGAATGAGGGCCAAATTAGCATAGAAGGCAAAGGAATCAATAACAAATAGGAGACTGAATACTAAGAATTGTGTAATATAGAACCAGTGAATAAGAATTTCTTTAGTTTTTTTATCTATAAATATTTGAAAAATCTGGTAAAGAAATATGTATGATGGAATGATTTCTACTGCACATGCTGGCTATGTTTGATGGAATGATTTCCACTGCACAACTGGGCATGTGTGGATGAAATGATTCCCATTACACATCCTGTACAGAATAACATCCTGTCTAGAACAAAGTAATGCCTGATTCTGTAGCACTTAAAAGATGGTGTTGGAGAGTTTCTGGTTTTCTCACAGTTTCAGTGACATTTGGAAGGGAAAGGCCCTGGCATTAGGAGTGCTTCCTGATGTGATGGCACCTCAAAGTTCAGCTTTTCATGTCTGCTTTGAAGGTCTGCTTTGCTTCAAGGGTCACTAGTGGCAAGGCCAGACAGGAGAGGGAAAGACAGCATTCCTACCTGTTCCTTCAGGTAGTCTGTGTCATATATTTAATCTGTAGGATCCTGACATTTTGGCTTTTTTTTCGCTGCCACCACACAGGATTGAAGATCAGACTCATCATCTTGCTTAAAATCAGTGCCAATGCCTCTGATTGGCAACTGGTCCCTCACCAGCTGCAAGAAGCCATAAATTGACCCTAGGATTTATTTGCATAATGATCTGGTCTGTTTTGTGCTGAAAAATTGGTAGCAGTGTTTTTGGATTACAATAGTCTGTGTGAGCATTTCTGTGCACCTTATTAACTTTTATAAAGGCATGCAGCAGATGCTCTGTGTCTACAGCCTCAAGCTGGACTGTTTTTTTATGACACAAGTAATTTATTTTCTAGCAGAACTGGGCATTTTTTGTGGTATGGAAGATTTGTTGTTAGCATGTATTTGCAGAGCAATCTAATTGGGGAAACAAGTAATTATTTTTCTCAACAGCAGAACAGTGATTTGAGTATTTTCATAATGTGAGAGGTACCTTGATAACCCAATTAGAGAAATACTTGTATTCTAATAGTCTACTTTTGTTTGCATATCTGAAGGGAAGGCTGCCCTTTAAAAAATTCTTATTTTCATAAAGAAATAGCCTTTGTCTTTTCATCTGTGTCTTGGGGTGGAGGGGTGGCTCATGCTTCCCTGCTTCCCTGTCACTCGGGAGCTCAGAGCCAGCGCGTCTGGTTCTGAAACCTGGGACCAAAACCGGGGCCACCTTCCACTGGGGCCACCTTCCACCGGGGCCACTGCCCCTGCAGCTGCTCCAGTGTCTTAGGCTCCAAGACTTCAATTAGCCGTGGTTTCTACACTGCAAGCTTGCTTGCCTTCTCCCTGTTTCCTGGCTGTTTGGGGGTCCAGAGCCAATGTGTGGGATGCCACTGGAACTGGGGCTGCCCTCGCCAGACCACTTCTCTGTGCGGTAGCCCGACATCGCGACCTGCTGCCTGTAAGCTGTGCAAAGGAGCAATCTCCCATACTCCCCTTCACCCGAGCTCCCACCACCCCTTCAGGAGGTTCCCAAGCCCACATCGGCGTGCCTCTGAGGCCACAGGGGAACCATTGTACCACCTAAGCCTTGCCGGGAGCCAACAGCAACCCCTGAATCCACAGTGGAACCATCGCAGCCCCTCCGCCTTCCCAGGAGCCAACAGGGCCTCCTGACGTCGCAGGGGAGTCACTGCAGCCACGCTGCCTTGCCAAGAACCAACAGCGCCCCCTGCTGCTTGTGGTCATAACTACACCAAAGGGGAAATTGCTTGACGGGCAAGAAAAGGCTGTTACTGGGTTTTCTGGGGTTTCTTGTTGTTGCTGTGGTTGTGGTTGCTTGTCCATTTTTATATATACATATATATACACATATGCATATATATGCACATTTCCTAGTAAAGATCTGTTATTTCTTTTCCCATATCTTTGCCTGAAAGCCCCATCATTTTTCAAGGTTATATAATTTGGAGGGAGAGGGTCATATTTTCCATTCCAGCGAGATTCCTGCCTTCCTTGGCAGACATCTGTCTTTTAAACCAGGGGAATCTCTCTGAGGGAATCTCAAAAAGGAAAGAAAACTGAGGTGTTTCTTACTGCTGAGAAGATATTTTTCTGATTGTAAGTTAATTTCAGAAACTTTATCCAACTGACAGCCCTCTCAGACTGCTGCCTTGTTTATTGCTGGCTGTTTTTAGGTGCAATCAAGGCTGGATGCATGATGACAGCTAAGGGTACAGCAAGAAAATCTCCAGTGACTCAGGCCACAGCAGCACTGGTATAAAAAAGTGGATAAAAAGCAGATCAGTTAAAAGGCTAATCAGGATTAGGAGCATGTCCTTGAAGAGGCATTTTCCAATACTTTTCTGAACTTAGAAACATGTAGGTACACACTTCAAAAGTGCCACTCCTAAGTTTTCCAAAAAGCACTTTGAGAAGTACAGGAGCTTTAAAGTGCTTTTTAGTCAGGGAGAAAGTGAGTTGTTCAGATGATTCATAACAGGCTGTATTACCCCCACCTCCTGCCCCCCCCCCCCCCCCCCCCCAAAAAAAAAAAAAGCCATTTATTTGTGAAATGAGCAGGCAACCATCACTGGGCAGGGTAATGAAGTAATCTTTGGATGAGCTGCTCTTTTACCATCTTGCTTCCAAATGCCTGTACAGCTCAGAAGTGAGTGCACTGATAAGCTCAAGAAGTGAGCCCTTCTCTGCATTGCAGAAGAGTGATTACAGCTTTGCAGAGCAGCAGAGAGCAGCTGAGGGTGAGGACACAAGGGTGAAACCCCACCTTTGGGTCTAGTTCTCCTGTGCTGCCTTTGTGAAGATGTGTGAACAGGGTGGTTGTTTTGTTTTCATGTCTCCCTGTAGATGCTTTGGATTCCAGAAAAGATCTGCACCAGTGATTCAGTTCAGATGCCAGAAAGATCTTATAACCCCTTTGGAGGAAAGAGTGGCTGGAGAGCCTAAGAAACAGTTGGTGTCTAGGAGCTTGCTCTTCAGATACCCAGAGACCGGTCAAGCAGGGGTTGTCATTATTCCCCCAAAATCTGAAATTGCCACCCAAGCCCTTCATGGTGATCTGCTCTCCACACAAACCATTCAGAAACAGGCTAGGAGTAAACAGGACTCTCATTTTTCACTTAAGTATTTGTGAATGTCAGTGATTGATGCTGCACCCATGGCCAGCTTTTCCCTCATGTAGGCAATCAGAGATTCAAACAAGAGACTCCTCAAATACCTTTATAACATGGAAAAATTTGTATTTGCGATGATAGCTGGTCTTTTCCCCTATATGTGTTAACCTGACTAATTCCTTTCTTTATTTCTAGCATGCATGTCCTCTAACCAGTCTTATACCATAACAACAATAACAAGATGATTGCTGGACTATTGCAAGCCAATGTCAATGGCAGTGAACAGATGGACTGTTGCTTCAACCATAGCAAGGATTTAATTTCTAATGAATATTGTTTAGATCTTCTCCTCAAGTCACAGACATAATCTTGTTTCCTGAACTTTTAGTGAAGGAGAACTAACATCTGCTTTATGTTTCCTGTTTAATGAGATTCATGGCAAGCACAGCCGAAAAGCAATACAAACAGAAAGGGAGATGAATCTGTTTTCACCTCTCATTTATTCAGAATTTCTTAATTTATCTTGTTACATGTCTTACATGCTGTAACATTTCCACTCTAATTTATGGTGAAATTAGGGAAAGAGGAGAAGGAAACACTATCCTCGTGTAATTTTTTTTCAAAAAATTCTCTGAGTGATCAGTTTTGTTGCAATTGGTGAATTCTGTTTCCTACTCCCCAGACACAAACCTCTCTGTTGTTTACCTCTCCCTGTCTAGGTCTGTTTATTGCTAGACCGACTTTTGCAGCTCTGAGAGCAGAGTGATTTTCCAGAAAAACAGAGCACGTTTTAAAATTGCCTTTTGAATTAGAACCTGTCTGCTTCATTCCTGTGACACTGCACTGGAGATGTGATCCAGTAAAAATCAGCCCTGCTGAATACCTTTTTTTATATATCTGCTGCTGGAGAGAATTCAAGCATTTTATCTAGTTTCATTAAATTCTGAGTACTCTAACGCAGGATTTTAGCCGTTCCTTGCTAGATATTCAAGGTAAAGGGGAGGGGATAAAAATAAATGGCATGTGTTTAAAATCTGCAGTCTTCTCTGTGCAGAGTGCGTGTAATGGTTCATTTCATTTTGGGGCTATATATTCGTGTCCAGTATTGTGATGAAACATTGCTGAGATGTGTCTGACAGTAGCTCCTCAAAGTGAGCACACACCCCTGTGTGGATGCTGTTAGGGAAAACATCATCATTTGCCAGATATGTGGATTTTAACTGTAGTTTCCTGGGCAGGAAAAAACAGTAACAGCTGCTGGCATCAGGGACAAGGAGGAGATGCTGTGTGCACTCTGGTGGTGCTGCAGAGGAAAGATATCCATTTCCGACTCCCTTCTTGCTCCATTTTTTGGCCTGTGGGGGCAGGAAGGGCTAATTAGCTCTAAATGCCAATTTACCTTGGTGGCAGGTTCCTTTGGTAGCTGTGAGGATCAGGGTCAGCTTTCCAGATGTGCAGGTGCTGGGATATTTGTGGTTTGTGGTCTCACTCATTCTCCTCTGTGAAGGCAGCCATCTGTCCGTAACAAGACTGAGCCACTCCTGGGGCAGAGGCAGGAGAGGCGTGGGGGTCTGAGCCATTCCCATGTCTCTCCCCAGTCTGCTGGAGGCTCCTTGTCCTGTTTGCTGTGCTGATCCTCCCACCGCCATTAGTGCTGAGATGACACTATCTCTTCCTCTGTATCACCATTAGTAGTGGTCCCCAAACAGCCAGCTTGGCATGGATGTTATGGATGGATATGTGGATAGCTGTTGAATACCAGCCAAAAATTTAAGTTTATTCTTTTGCCCCTTTTTTAGCCTCTTCTTGTCTCCCTTCACCAATTCTATTGCTTCATTCATTTGGGGTATTTCTTCCAGCAGCAATTGCACCTCTCCTCTGGCTCCTGTTTTCCTTGTTCTGTCACAGGAATTCAGATTATTGCTTACAGGGCTCAAGTAGAGCCCAGATTCAGTTCAGCTGCCTTTCCACTTTTTTTCTGCCCCCAGGAAATCAAACACCCTCTCAGAAAAAGCTTCCTACTCTTTTTTACTTATATGTAAGGAAAGACCATTTGGTTTATGAGGGATGCTATGTCTTCTCTTTCCTCACATTATGAACTCTTCAGTAAGAAAACTGTCTTTCTCTTTTCTGTACTGTGAAGTATACTATTGGTCCCATCAAAATTGTATATATTAATTACTATGTTTTTCACTCAAAAAGAATTGGGAAAAACCTTAATATTGCATGAAAAAATTTGGTCTGAAATATTTCATTCATCAAAGACATTCTGAGAAAACAAGAATTGTTCAAATGAATTTTTTACAGTTTGAAGTGCCAAGGAAATAGTCCCAGTACTTGAAGATTCTGAATCAACTTCTTAACAAATGTTATTTCTACAAAGACTAAATACATATTTCAATTTTAAGCATTTTCAGGGTGACATGATACAGACATATCACAGTATCTCCAAAATGTTCTGTTCTTATGTATAAGCAATATTATTAAATAATGAGGTGTATGGATAGGTGCCATCCTGTGCCCCAAGTCAGGGAATGCTGAGGGCTGAAAGGAATGTTATCTGCAGTTAGCTCAAACTTTCTTCTTGCTTTCTTCAGTTCTGCTTTTTTCCCCAGGAGGTCTGAGTTACTCTAAACCACCTGTCAGCTGTCAGAGATCTCATTTATTTTTGATACATTGTCTTTTGCTGCTTTGTGAATTATTCAGAAAGCGAAAAAATAATTCAAGTATACAATAATTCAAGGATACAATAAAAAGAAAATAGAAAATTAAAAAGAAAAATCCTAAGTATTTACCCACTTTTCACATTAGATCCTTGGACTGAAAGGGCATCTATCAGAGTGGCATTTCTTCTGGTTGATAGCCAAAATGAAGGGAAAAAAATCTTAGCCTAACTGGGTGAAGCTTATCTGTGTACCACTACAACTAGGAAACTTAGTTACTTACTATCACAGACTTGCCAGAACAAAGCAGACAAATTTTTTTTGCCATTTTAATTTTGTTTATGATCGTTACAGAAAATTATCAATGTCATTTTCGTTACTCTAATTCCTGATCCCATGCCCATGTCTCTGAAGAGCACAACTGAGCACCAGATGTGTGCAGCAGACTTTCTTCTGGCCTGATTTCAAGATGGGATCTTAGAAAGGGATCTGTCATAGGGCTGCTGTTACTTTGGGGTATTTATTTGGGCTGGTCTGGTGGGAGATGTGTCCTGGTCCTGGTCAATGCAACATCCACCTCCGTTAGGGGACTCATCTTGATCCCAGCAGGATTTGGTCTCCTTGAGCAGAAGAAACAGCATTTTGCAGCACATCTTCTATTGCAATAAGGACAAAACCCAGCTTGTTTCATACAGCAGAGCAAATTCTTTGCAGGAGTCTCTGGGGTTGCTTTGTCAGAGATTGACATGGTACTCAATCTCCGACCCACAGCCTGTTCTTGCTGTAGGACTACAGCCCTCTGGTGGTACCAAATCACTTATTTTGTGAAGAGCTGCATAACATTATAAGAAAAACTCACCTTTGGGCCCTGACCAGTGATCTGGTGTTGCCTGGAGGGGGAAGAATATCTCTGGGCAAAGAATCCAAGAAGGTGCAAGTCAGCATCCGGCTGTGATGCACTACGTGGACATACCCACCAGATAAAAATTTCTAAAGCAAATTCAGAGACTGCATGCAAGGGTGCTTAAGATGTGGGAGGATATTTACCTCACAGGACTGGAAGAAACCTCAGAAATCGTTGCCCTGAAAATATTACTGGCCCTGTGGAAGAGGCCAGTAAGGGCCCCTCAACATTGTGTTCTGACAGTCAGCAATAAACTCTTCTCTTTTCTAAAGGAGGATGAATCAACCATCCCTTAGTGCTGGGTGGTGTTTGCTTAGCTTGATCTTTAAAGTGGTCCAATGACTGAGATCTTGCAATATTTTTTTCCCTGTGCTCCATTAGAGGAACAATTAGCCCACTTGTCTTATGTCTTATTCATAGCTTATATTTCACAGTTTCAAGTCATTATTCCTTGTCCTATTTACTATGATCATGGAAAAGGAAAAACACACAAGACCTATTTTTTTCAGTGTGCTGGTCTCTTTCATATTTGAAGATATGTTCTTTGAGTCTTCTTAAGGCTAATCAGCACAAATTAATTTCATTTTTCTAATCAGTCATATTCGCAAAAAGGTTCCACTTTGAATGTCTTCCCAGCAGTTTTTCAGATAGGTAATGTTATGTATTTGGACATGGCTCTTGAGCATCATTTTTCAAAATGAAGAATAACCTCAATTTCCATCTATGACATCTCAGCATGAAACACTTATGACGCATTTCATTAGCACGCCCTCTCTGAAGTTTTGTTCTGGACTAGAGGAACAGGAAACCCTGGGCTATAGCATCAGACTCTGAATAAAGCAAAATAACTTGAAAAGACAACAAGGGTGAATTGAGTGCCTCAGCTGGGCTGTACTGGCTGTGTGATTTATAGAAGCTGAATAGTTGTACCAACAAGCTGTCATATTATTACTGAGAAAACACTGAACTTGGAGGATTAATTTGAAAACTCTGAGCACACTGCTGGGGGGGATCTGTTTGACTCTTACCCTGTCTCAACCCACCAGTGTAGAAAAGGTTTTTGCCATGAGAAAAGAAGCAGAGCTGGAAGCCCCCAGGATAGGGAGAATACAGGAGCTCCATGGTTGCCCCACAGCAATGGCCAGCAAAATGTGGCCAACCACAGCTAGGGCTGTACCAGTTCTTATCAGAAAGATAAGGTTCCTTTGGATTGTGGCATTTTTAAATGTATTTTATGCATTTTGATTTAGTTTGACAAACTTGTATTGACTTAGCCAAGCAGTAAGGAGTACAAGCAGGTTTATTGGCACTGCCAAAATATACTCATGTTGTGCATAAAGGATATAGCCAAGTTAGTCTGCAAAGGAGTTTATAGCAATACAAGCAATTAAAGAAGAAACAAACCACCCTCTTATACCACAGGTTTTTTGAGCTGTGCAGCAGTAGGTAAACACCAATTCTAGGGTGATGGTGATGTATCATATAGTGCATTTAAACAGCAAAGAACCAGCCTTCAGATTTTGTTATTGGAAGAAGTCACACATAATCTAGGGACAAAGAGGGAAAGTTCAAATTGTTTCTGTATGTTCGTTCTTGTTTTTACTGCAGGCATTAGGATGAAAAGTATTCCTTATATAAGTGTTCTTCAATACACACTCATTGATTTAAGTCTAAAAAGATTTCAAGCAGTTTGTCAGGCATTTCATTAATATAGATAACCTTTCAGTCTTTGAGCCATTTCTAAATAGGAAACAGTGGACAAGATCCTTTTGTAGGAAATTCACCTTGGTGGTTGTTGGGGTTTTAGGAGCTCTCCTGTTTTGTTTGGATTTTTTTTCTGTTGAAGGAATTTTCCCCATATGTGTTGCTAGGGGGACAAATTGCTGGGTACTTAAGAAAAAAGAAAGACCTACCCACTACAGGTGGGGTGCATCTGGCTACTCTTTTGTTTCACCTGGGTGGCAGAGAGTTGAACCCCAGCGTTTGGACGGGGAGGGAGGCTGCTCTCTTCAGCTGCTTTTTCTCCTTCTGCCAGAGAAACCCTGGCTGCCCTGCCCCCGCTGTTGCTTTGAGCCTTTGCTACGTTGTAGACCTGTTCATCCTGCCGGCCCAGACCTCCAGGGGGTTCCCCGTTTGGATACATCTCATTTGCCACCTGGGATTTGTGCTCATCCCTGCCGTTCCAGCCTGCGATTCCAGCCTGCTGTTCCCAAAGGTCCGGCCGGACACCGGGATTGGCTGCCCAGGGGTTTGTGAAGCCTTTGTTCCATCCTTCCCTGGGATCCCAGGCCACCATTGCCATGTGCTCTCTGAGCTTGCTCCGGAGCGCCCCCTGCAGCCGTGGGGGAACCATCGCACCTGCCCTGCTCACCGGGAGCTGCCAGTGCCCCTGCCGGCTGCGAGCGGAACTGCACCCGAGGGGAAAGGGCCTGACAGCCAAGAAGGCTGGCACTGGGTTTGTGATTGTTTGCTGTTACTGCCATAGCTATTGCTGTTTGTTTACCTTGTTATACACATATAGACATATAATAGTAAAGAACTGTTACTCCTATTTCCCATATCTTTGCCTAAAAGCCCCTTGATTTCAAAATTATAATAACTCGGAGGGAAGGGAGGGTCGCATCTGCCATTCCAAGCGAGGCTCCTGCCTTCCTTAGCAGACACCTGTCTTTCAAACCAAGACAGTGGTCCATTAGATGAGCCAAATAATTCAGTGCATAACAGAAGCAGATTGATTTTTCTGAGGTGTTTTTGATTCTTTCTTTTTGAAAAGAGTAACAGCTGCAGTCTGTTCCAAACTGGTTTTCCTTTTAGGCTGTCTTATTCTGGTTGCCTACATTTGTGTTCAGTTTTGGGCTCCTTACTACAAGAAGGACATTGCAATGCTGGAGGGTCTGCAGCACAAGTCTGATGAGGAGGAGCTGAGGGAGCTGGGAGTGTTTAGCCTGGAGAAAAGGAGGCCTGGGGAAGACCTTATCTCTCTCTACAGCTATATGAAAGGAGATTGTAGTGAGGTGGGGTTTGTCTCTTCTCCCAAGTAACAAGTGACAGGATGAGAGGAAATGGCCTTAAGTTGTGCCAGGAGAGGGTTAGATTGGATATTAAGAAAACAATTTTGCTGAAAGGATTATCAAGCATTGGAACAGTCTGCCCAGGGAAGTGGTGGAGTCACCATACCTGGAAATGGTCAAAAACTTGTGGATGTGACAGCTGGGGGACATGGTTTAGTGGTGAACATGGCAGTGCCGGGTTATTAGAGGTCTTTTCCAGACTTAACAGTTCTATAATTTCTATGATTTGCATGTTCACAAGGTGTATGGAGGCCAGGGTGACTCCTTAAGTCACCTCCATCTCAAAAAGTCACTAACACAGAGCCTGAGTCATGTAAGCTTGCCTTAGCCCTGATAAAGCTGTGTCTGTAGCAAGTTAACAGTGGAAACTGCCCAAGATGAGGTCTTGGAATCAGGGATCTCACCTTAGAGACATGCATGTGATAGCAGAGTATGCTATACCAAACCTAGATTTTCCTGGTAGAAAGCATGGGATAAATTTCAATAACAAAAACTGGGGCTGCAAGGATTCCCCTGCAGACAGACCACTCAGTTTAGGGACATGGTGAAATGTTGAAAGGCCTGTCCTTTTATTACCTAAGGAGTTAAGGTCAGCATGGAGTCAGTGCTTCTTCCAGCCACTGAGACAGAGATGGAATAGCACTCACATGGGCTATTATTGTACTGAAAGGCTGTCTAAAGCCATAAAAATTCTTGCCATAAAAATACACCGCCCACAATCCAGCAGAATCTACTTTCTGATCTCTTCTGGAAGACTAACTTTGTAAAAAGCTCAGCTACATTGTTGGGGTAAGCAGGCTGGTTCAGCCAAAGAGCTGCAAATGCCAATATGTTTGTGCAGCATGGAGACCAGTGGTTTCATGTTCACTGGTTGATAAAGATCCCAGACATTTCTGAAGGATCTATCCCTGTTTTGCTATTTATGAAGTTTGGAAGCAGACTATGGAGCTGCAGTCTGTGTGCACAGCCTAATTTAATTTTCTGAACATTTGATCTTTTCCCATTGCACTTCCAAATAATCTGAAGCAGAATAAGAAATATGAAGGAAACGTCTAATGAATTTTTCCCCCTTTTGATTCAGATTTAGTAGCAGAGAACCCAAACTTTAGAGTCACCTGAGCACCAGCTGCTTTCTTCACCTCTGTACTTACCATCAGTTAGCTGAGCTCTGTTAAGCTTCAAAATACGTGTGATTTAAATATTCATTTAAGATATGGCCATTAAAAAGTGAAATTGACTTTAATATGAATTATTAACAGAGATCTCAAAGTTGGACTGTCTTGGTGTTGGGCTTTTTGTCTGGACAAGTAGATTAGGGAAGAACAGGTCCAAGAAATAGGATTTTTCAAAATGAAAGACAGGAAAAAATACTAGAGGTGATGAATCGAGGGGAAATTAAAGCCTCTCAGGGAATGGCAGCACACAAGACTCCATTATGATAGAAGTAAAGGAAGAATGGTGGCTCCCCATGGGATAAAATGGAAAGGCCACCAAGTCATGAGACAACATGGCTTGTGGCTATTCCAAGGAAAGTGGCTTCCGAAAGGGCTTTGTTAAGCCTGGGGCTTTTAGTACCACTGCTGCTTTGGGTGCTTCTCATGCCAGGTAGAATTAACCTGAAGAAAAGCCTGACATGAAGCCTGAAATGAGCCAAATCTTGTCCATGGAGCTAGAGTCATATTAATCTTTGTATACCATCCCATAATTCTAAATGATCGCAAAACTGTCAAATAACAAAAATCAAGGGCTGCTATCCACTCACACTGAAATCCTGGCTCAGCAGAAGGCCTCTGCACACAGCCCTGGGGACACCCCCATGGGACAAAGCTCTCCCCCCAGCACAGCCATGAAAGGCTTTGAGCTCAGCCTCCAAAACTGCAAAGCACTTGTTTTGTTTTCCATGGATAATGCTTTAATCCACCGGGTGAAAGCTGGACGTTGCTCTCTTTTATTCTGGCTGTACACAATTGCAATGCTCGAAAAGAAAAGCCCCGAGCCCTTCTGTGCCCACTGCTCCTCCGAACTGCTGACTCCTGGATGCGCAGCTCCAAGGCGGGGCTATTGGGATTTATTTAGTTCACTGCCGCAGATGATGCCTTTAGTGCCACAAACCACCCTGGAGACAAGTCCTAATCATCTGGGGGGGTGATTATGTTCAGTTCTTCCTCCCCAAACCCCCCAGACATAATTCAGATCCAAACTGGAGAGACAGGCAGGCACACAAGAGGGGACCCCGGCACTGCACAGCCCCTCTGAAGCCATGTACAGGAGCAGCTTCCTCCGTGAGGTACGCAAGGAGAAGTACGAGAGGTCAGATGCCTACGATGAGCTGCGAGGCTCCCCGGAATTTGACAGTTTGGCCCAAGCCCGGGGCCTGGAGAACCTGCAGGAGCTCAACGAGCGCTTCGCCAGCTACATCAACCGGGCACGTGTGCTGGAGCAGCGCAACACCATCCTGCGCAAGCAGCTGGAGACCTTCCAGCGCATGGATGAGCTGGTGGGCTTGGACGAGGCCTTTGCTGGGCAGATTGAGTTCAACCGCCAGCGAATGCGGGAGCTGGCTTCCGACCGAGCCAAGCTGGAGCGGGAGGAGAAGGATGCCCAGCGCATGCTCGATGAGTACCGCAACAAGTAAGGCTTACAATCCATGGAAGATGGGTGGTATCATTTCCATAGTTAATCTTTGTAATAAGGATGGGTTTGGTGTCACCAGCTACTTCTCGTGCATGGGTGATGCCTCTCCATGTGTATCAGATTTGTCGAGAGGGATGGCATGTAAGCCCATGGCGAAAAGTAAGTTATCAGGACTTAGGGAGCTGAAGCTCGGCCTCTTATTGTCTCACTGATCCTAGATGGGCAAATTCCCTCTCCATTTCACAGCAGCAGCCCTGGCACGTGATGGCTGCTGTTATTCATTAGCCTTAGGAAAACTGTGCTCTGAGCTGCAAAGAGGAAATGACCCATTTGACTACCAGGTGTCTCAAAGCAAGTCTTGTGTCAGATCAGCCCAGAGTTACACAATACCAAACATCTCCTGAACTGTGCAGGATGTCTCTAAGAAACTCTTATTTACAGCCTCTATGAGGCACCTGGGCCGGTCTGTACCAGCCTCTACAGATGCGAGATGAAAAGAAAGGACATACATTTTTTCCTGGTGTGTGAAATTTGCCCCCCTCTTCTTCCTTGCATCCTGTATTTCCATCTCATGCCACTAAAACAGTAAGAGCAGGCTTCTCCCAACTTCACCTCTTCAACCTCTGTGGCACCATAATTCAAAGAGCAGGAGCCTCAGATGCTGATGGAGATGGATGCCTTTCCTCCAGCAGCAGGCAATTTTGGTTACATGCCTTAATTACACAAGAGTTGGTGAGCATTGCTCATAAAAGGGTTGCTTACAGGATGAAAGAGTGTAATCTTCCTGTTACTTATTGGTCGGGGATTTTTTGCCCCCAAAGTATCTATCCGGCTACTTCAACCATGAAAATTTGGCACACTGCCAAATGAACAGCCACATGGGGGCTGTGAGCTACAGCACACCTATAGAAATGCAAAGCCCTGATCTCTCTTTCTCATCTGACAGGAGAGAATAACCCATCCAGGTGCACTGAGGCTTATTGCTGCCAGTCAGATGTCCACAATGTCCTGACTCAGTGCCAGTGGGTAATAAGCACCTGATTAGGCAGATTTATATTCCAATATTTATGAGCAGGAAATTCAACTATGAGACTCTGATACTTGCTCACGTGTTTTTATTACACAGTGTCCCTGAGTATTTGACTAAACCCAGTACTTTGTTTTCTAGCTGCATATTAGTTAAAAATCTGTGTGAATAGTACAGGATTAGTAATACGACACAAAGTAATTTATTTTTATTAGACCTGCTTTATGCAAACTGTAAATAGGTGGGGAATAATACAGGACATTGAAAATCCAGAGGAGAAGAAAATACCCAGAAAAGGGGCTGTGCTTTCAGAAAGCAAGATTTAGGACCTGCTAAAGTGGTAGTTAGTGGCTTCCCAGAAAAAAAAAGGATGGTGCTTTGTCTTACAATTCTGGGATGTAATTCTGATTCACTCAGCACCTGTAAACAAAAGTAAGAAGGAAACTTTGACTATATCCAAGCCAAAAATGGCAATTTAAAAATTGAAGATACACAGGGCCATGACAATGGAAGGGCAGTGTCTGCTTTTTAACCAAATTGCACCAATTAGTTTAGATCAAGAAGGGAATTTTAGGTTTGGTTTTTTTCCTTGGTAGCTGTTGATTTTGACTAGAAGACAGACATGAAAATTTGTTTAGGGTCTTAAAAACTTGGTTGGGTTTTGAGTTGTAGGTTTTAAAACAAGGCAGTGCTCTGGTAACATGTACTCTGCCATCCTGATGGCTCTGATTTCAGCTCCTGAAAGTTATAAATACAGCTCCCTAAACAAAATATGCAAGGAGTAATCTTCTGCACCCTATTAGGGGCTGCTGGAACCAGAAACATTCCTGTGCTGAAGACCTACTCTCCTCCCTGAGTCTACATTCAGCTGGTAACAGGCACTGTGGGTTTCTTGCTTCATCTTGAACCATAAAGCTTTTGGTGCACTAGGATTAACAAAATATCTTAGAGGGGAGCACTGTGCATCAATTAATTGACAAATATCTGTGTCCTTCACTAATGCAAAGAATTTTAACTCTTACAACCCATTCTTTCACTCACCTTCACAATTTGGGAAATAGATTTATATCTAAGTAAACCTTTAAAAGCTACATTTATATAAATAGGCCTTTTAAAGTTGCATTTAGACAGAGTAGGGCCTAAGATTACTGGGTCTGTACAATTAAATGTTCATAAACCATTAAAAGGTAGAACTTGCATTAAAATTTATTTTTAAATCCTCTATGGTCACATTCATAGCTTTTCTCATTAACATGAATAGTTCAGACTCTGTACCAGGGGAGAATTCTTTCTTTTGAAGTTGCAAAAAACCAAATCATTGCTGAGAATAGTTTGGATGCATCTCATAAAAAGACTAATTATGTTACCTTTATTGACCACCACTGTTATAGCAACATTGCATCTGGCTGTGGGAAAGGAACATATTTCTCTCTCCATAATATTGGGAAAGATGCTGAAATCCAGATTTTAGTGGCCTTGACTGAACAGGATTAATTACCTTCATAAATTAAAATTCTTGCTAATCAATCATTTAATTAAAAAATTCATGCACATACAGTCTGATACAGTGGATTGTCAACATGCATGGAAGTTGCTGGACACAGTAATCGGCACAGTGTTCTCCAAGATGTGCTGAGTGGGGATACTCTGATGAGCTGCCGCCCTTTGCAGCCACAGTGGAGACCCAACACCTGTGAGAAAACAAAAACAAGTGGGAAAACACAATAGCCAGGATATGGGGACTCCACTGGCAAAGCTGCCTTCCAGCCCTGTCGACAGGGATTGTCTTGGCACTGCTCCTGCTTCATTAGTGATAGGAAGGCCTTTATCCTGCTGCAGCTGAGGTGAGGAGCATTTGCCTGACCTCCACATTCTCCAAAAACTGCCAAAATCTTGCCCTTTGGCTGTCAGCTGCTCAGTAGTGCTTTGTGATAACACAGGTAGAATTTGTTCATAAATCAGCACAGCACAGCTCTCTTGGGCACATCAAAGCATTCAGGGTATGACACCAAATGACAAACATTAGTGGCCTGTTCATCATGCTTGTAGGACCTGTGTTTCATAGTCTGTGCTCTCCTTGGCACCCAAATTGCTGCTGTTTCTGTTGAGAGAAGGTTAGTGACATGCATCAGGGAAAGGGGAAATGGAGTAGCCAAGAGGTGGAAGAATTCAGTAGGATTGAACAGAGAGGCACCCCATATTTCTTCAGATAAAAGGCTCAGGTTTGACACCAAATTGAGTATCTGGCCATGGAGCATTGCTGGGATGGATTGTGACTGTTTCCTCTTTGGACAGGAGCGAGCCCTTGCACTACAGCAGAGGCAGGGTCCAAAAAAAAAGAGATGATGGAAGCCTTTAATCCTCTGATCTGCTTTCTTTGAGCCTGGAAGCTCCCTCCACTTCTTTTCCCCTATGCAAAAAAACACAGTTAACATCTCTTTTTTTTCAGCAGTTCAAAAATGTTTGTAGCAGACCTAAAGCTACCTGACTAGGTGAGAAGGTTGGTGTTTTGTTGTTTTTTTAAATGAAGCAAAATTAACTTCATGGCTCTTAAGCTCCACGAAAGTCTGACCAGCAACCATCTAAGAAAACCTTTTTTGGACATGTCTAGCTAATTACTAAACACCAAAATCAGCTTTGAAACAATAACAGGATTGCAACTTGTCAGCCATTGCACTTACAAATACATTTCAGCAGGCACAGAGGCATCCTGATGTCTCTGAAGCATTTCAAAGAGGTCCATAGCCCTTTTGCACTGATCTTCTGGAGAAGATTGAACATCACTTGAAAGCAATTCTCCTTCACAGGATAATCATACAATACTAATTCTCTCATGGCCGCCAGGTGGATTTATGGCTGTGTGGTGCAGAACATATTTGGGTTATTTGAGAGTGAAGAAAAATGTACCTGAATATTTTAGTCATTGAAAAATATTTTGGGTGAGGATCTAGCAATGAGGGAGATCTGAATTACATTCGGGCTGAGGTTTGGACACTGACTCCATCAGATGGTTGTATATTACTATGAGTGTAAAACCAGCTTTTTAGTATAGCTGTGTATTTGATTTTCACAAGATGCCACAATTTGCTTCATTCTCGCTCAGCTGCCAGAAAGTATCTAAGTTAGGAAAGTGTTTGCTGCCAACTGCACACAAAAAATTTATTAAATAGATAGAAAATTGGTTGGAGGTGAGCTATTTGGTAAACAGCTGAAACAAAGGTAGTCTCACTTCTGAAGCTGAAAAATATTGTATCCTTGAAAGTGAAATTGGTGTTAATACTATTTGGCAAAAAGAGACATTGTTTTAGTCTTTTCAGCAATTTGTTGGAGTGATATAAAACCTCATCATTTTCACTTGTTCTTTGCTGTTCATGTAAGAATTGAAAACAGACCAGTGACCAACCCTGCTAATATTATAGGATTTCAGAAGGAGAAGTTGGGAAACCAGAGCACCAGGTTAAGTCCATTTCCTTGTTCTGCCAGGCTCTTCCTTTGTGGTCCTGGTCAGTTTGTGAGTGACATCATCCACTCAGCTTTCCAGTATGTGTTGAAAGAAATGAGAATAATATTGGTTGTTCATCCTTCAGGAGACAAAAAAAGAACTGAGGTTGACATGATCATTATAACTTGATCCTTGGTATGTTCAGTCCAGAAACTGTCAAGTTCTCTGTTGACTGGAGCAAGTCCCTTTGATATCACCAGCATATCAGGGCTGGATCAATGATTTCAGAAGACAGACAGGGACTTAACATTCAATTCTGAATTTCTGCTTGTGTTGGTGTCCATTGCTTTTACTGCAAATGAAGGACTGTTACCACCAGAGCTGACTTGCCACCTGTCATGAGTGCTTCTTGTAGAAAGTAAGATAATGACAGCTTTTTTTATATCTCTGTACCTCTATTATTCTAGGGAAAGTAAAGTGTTAAAGGGTTAAGACTGTATTTCTGCTGCTGTTGGAGTTTGATGAGCCACTCATTTAGTACTGATGGCAAAGTCTCATTGCCTTGTATTGCTAAGTTTCTTCTGGCTGGTTGTTTTTCAGGGTTTTTTTTGTTTGTTTCTTTGTTTGTTTGTTTTTTAATGGAGTCTCATTAAACCACATCTACTGTTAAACATTTTATATGCAGTTTACTTAAGGAAGGAAATAAATTACAATAACTAACAATTAAGTTTTGTACTCCGTGGCTAACAGGATTTTCTAGAAGATAATTCTACTTACATAGAAATGTGGAGCCCTAATTCTTAAAGAATATGTGCTGTTTCATGAAACCAAAGACAAACACATTATGCGTCCATCTCAGCACCAGGAACGTGCACATTATGCACTTGTGGACATTTTATAAAAGCATAAGAATAGTTGGTTAAATGCAGTCCTTAATAAGGCTCACATGTTGCTTTGACCAAGCTAAAATGTCAATTACCATTAAAGGGGACACAAAGCTGGATCCATCTAAGCATCCTAATGCAACATCATTCATACACAGTCAATACATGAAATTGCAACCTTCATGTTTAATGTGTCTGTCATTAAAGTGCTTATTGAACAACACCAGGTAAAATAGAAAACCAAGAACAATGTAATTAAATGTTCATGTGCCAGTGTAGCAAATCCTCACAGAGTAACCAATGCTGAATGGCTGTCACTGTAGTCCAACACCAATGGAATATGCATTTATTGCAGATAATCTATTCTTGGGCTTTCTGTAAAAAAGTGATAGCAAATACATGGCATTTTGTTGTATTCTGTTGCATAAGTTGAAGACAAGAATTTAGACAATTCTGAAATTACTCTCAGCATCTGGGACCAAGAAATAATTAATGCTAATGTATGAATAAATATTTTTTGCCCTTTCAAGATTCATATTCTCCTTCAGTGTGAAGCATATCTTGTGCATGACAGTGCAGATAAAAATGCAGTTTACAGAAGGATGAATGGCTGAACTTTAGCTCCTTTTCTCTACTTGCAGGTATAGAAACGAACGTGAATATCAGCAGAGGCTAAAAGAAACCCTGGAGCGCCTCAATAAAGTATGTCTGGGAAAATGCCAAGGGAAAGGTCTATAATTTTTGTTCTTTGGTTTCATTTACTACAGTGAGCTGCTTTGAAGAAGCAGTGGAAAGATAAAATGTCAGAGCAAGGCATTTCTTGTTATTCTGCCCTTCTCCTTCCTTCCGCTCCCTAAGCCTTGTGTAAGTGTCTGAGCCTCAGTGTGTGCATACCTTTTCCTCACACTTTTTAAATACAGCTACTGTATTAAAGTACAATCAGTAGTGATAATCATTCCATGAAAAATTGCTGATTAAGTCCATGTTTTGAAGCCTGGAGTGTCTCAAAGCTCCTTAGTCCCTTGCAGGATATGGTTAGCCCTTCCAAGGACAGACCCTCAGCTTCCCATTAGGTTTCCAAATAAAAGAGAACTCCCCCTGGTTTGTTCCTTTTATATCAAGCTACACTTTCTTAATACCACAGGAAAAGAAATAATAAAAATAACAACATTTAGTATAATATAAAGCTCAGAAAAAGATAGAAGTTGGCTAAAGTATTTTGGAAGTTTCCAAACGAGGTCTGTGAAACTGAAAAATCCTGATTCATCCTCTCTTGCTGCTAACCTTCATCTGGGTGAAGAATGTAGTATTATATCTCTCCCCAGTTCTACTTTGCACAGGCTATCTTTCATCTTCTGTACTGGGAATCAAGTACAGGTGGATTAAATAGAGATTATTTTTTTATTTCCTTGCTACAAATGGCAGGACCTGCTCTGCTGGAGAATTGTCACATCAATGATATGCATATTTTATATTAAAAAAAGACAGAAAAATGCTAAATGCATTCTGCTAAATGCAGAAAGTGCATTTTAGCATTTCTGTCTCCAGTGAGCTCTTGACGTCCTACATCAGTTCTGTTTTCCAGTGTGCTAGCAGGGCTCTTGGACACCCTGCAAGCACTTAAAAAAACTTTGTAAAGATAAATCTTTTGTAAGGGGTTGTTGGAGCTGGTAAGTGTATCTTCACAGTTCCCCTTAACCAATCTATAGCTAAAGAAAAGTGAATTGATTCACCAACCCAAGGCACAGCTCACAAAAGGGCACAAGGGTGTTTTTTATCCCAGGATGTCCCTGGCCACCCCTGTTGCAGCAGCTCCTTGCACTGGAGCACCAAGTACTGGAGGGAATACAGCTGGTTTTCTGTACAGGGCCCAAGATGTAGCCTGAAAACCTGCATGTCGCAGATGCAAACTCATTCTTTATCTGACAGCTGGGAAAACACTGGTTCTGGAGAGATCTAAGGAATTTCTCTTCCACAGTAAATGAAAATATTGCTTCAGCATATGGATCAGTGTTCTGGAATCATCACATAAAGCAGAATGGCTTTTCAGAAGTTGAGTGATTAGCAAATACTGCAAAGTTCAAAAGAATATGTAGACTGCACTGTTCTGATACACAGCTCCATCAAGGAAGCTGGTGTCTTTGAAAGCATGGAATAAAAGCAGAAGTATTTTTTCCCTTTGAAGGAACATTTGGAAAGCTGAAAACTGCTTTTATTTATCACGTGCAGAAATATTTGCTTATAGGTATTACTCAGGTGCCTGGGGGCTTTTTTTGGCTCCCTCCCAAACGTCCCAATATGGCCATTGTCCTGCTGATCTTCCTCTCAATAGGAGGGAGGAGGAGTGCAGAAAAGCAGCGGGCATTCCTGATGGCTTGCTCTGAATGTGCTGGGCTGGATATGTCTGAATCAGCCCCTGGCTCACAAAGCAGAGCCTGCTGGAGAGTTCTCTGTCTGGGAGGCTTAACAGCACAATGAGACAGCCAACATCTACACATTTTTTGAATAGTGCGTGCTGTACACATGCAAAAGGAAAAATCCCCTTCTACCAGTCATATGCTGCACCCACAGATCTCAATGGTTTGTTTGCGACCCGTGATCCACTCACAGAGGTATTTTTACAGCTGCTAATGGCACATGGGTCATTTGAAAAAGACACCTTTAAATACTCCTTTTTTTTATTCTTTGAGTTAAACGCAGAAATCCAGACTTTCTTGAGGCAAATTGCAAACTGGTGGAGGAACTTGTAAGTTTTGTAGAGTTGCAAGGAAGATTCAGTTAAAATCTTTTAAGATGCTTTCTCAAAAATTTTATTTTACAGTTGTTAATGCCAAACCTAATAAAGAAATCATGTGCTAAATAGAAACATAAAACTTATCATTACTCTTACATGTTTGTAAAATATATTGCCAAGTTCCATGGAAATTATTCTAAATTCCAGGGTTTGTGTTAAATAACAACATAGGAAAAACCTCAATTAGGCCTTTGAACAAAAATGGAGTTTTCGTTAGATTTAAAGACCAATGCCACTCATACCTATGTACTCTGAGATCATGGTTGCTAGTTATATGGCTTGTTCTTTGAACTAATTGGATGTTAGGAACTTTTGTCCTCACAAATCCCAAAGCATTATAAACTTCTGCAGCAAGGGGAATTTTTCCTAAACTTGGTCAGCTTTCATTTTTATTTCCAGAAATGGCTCCAAATTGACAAACATTTGTAGCATTTCAGAACATACCAAACAGAGTGCAAAAACTTCAGGCCATCCTTTTTTTTGTAAATCCCATCAGGTTTTTATAAGTACTTCTTTACTGGGGATCTTAAAAAGGCATGAGGATACCTCAGACCTTGTCATGATGCTAGAGAAATCAATGCTTTAGTCTGCTGATGTCGTTTGTTTAAGACTCACGGAATAATGAGGTTGGAAGAGACCTCCGAGATCATAGAATCCAACCTATGCCCTAATACCTCAACTAGACTATGGCACCAAGTGCCATGTCCAGTCTTTTTTTAAACACATCCAGAGATGGTGATTCTCTTCCACCATTTTAAGATTTTAACATCAAAATCTGGTATTTCAAATGCCTACTACTTGGCTCCCAGCCTTATTTTGACAGTGCCAGTTCCAAACTGTATTGTAAATTACATTGGTGAAGAATATGGTAAATAACCTGCCTCTTGTTTGTTGGTTTCATGATGCTTCTGTATCTCCCAGTAGGCTCTAACACTCCAAGCAGACTGCTTGGCATGCATGGTGACTCACGCAGTGCCTGTGGGACTGCTGTGGGTTTGCCACTCCAGCCGCACATACTACCATGCCACATGTCTCTGCATTGCAGGAAGCTGACGAAGCCTTGCTGTGCAACCTGGAGTTGCAGATCGAGTCCCAGTTCCTGCAGGATGACATTAATGCCACAAAGGACAGATACAAGAAGGTAACTGGCTGAATTTGCCATCTTCCTTGTAGAGATAGGTGTGGAACTTTGCCCTTCTCCATGATCAAATGGTGGCAAATTAAAGCAAATCCCATTTGTGTTTTGGTGGGTGCATATAGCACTATTTATTTTCAGTGGGCACAACAGCTGGATGATTTCCAGCACCCAAACACACTTCTCAGGGTCTGGCCACTACAGCTGTAGGACAGTCTTGAATTTGTCAACCTGGTATCATAGTTCAACCCAAAGTGCTGATCAAGCTGTCTTATATTTCACACTAAGGAACTGTTGCTTTCATCACCCACTTTTTTGGGACAGGGCACTCCAGTTAATCAGCAGAGATATGCTTGTGGATGTTGATTCCACTGTAGCTGACTTTAACATATGTTGCCTTCTTCCTGGGAGAATTGTGAGTCTTGGGATCAGGCCACTGTCCTGTCTTTGCTGCTTTTGAAAAAAATGACTCTTTTTTCAGGCCACATTCAAAGGTATTTGTGGTTCTCATTTTGAAAATCTCCTATGAAATTGGAAATCATGGAATCTTCAAGCCTTTGAACTGTATAGTTCTTAGCCAAAAGTCTGTAATATACCCTCAGTATGATGAAACTGTTAGCACTCCTGCACTCAAAAACAGGTGTAAAATTGCATTCTAAACCCAAGTCTGAACATGAATTGGACTTTTATATGCTAAAAGCATTGCATATCTAGAAATAAGCCCCAGGAGTACATGGAAATTACTACCTTACTATGGCATTTTCTCATGAAAATGTTTTTACCTCATCACAGAACCTTATGGAAATACAGACCTACGTCAATGTCTTGCAGCAGATCATCCAGACAACTCCTCGTGTGTCCCCAATAACTACTGGCATATGTGAGGCAAGTATTGCTGTTGGGAAATACATCCAGCTCTAATTAAGAAAGAGATTATGTTTACCCCTGAAGTGTCCCAGATCCTTTAACTCTTGATCCAAGGTTAGGTGAAAACTGTCAAAACAATGCCTAAGTACTGAATAGTGAATATGGGAGAAAAAAACTAACTGTAGCTTTGAAAAACTGTAACAATCAGGAAAGAGAAATTACCTTTGTCAGGTGCACTCCAGCATACATATTAGTCCCAAAAATGTGTGGTTAAAAGGTAGTTGAAGTAGTTGTGCTTCTTCTCTGAGGAGGAGCTGGCAGGATATATGACTAGTTGAAAAGAAAGGAAATCTTATCCTGAAGGGGTGAGATGTGATGAAAATTTAAATCAAATTAGTTGATACAGACGATGAAAACTTGCTGATTTCCACCAATATGAGTGGCTACGCCAGGAACATTCCTTACTTGGAAGAAGATGTGAACAGGTCTACAGGGTCTCAGCTGTACTGTTAACAGCCCTGCCATCTGACATCTTTATTCTTAAAGCCATGCCACCATGCAGCAGAATTTGACTCGAGGTTCACTACCATCTTTTTATCTGTCTTTTGCCATTTTCTGTTTGGCTTTACAGTTTATTTCTAGTAGTGGAATTTCTTTTGGCTCTTTTTAGGAGTGAAACATACTTTCCTGTACACACATTGTTTTCTTCCAACCAGGAAAAACTGATAGCAGAGAGGAGGATCCCTGTTCTGCAGAGCCAGCTGGAGGAATACAAGAGCATCCTCTGCCAGCTACAGGCACAGAAATACAAGCTGCAGACAGAGGTATTGTAATCACTAGCCATACACACAACCATGTTGGTCATGAACTTGCTTTTTTTATGGTTACATGATAAAACCTCTAACATGGCTTTAACATGGTTGTGTTAACTTGGAGGTGTGTTTTCCTTTTAGATTTCCATCTTTTTCTTCAGCTGTTTCATTCCCATTCTCTCAATGGTACATACTGTCAGGTTTAGATGGCCAGGGAGAGCTGTAGGTATTGTAGATGCAGTGAAGCTGTCTTTGCTTATCAGAGTGGCTGATGAGGGAAGGTTTCCACAGTGCAACTGGATTCCTGCAGGACAGAATCAGCAGGACATGGTGGATGGAAAAGTCCCACAGAGCTCCTATGACTTTCGTACTTGCTGAGCTCTGGCTGGAAATTGGCTCCATGAAAAGTGATGGGGGACCCTCAGGGCTCTGCCCAATCCTGTCTATCACTGCCACATCCAATGCTGAGCTTGCTCTGAGAAGAAATGGACAGATTTGGCGAGCAAAACTGAGAGGGCTGTTGAGCTACATTTGGCTTTCTGCCTTCATCCCTGTCACTACTAAGTATTAAGGCAGCATCACTCCTGTGCTTGAACACTACAAGCAGGAAAAACGATATGCTTTTTGCCAAGCCCTGATTTGCAGAAAATGTCTGGCCAAGACTTTGACTAGTTGTCCTTGCCCATCTCCCAGCCAAACCTGCCCTAAATCAACCTTCTGTCTCCAGCCAGTGCCTGCAAACATGAGTGCAGTGCAGGGCCGAGAGTGGCAGGAGGTGGAGGAGCAGCTGAAGGCTGCAGTGGACAGAAACCAGATGCCAATGGTATCTCTTCCGCCATGCAGTTGAATATTTTTTAGCAGATGGGGTGGAGAATGACCCCAAAATACAGCTTCCTTTGTGCCTTGAGTTGTCCATCCAGGTGAGAGGAATGAAATATTGACATAAAACATCTTTGGGTGGGATTTTGGACTCCTTTGGACAGCCATAGCAGCAGCTCATAACTTTCTGAGCATAACTTCTTTCATTAGGGTCAGGACAGTGTATTTTCCTGAGTCATTTTCTCACGTCTGATGCTCTGATGGAAAGGACACATGCACTGTGGGATGAACAAGAATAAATATAGGGATGAGAGAGTGAATCAATATAGAAAAAAAGGGGAGAAAATCAGCCTTCTGCTGGCAGATGGAGAGAGGTAGTCTTTGTGGAATTAATCGTGATGCTTTCAAGATCAAATCTTCCCATCCCATTTAGGAAAAGATTATTAATCCATTCATTCTTGTGCCTTGAGATTAAAAGAGTGAAATAGCTTTATGAGTGGAGGTCAGTAACACAGTTGCTTGTGATGGTGAAGGCTGGATCTGATGACTGAGGTGTCATAGAGCTCCTTTGCTTTCCTGTTTCTGGACCTGATAGCCATGTGTTTGAGATGTCATGGACCCCACCTCATGAGCACTGAGCAGAAAAGAGTCTCAGTCCACTCATACACTACAACATAACCAAACCAATGCCAAGGGACATCATTCCTGTATTTAGGCCCTTAAAAGTTGGGGGTTTTTTTATCTTGACTGAAACATATAGAAATAAATCAATTATTAAATAATTCATTAGTCACTTATTGCCCCATTAGCTTTTTGTGAATTCATCTCTTTGAAATGCAGTTAAAAAAAATAATTATAAAGGAGCTATAATAAGTAGGTAAAAACAGCAGAAGAAAGTGAGTGGAGAGTTACAGGGTGAAAGATCCCACCTGAAGCTCGGCCTTTGTTTTTGGAAGGCGACTATCGCCACCTCCTGGTTGATGTGCTCGTTGGTTTTATCGCTGAAGTAAAAAGGCCGAGGAATTGAATTCAAAAGGAGAACTCTTTATTTAAAATGAGACCTTTGGTCTTATTTGCCCCGTCTGCAGACCACAGAGAAGGAGGAGTGAGTGTTTCCTGAGCACATCTTCCGAGTGAAGAACTTTTGGTTTCCTTGTAAGACCCTGCCGACTCTGATGAGTTACTGTTTTTGAATAACTGAACAAAGGTAGTGAAATTGCTCCTGTGTTTCAGCAGTGCAGCATCACATTGTAATAAAGCATGACTTGCCTTTCATTATGCTTAAAATATGGGGATGGTGAATGTTTCAAAGCTGCTTCTTTCACCACCAATTTTATTTACCAGACAACCATGCTGGAGCAAGCAATTAAAAACACCCAGGAGAGTTATGACGATGAAATTCAGCTTTACAATGAGCAGATTGAAAACCTTAGGAAGGGGATAGAGGAGGCTGAGAGGATCTTGGAGAAGTATACCACTGACTGCCGCCAGCTGGTGATCTACCAGCAGTCCCTGGAGAATGAGCTGGAACGGTACAAACGGATCATCGAGAATGAGGACAGCCGGTAAGGCTGGATTTCTGGGCACTTGCAAAGGGGCCAGTGATCTCTTTTATCTCCTTTGAAAAATGTATGTTTAAGGACATTTGATTCACCCAAAGCTATAGCATTTTCACACCTTTCACTGGTAGATATCCAGGGACAGAAATCTAAATAGATGCAAAATCTGGTCAAACTTCTGCCAAGGAAAGGGTCAGAGCCATTTTAGGCTTCTCCTGTCCATGCAGCCTCCTTTCCATGTGCTGTCCTGGCATCAGTGTACAGAGGTCAGGAGCACACAAAAGCAATCTGAACATCCTCTCCCCAGACCGGGTGTTGATGACACTTGCTCGACATTACTGGCAGGTTGATTTTTGGAGGGTGCAGACAAAACAAATGTTCTGTAAAGCAAAGCACTCTTCATAGCAAAGCCATTCTTCAGGCATGAGGAGAAAGAGGAAGAATACAAGAAATTTGAAGGAATTTGAGTCATGCTTAAACTTACGGAGGAGCACTCTCTCCCTCTAATGTCAACCATCAGCCACAGAGGAGAAAGGGTCTTTCACAGCAGCAGAGCCAGACCCCAGAGCACCCAAACCACTGCTCCAGGCTGTCCAGAAGATGTAGGGGAAGGACACTCACTAAATAGCCCATCCTACGTGTGGGGAATGGGTATTTAATTAATTTTCAGGGTCTTATTTTGGACACTGAGTTCTAGTTAGAAGTATGTCAACAGGGTAATTCTCAATGCCAAAAATCATATTGACACAGGGTCTCTGACAGGACAAAATATGTCAAATTCCAGCAGAGCAGACTGGAGAGGCCAGAGACAGTAACTGTTTTGCAATAGGCCAGCCTCTCAATTTTAGTTTTTAACCCTTAATACTACTGACTGCTCAAATGTTTTCCAAGGAAGACTGCTCCAAATTTCCTATTTTACCACAGTAAAAATGCATTTTCAGAGGTTCTTGCTGGCCTCTGGTAGGCTTGGATTGACTGTTTCCCCATCTAAAACCTTCCCATATTTTCAAAGTGCCATGCTAAATACAAAGTTGTTGCTATATGTTGTAATCATTGGTGTACTTTACCTAATGGAGTATCCCATGTCTCCTGCTGGCAGAAACCAGCCTAATTCCTGTGAAGTCTGTCTTGATTTTCCTCAGACAAGAAACAGGCTCCCATCATTCTTTTTGACTCCTCACCATAGAGAAGTACATTTCTTCAACCTCTGTGCTTCATTTTGCACAATTTCACTTGGTTTCACGGAAAACGGTGGGGAGAGAACTGATGGATGCGCATATTTTCCACAGGTTAAACTCTGCTATAGCAGGAACACCCGTAACACTCTTCACACAGATATACAGACCTGCCCAGCCTCAGGCTTCAAGGGGAAGAGGTAAACCTGTGATGTGTCTTTCTATGTCTGTCAAGAGCAGCATCATTGTATTTTAAGCTGTTTGTCCATTTGTCTTCAAAATGGCCACCAGTCGTGACAGCCTCACTACAGGCTTGTAAATGCAACCGTTTCAGCTTACCTTAGCTGGCCTTGAGACAAACTGTCAAAGGCCAAAACCACAAGCAAAAGCCTTTCTTTGCTAATTTCTACAGTTTACTACTTAGGCCAATCAAAAGAGTGAAGTCAAAAGGCACCTGAAATGATGGAAAGAGCTGCAGGTTTTGTGCTGACTCGTTGTGAGTTGTTTGTTTGCACTTGAGTGATGTGCAAAGAGCACCAAGGCATGATGAGTGCCACAGGCAGGCAGAGGGCCCTTTTTGAATGATATTTCCTCTATGCTGTACGTTGGCTTGTTAGAATTAGGATGCTTGTAAACCTGGTGACAAGGAAATGGCCAGGGCTAAATGAGCAAGAGTGCTCTTAAAGGAGCTGATGTGGTAGGTTCTAACATAAGGAATTACTTAAATCTGAGGCTCACTGGGGTTTTACTAATAATAAACTGCCTTGAGAACGGAGACAAACCACTGTATGAGGGACTTTTTTGGAATGCAGCTGTAATTTTTCTAACTGCTTTGTGAACTGTAGCATTTTATATTAAATGGGTCCGTAGTGCCTGAGGCCAGATCCTCAGCAGCTGTAAATAACTACTGTCATGCAAAGTGGTGTTTTATACCTGCTGAGGATTTGGCCAGTGTCTAGACACACCTCTGATTTCTCCTGCATGACAAGCAGAACATTTCATGTGTGTTACTGTGCTGTGGCAGGGGACAAAACAGCTGTCTTGGGGAAAGCATGTTAATATCTGTCTGTCTCCATGATCTTGTAATTACCAGTACCAACCCCTGCCTCCTCTGCTCTAGCTGCTCATGCCATGGAAATCAGTAGCTTGCCTATGCTCCTGCTGCTGCTAGGCTGTCATGGGATCTGTGGCTACTGATTGTCCAGGAGATCAGAACCAGCCTGGGGGCAGGGGGTTCCTGGGGCTCAGTGTCAGTGTCTGAGTGATGCCATTGTGAGTGGGCGGCTTCTCAGCTCTGTGACCACCAGCCATTGCTGCTCTCTCCTGACATGACTCTCAGCATCTGCCCATAGCCCAGATTGCCAGGAGTGGAGGTGCCTGGCTCACTTTTAGCCCCCCTGGGATACAGAGGCTCTCCACCTGCAGTAGTGAGGGCAAGAGGCAGCTCCAGCATTTGCAGTGACTGTCTTCAAGCACGGTTTGTTGTTTCCTTTGCTTTGATTTTTCTTTAGATATCACCCAGGCCATGCAAGACATTGCCAGTGTAAAGCCCAGACAAAAAGCCCTGACAAAGAAAATTGCCAGGAAAAAGGAGCTGATGTCAAAAGACATAACCGACAGTCACTCACCTGAAAGAATGTACGAAAGAACTCTGGAAGGTTTTGACCAAGATCAGATGGAGTTTAGGCATGAAGGCTCAGTCAGGTGTGAACCTGAGCAAGAAGGATCAGAATTTGATGAAAAAGAAATGGGCCCAGAGGATGTTCCTGATGGAGCCCAGATAAGTAAAGCCTTTGATAAATTGTGCAACATTGTGAGGGAGAAAATAAGAGTCTACAAAAGACCAGAGGTTAAGTCTGATGCCCATCCCAAAGGGCGTTATGTGCTGGTGACAGGGGAGGAAGGCTATGAAGAACCATGCATCTTGGCCCCCTCCATCCCTGCTGGGGGAGGGATCACAGTTTCCACTGGCAATGGGAAGGTGATGAATGGTGGTGATGTGGAGCCCATACCAGAGCTGCCAGAACCTGCCGAGCCATCAGAAAAAGAGAAAGGGGAAATCTGTGAAAGGAGAGAAGAGCTTGAGCTCCCAGATAAACAGAGAGAGGAGAAAGAAGGCATGCTTGAATGGGGAAAAAAAACAAGAGGAAAAATTGAGCAAATCACAAAGTATCCGGACATCTCTCAGCCTGAGACCGTTCCTTCCCCTGGTCTGATAAGCCCAACTGAGCCAGGACTCCTTCGAGAGACAGAGTATGAGCGAGAAGATAAGCAGGGCCTTTTGTTCAGGGAAGCAGCCTTACCTGGCTCTATGAGCTATGAGAAGGTGGAGGTGGTGGAGTCCATCGAGAAGTTCTCAGATGACAGAATTCAGACATATGAAGAGACAGCAATGATTGTTGAGACAATGATAGAGAAGACAAGCAAGAAGAAACCAGGTGACAAAGGCTCCTAAGTGACACATACCCCCTGATAGTTGACTTGTCTGGCATAGTTATTAAATGACTGGGTTTTTTTCTGACCGAATGATACAGTAGTGAGATTTTTGCTGTTTGGTATGGAACAGATTGAAACCTTGATGGCAATTCTGTCTGATGTAGGCTCATCTTTGGTGCAACAACCATTAGCTCTCTCCAGGGCACATCCTATGCAACTGATTTGCAGGATTAGGACACATGGAAAATAATTATTATGACAGAGCTGCCTGGCTTTCCACAGTATCCAGGACAAATTTGCATATTCCTCTACTGCTCCTGTAACTGCCGTATGATCCCCCATCTCTGAGACAGCTGCAAATGTTAACTTGTGACATCTGGTTAATTAATAAAAGTTTTGCCTTCTACCAAAGATACCCACTGTGGGTTTATTTTGCCTTCACCATTGACTCATAGTCCTTACTTGTAAACATCACCTGACTGGTGTACAGGAGTTTTTCCAGGGAAAGAGCTGGATACCTGTTAAATAACCTGTTCCAAATCTCTCCCTTTCACAGTCTTTAAATAGTGATGAGCTTGGCAGACCTTTTTTTTTTGAAATAAAGACAAACTTCCCGTATTTGAAATAAGTTCTTACTGCAGATCTTCTCAGAATAAAATTCCCTGAAGGGAGATATCCCTTATAAAAACACTATTTGTCCTTCACCACCACAACTAAGGTACTTATGAATGCCAACAAGCTTTTGAGCAGACTGCAGCCAAAGACTGTGTTTAGGTATTTTCTTGTTAAGTATTTCCTTGGACTGTAGAGTTTAATACTGCCCCAGGATCCTGTCTCAGCCCTGTCGCAGTCACATGGAGCTCCACAGGATTGTTGGAATAAGCAGTACCTTTCCACCTCCCCATGCCTGGGGAAGCAAAAACCAACACTTGCAGCAACAACAGACTCTTGCAGCTCCCAGAAACCTTCAACTCAAGAAAACAAACAAAAAACACAAACAAAAATTCAGGGAAAGGAAATCTTTCACCTGTATGTGTGCAAATACTGAGCTCTACTTAAAGTGCTCATACATCATTTAGGCCTCAGCTTGACTCCAGGCACACAAATGATCCCACTAAAGCCCAGGACTTATTGAAGAGCTATATTAGATTAGTCTCTACACATTTCTTGTCCAATCATATCCCAGTTCTCTTAAGTTTTCATTTCAGCTTCCAGCATTGTTGTGCCTTTTCTTTCTGCCTGTTAGTTCCTGTCAGCTGCAGCAAGGCAGGGCTAAAAGCCATTTGAGCTGACAACCCTGAGCTTCGGAACCTCCTCAGAGCACCCAAGACTTTCCTTCAGTACTAAGTTGGTTTTGGTTATTTCATTCATGAGGTCCACGACAGGTGTAGCATCTGATCTACTGTGACTGTTATGTCTAGTAAAGTGGCACCTTATTCTTTGAAACAGGGACAGCTGACTCTCAACAGTCACAATTTTAGTCAGGACTTTTTGTCAATGCTGTTTTATTGGAATGCTATGGGAGTAGACATGGCTTACTAGAGTGTGTTGCTTTTCAGTTTAATTTATTAACAGTGTAAATAACTGCAGAGAAGGCATTTATCAATGCCTATTCAGGCTGGGCTGTGGTGAGCTGGGAGTAACTGCTCAGAGTAACTGCTGCTGAGAGAGAGTTTGACTGCTGCAAGGTAAACAAAAAATCAAAAAAACCACTACCCTCATTGCAGCAATAGGCAGGCTGCTTAATAATTCTGTCACAAAACAGGGTGTAAACAGGTTCAGGCAGTACCTAGGTGGAATTTCCCCCTCTCCCAGTCCATCTGATTTCACTGCAATACAGTGAACCCAATGTTCAGAATACAAAAAGCCTCATTCAATGGCAAGGAGGCAATGTCAGGACAGCCTGGGCGAGGTGTCCACTGTGTGAATACCTCCACCAGCTTAATCTTTTTTGTGTTGTGGTGTCATCACTGGCTGCTGACCCAGACCTGGTTTTTGATGCCTGTAACCATTGCTCAGCAGCTCAGTGTGATGTAAGAACTGCTCCTAAAGTGGGTTTGATAGCATTTATTGCTGAAGGAAGTCACATACTGCATTGCCTGGGCAGCAACCAGCCGAAGCAAGGACCAAGAAGAGGTGAGGGCTAAATTCTCCTACAATCTCTGACCTGCTTTCCACGGACACTGCAGTTGCCCAGTAAGGCCACAGGTCACAGGCCTGTGCATGAAAATTATATAGAAAACCACCAGTAGTCTCTGGTTCACAGTAACCATGCTAAAGTGTATAATAAATCTCATGATTTAGGGGCTAGCCTCTTCATTAAATGAAGATTCTCAATGAAGTGCTTATGCTCAAGTTTAATGGTGAAATAGTTGCAAGCATCTATTCAACAAGAGACTGGAACGAGACCCAGGTTACTAGAGGTGCATTTTCACTTCTGAGGCAACCAGAACTAGATCAGGAGGTTCCTTGCCAGCTTGTACTGCTGCAGACATGGTAAGATATAAAATTAAATGTACTTTCTGCCATGGGAACACATGAGCTAAAAAGTACCCAAAAGGTATGGGTGGGAAGTAGAGATGAAAATGGAAACAGAGGGTTTCATGTGAATCAAAGTGCTCCAAACAGCAGAGGAAAAAAATCTGCTGTAGCATTTCCTTGGGACCAGAGCTGCTAATGAGCTACAGTGCAAAACTGTCATGGTGTCTATTCCTGATCATCCCCTTCCCAAAGCAGCTCAGCACCTGCACTGCTGCTGCCTTTGCAGAACTGATCTTGGAGCCAACAGATTTGAACCACGTAAATAATGCTATGTAAATAAAAACAGCTCCTCCCAGCCTGTGGCTTGAATCTTGTATGTCCTAGAGTTTCACAGAGTTAACATAAAGCACTTTACTCTTAATCTGTTGCTATCAACTCTTTTGGAGTCTTTATTTTCTCCATATCCAGTAGATGCAGGATACACATTTCTTTATCAGTGTAAAAAGTAGAGAAGTAGGAAGTCATCCCACTGAGAGCAGCATTTTACCTCCCATGTACCTTCAGATAGGCGATGATGATAGGACTTGCCAGTTTGTAACAGCTCTTTATTTTGCTGATATTATCAAACATCATCACAGGGCTCACCTGTTTTGCATCATGAGCTTCATTTCCCCCTTTATTATAAATACTAACAAATCAACTTTATCTTCCATCAGCAATACCATAAAAACTCAGTCTAACTGGACATATTTTTCAGTGATCATTGAAGCAAAAATCCCCAAGAATTTGAAGTAGATCTCTATATTGTATATACATCTAGTTTTATATATATAATTATATCAAAACTCACCACTTCTGTATATCACTCATTTTTGTGATTTTTCAATTACTAAATTATGTCAGCATTATGAAAATATGAACAGCCATCTAGTTATTTTGCTGCTTCATAAGATATTTAATAATTGAACAGAGAACTGCAAAATTACATGAATGCAATGGAAAGTCATGTACATGTTAATTTAAGAATTCCACATGGACTTTTCTTATTCCAAAACTTTTCCACATTTTAGAAGTCCTGTAAAAACCTTCAGTAATCTCTTTCTTTGATCACATACACACAAAAAGTTACGATGTATGTGTATTATACCTTACATACCATATGTAATTCTAGACATATTTATATGCAAATATATGTAACGTACTCTGAATATATATATCGTATGTAATATATATATGTATATATATACACAGAGAGAGCAATACCACAGGTGTGTATGTATTTAGTCATACAGGTGTATGCATTAATATATATATGGTAAATTTTTCTGATGGGACTGCTGCATGCAACAAGGAACCTGTGAGTAGTATGAGGCTGCTTGGCTTGGCTTTAGGGTGTAATTCGCATAGACTTTGAGTAGGTTGAGCTGTTTATTTTTCATTTGGAAAAGGAAAGAGCAGGCCTCTTATGGAAAAATAAAAGATGGATATTCACTTGAATTAACAGCACAGGTTATACATTCTTAGGTGAAACACGTCCACCATAGAACCTTTGGGTTATGTTTTTAATTTGTTAGACAAATATTTACTTACTGAATGTGTTTCTACTACTATGCACCGAATCAACCAGGACAACTCTTATTAAAACATCTCAGATTAATACTCTGCATATTAAAAATACATAATAAAATTCTGAAACTAGTCACTGCTAAAATGCAGATCTTGGATCCTGCAAAGATCTGAAATACCTGCTTAAAATTACCATTTGAGTAGGTCCACTGATGGGCTTTAGTGAAGTGCCTGAATATTTGCAGAATCAAGACCCTTTATTACTCAAAGGTTAAATTTAGGATCTCACACCTGAGAACATGTAGTGGTTGCTTCCGTAAGTAATTCCACCAGGGAGAATGTTATATTTTGCAGCAATAGCTAGAGCATATTCTGAGGGTGAGAGAGATGGACTTTAACTCATGTCCAAAAAATTGAGGTGGGACTGACTTTAAACAGCAAAGAACAATGCCAACAAATCTTCCCAAATACACTACATTTTATTTCTCAAGAAGGCCAATTTTGCATTACACTTTAATAACTTCAGCATATTTTTCTCCTTAAATATATTCATATAACATAATATCAACAAATATGTAGCTTTAAAAAAAGAAATTTAAATTAAAAATTGCTTTGGGACTTAAACTGTGTGCTTCAAATTTTCCCCACAGCAGTTTACTGGCAGCTAGGTTGTAAACCCCAGGAAACAGGTGTCTGTGGTTGGTACTGCTGACACAGTCTCATTTTACAGTGCTGGAGAACATCTCAGTAGAGAAACCAGCAGATGCACACAAACTGCCAGAAATCCTACCGCTTATCCCTGTGTGCTTGTTCTGCTGTAAGATGGTAAATTGATTTAAATTGCCAAAATTGCAAAACAAAAAAAATCAACACAGGAAAAGAACCCCTAAAACAACCAAATTTTAAAAACTCCAGCAAAACTGGGACTTGTGCTTCTAGAATGCCCTGACCCAGTTTGCAAATCACTTCTCCCTGCCACCCAGCTTTGGCATCACTTTGCCTTCCTTATTGCATGTCTGTTGATCCATCCTGTAGCTGAATTGTGTACATAGTGTAACTGTAGTATGAAAAAAAACTCCCAAAAAATTGCATTTCTGCAAATTGGATTGGTGAATTTTCCTTATCTCTGGATTATTTCTTTTTCTGGGGTATAGTGCTACTTTAGTTGAACCCAATGGAGAAAGTCCCACTGAAGTCAGTGATGCAGAAGGAGCTGTTAGACAGTTAAAGACCTCACCAGACAACCTCTTTGTGATTCTCTCTCTCAGTGTCATTTTTTAAAATGTGCTCATTATCACCAACTTCCAATGTTAAAATTCACTCTTTTTTCAATACAAACATCTACGACAGAAATATGAAGGGAAAAGACATTAACTTCTTTGCAGGTTATTACCTATTTGTATGACACAAAAGAAAAATCATCATTTACATTCACAAACTGTACATTGTATTTGATGGGAGTATATTTTGTGGTTTAGAGCTAAAAAATGGACTGCTTCAGTGGCAATTTAAATAATTACTGACAAGATATAAGACTTTAAAATCAAAAAAGGGTGATAATTTGGCAACAGAGACAATCATTGTAATACATCTAACAGAGAGGTTTGGATAGTAGAACAGTGAGTAGAGGGGTCTGGGGAAGGAAATACACTGTCATGCAACACAGCACTAGTTCTTGCTCAGTATACTCTTCAGGCTTCTCTCCACTGCTTCATCTAATTCTTCTTCCAGCTCTTCCTTCTTGGACATGGCCAGTTTGGACTGATAATCTTTTACTATTTGGTCTATATACGGTGCGCTCTGAGTCCCGTGCAGCATCAGTGTCCACTCCTTCAGCACACCCCGCTGGGGCTGGCTGCCGACAAACCCAATCTCCAGAGCCCAGGTGCCTCGGGGGTCTTCTCCCCAAGTGTGAGTGGTCATGAAAGGCCATTTGTCAAAACCCACCTTGGAGTCATCATCCCTGGGGCGCCGGCTCAGCAAAATGGACTTTGTTCCCATTGGTGAGGTCATGTTGATGTTGAGGTCTCCTCGTCGAGTGGAATTCACAGTTATAACTGCCTGGACATGTTCAAGGTATCGGACAAAGTTTTCCTTCCCCTCACACGCGTCGGTTGTCAGTGTGAGGACCAGTTTGCCAGTTGGTGGTATCTTTCTGTGGATCAAAAGATAATTAAGCAAATTAAAACAGCACAACATGGCTTACTGGGTTTTGGTGCCTCACAGAAAACATCGTATTATTTTTCTTATTAATACATTAAAAAGTAAGGAAATAATAGTTGCAAACTTAGCCAAAAAGTGAATGTTCTCTTTTTAGAAAATTACACCAAAACTTTAATTTGAAAATAATTATGAAACGTACACCTACATGAAGAGAGAGGTAATACAATTAAGAAGCACATACTGCTCTTTAAGAACTAACATAAATGGTTGTCTTTACTTATCATTCCTTTATTGGGTAATTGCATAATAATGTGTATACTCAGTAAAAAAACCATGAGTAGTCAGTCATGTCAGTTTCCTTAAATGACAGCAGCAAATGGCTCTCTGGTGTTGGAGGAACCAATTGCACAGAATTTCAGTGCAGTCACATTAAAACCTATGTTCTTGTTCTGCTTTGGAAACCAGCACAAACATGGGATCCCACAGTCGGTTTATTTGGAAAATACTTTTCCATTAAGATTTCTATTCTCTAACAGCTCCTGTACATGAGCACATACACCAAGGAAAGAAGTCGCACGTTTTTACTGAGTTGCCAAAGTGCTGTCTGGCCCAAGAGCCAAGGCTGTGAAGTGCCTTCTAAACCCCTTGGTGTCAGGATATAACTTCAATTACCCACTGCCTCAGAAACTGGCTGGCAAAACACATGGAAAGTGTAAAAATGCTCTACATCTTCATCATCAGTGTTCTGTGAGCAGTGTGACATCTTCCTTGGTCTAAAAGAAATAATTGAAAGACAAGAATTATAGCAATCATTAAAAAAGGGACTAAGTCACAAAATACTCCAGTCACCTTGTCATTATCTTGTCTTGCAGTGGCTTCTCCCTGACCTCAATTCTGCAGTCTAATTGAGAGTCTTCTGAAGGGCATTGACCACACTGTGGTAATGAATGCCTTCTTTTCAAAAGAAATCAGTACCAGCTTTTTCCCCTCTGCTACTGAAATATTGTCTTCTTTAGAGACCAGTGAAAGCATTTAATTCAAGCCTAGCTTCCAGGAATTCTTTTCTTCTTGAGAGGAACTCCAGATATTAGAGCTTAGTACATCACTAACTGGCTCAGGCCTTTCATAGCGTATTACCTTCTTGGAAGTACTTGCAGAGTAAAACATCATTCAAATCCAGATCCTCAAGGCATTTAAACACTTACCTTAAACTGAAAAACCTGTGTTGTTCTGAGTATTATGGAGCAGAAGTTGGTATAACATAAATATTGTATAGATAAAATATTTGAGCATCTAAGACACTTGAGATACTTACTTTACATGCCAAAGCACAGGAAAAATGCACTACATGGAGACAGAGGTGAAGGATCATAATTTCAGTTGCCATGTGCTTGCAGTTTCTCTGCATGGGAAGCCTCAATCTCAACTTGATCTGAATTCCTGTTGTCTCACAGCCTTCTCACACAGTGGATAAAGCTTTGTCAAACACTGCTTCATTCCCAGATATGTGATAAGTGTTTTATCTCCTCCAGTTAATGAGGAGGGACATCACAGTGTGAGTCTTTTCTTCCTGTCAAGACTAAAACCAAAGAAACAAGGGCAATGTGTTCCCACTACATCTGCTCTGCAGACAGCTTGACAGCTGTAAAAAGCTTTTCTTTCCACCTTCTCAAGTACTGCAGTGCAAAAGTTCTCTCAGCCCTCTAAAAACACATGAGAAAAGGCTTGTTCTATTTCCCCCTTTCATATTAATTAGGATCGAATAGTCTCTGCTTCACTAGACTAATTATTGTAGTCCAGGTGAATTTTCCCAAAGAAACAAAAAGAACCAGGGGTGGTGGAAAAAGCCTGACATAAAGGAGCAGAAGTGAAGACAGCTATTCCACAGCCTTAAAATGTGCACTGCCCAATTTATGTGTGTGTATACATATAGTACATCCATGGCATAGTACCCAGTGGGAGATTATCTATAGTATATCCACTTCTGCATGTGTAGTACCTAGTGAGAGATGAGCAGGGGGAGCTCCTGTGTGCTCCTGTTCCTCAGCTAATGGACTACATTATTTTAAAACTTTCTATTTCCCTAAACCAGCCAGAACCCTTTTCAGGAAAAGTTCCTATTGCTAACAAGTGTTTCTATTTTAAATACTGATTGCTTTCAGCACTCTGTATATTCTGTCTGTTAAGTATTTCCTGGCCTTTTGCTTAATTGACAATGCTGCTCTGAAACACACCTCCATATCAACTACTCACCTTCATAAATCTATACTAAATACATGCTTTATGTATACAAATATCTATACTTAAATACAGAGAATATATAGAAAAAATGTTGCTCCAGCAAACCAAAATGAAAGAATAACCCAATTATCCACAGCAGAAGTGCAGAGTAGTCTTCATTTCCAAGGAATCTCTGGAGATGCTGCGACTTAGCTAGCTTTGTTTTTTACACTTCATAATGCTTATTATCTCCTGTCAGCGACATTTCCATTGGGGAACACAAATCTTACAGCAGTGCTGTTAATATATAGATATGCCAGGCAGTTGTCAGGGCGCTACTCTTACAGACTACAAAAAGAAATGTTCTCTCCTCCTCTAGGATGATCCCCATTTCAATAAATGGAGCTGCCCTATGATAAATAAATCAAATTTCAAATGGTATAGATAGAATTCAGGCCATTATTAGGTAGTATTTAAATTACTTAAATTAAACTACAGCTGTTGTAGTCAATTAGTATTAATTCAATTTATTTGTTGACTCATTCACTTTAGCACATAAAGGTAAATCAGAAAATAATCTGACTACCTACCCTGCAATTAGAGATTTGAAGATCTTAAGTGCAATTAAATGCTGTAGTGTTCAAACTGTATCACTGGTACCTGCAGATGATTGTTTCAGTCTTCTGAAGATAGAATTGTCTGCTGAAGAATCTCACAATCAGATATGACTTGGCTGATATATATTTCATGTGGCAACAGTTTATGTAATTTACAGTGCCAGTCTCCCAGATTTTCATTTGGGGATAGGCTCTTTATTCATAGAAACTTTAGCACAAACATACCTGTGAGTGCCCAGGAGAAATGGATGTTGCTATTAACACTACTGGCACTAGCAATGAGGATACAGATGTGCTATAGAATGTACTCCTCCAGCAAGTCAGGAACTGAAAGATCATGTAGTTTCATCAAGCATTGTTGATAAAAAATGTTTTATCAACTTATTAATGGTAACATTAGGGTTACTTAGAAAAAAAAACTTCATGAAGTTTCTTTGACTGTCTTTGTCAACGTAATTGTATGCTTGCAGCCTCCCACATGCCTGGAAGAAGCCAAACACATCCACTAGACTATTCACTTACTCAGGTTCCTGTATTGACCCTCCAACACAATGGAATCTCTCAGGAACAGTCTTCCAGTCTTTTGCCATTTTAACCATTGCTCCTGCATCTAGGACACCATAGCCAAACAAATGGTTGAACTCCAGCCCAACGCCATTCCTACGCCACCTATGAACCTCATCATGAAGCTGGTTCCTCTTGGAGGTGAGCACTGTCAGATGCTGCATGTCTCTCCATGTCAGATGCAAGCTGTGGAAGAGCAACATGGGAGACAAACATTACAGTATTTCCAAGCAGATATAAAGAAAAACTGTGTTTGAGTAAGGCTTTGGGTAAAATTTGCTTCAATGAATAATACCAAAATTGTAACTACACACATATCAATAACAAAGCTTCTATTGATCTCATGGGGACCAAAATAGGTTTGAATTATATAGTACTTTTCCAAATATGTTCTCCAAAACTGCAAAATCATTTCTGATTAAAGATAACTAACTTTAACTAGACATTATAGATCCAACATACAATTTTTAAACTAACCAAATGAGTAAGATATTATACCAGATCCTGAGAAAAATACAAAAAATTAAAAGATGATTAAAAACTTTCACCTAGCTTTCCTCTTAGATCTTGCCCCCTTTTTCTTGCCTGCTCCTCCTGCTTTTCCCATGGACCTTCCAAGATGCAACCTGAGAAGCCCCAATCTGATGAAGCAGATGAGCTCTAACAATCCATGTGTTAGTAATGTCAGGATTCTGTGAATATGGATATATGGGCCATGGGTGTCTGCAGCTTTGCACTATAAGGTATGGCAGAGGTTCGTCACTCATGTTATATTAGCATGGATGGATGCAGTCAAGTAATATTTGCCTAGTTTCAACGGTTATTTTTCATCATCTCCTATTGTCTTCCTAGATGTACAGTGATTATGATAACAGGAAGGGCACTTATTATTCTAAAAAGCTTTAGAACTGACATTCTAATTCTACATAACTAAAGCTATTCCAGTTGTTTTATGATGAACTCTTTCAACATCACAATATGTCTGATTAAAAAAGAATCTGCTTTTTAGCTTTCTGCGCCCCAAGTAATAAGCATGTGTGCATGCTGAATGTACACTAGAATAGCCAATTACTGTCATTCCCCCAAGGTGACACAAGAGAGCTGAAAAGAAGATATCACTTACATCATTCTTATTGAAATCTTTTAAGAGCTTGCTACGTACCTTAGAGCTGTACTTTCTATTTCATAGATTGGTCTGGTTTGAGACACATGTCAGTCCTATATTGTGTATGAGCTGACAGACATAATGCAGGCAAGAACAGGCTTCATGGGAGATTGTCAGTCATTCCCAGGAAGGCTCATCCAGGATAGTTCTGCACAATACAATTTAATAGAGCCAGAAAGAAGTAGGAGACACTGAAAGCTCCTTTTCTCTCCAGCAGCCTTCTCAGTAAAGCCTAGAAATTCTAGTGCAAGCCAGGGATGTTAAGTCTAATTCCTATTGATGATAATTTGGCAGAGTAATTCCAGTCTTTATGGGCAGCTCAAGTGAAGAAAAATGATAATTATTACTGAGATATTAGGTTCCACTCCAGTATAAACATTCAGTTCTCATAAAATTCATTAAACATTTATATTTTTATGGCCACATTAATATATTACATAGCAGCTGTCCCACTGAATGAGTTTGATAGTAGAAGGAATGATTGTCCAAAGCTAAACATTTGGCATGTGTTTTACATGTATAAAACCTGAAAAATGAGACTTGACCCAAGTCATGCTCTGAGCATGATAGTCATTGCTCTGCTAATGTAAACTTGGCCTCCTCTCACAGATCTTCATTATTCTGCACTGTTGAAGGAAACTATGCACGTTGTACTCACTTCATGCCATGGTTACAGCAACTGAAGCTCTGTAACTAAGTAAATACTGCCTCAGTTCATAAAAAAAATTAACATAAAGTAAAAAGCTGGTATAAGTTATCATAAAGAAAACTTTCCCTAATCAATAGAGAAGAAGATAACGATTCCAAGATATACAAAAAGTTCCAGTGTCAGGAATACCATGGAGATGGTAAATAGACAATGGAAATTTATTCCTTCATGTAACAGAGCACAGAAGCAAGCTACCAGCAATGAGCTAAGAAAACAAAAAAAACATTCTACACCACCATTGCCAAAAAAATATTGAGGAACTGATCGTTACTGGATTACCTAGGTGCCAAATACAGACAATATGAAAAAGAGCTAGACAACTTCAAGGAAGATCAATCTGCCTGTGGCTATTAAACAGGAGAGACCGACTGCTGTCTCTACAAACTATGGATTGACAAAGCTCTTGTTGAAAGATCACTCTTAATCCCTGTTCTCTGTCCTCTCCCTAAGTATCTGTCATTGCAAACAGTACCCTGGCACAAGATGAACTCCTGTCTCATACTACAGGTCATCCTTATGTTTTTGTAGGCTGAGCATTTCGCAGAGGACATGCGGAGAAATTAAATAATCTCTTCCTCCAAACAGTGCTAGAGAAGTCTAATCCCTGGATGTAGAGGATGGGGAGGAAACAGAGAGAGCCAGACAGCCAAAATACATCTGCCATGTGACTTTGGCAAGACTGTTGCTCCATCTGCAAGTCACCACGCACGTCACTACTGTATGAGGCGGCTTTTGAGCTGGTTATTGCAGCCTCATGCCATAGCCAGCCAACTGAAATGATGAACACCATTAAACAAACCACAGGCCCTCTACTCTCTAGAGCTCATGAGGAATTTCTCAACAGCATACTTAGCCTCCAAGGCAAGGGCGAACACTCCGGCTGCTTCAGGGGCAGCTGCAGACGTGCCTGAATGACGCAGGGTGCAGTTGCCATACAAATCTGTTGTAGCCTGCAATGATATTATATGTAATTAATGAAACCAGCTATCCCTTTTTCGTTGCAGCTACAGACTCAGAAAAATACAGAAAGTGGAGTTTGTAAAGAGCCCTTGCTCTTTAATTGTGTTTGGGCCCACGATCTGTTTTCTTTTTTGAAAGAGTATATCAATTTAAAACCACAGGGAGACACATTTAGAGCATAAATGAAAAAGCAAGTCATCAGGTAGTAAACCAGTGCTCATTACCACTTAGAACCCATTTATTTCTTATAAACTCAGTTTAACCAAAGGCCTTAAATTCCTTTCTGATTAGCAAAAAGATTTGAAACTAGAATTGTTAACACTATCGACTTTTTAACATTTGTCCAACTCTAGGACCAGCAGCAGCACCAGGCTTCTGTCTTCTGTGCAGATTAGTCACTAGCAGAGACCAGTAGAAAACCTTAGAAATGCATTTTATCGCAATAATTACAAAGGTGCCACAGATCATCTTGGCTGGTATCATCACAGAGCTAATATGAAGACAGAAACCAGTGTTCTGTCTGCTACTGCATATGGGTATTTAGGATTGTGCAATGTGTCTTGGGGGTTTGAGACAGGGTCATGGAAAATGTACAACAGCTTTTGGCAAAAACTAACCTTGAGTTAGTACATCTGCATTTTCCACTCTGTAAACTGAACTATGTCCTGGCTAGTCTGACGGTGCTGAAGAGCTGAAGAGCAGTGATCACCACAGTGGAAGAGAATCCCAAATACAATTGAACAGAACCTGCCTGTTTTCCAGCTGTAAGTATGGCCCTGCAGCAACAGCAGGCTCTGGTGATCTGAACTCCCATATATCCTCTGTGGGTGACTAAATGTCATTCTGCTCTGTGCTGCTTGTACAGCAGATGTCTGCCAGTACAGGTAAATATGATCTCAGATGTTAACTTAGATTTTTACAGAGACCTTTTGTCACACTGTCCTCCAGGAAGAGGGCAACTGAACTTCTAAATCTGGTTTCTGATAAAGGAAAGCACCAACTTTCCTTTGAAGCTCTAAGAGATGGAAGATCATTGCTGTTCTCAGTATAAATCCCACGTCTTCTCAGCTGACAGTTTTGGCACCATCACATACTGCAGATGAGAAAATATTCATCTCAACAAAGAACCATCTGCTGCTCCAAAGTACACAGAGTTGCAATAGGTCATGCACACAGACATACATCATGCACAAATATAGCAAAAACAGCACAATAGTATCAGGACTCACCACGCCAGCCTCTGGATTTCTCTTCCTCCCATTACTAAAGGTGGAGGCTAAGGTTGAAGAGCAGCTTTCATCATACAGAGCTGTCCGTCCATCGTTTATGGCAGAATTGATGGAGATTGTCCACATGCTTGATGCATAACCATCGCAGTTACAGTCATCATAGCTGCCCCCATCTCCAGAGGCCCAGACATAGATGCTGCCTTTTCCACCCCGGCCCTGTGAGAGGGGAAAATCGACCCTCTGGTGTTAAACAGCAAATAGAAGATAGCAGCAGCTTTAAACTGCTGAAGTACTCAGGCCTGAACAACAGGCCCAAGCCAAAGTTGACTCAGATGACTCCTGAAAATCATGTAATAGACACTGTCTCTGTTAGTTGTTTAACAAAAGAACCTTGCATACAGACTGACCATACCACTTTAATGCCTTCACATGGCCTTGTGTAATTATCTGCAAGATATGTTAATAAAGACATCATTTTAAGAAACCTTCCCAGCTGACATCACCAGATGTTTATTTGCAAGAAACCCCTACCCCCACCGTGGCCTGGGCTCTGGCCAAGCCCTGGTCCTGGCTGGTTGGAAGGTATTTTATAAAAGCTGGAACCCTGCCTTGCAGCAACTTTGGAGACCTCACTTATGAGTGGACACACTGTGTAAGACCTCCCAATTCCTGGGAAAGTTCTCCAAATTGCCACTGTAACAGGGGCTCCCCAGCGACTGCGGGTTCTGGATGATTGTAAAGTATTTAGGAAATTGGTGATGTATCTTCCTCAATCACTATTCTCTCTCTTTCATATAGTACTGATTAGATGTATTATCTTGCTTATTTTGTTTGTTGCTAAAGCCAAGCACATAGTAAGCTTTTTGTTTTATTAAATGTATCATTTTACCTCTGTGTTGCCTTAATATTAGTAGTAGAATAAGACCATTCTTTATTGGTGTCTGTGTCATTTAAATCACCCCCATCAATTGGCAAAACAACTGTGCATCTAATTGTAAAGCTGAGCATCTATAAAGGAGAAAACTGGTACAAACAAAACATACATCAAGCTTCAGATGAAATACACAGACCTACACACGTTATTAAATCCAGGCAACTGGCAGCCAAAGCCAGTTCTGCAGTCTTGTGTACGTACATAGAGCACTTCCATTTATCTCCTGGTTTGCTTCACACCCTGCAGGCTCCTGTGGCAGATGCTAAGACATTTAACGGATTCATCAGCATTTATGTCATGGTCTAAGTGTCATGAGGAAAAGTGTTCTTCTAAAAGGGATATAGGTCATCTCACAGGCTGGGTTTGTAAGATCCAGTTAGGTTCAGACAATGGCTAAAAAGCTCTACCAGCACCTTTTTCTCTCAATAGATTTCTTTTTCCAAAGGTATGATTGGCTCGGAGCTGTTTTTCTGACAAACCAGCTTCTACTTCTAAGGAGAAAATAAAGTTATGAGACCATAAAAATAATCTACAGAAAAATGGCCCAGCAATTATGTTGAGCTGGACAGGAGTGACTGAAGCTGAAGGGTCACTATAAAGGCTTCCTGTTAATTAAAGCAAAGAAACCCATACCCTCTCCCCAACTTCCAGATAGGCAGGGAGTACAAAGGGATCAACTCAGCTCCTTCTAATTCCATAATCAGAAAGAGGTAGGAGCTGCCTGAAAGAGAGTCAGATCTGAGAACTACAACTCTCAGGGAAAGATCAGTGCTATGGAATTCAAAGCTCAGATCTCCAACTGATTCCAGCACAGCAACCACTCTGTGTTTAGTTCAAGTAATCCAACATTTACTTCCAAGAGGACCGTAAGTCTGCAAGGCTGGAATTTAACACACTGTTTAGATGCACTGAGCAAAAGACTAAAAAATTTCTTCTGGCCTTCTCAATGCCCAGCATGAAACAGAAGTTAATGAATATACAAACTTAGTAACCTGCAGTGGCATTTTAATAGGGAACCTTTTCACTCAGGATTTTAAATCAAATCTGAGTTCCCAGCAGTACCTTCTATTTTTCATTGCACCCCACAGAACAGAGCAACCTCATTATTTCAAGCACGTTAGTGAGTTGCATTATAATCCACTGAATTGCACAGCAGGTTTGCTGACACTGGGATACTTAACATCTCAGGACACAGATTTTCCTATTAAAGATAATGACTATGAAAAAGCTCACTGAAATCCATCTAAGAACTTCCACAAAGACCTGGTATCAGTCGAGTTTTAAGGAAGGATGATATTGTTGCAAAAATATATACTTTTAAGAACAAAATCATGCTAGCAATTTATTTTAAAAAATAAAATAAAAATCAGTAGAACAAGACCAGATACACCTTTTTTCTCTTTGACTTTTTCCATATCCCATCTTGTGCTCTGACTGCCATTAGTTTACAGGACCCAAACATGGTCTTTGGACTGCCTTCAGAGGCTACATCCCAATCTTGCCACCACCATGCCCACCTACACCACCATGCCCACCTATACCACCACACCACTTTGCAACCCTCCACCTGCTCTGGACAGCCTCTGTCCCAAAAAAAGCAGGTAGCTGTCCAACATAGAAAGCAGGTGGCTGCTGGTGGCAGGAATGGGATGCTTGTAATGTGTGAACCCATTCTTAAACAATCTCCCTTCCTGTCATTTGAAAGGAAGAGGAAACACTTCAATTTCACGTGAGAAATTCACTAAAGTGCTAACAAGAAGTTAACCTCTGCAGTGTCCAGAACAGAGAAAAAGACTTAACCCTGCTCAGCAGGACTGTTCCATGTTGCCAAGTATTTTACCCCACAGACGGGATTCGTGGCAGAATGGCAGAAAAAGCATGTAACAGATTGCTGGTATGAAGCAAGGGGAATTCACAGAGGAACTGAAACTCTGGGAAGGGGTTTATGCATGCAATTTCTGCAACTTGAGAATGGCCTCAGGATATCACTTTCATGGGAGTCACATCCACAAGTGGATCTTAGTGTTAAAACCTGTAATTCATCTCTTAATACTCTAATTTCAATTGCCTTTCTTCCTAGCCAGGACTGGAAAGAGGAGCAAACACTGCTGGAATAAACTGACAGCAGCCCAACTGCATTATTTGCAATGATGCTTAGGACTTGTTGTTTACATGTCCCACAGCCAGACCCCACAGTGGGACTGTCTGCACAGGCAAACTGTTTGCTGGCTGTTCTCAGGCATCTCATCATTTACCAGACAGAAATAGATGGCTTCAGGAGAAGAGAATTTTCAATTCTCTGGATGGTAGTAATAAAACAGATCTAGTCCTGATCTAGTGGGTGGCATCCCTGCTCATGGCATGGCAGTGGGTTAGAACTAGATGGTCTTTAAGGTCCCTTCCCACTCAAACCACTCTATGATTGTATGTTAAGCCAGAAAAAAAATCCCAGTTGGGTTAACTAAGCATCATATTTAAAGCAAACGGAAAGCTCCTATTTGCATCTCAACCTTATGTGAACCTAGAAAATATTACTAGTGACTCAAGCTGCTGTACATTTGGACCAAAAACAGGACTGGAGAAGGCAGTAGTAACATACACTATAAATACCAGAGGGAGCCTGAAAGAAGAGTCAGGAAGAAGACAACACCAGCAAGATTGTACGATACATTTTAAAGAGTATCTTTCCTCCAGAATCCTGTAGAAACCTGTTCATTTCCTCCAAAAGTGATGCATAGCCTGGCACTTGCCCTTCTGAGCCATCTGAAGATGTATCTCATTCAGAGCTGAAAATCGACCTTGGTGCATTTAGTACCAGCCCAAGAGAGGCCCAGTTCTCAATTCAGGCTAAACCAGAACTAAATTTTGGGCAAGGCTGTATGTTTAGTAATTCACAGACAGTTCCTGAGAAGCTCTCTTTGAGAAAACATCAGGTTTTCTATTTCCAGCATCCTTGGTGGGAAGCTGCGCTACGAGGAAAAAGTATCCCTGAGAAATATTCTTACCCCTTTTCTCATCTTCCACAAGTGCACAATCCCAGAGAGATGTCTTTAGTGAACTACCTTGCAAAAGTGAGCTGGCAGAAGACTTCAGCCTTTCTCACTTTATGTAACTTCAGGCATATCTTAAACTATTTTTTCCCCCCTTGTTATTGTCTTTATTCATCATGCTTGCTGGGCTAGTACCTGAGCCAGTGTTTCCCAAAGTTTTGATTGTTGGATCACACTTTCCAAAGAAAAATGGGTGTATTCAGGAAATAAATCTCCTCCAGCTTCCCTGACTTTTCTCATCAAGGCTGGCAAGCTCCCATATGAGTAACAGTCTGACCTCTAACACAGCATGGCCTCTGCAATGGCTTCTCCAGTTCTCCCACTACCACCCAGCCACTGGCTGATAATGGATGGAAGGAATGTAACAGTCTTTAGAGCACATTTTTCATATGGACTTGGCCTAATGCTTCAGTTGTAGATCAGAAATAACAGCTTCCAACCAATACAAATCCAAAACAAAGAACAGGCTCCTGCCCTGAAAAGCAAAGTACCAGGGAAGGACAGAATCAGGACACCAGGAGGCAGGTAGGAGTGGGGTAAGAAGAAAAAAAGTGGCACCTGACTGTGAGGAGGTTTAGGTGCAGTGAAAAGGTATTTCAGGATAAGGATAGCCAAATGGCTTGCTGATGTTTATGGACTGTTTCATTCCTATGAAAGCAAATTAAAATGGAGCATATTTGAAAAAAATGCACAAAAATTATAGAACTGAAAATTGCTTTCTGCAACAAATTGAAAGCACACATTATTTTATATGTATCTTTCTTTCTGTTTGACATATGATAGCTATTTTGTAATTCTTCCTCCTAGGAAAACAGAGGTGTTTCAGCACCTTCTATATAATTTAATAGTAATTTGTGTGCCAGCCATGGCAAGAGATAAACTGGTTTTCCAGGAAAAGCAAAAAACTCTACAGTTTCTTCTCATCTTTCTCAGGGGTCCTACTGACTTATGAATAGGACACAGTTAATTTCTGGCCTCTATTAATTTTGATTGCATTTTCCTCTGAAAAGAGGATTCCCTTCTCTTCATGACTGAATTAGCTGAAAATCCTTACACATTTTGTAATTAAAACCTGCATCCTTCAGTAGTGACTGCTAATTATTGCAGAAAGTTTTCAGCCCACACAGGTAAAATGAAATCATCATTGCATTCCCAGGCAAGGACAGACTGGAAGAGCTATGGGACCACTTTTCTGCTGTCGTGAGCTGGTGGGGAGCATCAGCCTGCTCCCTCCATGAGATTACACAGAGACCTTGTTCTGCCTTGGTATCCCCAGCCTTCTTTTTCACTGGCAATCTGGCTATGCAGTATAAGCCAGCTGGAGGCAGCAAGTCCTTGGCATCCCTGAACTGCTGCCCATTTTTTGTACTGTCAGGGTCTTCTGGAGACTGCCTGCATGTTCCTGCATTCCTGACATCCCTCGCTCTCCTGGCTCCTCCAGCTGCCAGGATGATTTGCCTAGAGCAATCTGCTAGCCTGTGACTTCTTGGATCCCTTTGCTCCTTTCCTATACTGATGACTTGGGGACTGTTAAAACCTGAAGCAAAATCTAGGCAGAAACATTTCTGACAGCCAGCCAAATAATCTTGATTTAACCTTAGAGATACCAAAGTTTAGGCAGGAAACATATCTGGACTGCCAAATTTGCTACCGCACAAGTTCAGGGGGACAGCTACCTTGTTTTAGCTGAATGCATTTGCATGTCTAGATCCAGTTCCTTCCAAAAGCCTGGAGATACTGAACTGTAACCGTGGAAAAGCCCAGCACGGCCACAAGTCATGGAGTTCAGATCAGAAGAAACAGCAGCTGGGTTATCCTCTCAAATTCACCACTGATGAAGGCCCTGTCCCTTCCCTGCTGGCCTGTCTAATCTTCTGGTATTCAACAGTGGAAGAGGAAAGGCTGTTTTGGCAGGAGAAAGAACTCAGTTCAACATTTGGCTACTGTGCAAAGAATAACTGTCACTTGGAACCACATTTCAGTCACGGTTCTCCTGTTTGTGTCCCTTTCACATTTTGCTGTCTTTAATAACTATCTGTCCAGTTTGTCCTAGCAGATTTCTGAAACTATTCGGGTCAAGTAATAACCACTGACTCCAAAAGACTGCTGCATATGAGACTCTCAAAAAACCTAAGCCCTATAATTTGCAAACCCTAATAAAAGGCTTTCTGTAACTTATTTTAGAATTGGTTGCAGAAGAGTACTGAACTCACATCCACCAACCCACAATTAATTGCATAATTGTTAATACCTCCTTTGGCTAAAAATAATGCTTGAGCCATTTTCTACATCTAAATTGCTGTTGAAATTGGATGGACTTCTCTCAGCCAAGAGAAATTAATGTAAAATTATACTTTTGGTGAAGAGAGGCAGCATTAGGTCTCAGTTAGGGTTCAGTCTAGCAGGGAAATGAGGATGGAACTTTGAAAATGCTGAAGCAAAAATTAGCCATTCCTTTTTTGCTGGATGCTGGGCTGTGTACCACAAGTGATAATATAACAATTCTACAGGCCTAATTCTAGTATTGATAATATTTGCAAAAAAATCAATCTCATCCTCTTCTCATTATCTCTGAGCTAGATTATCACTGAGAAAGACTCTAAACACCTAATTTACTCTTCACCAGTGACAATGCTGATTTCCTTCCCAGCATTCCCAAGTGGTGTGATGAACTCTGGCCTCATAGCTTCACCTGTGTCCCTGGAAGCACTGTGCAAAGGTTCCCAGCTTGCAGTATTAGCCTTGCTGGGAAGCTAAACCACCTATCTGCCAAGATGTGGCACAGAGATTAGGCAAAAAACACTCTTGAGGGCAGAGTGAGACGACAAAATTAACATTTTCAGGCTACATCATTGTCTTGCTTCCTTAAAAAACATCCCTGTCAGATGACGAGGGTTCAGAATTCCAAGCAGATACAACATGTGTGGGGTTTTAATAAGGTTTGATTTTATCTTACACGAATAAGACAAGGCATGGAATTATAATGCATATTTCAGACACAACGAAAATATGATAGTAAAGGGCTCCCAAGTTATAAAGAAGCTTGTTGGGATTCCTCAAAAATGAAGTCATCAGGTTGTCATATCATAAATTTCCCTGTCCTCACTTAGCTGTTGAACAAATAAAATTATTTTAGAGGTATCTAACTGTATATACTTCAATAAAATTATTTTAGAGGTATCTATAGGAGAAAGTTTCACGAAGGATGTCTGGACTTCAGGCGGCTCTCTTGAAAGCTGTTTATTGCATAGGTGAAGTTACAGCATTTCAGGGAGTGGGTATCCAGAGCCAGCCCTACAGCTGCCAGCTCCAGCTGTAGGCATACCTGAAGCCGCTTTCTGTTCAAGTTACAAAGCAATATATACTTTTCTTTGCAGAGTATCTTAATACATAACAACCAATAAGCACCATACACAATACCTTTACATTTGCCTATAGCCTATCATAACTAGTACCATCACCATATTATAGTCATTATTATCCAATCACAAGAGTAAGTAAGTTACAATTTAAGCTTACAATGGAAAATTCTCAGACCTATCTTTTTCTTCCTACTTCGACATTTCTTGTTTGCCTGCCATATCTCTCTTTTTGGTAAAGACATGTTTTCTATTTACTTACGCTCTTCTTGAGACTTATTTACTTGGTGAAAAACATGTCTTTGTTTGTAGTCACATACCTTTGTCCAATTCATAAAAATCTCCTTCCAACTCATCTCCAACCCTTGCCTTCTCAGTTACTCAGCGATCAGTGTTTCAGCAAAACATTTTTTACTCTCTATCAAAACTTGTTTCCATTTCTACCTCATCCTCAGTTTCTACATTCAGAGATCTTTCTGCCAAGCCTACATATCTGTGAAACTTTCTTACCAAACTTTCATCCTCCCCAACAGTATCTAACTGTATATACTTCGTTAACATGCTATTTTCAAAGAACAATAACACAATTTCTGTGTACTTGGAGAGAGGCAAATGAGAAATATTTCCTTTTGTGTTTTTACATTGTATTTTCTTCCATAATTGGTAAGCCCAATTACAAAGCCATGATGTGACTATGAATTCTTAATACTGCTCTCCTGGTAATTTGTACTTCAGCATTACTTTCTTAGGTAGCACTACATTAGGAAAGCAATAATGTTTTCACCAGCACAAGCACGAACAGATCATGTCTTATATATTCTGGCTGAGCCAGTGAAGTCTGAAGGAATTAATTCAGTCCATGAGCAACACCTCACAACCTCCTAATACAAAAGCCTACATCATAAAAATGCAATAGAGACCAGTTTAGTTGATGACTTATTTTTATTGACTTAAATTCCAATAACTGAAGCTGTAAAAAACTGGACTCACAAAACGGCAAATAAGAAATTTTTACTGGACACTACACTAAAGACAGTATCTACCATAAAATATGAGTGGAATTACTTCTTGACCTAAGCTGCCTTTTCCTGTTTAAGATGATGGCTGATACAACTCTGAATGCAAACATAGTAGAGAACAAAAAGTCTCTAATTAAGAGAGATGTGTTGTCACAGGATTTCCACATACCATCTCTACCTCCCTCTCCAAGCTTTCTAGCCCCCAAAGTGGGTAAGCACAGCTCAGACAAGGGATATGTAAATCACACAGCATTGCTTTGTCCAGTCATACTATACATACAATGCAAGGCCCCCTTGTTAGGCAAGTACTGTATACAGACAAGTTTCAACCTAATTTTTAGGAACTAGAAGTTTTTAAAGGTCCTCTCCAATTACATCTCAAGTATGTCTTTTCTAGCAGCTGAAAGTTGCATTAGGTAAGTGTTCACCTGTGTCAGGCCAGTGCTGGTAATTGCCAAATACTTGTGGACCTTTTTGTGTATGAAACTCTTTTCAATCTCTATTCCCAAATTCTTGCTAATTCAACTGTGAGCTCATTTATCCTTGCAGTGCAACTACCACTACTCAGTGACCCAATCACTACTGTCCCTGAACTAAAGCCATGAGATAACACAGTGAAGACAGATCACATTAAAAAAATGAGTGGGATTGTGTCTTAGTAACAAAAAGCTGCTTGAGTACCTTTCCCAATAACTTCTGATTACATGGGTTATGCTGACACCCAGTTCACGCACACTACCCCTTTTGTGTTCAGCCTCAGATATACTGTTAGTAAGAGTCCATAAAGGAGTTGCCAGTTTGATGGCAGATTGTGTTGTCCTTAACTGTGCTATTTTAATGCTGCCTCTATTAATGCTATTTACCTTCCAAGCAAAGAGCACACACAATGAACGTATGATTAAGACAAAGGGCAAGAATGAGTTTAACACATACCAAGAATGGATAACAGAAGAGGAAACACAGGAAAATAGAATCAGAGAATAGTTTGGGTTGGAAGAGACCTTTTAAAGGTCAGCTAGTCCAACTCCCCACTGCAACGAGAAGGGATATCTTCAACTAGAAGAATATATATCAGAAATAGAAGATATGTTTGCCTTAGCCCACCTAGTTATAGCTGGGTGGCTTCAAGACTGTCATAGGTTAGCAAGCATGGTCCCGGAAGGGATGTCCTTGCTAAGGAGTGCTTACAGTTTCCTCTGGGACCTGATAGAACCTATCAGCTGGCCAGTTTGAATATGGACAATTCTTTAAGCCACTTAAAGTTGTGACCGCCTCTGTGATCCACACTTAAGAGTAGACAAACTGCCCCCCCAAGCTCTCTCTCGTTTCCGGCGCTGGGACAGGTGGCTGCAGGCCCCGTGCGGGGGCCAGCAGGCCTGGCCAGGCCCTGCTTGGGCCAGGCCGGGCCGGGCCACAGCCAGCCTGGAGCCATGAGCCTGTTCCAGCCATGGAACTCCCCCCCCCTACTGCCTTGCTGTGGGCGGCCAGGGCGGGGGGCTCGGAACCCCCCCTCTCTCCACTGTGGCCAAGATTTCAGCAAAGCGGCACCTCTGTCCGGCAGAGGTCAGGTGACCAACAGCGATAAGCCACATTCCAGCTGCAAGGCCGAGGTGAGATTAACCCTTTTATCGCTGTGAAGAGCTGAAAACCTGAGGGAAGAGAGAGAGAAGATGCTTAAAGCTGAAAGTCTGTTGTGAAGCTATGATATATCAGAGTATCCCATTGTAATTTCATGAAGATATGGGGGGTGGAGTGTTCAACTCGTAAGCAATAAGCAGATGCTGACGCAGCTGTAATTTCATGAGAAGTTTGGACAGGGAGAGATGAAGCAGATGAGGACTTTTGCTCCAAACGGGAAAGGAGAAAACCTCAGTTCCTAGAGATGCTCCCAGAGATCGTCTTAAAGATGAAGATGAGGAAGACCCTTTGCTCCCAGGGAAGGAGAAGGGCCTCTGTTTTTTTTTTTGTTTCTGAACGGCTCAACCTTAAAATTGTACCCCAAAAAACTTCAAGAGTGGACCCTCGAAAGCAGTTGCGGGAAAAGCTGCAAGTCGGGGGAAGGGACTCACATGCGAGCAGAGAGACTCCTCTTCCTAAATGGACTGAACACTATTTGGAAGTGGGTGGCTGTCTCATTGCGATACTGTTTTCATAGCACGAGCAAGAAGAGACTTCTCTTTCTAAAGGGACTGAACAAGGTTATTATGGAAGTGGTAAACAGACTGAACATCTTAAGGGTTGTCTTTTTACATTGTCAGTGGGAGAAGGAAGGAAGGTGGGGGAGGAGGAGAGTTTTGAAGGTGGTATAATTTTTGGGGTTTTTTCCCTTCTTTTAGGTCTGTTAATAAACTCCTTTATATTCTTTCAAGTTTGGTGCCTGCTTTGCGTTTCTTCTAATTCTTATCTCACAGAAGATAAACAGTAATGAGCATTTTAGACCAAACCACTACAAAGACATAAAAATAGACATATAAACATGAAGTTCCACAGTTTCTGCAGTTTTTATAACATTGTCATTATCAGGTGACTAGTTACCCCCACATCTCAGTAGCTCTGGAAGGAGGAATTCTGAAGAACAAGACAGTGGAATGGAGATTGTGGGAGGGATGAAACACTTGGCAGTGAGTTCTTCCTTGAGCTGGGCTCCAAAGTGTGGTGGCAGCAAAGCAAACATTACCTATGTTTGTCAATTCAATTAAATGCATATGCCCTGTAAGAATTCTGTATCACTCCCACTTACTGATTTTTTTTTTATTGCATTAGAAGCAAGGATATTAATCTTGCTCCGTGCAAGAGATCTTATGTTGCCTTCTAGGACATTTGGAAGTATTGCTTTTAGTTTAAGAACATATTTTTATTCTCAGCATGTTGCTTCCTCCTCACCAGTATTTCAGCTTCATCATTAATTTGTGAATGGTAACTCTGGTGAGAATCAGCTCTAGGCTGATAAAAGGAATTCCTACATTTATTTGTCTCTCAGTTTACAAAAGACACTTTTTGATAAGACAGGAGCGTTATACTGAAAAATAATCATAAACTAGATTTACATTTTTACAGTCAATAGAGAATTGGATGCATATATTACAGACCTAAACTAGGTAAAAGGGTATTATACCAAAGGCATGTTAGTCTTCCTTTGCATGCAGCCAACTCTGTAGTGGGTTTTTCAGAGCACCATGAGAATACCCAGCATCCACTGATAGTTTGAAATATCTCTAGAAAATCTGGCTCTCCAAAAAAAACCAGATCAGAATAAACTATACCCAAAAAAATCATTCTATTAGGAAATGTAATGAGCAAAAGAAGGGTAAATAAAGCTATGATCACAACACAAAGCAAGTTATTTGGGGTGGAACTGTCTCATCTTCTGTGCACCTATTGCTGGGAGATAGCTGGGATACTGCCACTATAAGATTAAGTGTAATTGCCCCTGGACAACAATATTTTTTTAAGGTAGAATCCAGTATCATTCCTCCTAATTCTGCAATGGCCAACAGAACTGTTTTACTAATGCAGGCTCTCCTGTTAATTTTATGTCTTCTGATAAGGTATAAGAGCAACCCTTGGCAGAGCACAGCTCACTGTCATTGTTCTCTCGCTTTCCTGAGACTTCAACCCGAGTGATCTCAGGGCCCCTTCTGCAAATTATTTCTTGAAGAGAACCACAAACACTTCTGAGGGCAAGGTATTAAAAAAGTAATATGCCCAACACTCTGAATATGGGACTCCAACCAAGCACTGAAACAGAAAAGAAAAATCGCTATGCCAATATTTAACATTCAAAGAGAAGGCTAATTCCAGTGTAAATCCACAAATTAAAGCATAGGGAAATATGACAGCAAGTTAATTCAAAGGTATTTTATGTAACAAATTGCAAAAAATCCTCATTATTATGATTTAAAATCTGCTTCTCTTGAAGGGTACAATAACTGTAGTTCAATTTTCATTCTCCCACTTTTTTGCTACTTTTAGACAAGTTCTCCATTGGAGGACGACAACACAAAAATTACATGGAAACTTTTCTGTGTTCACAGTTTATATCTGCTACAATCAACATTAGTGGAAGAGAGATCAGGCAACTATAACACATCAAGGTGCTGCTAAAACTGTCACACACCTAAGAAAGATTCTCCTCAAGACCAAAGTGTTTAAGGGGATCTTTACAGAAACACTAGATAAATTAAAATCACAAGAAGAAACACAGCCTGTGGAAGGTTTCTGGACTTCAGAGGGACTCTGAATTCATCAGAGGTTTGTACAGTTTATACTACAAAACTGAGCAGACTCAGAAGGAATTTGTGACAAGTCTTCCAGTGTTATTGCAGTACATTGCCAGTTTTATGGGCAGAAGCATGAAGATGACTATAATCCCTCTGTTACAAGCAAAACATCTGAGGCTCAGCATTTGATAAAGCTTTAGATACTTCACGACTTATCACAGCAGTAGATTTAATTATCATGTCACAAAACATGGTAAACTGAATGTGCTGCTTACAGTGAGCTGGTGATGAAGAGTGGGAGAATTTGGCACAAGTAAAAGGAAGAAATAATTTGGATGGAAAAGTGAGTAATTGTAGAGCTCCCACAAAAAACCATCCCAGATGTTCTGGGTAATTTCAGATCTTGTCAATACAGAAACCCATCTATAATCAGCCAAGGGGAGGAGGTTCATTCCCTACAACACCAGGGGCAGCCATGGTTGTCTTGGCTGCATGACACTGAAGAGGTGGAGACGAAGCAACACAGGGTTGGTTTGTTTGGGCTAATTTATATTCTTTCTGAGTTGTGGCACGCACATTTCCCCCAATCTTCTTACAGTGTACAGGTTAAACAGATTACAGGATGATACTGAGTGTCTTTTACAAAGACTGCAGACTACTCCTAGAAGGAGGTGGAAATGTGGGAATAAATACGGAGGCTCCTGGATGACATTAGTCCATGGACATCTGAAACACTGCAGTTCAATCACAGCTATAATAATGACCATACATGAGTGACCTAAGAGACACTCCAAATCCAAAACAATAATTAAATTGGTAAAACACCAAAACAGACAATGCGGTGTCAGTAGCTCAGCTGGCATGTTTCAACCTGGGGAATATTTACAGGATCAGGATCTTCCATTTTGACTGTGATGGTCTATGAAAAGTATATATAAGCTAACGAGAGATAAACACAGTATGCTGAGACTATACAATAAAAGCAATAGCAAAATATTGCAGAATGAACATCAAAGAAACTTGAGATATGCTGAAAGTTGGATAATTTGTGCAATTGCACTGTGTTCTCAAGTCACTGGTTTCAGCACAAGCATGTACACACCATTCTGCCACAGAACCCAGATTATTAAGACTGTTACCTTATTCACACCATCTGCCATTGCTTGCAGTGTTAACTCTCTAGGTCCATCCACAGTCTTCCCATTGTCAGTTGGTCCCCAGCTGGCACTATATATATCTATGACTTGAGGCATATGACTGATGGAGGAAGCCTCAATAATGTCTGTCATAAACGGCTGGTCGAGCATTCGAATACCTGTAATTTTAATCAACATAAACATGAAATATGCATTACCTAGCACAAAATGTAATCTCAGCACCTGCAGAAGGCCCCCAGTTACAGGTATTTTAAGTAACTGGAAGTTTCACCCATTCAGTAATTCTACACTTGACATTCCCATTTCACCAAGGTGTGCTTACCCAGCAGGATGCCGGTACTAAACACCCAGCCACCAAGGCAGCATGGCCCAGAAAGACAAAGAACTTTACTGTTAGCTTTCTAATTACACTGTGTTTTCCATCTACTCTTTGAGAATACTTAAAAAATACCAGAATTCAGCAATCTCAGAAATTCAGTGTTTAAATAATATTAATGGCATTTAAAATAGTATTTTGTAAGCTAGGGAAAAAGAGTAAGGGCACCCCTCATCTAACTTATATTCAGTTTTGTGTTCACATGTCATTAGCTTTTCAAGTAATTTTTCTATTTTTTTTTGGTGCATCTCCAGAATTTAATCAGAGGAGGGAAACACACTGCATTTTTCCTGGAAAAATATCATTCTGCCAACATGCAGATGCAATAGCAAAATATGGCCAGCATGTGGAGGAAAAAAGAAAACTCAAATCCACTTCCTTTAACCCATACTGCAGTAGAAGTTAAGAGTTAAAATGATGCAATCTTAGGACATGTCAACTTCATAAAACCTCAAAGTGTTGACTCTAAGCGAGCCAGAGTGCAACAGACAGCAGTGCAAGCCCTTACATCCATCGTGCCCCATACATAGGACAACTTCACTGACAGCCAACTTGTCACTTGTCCTCTGGAAGAGATCTGAGTAACCAGGGATTCATTCCAAGTTTAATTTGTAGCCCTGAGTTGAAGTTCAGTTTTTCCCAACAGTTTAGGGCACAGGGCAGAAATCAGTAGCACAGTGCCAAACAGTGTGAATGGCGATAAGGATCCTGATTTAGAAGCCAGTAACTTTACTATATTCAATAGAAAACCAATGTGTCAAATATAAGGCTGGAAAAAAGGTGAAAAACAAATAGAAATCAGAGCAAAGCTGGATGTTCTTGATGGGCTAACTCAAGCTAGAAATGATGAAGTCAAACTCAAATTTTGCTTCCCATACGTATAAAATGCAGATCTGCCCAGAAACTACCATCCTGGTTTAAAAGACAAATGTCTGCCAAGGAGGGTGGGAACCCTTCCTGGAATGGAAAGATGACCCCCTCCTTCCAAATTATCGTAATTTCAAAATTATGGGGCTTCCAGGCAAAAATTATGGGAAAAGGAATAACAGTTCTTTACTAGAATATATATAACAAGACAGACAAACAACAAAAACCCAGTAACAGACTTTTCCCACCCGTTAAGCAATTTCCCCTTTTTGTGTAGCGATGACCACAGCCGGCAGGGGGCGCTGTTGGCTAAGTCGCTGCAGAGGGGCTGCAGTGGCTCCCCGCGGCTCCAGGGGACGCTCCAACAGGAACCCTCAGCCTCTCCGGGGGTTAATGCCGGCCCCGGGAAGAGAGAGAAGGTGGGGTTTGGTTTCCCCGGTTGATCACATGCACTATGCGGCATCCTGGCAATGGCAGCCGAGGTTCCAGTCAAACCAGCAGCATGGACCATGGGGGCCCGGTTTCCCCTGAAACACCTGCAGACGGTGAGGGTCTCTCCTGGCGAGGGCAGGTGCTGAAAACTCCCAGTCAGCCGGCAGCTCCTGCAAGCAGCGGGCTCACCAACGAGCATCAAGGAGAATTCTGCAGCAGCACCAAACCCTCTGAGAAGCAGCACTCCAGTACCCAAAACCTCAACCATCTCCCCTCCAAGCCGGCCAAGGACTATCTACCCCCAGCTAGAAACTACCCAAACCCCCTTTCCCCCCTTCTCTGAACCATTTAAATGGCATGTCAAAGCACTTGGCTACCCCTTTTGTCTCCTAATCACTGTCCATTCACCATCTCCCTAACAACAAATGGGAAGATATTCCCTAAGAAACCTAACCCAGAACAACCACAAAATTAATTACTGACCTCGAGAAAAGTGGGGGAACAACAGGAGGAGCCAAACCATCTTCAAGGAAAAAAAGAGGTACAAGAAAAAAAACAAGTGATGCCCCAGATCGTTGGCAACCAACTTCCAGTTCAGTCTGCAAACATGGACTCTGAACCATGATACAGCAGCAGACCATCAACTTTCATGGACTTCCACTGCCCATGGACCACACAGTGGTGGTGCCAATGCACATTGTCCTCAGGCACGGAAGGCTGGCTGGCACTTCCAAAAACTTGAGGGGATTTTACTACAAAGTGGACAAACACAGATGATTATTTGTAGGCTGTTGGTCATCAGAAAAAGTCTTCACACTTCTTGACTTCTAAACAACCAGCCTGAAGTTGTAGAGTTATATGAATAATATGGACATGGCCCAGCCAAAATCCCACACCTCAACTAGATTCCTCTAAGAGTAACTATTGCTAGAATGCAAATTTTGTGGAATGTCCCATCCCTGAAGATGTTACCCTTGCTGAAGAAAGGAGACAGTCATTAGACCTGCCCAGCTAATTACTAACTCTCAATGGTATTTCTTGGGTAACAGCTTAGCAAACATTGCTTGGTGCCCTTCTCTGGTGGAGATTCAGCTTTCAGTCATATAGGTGACAGGTGAAATGTAGCCTTCCCCAGATTCACCTGACACTACAGTGAAACAGGGACTTGCCAAGCAGAGCAGAACTGTCCCTGAACACACACTGTGGACCATCTCCACAAAGCAATGGGTACATCCATGCTGATGGTCTGGTGTGGATCAAGGAAAGTAAAGTGAAATTCCTAAGCATCTATCTCAGCCTGCTGTGCCTCAGTTCTCATCATGAACAGTCTTAAGAGTGGGAAAACTGGATTTCTTCAGATTCAACTAAACTGACACATGGTTTTGAGAGCCTAACTCACTCCAAGCACTGTATTCAGTATATCTGTGCAGAGAAAAACTCGTTAGAAGTAAAAATACCCAACACACCCAAGGTGTGGATGCTGGGTGCTAGGTACCAGCTGTTTCATTCTCTGCATCTGCTCCTATCACTCCACATCACTGTTAAAACAGAGGAAACCTACAACCACAGAGATTTATAGGTCCTGCCCTGTGAGAGCCTAAAGAGTAAGAGCAGCATGAGATCTGCCTTTTCAGATAGTTTCTAAGTGCAGCAGGAGTTTATACTCTACCTCCTGAAAAATGAGATTGCCACAACTGATTCTGCAGCTATGCAGGGAAGAAGCACTGAAAATCAGTATACAAAAAAGAGCCGAGCAGGAGCAGAAGGAGCAGGAGCTGCTCTTTTACACTGTTATTAAAGAGCTTACATAAGGCCCTTGATTGAAAAGGCAAAGCCATGGAGAAATTCCTCTCCCCAGCTACTGTGAAAAGTAATAAATACATGGTCCAGTACCAATCTGCAGCCCTGTCCTGGGCAACACTCCCTGTCTCTGCAGAAGTTCTGCCTGAAGCACAGTGGACCATTTACACCTTGGATTGCTACCATACCTGCCACTTTGGAGTTGTACGCAACTCCCACGCCGCAGATGTTGTTGTTGGCAGCAGCAGACACCTCTCCTGCACACCTTGTCCCGTGGCTGTGAAAAGGAAGGCAGAGAGACCAGATGAACCCCAGCTAATGTACGTGTTGAGCTGAGCTGGATCACTGGGAGCTTGTTTTGCCTCAGTCAGCTCCCAGTACTGTGGAGGAACACCATTCCTCAGGCAAACTGTTGAGTGCTGGATACTGGGATGAGTTCATTCCTTCGTGAAGCAGGCGATAGCCAGTTTCCCCTCTGCAGGATGAGTGACGCTTGCTCTGAGGTTAACATGTATCCTTACACTGCATTTAGTTGTCAAGTTATTCAGGCCTTTTCTTTTTAGCTTATGAGATAGGTTCTGTCTCGTTACCAACTCTTAGTCAGTAGAAACAGCCCCTGACAGAACAGTGTAAATTTAAGATCAATGTTAATTCCTTTATTTTTGTGGCTTGACAGTGTGACACCCATTACTTTGAACCTCAAAGAACAAAGTCTGGTTGCCTTTTTGCTGTTTGAACATGTGCAAAGAGCCTATCGCTGCCTACAAAAGAAATGGTACAGGAAGAGATCGGTGCAATACCAAACTGGAGTAGCAGAAAGGAGCCACAATGGTCACTGCACTCCTCAGCAGCAGAGCTGCAGCCTGGCTGACCAGGCCCAAAGCTGTGGGACTTAAGGGCACATGCATCCCTCTCATCCAGTGCCTAATTCCCAAAAGAGCTGACAAGGTGCTCCAGCTCACACAGCCACTGCTTTCTGCTCAAGTGGGAAAAGTCTCTGCTTTGATACAGAGGTCTAGGTTTGGGCCGACACATGGTATTTCAGTAATATCTGGTGTCTCTAAAGTGCTTTACAGCTCTTAACAAGAGACCCTTTAACTGGCAGTGGCTCCTGCAGGAAGGGAGATTGCATTTTCCTTTCTCCTAATTCATCATAGAAAGAGAAGAGAAATACAGACAACATAACCTAGTTTTCAAAAAATAGCATAGCAGCAGGGAAACTACTGAAACCTGTGCTGCTGCCAGGGTTTTTTTCAGTTTAAGATGCTGAATCAATATATGAATCCATCCTACTGCTCACATCTCTGCATTGAAACTGGCATTGATCCTACAGCATGCTAAGGATTCATACAATTAAAAATGCTGTATTATGGTTATCCTGAGTATCAGATGGACCACCCTGGGAGGCAGCAGAACTGTTTCAATCACCTTTTCCTCTCTCTTTCCCTTTACGGGCATCTGGCAAAGATCAGTGCAACATTAATAAGAAGGTAAGAAGCAACACATACATTTTCCTGCTCTACTTGGGAGTATATATTTTTAAAGGCAGTTCCATAAAGGAAGATGACTGAAGATCTTATCCACTTCCTTTTACAAAGGGGGCAAAGAGGACAGCAATACAGATTTCTTATTCAGCTTCTACAGAAATTGCTACCAACAATCAAACAGACTTTCCCTCATGTTCTTGCTCAAGGAAGTGTAACAGAAAGACAACATTCATTGCTAGGTGCTATCAGTGCTAGGCATTCATTACCTAGTCACCTATGGGCCAACTACGAGCCACAGAGAAGAATAAATGGCTTTGTTCAAAATTGGCTTGACTAATGCTGGGGTGCAAAAAATCAGTGATGCTGCCAGATTACGGTGAGAAAAACTGTATTACAACCTTCCTGACAAAGAAGTTTTGCCAGAAGGTCCTCTCCCTGTCCTGGCCTCTCGAGAGCAGTGGCCCATACAATGGAGACTGCAAACAGGCCTATTCCATCAGCTCAGAGTTTCAATATTGTGCTGCTGACTAGAGAGAAAAAAAAAAAAATCATTTATCAGTTAGTGGAAATGCATTTGGTTGAATGACTAATGGCAAATAGCAGACTTTTCCAACTCAGACCTATTTGCTGTTCATGTACTACTGATAAACCCTTTGTGGTTTCTATGAAGTGACTCATGTCACAGGCACAAATCACAGCCTTTCTCTACAGTGTTCGCCTCTTCTCTATTTCAATATTTAAAACAAGGGGACAGAATACAATTAAAAGTATTTTCGTCTGTGAACAAGCTACTTCAAAGGCCAACCATATATTAGCAAGTAGAGCAAGTCTTCCATAAATTTTATGTAAGTGAAAACATTTTACACAAACATGCATGAAAAAGTAAGGTGGGAGAAGTGGATTTAGTGAAAAAAAAGTTTTGCATACTGTATTTTAAAAAAATCTATACTAGCTATGAAAAATTCACTCTGCTTTGTCTTTGAAAACAATTCTGTTTCTGAAATCCACTACCAATGGTACTGTGCCTGCCTCTCTATTGACATGCTTTTGAAAGTGTCCGAGGTGGCACAGATTTTTATTGAGGGTCCTTTTCATCTGCTTTGAAATGCTTCTGCAGACAGCAAAGAGCAGGACCCATCCATCCTATCTTTAGCTGTTTGCAGGGGAGTGCTATGCAGCACTGCAGTCTCAATAACTGGGACGATCTGCCTTTTTTGACCACTTTAGCCGCTTGCATTGGGCAGCAATTAAATATGCAGACCTCAGATGGACACTTTTGTGGGGCAAATGCAATCCCCTGTTTGCTCACATGACATTGTCAGCTTCTGAGTATTTGAGTGTTCACAGAAGGGAAAGGATTCCCCTACTTTGGTTTGGATCCATAATTAGTAAAAGACATTCTTATGTCTGAAGAATATAGGTTTCCAAGATAGCAAATAAATTTTGCCCTGCTAACTCATTAGCTGAATGAGAGAACATACAGAATACAAAGGCCACAGGCGTGGAAATAATTACTGGTTATTTAGATCAGGGCAGAAATTTGTAATCTCAGTGCTCTGAGGTGGAGAGCCTGAGTTGTGCTTTCTGCATGCTCATAACATGAAATCAGAGGGCTGTAGGAGGCCAAGCAACCACTGATTCCTATGGCTACTTCCTCACTGCAGAACGTGATACATGCCTTGGCTGAATGTGGTTCAGAAGGAGAGGGTGTTCAAAATTACAGTCAGTCCCCAAAGTGGTTCTTAAAAAACACTGATTTCTGTGGGGCTGCCTCTAGTTCTGGGAACAGGGCTTCATTCAGGTTCCTGCACTGCTCCCACTCCTCCTCATGCTCCAACACAGTTCTGTTCAACGTTGCACGAAGTGTACCCTCTCCTGCTGGGTTCCCAAGCTGTGGACCTGAACACATTCAAACAGTGAGTACAGTAAACATGAGAATAAACTCCTTGGCTGCCAAGCCATCTACGGGCCTCTGCCCATAGCAGCAGCTGAACTGCCTGAAAGCAATTTCCTGCCTGAGGCACCACTCTCCCCTTCCAAAAACCACCCTGCATGGTTTTGTAGGCCAGTGGCTGTTAGATGGAAAGGCCAAAGTGATTCCAGCAGTCTTAAAAAGAACGAAATGGAAGGGGGATCTGCAGAGCAGCTGTGATTAATGAAATACTCCATGCAGGAACCTTTCCTATTTATTCTTAAAGTCTAATGAACACTTTGCACATGCAGCTGGCAGCTCACAAAAGCCCCTTGGTGATCAGTCCTCTGCTTCTTGTTCCACAAATCACTTGAATTACTCACATAGAAATGTATTCTTTATGGAAAAAAGGGTATTACGCTATCCTATTTTGAGTGTGATCCTTCTGCATGCATAAAATTGAGTGGGAGATATATGACTGGCTGTGCAAAATGGAGCCTTTATTTCAGGTTTCTCTCAATAGATTTTCCATGTAATCATGCCCTATCCAGATGCACCTGTGCAGCTACACATAGGGACAGATGGACTGTCAGAGGCAGACAGTTGTTACGTACCAGTAACAATATTTCAGGAGTCAGAAGCCATGGCAAGAGCTTACATAGGAGTACGTCAGCTCAGTTAACAGAATAGCAAAGAAATACACAGAGAAAAACAGTCACAGCTACTCCTGGACAGCTGGATATGGTGTGCTGGTTTGTATCTTAACCTGCATAAAAATAAGTATCTTGCATCTTAAAGCCTTCTTATATTGTGAAGGCAGGAAAGGGATGCTCCACTGAATGTGCTGCTCCTGTGATTTACCTTGCAAGACAGAAAATTCCCTGTCTTGCAAAAGAAATCTCATGGTTCACAGTATCATAGAGTGTTTTGGGTTGGAAAGGACCTTAAAGATCATCTAGCTCCAATCTCTCTGCCATGGGCAAGGATGCCACCCACTAGATCAGGCTGCTTAGGGCCCCATCCAGCCTGGCCCTGAACACTTCCAGGGATGGGGCATCCCATCATGACTAAGGTTTATTGACAATGTTATACATCCTAAGTATCAATTTTAATTTTTTTCTGAAAAGAAAGAATAGTAAAGGAAATCTGCAAAGCAATTTCTCTGCTGTTTTCCTCCTCCTGTTGCTGACCTGAATTCCCCATTCGCCCAAGAAACAGAAGAAAGTGTTGCAGTTCTCTGAAAACCTGAATCATGTTTTTCTCAATTATTACAGATTGGGTCGCAGACAATAGTGCTGCTCACCCTCAATTCTTCACTTGAGTGCTTGAAGTTAGCCAGGGGCACGTGGGAGCAGAGACGATAACCCATACCACATCTGGAATGCTTGAGGTGCATTTGAAGAGACTTTGGGAGGCAACTCTCCCTCCAGGGAGAGTTTACCTTGCAGAACAGGTAAGGATGGCAGACTGCGCCCCACTATAAAATACTTGATTGCAGCAGAATCAGTGTTAATGGGACTTGGCAGAACACACTTAATTTTGTGAAGTTTCACACTGAAAACAACAAGAGCTACCATTACACACTAAAGCTAAATTTAATTTTCTTCCTCTCCAGAGCTAAGTGGTATCTTTCTCCTAAAAAGATCCTCTGTATAAATAAGGCAAGAAAGGCAGCAGACCTTCACAAATTAGAGCCCTAGTCTTTCTCTGACTTTCCATTCACTAATTGGAATCATACTACTTTAAAAGTGTCAGATGTCGTTTCCCAAAATGAAGCAGAAATCTCATCAAGATCTTGCTTTGGCTGAAAAATTGCAGGACTACAAAGAAGAACATCACAGCTCCTAACTCTGTTTAATCCATTCTAGGAGGCCCATATCTGAGGTGGAAGCACAGCTGCTTCTTTGTTGTGTCACTCTGACAGAACTACAATTGATTTCTTTAGAAATAAAAACAAAAAAACCCATCCAAAACTTGGAGACCATCCAGTCATCCTAAATTAGAGATGAAAACCACATCAAACAGCCCTGAAATATTTTTTGATAAACACTCAGTCTGAGCCCTGAAATCTCTAAAAAGCTTTCAAATCCTCAGCACTACTGGCAACTTTTGTCTAAGGGATATTTGGAAATTTCACTGAAAATATCCTGAAATAAATTTTGCAAAAAAGATTTTGCAAATCCAAGCTAGAGCCTGCCATGGGACAGATACAGAACCCAGGACACATTTGTAAATAACTGTTGAAACATGTTTCCATTCCATGTAAAAAAGAAGCCAATGAATTTAGGGAAACTAAAAGTCACACTTCCTAAAATCTTAAGCCTTTTCTTTTGGGCCATCCTTATTTATACCATACCTTGAGAACCAGTCCTTCGTCTAGTGAAAACTGGTTAAGTGGAGAGCTAAGTTCAGAACATACTGAAGAAGGAATGGGTCTTGGGCAATCACTATGTTCAGGAGAACTAACACAGTAAGCACAGCTGAACTGTTGATTCCAAATTTATAAACATAACAGAACAGCTTCCACTGTATGTGGACTTTAACTTCTCCAGCAGCTAGAAAAACGCTACCCATGTACACTGCCCTTAAATCAAGGTGATTCAGAACTTAACATACGATCTAATTGTTTTTAAACTGGTCATTCTACACCATGCTGTTTTTCTGGCTTCTTAGGCTACATTAGGATGAAAAGACTTTTTCCCCCAAAGTCTTTCCTCTCTTCAGCTTACTCCCTTTAAATTTAGCTAGCAGATGGGAAGCCAGTTTATACAGGTTTGGATTACTGAACTGTCCTAGGACAGCTGACAAAAAGCTATGTAGCTATCACCTATTCAAACAATCTGAAAATATGCTTTTCTGGAGCAGCAACTTCATTTATAAACTACAAACCTAAAAAAATGAAGCGTAAGTAACCTCTAATTTTCAAGCAGTAGTGAGACAGCAGTGTCTGTTCTGTGACCATTGAATTTAGCAGAAAACAGACATTTCACAAAGATGCAGAATTTCTTACACAAACCAAAGTGAAGGGCAGGTTGCCCAAAATCCATTTACCTGTTAAACCAGTCATCTGTATAGCGGGGATAGGGGTAGGGATCATTACTGCTGAAGTCGTAGCTGGCTTTGGCATTCTGCAAAACACAGGGAACACAGAAAATCAGCTGAAGAACAGACATGCAGGGCAAAATGAAACACAAATTGAGTGAGAAGCTGAGAATCAATGGCAAACTTTGCCCTCTTCATTCTGTGAGATGTATCTGGACAGAAGCCTGTCCCTATTGTGCTGTGCCATTTCCCATTTTCCACACCAGCAAGCCTGGGGAACAATGTTTTCTGGCATGCAAAGCCTCCTGTAGACTACTGACATTTCCAGTGTGGTTAACTGTGAGGTGGTGTGAGAGCTCAGGTCACTACTGAGGGACTGTTCATCAACACTTAGAAGAGTATTCAGGTATTAAACTACTTGGTATGGCAAAGCAAAGTTTAAATCCTATTTTCCAAACAGTGGTGGAAGTGACAAGACACATGGGTCTTCCATAAAAGAAGTATTTTTGCAAACCTCATTTACGGTACTACAACAGTCAGATTTTTAAAAGCATTTCAATGCCTAAAAGTGAAAATTTTTCAAAATTCAACAGTGAAAACTGCATTAATGGCCAGCACATACGCCTGAAAATCTCTTTGCATATTTTCTCATTCCTTTAGTTGGCTGAACAGCTTCACAAATGAGGCTTTCAGGCACTTTTCAAAATGTCATCCCATGTCTCTGCTTTCTATATAAATCTACATCACTCCTGATTTGTCTTATCAGCAGTTAAGGACACTCAGCAACTTTTTGATCTGAAGCAAATGGAAAGTTTCAGAAAGTCAAGTGCCCTCTTCTTTATTCTCTCTTAATGAAAAAATAAAGGGTGACTGAAAATTAGGCTTTTAAAAATATTTAGCAACTTCCTCTCAAGTGTATGTTTGTTGAGTTTATGTTTTAATAATCACCATACTCAAGAAACAAAATTATGTTAATTCTTAATTAATGTGTACTTGTATTCATTTTAAGATTTGGCTGAGCATGCTATTGAAGATAATTTGAGACTTGTGCATGAATAGCTTCGCTCCTAAAAACATTCCCCTTCATCTGATTTTCAGTTCCTGGGATACAGGAATAGACAGTCCATTGGTAGCACCCAAGTCCCTGGGTTTTGGATTCAAACCCTTTTAACTCCCAAAAACTTGTTCCAGAATGAAATGAGGACAACATTGTCCTTGATACTTGGAGGGTAAAAATAAGTATCTTTCAAGTTATTATACAGTGGCATTTTTTGAATGGTCATTTCATAAAGCCTGGTTGCTTATATTCAGCACAGACAGTAAATATTTTGCAGCATTTGAATGAAACAGAGATTTTAAGAATGGCTCTCAAATGGCTTGATGCTGTCCTCCAGCTCAGAGATTAATCCCTTTTTAAGATGCTTATGGATCTCTCTATATCTCCACCCTAAAGCCCTGATTTTCAGCCTGAAGATGCCTTCCAATCATGTCAGCTATAGCCACAAATTATCAGTGCTTCTTTGTGCCAAGGTGTCTGATTAATTTGCTTCTTTTAATTACCACAATTGCTTATACATCACTTTGAATGGCATAGGTTTGCATGAGCTAAGAGTAAACAGAACATCACTTTTCAGCCAGTAAAAAAACGGGGAAATTGACAGTTGTCTATAAATCATGAGTAGTACAGAGAAGGTGGACAAGGAGTTATTTTTTACTACTTCTCATAATTCAAGAAATTGAAATTACTGGGTGGGAAACTTAGATGCTGCAGAAAGCAAGAAGTACTTTTCCACAGAACATGTAATGAGTTAAAAAATTCACTGTCATGTAGATACCACACAGACATATTGCCAGCTTCATATTCACTCAGAACTTCTGCTTCCACTCTAAAAATATTGCACAAATGAGAATTTAAATTCAGTCATGCGTCAACTGTTTTATTTTCCCATCTGGAAGAAATGCAGTCCCACTTACATACCCTAAGCTCAAAGGGGGTCTGGTGAGCCTGACTTTCCAGAACATCATCAAATATGCAAGCACCTAGTACTTGCTATCATCCACTCTTGACTCCAGAATTTCCTTGAGCAAAAATTACAGGTGAAAAGCCCTTCTAGCTGTGCTGATGTACCACTCCTGTTCATAGTAGTGACAGACCAAAGGATTACAGCCTGAATGATTGAGACACCCTACAGGAGACTGCAGCCTTGCTGTATGCCCCAGGTAATCCAGCATATGGAAAGATGCCTTTTGGCAGGCTACAAACCAAGTTGTGCAGCCACATCCTGCAGCTCTCTTTTGCTTCATTTTGGATCCCTGCACTCAAAGGAAAAAGGTATCTAATGGAGTGGGAACCCTCCACAAAGGGCAAAATTAAGAAGAATTCTTGGAAAGAAAACAACTTCTAACTGAACAAGTTATCTTCATTAGGGTCTTTGAGAAAAGACAGTGAGTTTCAGCATTGTGAAGGAGTATTTCACCCACACTATGGAAGCAGTGAAATGGATAATGAAACAGAGACAAATACAAATGGACTGCTTCAAGTTTCTAATTTAAAGATCAAATCCATAAATATCTAAACCTCAACTTTTGTTGACTTTTTTTTTTTTAGCTTAAGTGAGAAATTAAATCAGTTCCAACATTGCACCACAAAGGAAACTGCTTCAGTGGATACCTTAAATATTTCATTTTGTGTTTTGCAAAGTGAATATTAAAATTTGTGGTTTGCCATTGTTCTCCACAGGCTGGAGTCCCCAGCAGGCAGCAAGAGGGAATTTATTGCTAACATGGAGAATTAATCAGCATAGGAACCTGGGAGGTTCCAATCAAAACCAGTGCAGATGAGGATCCACAGTAGCACACTCAAATGAGAACACTTTGCTTTTCCACTCAGGTGATTCAGTGCCCAGTTTCATTGCCAAACTAGTCTACTGGCAGTTCCTTCTCTTAGACTTGAAGTATTTAACACTTGGTTTTCAATATCTAAGGTAGCTGCCTGTTTTTTAACTTCAGGGAGAACTTGAGCCACCAACCTCAGACACTGGTCTGGCCTTAGACCAATCATTGGCACTGGGTGTTACAATGAGGTGAATCTAATCCCTCATGTTCAATCAAAACCAGCTCATTGCTGCAGAGTGATTTGATGATTATCAGTCACTATCTATACCCAATTACTTATAAATAACATATATTATATAATAAAAATGCTACTACAGAGAGGAATGGTATTGCTTTTTTAAGGCGTATCTCTAGTTTTGCTTTCTAGCCTCTATGCCAAATAAAATACTAACAGAAGAGTATCAGATCCCAGGATGAGACCCTTTCAGTCATTTATTAAGCAATGGCTTGTATACCTTGGCACAAATAGATTACTTTTGCCTCTGTACAAAATTCTGGTTTCCTTAAAAATAAGCTTAGACTAGAATTTCCCAAAGAATTGTCTTGTACCTTTTAAAACACATGCAGTAAAATCATCTGTGGGAAAAATTCATTATGCAAAATATGACACTAACAATAAATCAGCTGTCACCATGTGTTGCTCAGCACTGTAATAAAATTATGTACCTTGAATAAAGCAGCAAGCTGATAAATTTTGGTATTACTTCACCAGCCCCTGCAGTGCAATTAACATATACTCTTTTTCTCTGTAAGTCAAGAAATAAGCCTATGCTCACATGCTAGTCCAGGAGAAAATTAAAGACACATCCCACTGGTCACAGGGTGATTCTATTCATGACATTAATGTCCTGGACTAGATCTGAGGCAGAAAGATAGCTTTTGTTTATTTTTTTACTGATCCAAAGAGAAAACAAACCCCTGAACTCAAATTACAACATATAATGTCTCAGGGAAACTGTACTAAAGTAACACTCAACGTCACATGGTGGCAAAATGAAATTCAGGTTTGCACGCACAGGCTTAAATAAATGGAATATGTTCACCAGAAGGCGAAAAAGGAGGTAACATATTTAACCTAGGAGAGTTGCGGCAAGGCTTCAAGATCATTAACAAAAAACAGAGGCACTGCTGCTAAGTCAGCCATTATACAATAAGCCCTCTCCTCTCTGCCATGAGAAGCACACTTTTATTTTGGTTCCATTTATGGGGTTTTTAAATGGAAATAAAAAAACCCTGTAACTTTTTAAATACCTCTGCCTCTACATGAACTAACATACATGTCCTATATTTCTATCCAGAAAATTCAGAGATGTATTGAAGATCTTGTAAACACCAAGAATATATCCACAAAGTAATGGGTTTTGTTAAAAAATATTAACTTTAATGAGCAAATTCACAACTGGTGAAATCTGCCATGTCTCTCCAGAAACAGCAGCCTTTTACCCAGTTCTTATAGGTACATCACAAAAGTAAAAATACTGAGCCAGACAACACCAGCCAGATCTTGAATAATAAATAAGACAGCAGCACACTTCTCTGCTGTTCTTTTCAAAACAGCCACAGAATAATAAATCAGAACATCATTTGAAATGGATGGTGTTGCGTCCTGGGTCCAGAATAGTACCTGAGTTGCCTGTAAGCCCTCCTGGTACTCCAGTTCCAGGTATTCAGTACAGGCTCTATTTGGCCACAGAATGAGCAAGTAAATAACTCATCACAATAGTGATTTCATTTTGTAGTTATTACTGAAAAAAACTTCAATTTCCTCAACAATCACCAAGAATCTGGGTATAGGTCAAAAGAAAAATGAGTGGAATTACAGTCAAAAGAAGATAAACTGATGGCAAACCACAAGTGACTACTGCTTAATTTACAACAGTTAAAATAGTTGAGATAACAAGAAGTAAGAATTCTAGTAATCTAGCTTCAGAGTTTATAGGAAGACAGGTTGGCTGTCCCCCACCTCTTATGTAACAACTTATTTTGCAAAGTTGAAAGTTCTTCACTGCTTATGTTTAAAAACAAACAAAAATGCAGTTGAAAAACACATGGAGTCTCACTTTAACATTTGCATTTATCTTCATTAAGGTAGTATTATTTTTAAAGTTACAATTATGAAGAAAAATAGCTTTGCTGAGGTCATATCACATTGTATTCTCTTCCTATATTAAACAGATTTCTTTGTCAAGTAACTGATGATCCTCTCTACATATCACTTAGCACTACAATGTCACACAATCACTTATTTTACTTTTTCCGCAGTAACGGCCTCCCTATTTCCCCTGCAGACAAAATGAAAAAACCAACATTAGTTACACTGCTGGCTGGTGCTCTTCAGCATGCGAGCATCTTTAAAAAAAAAAAGGTGCAGTAAACACACTTTTTATTTCACACAGGGTAAAGTACATGGGCAGTACAGCAGTGCTGTATACAACTCAGGTAGATCTAAGCACAGATATTTCCCAGTTCCAAAGAATTGGAAAGAAATCAGAAATTAATTCTTAGGTACCAAGATTGTCAGGTGTTTTCCCAGTGAACAACATGGAAGTCCAAATGCATCCAGCTAAACGCCATGTAACCCTGTGGCTGTTTGCTAATGCTTAGCTCAGAGGTGTATAGTCAAACAGGACCAAAAAATGGGAGTCAAAAAGACTCAGAGAACATCTTAGGTTGGGCAGAATTTTTAAGAGGTATTCTTTTTTCAAACCAATTTTTAAAAAGAAAACCAGCTTATTGAAATACCCTCCACTTCTTCTCCCCTGAATCTTTACCTGACATAGGAAAAAAGAGTAAGAAATTGAGGGAGGCATGAGACTTTACTAAAAAGAAGCAGGCAAATGAACTTCTGTTCATTCTGTTATAATAAAGACACTGCTTCATGATTCACCTCTTGGCATTCCTAGCCTGCTCCACAATTTTCAGGTTGATGAGGAGAAAACCTAAAGCACATCACCAGTTGTTTACTGCTCAGAGCCAGAGATCTTAAGGCAAAAGCAAGTTAACCTACAGAACACTGAAACCTATTTCTGCTCAGCCAAATATTCCTTAATTTTCAGAGGGGGTGCACAAGAATCTTTAAGCTGTACCTACAACATAACAAGGACCTATGTTCATAGGGAGTCATATGGCTAAGGCAATGAAATGAGTAAAATAAAAATAAATTAAGCAACTAGTTGCTGTTAAAGATTTTCAGGACAAGTAGAAAATATAAAGCTTTGGATTACAGAGAGAACTCCTTGGTTTCTTTAATTCAGGGGGGAAATAAAAGGAAAAAAAATGGCATATAAGTTGTTAGAGAGATATGAGCCCATGGATTGCTTTATTATAATAGGATATACAAATTGTGCAGTGACTTCTACCAAAAAATACTCTGAACACACTTTTCATTTAGTTTTAGTGTTCCATTTTATTAAAAACCTGGCCCACATTCCCTTTTCAATACATGGGTAGTTTTCCCCTTCAGATATTTTGATTATGCATTAGTATGACCTACTGAAGCTGAGAGAGTAAGAGAGGTATAAAGTTGGCAGCAGAGAAATGAGGTCCAAGTCCATTATTCTTAGTTATATCACTGTAAGAAACAGCTGACAAGTCTGTCAGTACATCAAATATGTGCTTGCTGGGCACTGAGCTGCAGTAAAGGTTGTGTTTGCAATGTTTTGATGGCAGCCAGCACTTAGACCCTCTTGGAGGGATAAGCAGGAAGGGAAGGGGAGCTAAACCATCTTGCTCCTGCCAATGAGCCCAATATCCAGCAAAATCTGCCATGGGCTCTTCTCATCAAAACATAGCAAGATCCAGATCACACCCAGCATCAAGGTCTCTTAAGCAGCATGTGGGGGATAAGGGAGAATTTTTTTCCATCAGTGTAAGAAAATCTATAGCTCAGAGCCTGCAATACAAACTCAGCAGTCCTTCAAGTCCAGTCATTCAGCATGACATGGGCTGGCAAGGAGTGGTCACTTATGCCAGGAGAGCCAACCCTTCCCTGCTGCAGCACATGATCAGCAGGCATTGGCATCCACATTGCGGAGTCCATAAAAACTGACCAGTTATCAGCAATGCTCACAGCAAAGGGCAGGAATACTGGACTTGTGGTTGCAATGCCACTCAGAAAACAAACATGGCAAGTTGTTAAAGATGACCACTTTTTGAGGCTACACCAATCTATTGTTACCAAACAGCCAAACTGTGGCTTTGCAAAGAGGGAAAGCAAAGTGACTTAGGTGGTTTGGGGGGTGACCTACAACAGAGAGACCTGGTCCATGTGGGTTATGGAGAGGGGAGGACAGGGAAAGCAAGTATGGTGATGCAGAGGATCTGAAAGTGAAAGCAGACAAGACAGAAAACTGGTTGGGTATTTTCCTTCTCATGAAAGGCTTCTCAGCTGACAAAAGAGCCGTTAACAACCTGTCTTGGGGTGACCTTATGATGTGTATCCCATATTGCTGCCTATGCCCAGAAATTAATTTTGTGCCTTTCTATGCCTCTAAACTGAGCCTGAGAGGGGGAAGGAAAAACTGAGCAAAGCTTTTTCAAAGCAGTTTGCAGCTTGTTCAAGGTCACACACAGCTAGCAATTTATTTCCAGCTGCGGCAGGGGAGGGAGGAAGCACCCGGCTTGCTGTTTCCCAAGGACAGTTTTTTTGGCCAGTGGTTCAGCTGCTTTTTCTCCGGAGAGAGACTGAGAGTTGAATTTTTCCTTCCCTGGAATTTCAGATTTTTCTCCCTTTTCTACTGGACTGCTTGATTGCTTTAACATCAGAGCTTTAACAACGGGAGGACTTTCCACTGGGCACACAGGGCCTGGCCCTGGGCCAAGTCCCAGCTCTGAGGAGACCAAAGGGAGGACTCTAACACTTTCCCAGGTTTTTTCTCCACAGCGAGAGATTTTATTATTTAGCATTATTATCCTTTCCCCATGTGTTTGTTAAATAAATAGCTTTTATCTCTTTCACTTTCCTTTGAGGAAAATTTATTTTCCCCGAACCTGGTGGGGGAGGGGTGGTGAGCTGCCTTCTCTCAGAGGATATATTTCTAAATTTGGCCAAACTGGAACACAACCACACAGCTGGTGTTTCACCTAAATTGCATGAATATGGAAGACGAATGAACACATAAAAGTGACATTGTAGGTGAAGCAAGAGGAGGTGAAGATGTCAGAGAAGAGACTCAAAAAACATAATGCAAACTATTACCTACATGTCTTCTGTCACAAAAAGCAAACACAGGTTGATTTACAAGCCTTAGATTAAAAGGTCTTGAAGACCTATTGTGTTTTATTCCAGTTGCATGCTGACCTCATTAGCACAGTTTGTGAGCATCCCGGGGGAGAATTAATAATGCGACTAATACCTGTCAAGACATGCTGGGCTCTCACAGATTTTAACGCACCAATTTATATGCTTTGACATTAATTAAAAAGTTTGCCTTCCTTATTCTGTGTGGAATCAGCTAAATCCAAAATTACAGAGAGAGAATGTGGAATCTTCAGAATGTGCTCATGTAAATCCACACATACTAAATTTTTCAAGTATTTAAGTACATGATCATTCCAGGTTCTTCTGTTAAAGATTAGTATATTTGATCATAGCTAATGTTTTTGCAGTAATTTACTGGATGTTTAAATTTAAGAAGTGTCCTACACAACATGAGATGACTGACAGAAAGATTCACAACTACATCTGTCAGACATGGTATCATGGTTGACTAATCCTGCAAATGAGTTAAGTGCCACTGAATTAAAGTGATTTAGTTTCTTACAAGAAGGAATTCTAAAAAACATGGTATCATTGAAATTATGAAGTCCTTAAACACAGCACAATCCTCGTGCTCACCTTTGTACATATTTAAAGAGAGATTCACCTCATTTAACAAAATTCAGAACACAATTTGCCTGAAAAACATTTCCAACAATCCCCAATCTACATCAACACTTACAAGTAAGGACAGCAGAGGGAACATGTGACTGAGGTATCCACTACCATGTCCATTTAAGTTTCACCAAACAACAGCTATATACAGCACTTGAAGTAGCCAAAGTTTCATCATATACAAGCTCCTGTTCCACAGCAAAACATGTTATTATCCCAGTCAGTCATGTTTCCACAGCCCTTAGTATCATTATTTGCTCTGTTGAAGTCTATGCCTCTTACTGTAATGCTTAAAAAAAAAGCATAGTAGAACAAACATTAAAAACCTGCTATTCATATGATCTGTCAAATTGCTGATTTTAATACAAAAACTACCAGTGACTTCAATGTGGCCAGCATTTTATTAGACGTTGTGCACTGCTATTCTGTTCCCCAGTAAGAGATGTTCATTATGCGTATTGCTTTTATTGGGAATGAAACAGAAATCATGAACATTATACTTAAATCAAAGCAATCTGAAATAAGGCAGGTGTCTAAAAACATCTTAACCACCTATGTAGCTACCAAGAAGTAAAATACTAATATGGAGAACATAAATGCATACAACTAAAATCAAACAATGCAAAGCAAACCACCATGCCAAGATGAAGTGCCAGGATAGAAAAGATTGAATTATTTTCAAATTAACCAAATTAATTTACAGGTACAGTGAAGGAGAGGTGTTTAAAGTATTGGAGATCATCTGATGATTTATTTACTGTATTTAGGCCATTTTGATATCCCAAAAGAAGGGGCACTACTTGTGAATCCCAGGTCTCCTACCCGCCTTCACTTTGCAAGACTGGCTTATCCAGAGGGCTTGGCCAAAACTCTCCTTTTAAAACCAGTTGCATGTCCAGAGTTAAGAGTGGGTTTGTGACCTTCTTTGCCAAAATCATCACTGGGCCCAAAAAACTCTCCCTAAACCCCATCAAAATTTGATGAAACTTTGTGAGGGAATAGTGTTCTCCACATGCACCATCTAATTCAGACTTCCCTGGTGATACCTTGGTAACCAAAAATAACTACAACATTAATTTTAATTAAGTCGGGTTTAAATGTTGATGGATATTCAGGGATTTCCACACTGGTTAGGGTCTTAAATACTATGAGCAACAACTATTCTTTGAGAAACAGAAAACAAAGGCTTTCAAATGGAAAAATATTAAAAAATTGTTTGGGCCATTTTCAATGCAAAATGCGTTACTTTCATTTTGGGGGAAGGAAAGCTTTCTTCTTCAATTTGTTGAACTTGGTTTTAAAATTACATGGTGTTCACTGCCTCCAGGGGACCATGTGTCTGACCCTCTTCTCTCAAGTGCACCATGCACCAGAGTGGGATTTTGTTGCTGCTGTTTTAATTCAGCACATTCTGCATGTCAAATATTTTAAATTAAGTTAAACTGATGCAAAATTAAAATATTTCACTTCAATTTTCCCATGGACACTTTAATTTTATATAAAGGCTTACTTGGAGAAACCCTGGAGAGAGGCACAAGCCAATTCCAAAAACACCAGCCAGAACTCATGCAGAAACGTCATCTGCTCTTTCATCCTTGTGCATTTCTCATTTCAGCAATCTTAATTTACTTTCCACAGATGACGCCTTAAGTGAAAATTAATACTACTGCTTTATGATTAAAACAATTAGCCAGCTTGCACTTTCTCAGTGTGCAACTGATTAATTAAGTGCATTGATTATAGAGACAAATAAATGCTGCAGACAATGAGTGGCTGTTAGCTTGCAAAGTGAGTATCTTTGGCACCATCTCATGTTGCTTGCACACCAGGCATGCATTTAACTTGAAAATTCCCCTTTCAGGTGGTTCTAATACAGAATAAAGCTGGAAACTTTTTGAAGCATACATTGATCTGAAAATATTCTCGGGCAAATGCAACTACAATATGTGAGTATCTTTTGATTCCAAAGGAACAGTGTTTTGAGGCTATTTTATATCCAGTATAAATCAGTGCATCCCCCTGGAGAGGCCAACATCAGCAGAGTGGTGCCAACTTCAGCTGCATGGATGGTACTAAGCAACAAGTCCCAGGTCTTGTCAAGCATTCAGGGTCCAGATATCTTAAAATGGGCTTTAGCAAAGCCATTCACATAACTTTCAGTGGAAGAAATCCAGTTTTCAGCTGTAAACACAGGTCTGTGACACAAATCATCTCTCCATAAGGCAATCACACCTCCCTCACAAATCACAGCCTCTTTTGCAGAAAAAGCCTCTTTCTGTGCCCTCTGGCCATATGAAATAATCCAGAGGAGAAACAGTCTTCAAATTCTTTTTTGCTGTTCCATCTTTTTAATCAAGTTGAAAGCTAGAGGGTTGTGGTAACATCTACGATTATAGAAAATTTTTATCTTTCATTAAATAGGAAGACCCTGACATATCCTTTACACAGGCTTCTCTCCCCCAGTGCTCAAGTTAAGCAGCAATAAGGTACAGAGCAAAGGGACTGTACAGTCATCGTATTTAGAGTTTAATACATGAGCACCAATGACATGTACCTTTACAAACAGTTACTGTTGGGAGCAGGGAAGAACTGTTTGTAGGAGCCCATTACGTTTTCCAATATTTGAAGCATTTTCTGTACGTGACTAATTCAGGACACCCTGCCAGGTACACTAAGAACCTTATATGCCTGGGTGATATGATCAGAGAAGGCATAATCTCTTTTTAGCTTTTAATATGTTCTCAGAAAAAAAAAAAAAACAGATTGCACAGAACATAGAAATGAGCCCACAAATTGATCCTGCACAGAATAACAGAAAAAATAGACATGTCTGAAAGAGAGAATTTGTTCTCTTCCCAGTAACTTCTAATTTTTGCCAGTGAAATTTCATTGTCATGCATGTCCTGAATAATCATTCTAAATGCTAAAACCAGCCCCTGAGCTGCCAGAAGCCACCTGAGCAGCATAAATAGCCCAACAGAAGGCCACCAGTTTTGATTGCTAAGGCATCAGTCAGCCTGGCATTTAAAACATTTGATCCATCCTTCCATCCTGACAAAAGAGAGGCTTCATTCTGTCTCAGCAATTTCTTGAAGTAGATTGTGGCATAAATTTCATCAACACCCTTCCTCCATCAGTGTTCCAACTGAATTTTTGGTGCTAGCAGAAGGATGTATTGTGACTTTGTCCCAGGGTTTGGCTGATAATTTTTAGGTTTTATGATAGTGTTCATTTTAGAAAACCTATTAGCAAGAACCCAACTCCAAATAGCACCAAAAAAACGAAAAGAAACCAACCAAGCTGTGCCAGTTTGGACAAATTCAGAGGAAAAGATCCTCTGATAGAAGGCAGGTTACAACCAGGTTCAGGGGGGAAAAAAAAATTTCTTGGAAGAAAGTGAAAGAGATAAAAAACCTATTTATTTAACAAACACACGGGAAAAGGATAATAATGATAAGTAATAAAACCTCTTGCTGTGGAGAGAAACCTGGGAAGATTTCAGAGTCCTTCTGTAGATGTGGTCTCTCTCCTCCTCCTCGGAGCTGGGTTGTGGGCCCATCTCCAGGGCCTTGGCGGAAAATTCTCCCAATGTATTCTGATGTTGAAACAGTCCAGAAGAGAAGAAGGGAAAAAAAAAAGTCCCAGGAAAACAAAGTTAAACTCTCTGTCTCCCTCCGGAGAAAAGGAGCCGAAAGCTGGCTGAAAAGCAAGAAGGCTGCTTCCTCCGCTCTTGCTGCAGCCGCAGCAGAATGCAGAGGAGTATGCATCTGTGTTCTTGAACAACTGCTTTGAAAAGTTCACTCGTTTTTTTTCTCTCTCCCCCCTCTCAGGCTCAGTTTAAAGGAACAGAAAGGCACAAAGTTAATTTCTGGGCATAGAGCAGCGACAGGGGATACACATCATGAAGTCACCCCAAGACACAAGCCCAAATATAATTTGTGATGTGCTGACACAAGTTTATTCTGTTCTTTATTTTTTTATAACAAATGTTTTTTAACATTACAATTAAAAATAGGTGCTAGCAATGATGGTCAGCACACAGAGTTTGCCCATAAAATACCTTTGATGTATCAGAAGCAAAGGTTTATTGAAATGAAGTGTCTATTGCACATGCTCAATAGCCCTTTGAAATGCAGTAGGAAATGGCAGTGTAACTGTCTCAGGATCTTTTGAAAATCATGCCATGGGAATCAGATCTCATAAAGCTGCCTGAAATCATTCCCTGACACTAGGCCAGTATGAACCTAACTCTGCTATGGTTTGGCTTTACAATCCCTGAGGATTCCCTGGGTTGATATTAATGTCAGTGCAGAGACAGTGGGAGCTCTTCAATGTCTTCAGAGTATTTCCAACAAATTCTGCTCTTAGAAGGGTAACATTTTTCTCCCCACCAGTTATACGTGGACTCTACTGGACTCAGGAAAAAAAATCAGCTGGGATTTTGGGGTGGAAGGGTGGTGGGTCACCAAGGCCAAAGCAGTGTGGTTCAATAAATGTCAGTGGAGCTTTGTCAACTCTACAAAATCCCACAACTAAGGCCCCACAGATTTTAGTGGAGATACTGATGGTTTGTACTGGCAAATCATTGAGATCAGGCTCATGGCTGCCAGAACAGTTTGCTGGTCCTTTTTGTGGTGTGCAGGGAGGCCAAAGCATACTCAGAAGTTCATGCTAATGAAGGGAAACCAGACTTTCTTACAGTAAGAAGATCCTTCATGCTGTTGCTATGCTTTGCTGATCATATTGCAGTGTGAAATTTATTGCCTGTACTATTTCTTATTTCTTTTGTGGCTGTAAAACTTACTCAATTATGTTTTTGTTCCTCTAGCAAACAATGGCAAATGCAGCTCAGAACAGAAGCGGGACATTTCCCTGTTTCACTACTTATGTGGTAAAATAATTATTCCAAAAATATGCTCCCACTTGCCTCTCAGCAAGGCAGGGGGAGCCGTTATAGTATTGGCTGGAGACAAGCTACCAAAAGTTATGAGAGAGGGACTGCTTTGTGTTTGGAGATGCTGACAAAGTGGAAAGAGAAGACAGGTAAGACCATCTACTGTTCACATCTGAATGAGAAATGGTAGATGACAGAAAACTGACTAACCCTGAGGTAGATCCAAAAAGTCTTCCCTCATTGCTTACATAGGGCCTTTCCTGTGTACAGTTCGAGTGACAGCTGGCAAGGACCTTGGAAGGTAAGGCTGCACCATAAGTACTCATAGTACAGAGAAGAGAGGAGTGTTGGAGTTACTGAGCCAACAGCTGGGGCAGCTGGTGGGCCAGAGAGCCCTGAAATAGCAAAGGCCTGCTGGTGGAAAAACTCAGTATTTGAGACACCACTCTCACCTTTGTGTGAGTAAAGGAAAATCTCCTCCCACAATTCCTTGCGGATGAAATGTAACCTTATACACTCCCCAGACCCTGATTGAAGAAAACTACCTCTCCCAGCAGCCTGTGTGGTTGCATACCTGACCTGGTCCCCCGCTCCGCCTCTTCCCTCTGCTCATTGGTTCCTTTCCCTGGTCCCGCCTGTGTACCGCCCCCGTGCCCTCAGATCACTGGTTCTGTAACACTATGTAAACCTGATCACGAACTCGATTTGTCCTCTCTCGCGTCTGGTTCCGTCTGCGGAGGATGAAGTAAACGTCGTCTGTGGAACGCGCCATGCAGAGGGCCCTTCTTGGCTCCTTATCTCGGTAATATTGAGCTTTTCTGGCTTAAGTGTGTGTGTGTGTGTGTGTGCGCGCGCGTGTGTCCGCAGAGCTAAACATCTGCGCGGGGCTGCAAGGAGAAGCTTGCTGGTGGCTATACTGCCGCACCCGAGCGGCCTTGCGCCCCAGACGGTTGTAGGGAACACAGCAGCGATCTCCCTATCGCCCTAACACCACACACTTTCATAGAGGAGGTTTGGGGAAGGCCAGCAATGAAGCACTGCTCATGTTGATGCTTGTTTGCACATGTTACATCTGTGCAATTCTACAGAATTCAAAATCTTTTAAATTACTGTCTATTACTAAGAATTGCTGATTGATTCTCATTCTACCTGTATCAATACTTTGTGTAAATGTTACCTACTCACATAGTTTTCCAATTTTCCTAAAGTGTTCTTGTTCTTTCTCTCCCTAGGTTTTTTGAAACAAGCTTTCAGCTTCAGGCACAGTTCAGACGCTGAAACCAGAAATTTTTTACTCCTGGCATGAGTCTCTTGGTGGGATCCTGATTTTTCTAACTACTGCTAATCAGGGACAAATCCTCTTATAGGAGATGATCAGCTCCCCGCTGCTCTAAGTGGAATAATGCTGCTACACTGACCTTCACCAGCAGACAGTGACCAAGGATAAAATACCACAATAAAAAACTGGTATCAGCGAGAGCTCAGCTTATGTTTCTGTTTGTGGCACAACAAATCTCCATTTGGTTAGTTTTTTCTTTAAAATAGTTTGCTATGTCCATCCCCAACAGCTGCTTTTTTCCGTTTTTATTAGACGTATCTCAGATGTAGCCCCTGTAACTTGACTTTTCTTTCTCACTCAGATGCTTGGAGAAGTCAGTCCTGAAAATTGCTAGCTTTATATGTACATTATGATTTGAAATCAAACCATGGTATACATTAGGCCCCAGCTTTTTAATTATCAGTCCATAATGAAGGGCTGTCTTTGCAGTGTAAAAAGTAATTTCCTGAAGGTTTCCAAGGTTCCCTGCAGGGTTTCCAAGGCTTGGAAGAAAATATAGATCATTTGACCATGAGTCTCTCCATGTTCACAGTGTAGAATGGAAAATTCCAGCTTTGCCATAACCGCCTGATCCCTGAAAAGCAAGTAGCTATATACACAGCAAGCCAGGAGGCAATGCTGGGAGAGCAGTCCACCCACACCATGAGCAGGCACATGTCTTTCCATGTATATAAAGAGCATTAAAACCAGAAATGGATGATTCAAGCAGTAAATCTTAAAAAACTACAAAGAAAAATATGGATGGAAGTGCACTCCATATGAGAGGACAAAGTTCAGCAGTTTTAAGAGACAATACAAAGTTTTCTTTAGAAAGACCTGTCTCTTCCCTGGCCCTGCATTTCATCTAAGTGCTAACCTCCATTAAACTATTCAAGCAAGAAAACCAGAAAGTCAAAATCATAGAAGCCAAATTAAACTGAGGAACCAATGCCAAGGTTTTACACTTGAAAATGCTCAACTGCCAAACCCACCACCTTTGAGAGACTTTCTAATTGCTCCCAGTTTTCCAAATAAGATGTACAGACACTGCTAGGGTATGCAGGCTTTTCTACAATCAAGAAGCTTTTTATTTCCTAAAAATAAACAATAGAACTTCAGAGAAAGCTGCCCCAAAGTGCAGATGTAGTGAAACACCAAGAATGTGGTACAGGAGCTGTACAAAGATGACTATAAGAGCTATGCCAGCCTGAAGCAAGTTAACGACTCACTCCTTAAGAGACTCAATTCACTGCCTTTTTACATCTAAACTGATCTTTTCTTCAGCAGAATTTAAGTCCTCATCTTCAGTTCACGCCCAAATTACTACCTACTGGGAAAAAGGCCCCCATGGCCTCTTGAGAGACAGCAGATGCTTCCAGAGCAGGAACTCCTGGGGCCCAAGGAGGCCCGTGCAGCCTCGCAGGGAGAGGCAAAGTACAGCTGAAACAAGCCCTGCACTCACTCTGCTGTGGTTCGGCAAGGGAGGTGATGGCACGGTTTAGCAGCAGGAGAAGGAGTCACCCTGTCCCTATCCAGCCACCTCTCAAACACAGCACTGTGACAGCCCAGGACCATAGACCTCATGTGATAAGTCCTATTTTTGAATTTCAGTATTAAATCATTGAGGTCTTACCTCCTACAAGATCTTTCGGATGGGGTTTCTTCTGCTCCTTTAATGACTGTCTTACCAACCAGTCATTTGCTTCTGCATTTTGCATCAATCAGCTAATCTTCTCTTTTCCCTCCACAGCCTGATCACTGCTCCACTACAGAACCTCTCCTCACTTGGACAAAGTCACTTCTACACAAATCTTTTAAGATCCTCAGTTTCACAGTGTCCTTACAAGTCTTCCATGACTGCCATTAAAGGTTTGCCATTCCCAGACAGTTTTTCTTTCCAATTTTCATCCCAGTATCTCTTAACTCTCAGATTTCTCTCCAGCTCCATTATTTTGGATTTCTATCATCATGTCTGTGCATTGTCTTTCTCTGTGTCGTTTTCCATACTCACTATTGCCACTCTAAAACCAATATATTTCTACTAAGCCTGACAAATATTTATCCATCACACAGAACATATTTTGGAATTAAAAGAGAAAACACTATATTACAGCAGAATCTAGTTTTGGTTTCTGGGCGTGATCCTAGATTCACTGCTAACAATGGAACTGTTATATCAGGCATGTTGTGCAGACTTTTTGCTTGTTTATTTGAAACATGATTTTTAGAAACAGAATATTCCCACATACTTTGTCCACACCTGCTGCTGAAACGTGAGTGTAGAGCGTGTGCTTTGTCCACATCACAAGCTAGAACATACACAGCACAATTCCTGCAAAGAAAAAGGCTGCTTTTTACAAACTTTTTTATTTCTATCAATTTATGGGAATATTCTACTGAGTTATTTCACTTAGGAGAGAATTCTGCAGTCAGGGCATAGGGTTTAATTAGCTGCCATCAAGTTATTAAGCCAGTTCATAAGGCGTGAAACTGGCTAATCCGCATTCTGTGGTCAGCTGTTTCCCACATTCCTTCTCCAAAGCAAACACCTTCTATATCCACTTATTATTTACCAAATGTGCTTTGTTACTTGCAACATAAATAGGTTTTCATCCTGTGTGTTATTATTTTCCAAACTGCGAGTATGTAAAAATTACTTTCTCATTTTGGAGCTGTTCTATCCAAATGGCTGATATTTTTTTCCAAAATCTCCAGCTCTCCTTGTTCCTCTTTTCATTTGATTGCAATTGCAAACTAAACCACATTGCTCAGCTGAAGCAGCCTGGGCTTCCCTCAGGAAGGGATCTGCAGGCACCAGGAGATAGGAGTGCTAGTGCCAATGGAGGGTTGGAGAGAGACAAAGTGTTAAGAAATGCAAAAACCCTCTAGTCCAAAGGTCTGAATCCTGAGGTAGGTTTGAGGAACAAACAATTTCCATAGCATGTGCTGAGAATACACAATCTGCCGTGCATATGCTTTGAAGCACTGGATCAAAACACCTGTTACAAGGGAATCAAACTGTTCCTGGAGGTTTCAAAGGCTAATACATGCCTTGCTGCAGCCCACAGCTCCATGGCCCTCCAAGTGATAGGGGCATTCTGCATCTTAATAGCAGGACTTAGAGCCAATTCACAGGTTACTAATTTCTGTCCTAAATCCAATATTGCAAGCTGGAGCTTATTGAATGTGACACAGGACTGTCATTCCTCCACCAAGAGCCTTGTCACGTTTCCATTCCTTGCACAGGCAGTCCCATTTTCAGTCTACTTCTTTCAATGGAAAATGTATCACCACTAAGATCAGGAGTCCAGCTGTACTGCTGTTCTACTCCCTATTTAAAATTTTGTAGCAGAAGGACTATAATAATAAGAAAATCCACATGTTACAGAAAAGGTCAGCATGAACTTACGTAGTTTGATGCAAGATCTGGATGCAGATAATCAATTCCTGCAATAAAACAATGACAGAACAGAAACCAAAGGTTAAGAGTTTCAAAAAAGATTTTCTAATGATCACAGAACAAGATTCCTTTACGACCACAGGAAAATAATCATGCCAAATAATGCAACTGATTGAAGTGAGATTCCAGTTTTAAAATGTGCACTTTTCAATCAGTTATGTCAAAATCCAGATGCTGATTGAAAAAGTGAGCTGAATGACAAAGTTTACTGTTTTGTAGACTAGATCACATTTACTTATAAGGATTAGTTTAAATGACAATTTATCTTTGTATGAGTTTTGTCATCTCAAAGCATACCAAAACTAACAAGATTGGTAAGCACTGGATCAGTACAGGATAGAAAAACGTGTGCTTTTAACCACTGAAAATTGTAAACTAAGTAGAAAACTACCTAGAGTAGACTTGGGGTGATCACTAAGGCAAACATTTCAGATTATGTGCATGAAAGAGAACTTTTAATATTGAATTAAACCATTTTAGCAAATACCTGTGCATAGGCTTCACATTTTGGTAGCATGCTAAAGATTCTAACAAAGCACTGATGTGTAATATACTCATTTTATTGCATGGCATCTTTCTACACATGGCAAATGTACAAATCCCAGGGGATGGTGTAACAGAGGCAGCAGATCTACACTCAGATGGGATAAGATGACCTATTACATAGCCAGTTAAAGCATACAAAGAAGTGGTCACCAATCTCATGTTACATTTTCATCATCACGACTATCCTGTTTTTCCAACCACCTCACCACTATAGGTTATATTTTATTTGCAAGGAGAATGCCATATTATCATAGTTATTCTGATGAAAAGATTACTTCTCATTTTGTAGGGTCCTTATTACTCATTAGGAAACCCTTGTTACTGATCCACATGGTAGATGGACAATAAAAATCTCAGTGAAGAATCCTGTTATTCAGGCCCTCTTTTTTAGAGTTACTGGAAACAAATGATAAGGCAAATTACTCCCTTCTCTAAAAGCTGTATCTGATGGACCATCACTTTTATTGATGCGAAACTCAAATAGTTTGCCATCATTCCCATCGCAGTCATGCCTTGCTAATCTGAAAGCCAAGTCCTGCCTCTGTGAGATCAGTCAAACTGTGACTCAAGAGATCATCTCTCAGATGAAATTGATCTTTCATCAGTACACAGATCAGGTTGCTCAAGGCCTTATCCAACCTGGCCTTGAACACTGCCACAACCTCCCTTGGCAACATGTTACAGTATCTCACCACCCCCATAGCAAAGAATTTCTTCCTAATATCCAGATGTCTGAGTTTACTTTCTTACTTCCACAAAAACCTTGCCATAGAAGTAAGCAGGTGAGGATAGATCCCAGCTGACCCTAGAAAACATATATGGATACAGACATTTTATTGATTTTTAGTATTATTCAGCCCCATTAAAGGAATATACTCAAAATTTATTACAAAGAAGAGTGTTGAGAGACTGCATGGAATTCCTGTACTTCAGCAAGAACACATAAGTAGAACAGCTGTAATTTCAACTATACCTTTTATATTCATCTTTCCTGAACTTAGTCTCAAATTAGTAATATATCTAATATGCAGATCTTTATTGGCATTCAGCACGAAAATGTTTAATTATTTCAGCTACCAGGTATGACTTTGAAAATAATGTAATCCAAAAAACATTTTCTTAAATGTTTTTTGCACAGCAATTACATCCTCCAGTCACTGCCTACAGAAGTTAAGGGGAGTTTTTCCTTAGGTTTAACAGCCATTACAGTGTGCCCTGGAAAATATCTGAGTGGTAATTGCAAGCTACTTTTTATGCTTGGATATCCACGCTTCAGTATCCCTATCTTTGTATCATATTTTCCCTGAAGATCTCAAAAGTATTTATGTAGGCTGGTAGTCTCACCACTACAAGCAATCAATTACTACTTTTTAATCTTTTTTTTACTTCAATTAGATGAAAAAAGTCTACTTTAAAGTATTAAATTAACACTCAGTCTTCACTTACCATCATCCATAATTCCTATGGTTACTCCCTTCCCTGTGTATCCCAGCTCCCATGCTTCAGCTACATTAAGGTCAAGTCCAGGAGTCCCATCTGCTTGACCAGTGTTAATCTAATACATCAGTGAAAAAGAAAAACAGCTTTATTTACTTGACTGATTTTTTCCTTTATGTCTTTGCATGTATATTTGGTATGGAAAATATATCTCATGTTTTGGAGTACACATCTGTCCATAATCATATCTACTGCAATAATGCAGCTGTAAAAAAAAGAAAAAACCTGAAAAAATCCAATACTGGCAAAATTCAAGATTTTGTGGTTTATAAGATTTGGTTAAACACTGAATTTTCTGAACCCTAAAAAAGGACTTTTCTACTTAACATGTCAGGCCAGTGGGTCAATCCAGGAAAAAAGTTAGATCAATTGATTTTATAGAGGACTTTTTTATGAGCAGGAAGTGCTTTCTTCTTGAAAGCAAGGATCTACTGTATAGCTTCCTAAATTGTTGTTATTTTTAGCATTGCAACATTTTGATTAACTACCAGAAAATAAGTGAATTAATTCTCACTTTAGTTTATGGACTCATCAAGGATAAAATCCCATCCACACTAATGTGCCCCCATTCATTTGAAAACTCTTGCCTTAAAAACATGGAAAAACTGCAGCCATATTGGATGGATTAATGAAATGTAAGAAATTGATTAAGAGGAAAAAACATTACTCTTAAGCAAAAATACCCTTCTTAATTTAACAAGGCAGTACTGCATTTACTGAGTATTTCATCATAAATATGTTGCAACAATGTAACTGACCAGAAATACTTTATCAACTTTTTAAATAAAAAAAAAAAATTCGTTTCAAAGTAAAAATATAACTTTTCTTTTATGACTAAAGACTTCTCCCTCTAAAAAAACGAAACAGAAAAACTAAAATAATTTAGCAAAATATGAATTTCCTTTGACATTAGCTTAAACCAAAATTCATCAGTTTTCAGCTGTTCTGTTTTTGACAAAAGAAATTATATTCGAATTTCCATAAGAAAAGAAAAGCCTCAACTTTTTAGCAAACACTAGAATCTTTTGTTATAAGTCCATAACAATATTTTACCTGGCAACAGCTCAGAGACATGATTCATATGCAATTTTAGGGGTCACATCAGCACACCAGCAATGCCCACAGGACATCAATACAGTTCTCTTTCAAGCCTTTTAAGAATCTTTCCATTGACTGAAATGAAATTTTTCTCTTGAAATATGCTGGATCTTCCCAATATAAACGGCGTACAATTAAAACCAACACAACAGAGCCTTGGATCCATACCCAAGTCCTCATGGTGCATTGGGAAAGAACTGTTGGAAAACACTGCAACTGCACAGAATGGCTTGGATAACATTTATTTAGTTATGATTACTGTGATTTTCTCTCAAAACTTACCAGGTACCACTGCTTTGTAAATAAAGGATCATTCATGTTGATGTCAATGTCATTGATGTCTCTATATCCTCGCTTCCTTCTGCTGAAGCCCTCCTGTTGCACAGCTTTCCTCACCTGGAAGGGTTAATTTTTACATCTTTAGCTCAGCATTCTTGACACACATAAAAAGCTTTTTTTAGACTTGTTTTCATGAGAGATAAGGGTTATGAAAACACACTATATGTGTCTGTGTCATTCATTTGCAACTTCTAAACCAGGGAATTCCAGTCTATAAAGAGGGAGAAAGCTCCAGGACTACTGCAGCAGCTGTGAGGGGAAGACTCCCCCAGAGTGTCCTATCTGGAGAAACACTCAGCTTGAATATGTTTTAGACACCAAACAATCAGCATAAGGGTGAGCACCTCTCCAGGCATCATTATTATCATGGGTCTTCTTGCCATAGGGCTGTTGTTTTGTTTTGTTTTGTTTTTTGTTTTATTGCCACCGAAAGAGAAGCTAAAATTATTCAACTAATTCCAACTATGTCACAGCTCCAAGCTGTATACATTTAATCAAATCACGATGCAGTTCTCAACCACACTTCTACTTTTTCAGATTTTTCTTCAGGGCATTATCAGATTATTGGATAGCCTTTCCTGCCTGAGAGGGACCAATCTGATTTTCATTTATGCCTCAACATATGTTATACATGAGGTGAAGGGATTCCTATACGGGCTGTACACGTGCTGGCAGCCCTGTCCCCAGGGAGACTTCACCTGGCAGCCAGTCAGGGGAGAAAGAGCTTGCACGATCAGGCTGCAAGCAACCCCCCACTTGCAGGCAGAGCAGAGCCGCAGATGCCCGGGAAAAAAATGCCCGGGAAGTCGGGCTATGGGAGGAGCTTTAGCAGATAAAAGCAGTGAACTGCGACACAACCGGGGGCCATTTTTTACTTTGGGTTTCTTGCAGGGAGCAAGGACCGCCCCCGGAGGGTTAGCTTGGCCACCCTCCCTCCCTCACCTTTTTCTCTCTGCGGTCCTGCTTCTTCCCTAGCTGTCTTCTCTGTCCGCACCCTGTCCCGCTCTGCTTCGCCACTTCCCCCCGAGGCAGCTTGTCGCCGCGACAACCTAGTACTCCACTGCTTCCCTGACAGGGCAGACGGTGCCTGTAGCCAGCCCGCAGCCGCCGCCGCCCGCAGCCACCATGCCCCAACCCTGAGAACCCGCAGCTGCTCCAGGAGTGCGTCCTGAAATGACTGAGCGACTTGTCTTTACAAACAAGCTGTGGGCCTGCTGGAAGATAAAACTAGTACTGAGAGATAAAAGAAACAATGGGAAGGATTCCACTGATTGATGAATGGAAAGAAAGAGATTTGTCTTTACAAATAAACTATAGGTCTGCTGATAAATGAAGTTGGATATTGAGAGATGAAAGAAACAATGAGAAGAACCATAAGAATTAATATAAAGGCGGGGTTATACATTAGAAGGGAGTCTTAGGCGTTTCGGGAAGTCTGTACCTCTCAAGTACCTCAGCCAATGGGGAAAGAGAGAGGGAAATGCGGTCAAGAAATTAAGAGAAATAGGAGGCTGCGCCCTCCAAAAATTTGAGAGACCCCAGGGGAAATGCCCCATGGCCTCTCCCTTTATTCAAATAAAGTAACAAGACTCCTCTGTCTCCATTTTGGACACAAACCTCTGGTGTTTGTGGATTCGTTTTCCTGACAGTCTGTAGGTACAGCAGCCTGTTCTCCGCTGACGGAAGGGACACGGAGCCTGCTGCTGCTTGGAAATCATGCCTAGCCCACCATGGGAGCCATGCGGACTCATCGCAGCTTGCGACATGCATGCTCCATCTGCTGAGCTGACAACGACATAGTGCCCAGGGTTCTTGCAGTAACGCTGTCCCTGTCTTCTGTTTCTTTCTCCGTATCTCTTTTTCCCCTCTCTGCTCTCTTTTGTATCCTCTTTCAGTAGGAACACTTACCCTTTTTTATCAATGAACGATATAATGCTGCATTTGCGCTTTATTTTCGTCCGAGAAATCTATCAAAAAGAATCCCCCCCAACTCCCCTTTTTACAGCAGGACGGGACACTACCAAAGAAATTTTCTGGGAGAAAAAAACCTGGTGTTGTGAGCTTTCATCATAATTCTGAGGCTCTCAAAAATGTCCTGTAAAGTGATCTACTTTCATGCATTATCCTTCCAATAAATAAGTGATAAATAAATATACTGGCAAGAAAAAACTGTATAGCAAAAAAGCCACTAAACTGACCACACTGGCTGAAGTGTAGGATATGAAAATACAGGTTATGAAACACAAGTCGTCACAGTTTTTTAGAAATGCTTTTCTTTACGTACTGGAAATCCACAAAACATTTAAGGAAGCACTGCAGAATATAAGTTAAACATGCATATATCTTTGGAGGAAGGAACTTCAAATGTCAGACCATAATCACCTTATTTGTACCCATGTAAAAGAGCATTCCTAAAGGAGAAGACTCAGTGGTTGTAACTAGAGTTGTAACATTTACTAACATATTCACAGACCTTGCAAAAGTGCTGTCATCTTTGGCATACTCATTTTGTACTCTTCAGCCTAACACCTGGAAACAAGATAGCATGAAGAGTACCAACATTTAATTGTAAAAAAAAAAAAAAAAAGGAAAAGAAAAAATCTAGCCTTCTTGATCAAAGAGAAATGCTTAAAACCATAAATTAAGTACATGTTTAGGTGCAGCAAGAAAGCAGTAAGACCCCTAACATTTACTTAGGCATGTTCTTGAAAAGAATCTATGGTTATTAAATAAATATAATAACTCAGAGAACCACTTCTACATATGTGGCTTTGGCATTTTGGATTAAAAATGCATACATATGAGTTACACTGCTGTGTCATAGCAACCTATATATATATATATCTATATAGTGTCAGTCAAAATCAACAGAGGAGAAATTCATCCAAAGGTTCAATCAGATCTTAGGTCAGTTGAATCATTCTTGGAGGCGTCTTTCTGTCTCAGTTAATTAAAGCAGGAGCATAAAAGACAGTGCTTGGTGAGGTGTCTTAAGACAGAGATGAAACTGGGATCTAACTGATGGGGGCTAAAAGCTGTTTTCCTCACAGCTCTATTGTTTCATTATAACCCCAAAAACCTAATACCAATTCACAATGAGCAGGATGGGGCACAGCATGGCCTGAAAAGACAGTGTCAAAGGTTTCTAACAATCTACTTGTATGAATTTTAACTCCTTAACTAAAGGCCCCAAATGGTAAAATACTGAACTGGTGTTTTCATTTATATGTGTGTTCCCAACACTAGTGCAGGTTCTTTAGAAGTGGAATGGATTGAAAGTAAAGAAAAAACCTAATATGAAATAACCTCTTAAGAGGACAATGACTAAGCAGGACCCATACAAGGTGTACTTTGTGGCACCAGGTCGCTGTATACAGTAAAGAAATCACAGTGTTTGACAGTTCTAAGATAAAGCTCAGTGATGCCATGGAGACAGAGCGATCACCTGTCACTCTGCCTCCCCCCTCCCCAGTCTCACCCCTGCCTCTCTGCTCGCCACTGCAAACCCCAAGCTGTCACCACAGAACATAATTAGGAACAGAAGACTAGCCTCATTCACAGGGATGCAAGAGAAAAAGATTCCAGGCATTTGTGCTCCCACATAAGCTTGCTGGCTCTGCAGGACCTGCTGCATTAAGGCACTGAATTAGGATTTAGTACAAAAGGATTTTTACTAATTAAAAAGCAATGCTGGGGAGCCCTGGCTTGTCTTTAAGACAACGGGGAGGAAGAGGGGGAGCAATTTGCAGAAATAGCACAGGCTGTCTTCCCTGTTCAGTATCATCTCGTTTGTCTGATTTGTTCCATCTTCACAATACAACATAATGTATTTTTTGTAAAACATTAAAATTTCCTGAGACAAGGAAATACACTCCTCAAAGAGGCATAATCTTTGCTGAACTGAAAGCACTCTGCAGGCTTTTTTCTGAACGTTTCACTTGGAGAAAGGGCATACAGGATGTCACCATCCACAGACAGAACAGTCTCAGAAATTCTAGGACCTCTTCTTCACTACAAAAACAAAGGGGGTTTCCTCATTTTTGCAAATGACAGTAAGTCACACAATTGAATCCGGAAAAGATTACGCATTTTTGTCAAAAAAAAAAAAAAAAAGTTGAACGTTTTGGAAAAGGTCTTGGTAGTTTTTTCCATGAGCTACAAATTGCTTCAGTCAGTTGCCTTGTAACATGATCTTAACCAGCTCAAGGTAAGAACTTGCCTTTCTCCTCACAAATATGTGTTTAGAAAGCAATGAACCCAAGAACAGGTAACATCCATCTACTCCAGAAAAAAAGATCCCCAAAGAACAAACTTGGAAAATGATAATGCAAATCCAGTGATCCGGGTGGAAAACTGCCCATTTAGGGCTGCACACAGATGATTCAGCAAAATCCTAGTCTTCTAGCCAACTGGGTACCTACATTAGAAAAATGCTTTTCCTTCTGAGAAGGAAGTTCCTGCTTTCATAACTAGTCTAGATCAGGAGAGGGACTGCTTCTGATTCTGCTTCTATTTCATGGTTTTCTTCTGAAAGGAGAGTAGGCCTCCCCTGGACATCAGTAATGCTGAGGTGTCTTGGAGTGATTTTATGACCATACTGTGTTCCCCTATTGTCTGCTTCATGCCGAGAAATGGATCCTGTCAGCTGTAAGCTGGGTCCTAGGAAAGGAGGGGGGAAGCCAGGCGAATTCCTCAGCACAGTTTGTGTTCAAGGACACTGCACACACACTCCCCCGCGTTCTCACCGCTGCAGAGCCGAGGCAGCAGCTTCCTGCTTTTAGCTAGCCCGTTAGCTGAGGCAAGAGGTTTTTTTCCCAGGACTGCATACCGGCATACCGAAATCCTCCGGAACTTCTTCCTCCCCTGGAACTGTTCGGCCTAGCTGTGATCTGAGAACCAGATCGTCGGACCCCGTGGGCTGGCAGGCAGGCTGCGGGGACGCCGCATCCCAACCTCAGGAGGGGCCGAGCCAGCTACAGAGGGAACTCTAAATCCACCAGCTTTCTCCGCATCGAGGAAGTTTATTATCTGACATTACTCATATTTTTCCTGTGCCCTGCTGGCACTTTGTTAAATAAATAGGTTTTTTTCACTTTCATACAAGAAAATTCCTTTCGTAATTGGTGGGGGAGGGAGTGCCGAAACCTGCCTTTTCTTCAGAAAACATCCTGTTCACTTCAGGACGTTTCCTCCTAAATTTGTCTTAAACCAAGGCAAAAGACATTAAGTACCACATCACGGTTTCAAAAACACATGCAATAGAGAACGTCTGCATGTCCAACAGTAGTGTTATAAACATATATTATAATATTGGCTTCTCACAAAGTATAAAGGTAGATATTATATAATGTTAGAAATGCTTTTTGCTGCGTGGATGTAGTTTTCTCTCTTTTTAGCAAGAATGTTAGCAAGTGTGAGCAAGTGTCATAGGTTAGCAAGCATGGTCCCGGAAGGGATATCCTTGCTAAGGAGTGCTTACAGCTTCCTCTGGGACCTGATAGAACCTATCAGCTGGCCAGTCTGAATATGGACAATTCTTTAAGCCACTTAAAGTTGTGACTGCCTCTGTGATACACACTTAAGAATAGACAAACTTCCCCCCAAGCTCTCTCTCGTTTCCGGCGCTGGGACAGGTGGCTGCAGGCCCCGTGCGGGGGCCAGCAGGCCTGGCCAGGCCCTGCTTGGGCCAGGCCGGGCCGGGCCACAGCCAGCCTGGAGCCATGAGCCTGTTCCAGCCGTGGAACTCCCCCCCCCTACTGCCTTGCTGTGGGCGGCCAGGGCGGGGGGCTCGGAACCACCCCCCTCCACTGCGGCCAAGATTTCAGCAAAGCGGCACCTCTGTCCGGCAGAGGTCAGGTGACCAACAGCGATAAGCCACATTCCAGCTGCAAGGCCGAGGTGAGATTAACCCTTTTATCGCTGTGAAGAGCTGAAAACCTGAGGGAAGAGAAAGAGGAGATGCTTAAAGCTGAAATTCTGTTGTGAAGCTATGATATGTCAGAGTATCCCATTGTAATTTCATGGAGATATGGGGGGTGGAGTGTTCAACTCGTAAGCAAAAGCACCTGCGCTGAGATAGGCAAATGCTGATGCAGCTGTAATTTCATGAGAAGTTTGGACAGAGAGAGATGAACCAGATGAACCAGATGAGGACTTTTGCTCCAAATGGGAAAGGAGAAAAACCTCAATTCCTAGAGATGCTCCCAGAGATAGTTCTAATGATGAAGATGAGGAAGACCCTTTGCTCCCAGGGAAGGAGAAGGGCCTCTGTTTCTTTGTTTCTGAACAGCTCAACCTTAAAACTGTACCCCAAAAAACTTCAAGAGTGGACCCTCGAAAGCAGTTGCGGGAAAAGCTGCAAGTCGGGGGAAGGGACTCACATTGCGAGCAGAGAAACTCCTCTTCCTAAATAGACTGAACAATATTTGGAAGTGGGTGGCTGTCTCGGTGTGATACTGTTTTCATAGCACGAGCAAGAAGAGACTTCTCTTTCTAAATGGACTGAACAAGGTTATTATGGAAGTGGTAAACAGACTGAACATCTTAAGGGTTGTCTTTTTACATTGTCAGTGGGAGAAGGGAGGAAGGTGGGGGGAGGAGGAGAGTTCTGAAGGTGGTATAATTTTTTTTTTTTTTTCTTTTCTTCTTTTAGGTCTGTTAATAAACTCCTTTATATTCATTCAAGTTGGTGCCTGCTTTGCATTTCTCCTAATTCTTATCTCACAGAAGATAAACAGTAATGAGTATTTTAGACCAAACCACTACAGCAAGTAAGATAACCTCCAAATGAACAGAGGATGAGGCCCAAGAAGCTGCTAATCAACACTTTGTCCAGGGAACAAAAGGGCCTAAAGGCTACTCCGCCCGGAGAACGGGCGGCCAGGAGAATCCAAGAGCCATTATCACCGCTCTGCCCGGAGAGACGAAGAGGCCCAAAGCTGCAATCAGCCCTGACTGTCTGGAGAATTAAGAGATCCACCCTACCATCGACTCTTACCTAGCGGGCCCAACCCCAAGAATCAAAAGAAATAAAACCGCAAGGCAGAAGACTACGCATGCTCTAAAAAGGCGGAACCAAGGAGTGGCCATGCAGAACAGCTCCAGGAAAAGTTTGAATATGAATAGAGAACAGACAGTAAAAATGGTATAAAAAGGACTCACCTCTGGCATCAGGTGTGCTCTTGGCAGAGTGCCAAGGCACCCGGCCGTTACCCCTTTGCTTTATTTTATGTGTCTCTTATTGTCTTTATATTAAACCCTTTAAATTCTCACAGGAGAGTGAACCTCGTTTTTCACAGTAGAAAAGTATTGCAAAACATTCTCATCTTGTAACATCCATAATCCCATCTGTTTGTGTGACATTCAGACCTGGAACCCAGCCCTCAATCCCACACACAATGCAACCATCTTTTAAATCCTTGTTTCTCTAACTGAAGCAGAAAAACCAGCATTCATAGGACTCAGGCTTTTGATAACAGTCACGAAATGATTCAAGCCTGTAAAGTATGATATTTATTAGAACCCAATGAAGCAACAAGATTTTCTTACCAAATAGCATGAATTTTACCATCTCAAACTTAGGTTTATTTATTTACAATAATAGCCTTTTGTTTATTTCATTTTTAATTAATTTCTTCCTTTTTCATTAGGATACAAGATTAAGTACCGATCAGGTTCTCAGCACCTGCTTTATTAGCACAGGACTAAACCATGAAAAAGTTACTAGCTTGTTGCAAGCAGAATGAAGGTCATGTATCAAGGGGAGCCCATGGATGCTAAGATCTTTACAAGAAAAAAAGGTTTCAAGCATTGATTTTTACTATACTTGTACTTATGCATGGTACATAAAGTCACTTATATGATAATAAACCAGCAGGATACCAATGCAAAACCAGTTAACAAAATAATCAATTGGCTGCAGTACTGCTCTGGAAGGGCCAGAAACTGCAGCACTCTACTGTGCTCTCTGCTCCTATGAACGCCAAGAAAATCAGTTCCTCATTTTAAAGGAACAGGGTTAATTGCACTGATGAGATCCTGCAGTTAAATTACTCTGTTATATGGCACATAAATGACAGATTTACTAAATTATTCCAGTGGGTGTACAAAAGTGAAACAGTACCCACAACTTGAACCTCAAATATCAAGAACTTCAAAACAGGAGAATTTGAATTAAATTCCAGAGGAAGAAGGCAGTCCCAACTGATGACATCAAACAGCCATGTTGGGGGATTTTTTTTTAAAACCAAAAAAAACACATAGCAGTGAGCTGATCAATCAAAGGAAGTAATGGTTGTTTTTTCTCTAAAACCTCAGGGTCAATACAGGGCTGTTCCTGAAGGTGAAGTAAGAAGTGGAAACTGATAGCCTGTATTTTTAAAGTCAGGCTGGTGGTTGGACTTAGGCCCTATAAACTTTACTGAAGATCAACATCCCTTGAAGGTGGTTTGGAACAGTGTGTCCAGATGCACAAAGGCATCACCAAATAAACCACCTTCAGATAGTGGAAAACTGTCCTGACTGTTGGCAGCATTAATTTCTGATAGCCAAAGAAACATGGGGGCAACAAAAGAGAGAGACAGAAAAGTTCAACTGAGCCAGTGATCTGCACACCCAACCCTTTAGAAAATAATGAGAATGGGACAACATGTACCTCCAGGAGCTTTTAGGGGTATTATCCATAAATGACATCCCTCTGTTGCTAAAGCCAATACAGAGTTACTGAGTGTATCTTTTACCTCTGATTTCTAAGTAAACATAAAGGCTTTTACTGTCCACTCCATCTGCATATCATGAGAGACATATATATTAGAGAAATACAATGTCAGAGAGGAGCACCCATCTCACATTCTACATTTTTGTTAAAGGCCACAAAGTAAGCAAGTTTCCTGTGACTCTCCACCACAAAATAAAAGGAGTAACATTGCAGCCCTTCACTAGCAAAAAGAAAGTACAGATCTACTTGAACTGCAACAAATCAGATGAACCAAGCAAAACTGAATCACTTTTAAATGGCAATGGGGACAGCTCATTTCTATAAATGAACCAATAACCAGGGGTGGTGAGGCTGCTAAATGCCACTCAGCCAGTCCTATTTGGTTTGAATGGCCTGGTTTTGGCAGCAGTGGCGCTGCAGGGGTGGCTTCTGCAAGAAGCTGCTAGAAGCTTCCACTATGTCTGGCAGAGACAAGCCCTGGCAGCTCCAAAGACAGACTTGCCACTGGCCAAGGCTAGGCCAGTTAGAAATGGTGGTGATGCTTCTGTGATAACACATTTAAGAAGAAAGGAAAAAAAAGTTATTGTGCAGTTGTAATTGCCAGAAAAGAGTGGGGTGAGAGTATGTGAGAGGAACAACTCTGCAAACACCAAGGTCAGTGGAAAAGGAGGAGCAGGAGGTACTCCAGGCACCAGAGCTAGGATTCCTCTGCAGCCTGTGGTATAGACCATGGTGAAGCAGGCTGTTCTCTGCAGCCCATGGGGATCCATGGGGATGCAGAGATCCACCTGCAGCCTATGGAGGAGACCCATACCAGAGCAGGTAGAGGCCTGAGAGGAGGCTGTGAACCCATGGGAGGCCCACGGAGAGAGGAACCCACACTGGAGCAGCCTGTCCTTGGAGGACTGCACCCCATGGAAGAGTGACCCACGCTGCAGCAGTTTTGGGAGGACTGCTGCCCATGGGATGGACTCATATTGTAGCAGTTTGCAGGGAACCATTGCTCATGAGATGGACTCACGCTGGAAGTTTGCAGAGAACTGTCTCCTGTAGGAGGGCCCCCACAGTGGTGCAGGGGAATAACTCCTCTCCTTGAACAGTGGGAGAAACCACGGGTAATGAACTGACCATAACCCCATTCCCTGTCTCCTTGCGCCGCTGGAGTAGGAGGTAGAGCTGGGAAGGAGGGGGGAGTGGGTTGGGGGGAAGGTTTTTTAAGGGTTCATTTTACTTCTCATTATCCTGCTCTGATTTTGTTAGTGTAATAAATTCAATTCATATCTCTAATTACAGCCTGTTTTGCCTGTGATGGTATTTGATGACTGATCTCTCCCGGTTCTTATCTCAACCCATGAACCCTTCATTATATTTTCTCTCCCTTGTGCCGCAGGGGAGTGAGAGAGTGGATTTGGTGGGTGCCTGGCATCTGGCCAGGGTCAACCCATTACATAGAGCAATGCAGAAAACTGATGCCTTTTGTTGTGACAGAGTTGGGTCTATCTGCTCAATTTCAAACTTTATGAGTCTGTTATGTGGCCCAGAAAACACAAGCAGGGATATCAGGGGGCTTGTGAATGTCACTGACATCCAATACTTACTAATAAAATGAGAGCTGGGTCCTCTCAAGCAAACTAATGACTTTCAAAGGCTCTCATGGATCTCTCCATACCTAGCAACAAGTCCCTGTTGCTAAACATAGGTGTTTCTGGAGGATTATTCATAACAACTTCTCCAAGTATCACTTCTAGCTGTATCCATTAACCCCTGTGGAGTGTTTTGTACAGGGACTCGCCCTATAGCAAAGATATAGCAGCTATTAGAGCACAAATCCTTAGAAACTTGGAAGTTTATCAACACAACTTTCCCCACCACTTCTAAGCAAAGGACAGATAAAGAATTTAATTTTTTTTTGCAATCTCAAAGATTTCATTAAAGGAAAAATGCATCTCTTTCCATAAAATACTTGTATCACTCTTGGCTTATGTATTTTTAAATGGCTATTTTCATAATGACAAGCACAGACTGCATGAGAATTGCTTTGATTTCTAGGAAAAGTAATGTTCCCTGTAAAATAGATCTCTTTTCCATTGTTTTTAGCCATCCCTCTACCTTGCTTTTACTTTTTTGTTTTGTTACTAGTTGAAACAATGTCACTGGATATCAAGGACCTGCAGAGTTTTTTTAGTATTACACTTGTATGTTCTGGATCAGTTCTAGTTTTGGGGCAAACCAGCCCCATTTGCCTGCCCAAACACTTTTAAGCTTACACAGATCCTAAGCAGATACTAAAGTCTCTGGACATTCATGCTGTCCCCAGTGACCCCTCTTGGCACGTCTTTTCATTTTTACTTGACTCCTGCTTGTGTTCCTTGAACTTTTGCTCTGTTCCTCTGAACTTGGTGTTGCAAAGTGTCACACTTGTGGGTGAACAAAACAGGGACAAAACACTGTACAATAAACTCTTACAAAAGACTTACTGATTGCATTCCACATGAAAATCTGGCATAGCTGGGACTGCTCATTAACTTCTCTGCAATAATCACAGAAAATCGTAACACCAGAGGTACAGCCATTTGGGAAACCACCCCAGTTCATCATCAATCAGACAATAGTACAGTATGAAGCTGAACAGCCTGAGTTCAAAGGTTTCACACAGGCAAATAACCTTTCTTGATGGAAACACAACCTAAAGGACTTCAGTTTCAACCAAGTTCACGTTTTTAAAAAAATACACAAAAACTACCATCCTTCTGCCTTTTTTTGTGACCTTTTGTTTTCCTGATATTAGTTCAGTTCTTGGTAAATAAGGAGCTTTCGAAAATAAAAGAAGGGGAAAGGAAATCAATATTTTTGTCCATTTAGCAGGCCTCTCACAGTTCAGTGGCATTCAGGAAGCAGAAAGCAAAGAGACAAGGAATCAATGTGTAAGAGGAGACTGCAGATCATATTCAACCTACTCAGCTAAGCAATCAATAGCTCCTCTAGCTTCTACTTTGAAATGCAAGTGAGCTGGTCAGGCTGCAATGTAAAATCAATGCTGAGTATGGATGGTCTACAGTGGAAAATGCCAATTTGGTAAAACAGAGATTTTCTTGGGATTGTGCCCTCTTTGAAAAGATTTTTTTGCCCCAGGATAGAACTTATTAAGGGGAAACACTGAGACAGAGGAAAAAGCCTTGCATATCTTGATATTCTGTGCACTGTCTCAAGAACGAGCAAACTGGTTCACACCTCTACTTTCTCTTCAGTTTGGCAGGAGGGCCATATCAGGATCTACACTATCACAGGGCAGGCTATTCTCAGATTCCAATTTTTTTTCCACTGCTTAGATGAGCCAGCATGAGAGCCAAGAGCATTTCTGAAATCTTAAGAAGTTTCCAAAGGAATGAAAAACTGCTTCTTATTCTCTACATAATACCAAAAAAGACAAAGCAAATTATATTTTCTTCAATGTCTTGCAAGATGGCAGGACAGTCACTTCAGTTACAAAATCAAAGATCTCTGTAAGAAAGAAATTCCCTGGAGCTGGGCTATAACCGCATACATTAGTCTTTCCAGTAGATCTGCAGAGACTGCAAACCACAGGGACACTTTATCAGTGGGTAAACTGTGGGTAAACTTGTGGGTAAATTTTGCACTTTGCTGTCTCACCAGTTACATGGGTCAAATAAATGATCAGCCTTTCCAAATCAATCAGAATAATCACCCCTCAGTCTGGGTGTAAACCGCATACCCTGTGGCAGAAAAGAAAACTGGGCCTTGTGTACATAGGTCATTATCGACTGCAGATCCTCCCTAACTGCAAAATTAGGAAAACTGTGACTTGCACAAACTTTATCTTATATTCCTTTGCCAAGTACTGCAGATATGACTTTCTTAAAACATTATGCTTGGAAAAAAACCAAACCTGCCTTCTTCTTCTTCCTCAATAGTAAAAGTCTTTTTGTGGAGTGATTTCTACTTATTACTTATTATTCGACTTTCTTAAAACATTATGCTTGGAAAAAAAACAAACTGGCCTTCTTCTTCTTCCTCAATAGTAAAAGTCTTTTTGTGGAGTGATTTCTACTTATTACAAAGGCCACCATCAATCTTTGAGGTGATAACCAGAGTAGATCTAAGTTATATTTGCACCCTCTCTGTGGTATAAAAAGGGTTTTAGTTTAAGTGGGAATCAGGCCCAGATCATCTTTAAGATTGCAAAACTTTTGGCTGTGTCTGTGCAATACAAAGAAGAGAGATGTGCACATGATGCTGAATCTTCTAATTTAATTATTCTCTCTGTCATCACTTGTAATTTTGGACCATTTCTTATGCCCCTGGGCAGTCATCCAGCACCAGACTTCCATCCTACTCCACAACTCACTGGTCCTTTAAGGAGATATGTACTACACAATCCATCTTTATATAACATCCTTTGTAGTGATTCCATTAGTACAGTTGCTGCTTCCAGACAAGCGATAAATATCTGATACATCCCAAGAGAACAGAGGTGCTCACAGGCTAAAGATTTCTCCAATTGTTGATTTTAAGTTAATTTATTTCACAAAACATGTCTCCACATATGTGGGGACTGTGAGAAAATACCACCTGCAGAAAAATCTGCTGAATTTGGTTTGTATGGGAAGACTCAACTAAAAGGTAAAGTTATTATTTTTGTTGAAATGTAGCCTTGACTCACTCTAACACAGAAGAGACTTCTTGTAAATGTGTGAATACTTGTGCTAATGCCCAAACACATTTGGAGTCATAAAGCACCACTTGTAGCAGCTTCACCTCTAACTTCATGTATTTCCCTTTTAAAGATGCAAATTTGCTTTACAGACAATAAGTTTCAGTGTACTCCATATGGACAGATTAGAAGTGCTTTCATATACACCTGTGGAGGTAAAGTTTAGGGAAACCGAGTAAGCAGGATGAGGTCTTAAACTAAGCCTGCAGCATATGCTGAAAATACACCCCCTTGTCTCCAAAGTGATTCTGCACTTAAAAGCCAGCTTCTGACCTTTACTATAACTCACCATACTTCCACTTCATTCTCCACAGCCTTTTTCCCACTCAAATTTTATCTAAATAGGTCCTCACTCAACTTGAAACAACTGCTTGGAAAATTAAAATATGCATTTTCTCTCACAGAATTACTGGTACAGATTACCCTGTTTCCATGTTACAGGAAATCCACCATAACATCCCACTCATTGAAGAGACACCTACTGCCCTGTCTTTTATGTAATTTATTTTGCTCTTCACCTGTACTCCATTTCTAAACCCAGACATTTTTATATAGATGAGCCCCAAACCAACTGAAAGCATTCAAGTCATGGTAATCATGGCAGGAGCTGTTGGAGACTTCCCTCATGCCATAGAGCTTAGAGTAAAAGTTTACTTCAGCTTTCTCTGCTCCTTCTGAGCAGTTCTTCTGGGCCCCACTAGATCCAGAGGTAGTGAAATACTTTCACTCAAAATTGTTGCCAGAATCTCAGCTGAAGAGCAGTTTCCCAGAACAAAAATGGTATCACAGCTCTGGGAAGGAAGGGAGGCAGACTAGTGTCAGTGCTGCTGTCCTACATGCAGTGCATGAACTAAGCTGAAAATCAATCTGACCTAAATTAAGAAAGTCTGAATCAAGAAAATTCTTTAAAACTAGCTGCGGGTCCTTAAACCTGGAGTCAGGAGGTGACAGTGAAGTAAAGGTTGGCTCCACCATGCAGAATCCAGGCTTTCTCAAAAGTGGTTTCAGAAAGTGCACCAAGTGCCTTTTGATCGCTTTTTCCTGGCTGCAACCCTTGGAGTGCCCTGCAGAATGTAATTATTCTCTTTTGTAACCTCTTCTGCACTGTCATTCCTCAATACAATTTTTCCTTTCCCTGCTTTTCCTGCTCTGTGAGGAAATGACGTAGTTTGAAGCTGAGGAGAAGAGGTGTTTTGGCTACTATGAAAGGGAGCACCCCTGCACAGGCAGAAGAGGACACCACAGCCAGCCACATACTCCTCCAGGAGCTCCTGTGGTCCCTGCTCTGACTCGGGTCCCCACTCTGACTCGGGTCCCCACTGCACCATGCTGATAGGTTGCTAGCAGTGATTACGGCCCACTGCTGTCAACAACTCCCAACCAGGTGGTAATGACATCTGCAGAAGATCCATTTAGCTTTAATAAAGAACAAAGGCTATTTTTACAAAGCTGCCTGCCTGGAGTGATTCAGCAACAATTGCCAAAGAAGTCTAAGCTTATTCTAGTATTTCAAACCTGTAATACTTAAATTTCAATGTTCACATGAGTGGTAGTGATATAGTGAGCCTTTCTTGTCCATTTGCAACACCTTCAGAGCTCTGTTGCTTGTCGCAGTGGAAATGAGATAAAGAATTGCAAACCACTGATCTTCCTAAAGTGCTGTCTGGTGGATATTACACAGGCTGCACAATGTCTTCTCTGAGGAAATTTCCTAACTAGAAGCCAGACACAAAACAGAAGCCAGTCTTTTGACAAAGGGAAAACTGCAATTATGCTGCTGCTGACATTCACATATCCGCTCATGCAACTAAAAGCAGAGCAGTTGTTACACCTACTTTATTCTATCACCATAATACACGGGACAGAAAAGACAAGGGAGCTTGCTCCCATGCATGCCTTTCCCAGCCCAGTAGGAAGCTACTGATGATTTATATTGATTGAGCTTCACAGGTTGCAATTGCACTTTTTCAGTTCCTAGGTTCAGAGGTTTATGGATCCCCATCACAAACCACATTAATAAAATCAGCAGAGGTTTATGTATCACTGTAGTACAGCACTGGGTTAGTAGAATATAGCTGCCAGGGACAAGCCATCTGTCACACAGAATCATTTCTAGAGAACAATTTCTGTAATAAGAGGAAAGGTAGGAAAAACTGGGAAGTAAGAGACTGGCCTATAAAAAGGAAAGAAACAGCCAGAGTCCTACTGTTCTGGCCTTTATCCAAACTAGTTTTTGTTTTGATACTTTCAAAGGATTGTGCTTGACCCTTGTCAAGACATGTACATCAGAATCCTGTCTTTTAATAGTCAAATGTTCTCTTTCAGTTCCAGCCTTGGAGCCTGCAGAATGCAGCTGCAGAGCTTGCTGGTGCCCAGCACCAAGGCAGGGACAGCCACATCAGTGCACCTTTCCCACCTTGTCCCAGATTCTGGCGGCCATCAAGTGGCAGAACAGCACCACTCCGCACCTGAACTCCTGAAGTGTCCAGTGCTCAGCTTGAGCAGCATATTGAACCCATATCCCCCTAGAAAAGCCTAACAGTTCTTTCCTTGACCAGAGATGCACCAGATGATGAGTGATTTGGCAAAGGGATCAGATCCCACATGAAACTGTAGGCAGGAGAGCTAACACAGTGCAGTGGTGAGGTCAGCAATACAGAGCTGGCCCAAGCACAACAGAGCCCACAGAGAAGGAAAAACCTGTGAAACTGAGACAAGTATTAATATGCTCAGTTTATCCCAGAGAAAACTCTCCTCAGTGACAACACAAAGACAGGGCAGTAAAAGGCATCCCTATCCCTGGAAGTATTCAAAGCCAGGTTGGATGTGCCTTTGAGCAACCTGGTCTACTGGAAGGTGTCCCTGCCCGGGGCAAGGGGATTGGAACTAGATGGTCTTTAAGGTCCATTCCAACCCAGATCATTCTTTGATACTAACGCACAAAAGTGTGGTCTGAATATATTCTTTATGGGTTTTCTCAAGACCCACTTTAGCAGAGAGGCTTTTTACATCCTTGCCCAGGTTTTCCAGCAGCCTGTCCCACAGACTGCTGTCCAAGACTCTCTCTAAAGCACATCTGCACAATTAAAATTATTTTCAAAAATCTTAAAGGCAAAGGGGTTTCTGCCTTGATTTCAAGGACCAGGTCATCCAAGTGGTTTGGAGTTGTCACAAGTCCCTCTATTTATCCACTGCCGAGAGCAATGGAAAGTGGTTCCTGAAGAATACAAAACTCATTATTAATTGCAGTTTCATGTGCACTAGCAGGGATTTTGGTACTAGAATTTTTCCTAGTTCCCACTGGGTCAGAGCAGAGGCTGGTTTAAATGAAGTGATAAAATTATCATCCTGCTGAAAATTCTTTGAACCATTGTTGCTTTTTTTGGCCAGGAATGAGGAAGTATCTTTTCAGTTCAGTTATTAGCATAAAATAATTAGACTTTGGGGTATATTTTGCTCCCAGTGCATATACATAACTTGCATTAATATTAATAGGGACTTCTCTATTCACACTCATTGAAAGGAGCCCATACCCCAAAGGACTGAGAAAAGCAAAAGCATATTTAGAGTTTAGTCTATCACCGAAGATTTCCACAGACTCCTGTAAACTGCTGTCTTCATAATATACTTCTTTCTCTTCCTAGTTTATTTCCAATGAGACAAATGCTTAGCAAATCATGGAAGAAAATAATTTGCTCAGGGTTCCCACTGCAGACAATCAAAAATGATCATGCAAATTCTATGGAAATTGCTCTTTGTGTCCAGACTTTTAAACCAAATTCATGTTACAGTGTCCACAGAATAAAAAAATTAACAGAAAAGCTTCCCTCGTGAAATTGTATTTCTTCCGTATGAGAAGTGATAAATCTCTGATTAACACTAACAGTGCCTGCTGCATGCCCACTTAGCGGCTCTTCATATTTCCAAAAAGCCAGAAATAATTTGTGTTATGGCAAGCACTCAAGCAGTATCTTCCCAGAGCAACAAAAGGGAGATTTGGGAAGATAAACTATTACGGCAGAAGGATTCACTTCCTGACAATATGAAAAGATGCCTGGACTGGCACCAGGATATAAAGTCCCACGTGTCTTGGGCCTGAAGAAGTGTAAAATATCCATTGCTAAATGACAGAATCATAGACATGGCAAGTCGACACCAATGCAATGACATCAGAGATAACGTCCTTTGTTCTAGGCCTTTCCTTCAAAGGCAAGGTGAGCTGTACCTACAAATGACCATCACCAAAGAAAAATGACGAACAACAAAGTGATGCCAATGATACAGCAGAATTATATAAGGGATGAACCTGCCAAGGTCTTGGCTCAAAATATCATTTTATGAGACTGAGTGTAATAGTAGTGTTCTGCAAAACAGGGAAACCTGAACAAAAAAACAGAAAAGTTCTGGGGTTCATGAAAAGGACTGAAAATTTCCTTCATGTCTTCTGGGTACGGCCCCTCATCATTCTTCACTTTCCTTTCAGGGAAGGTCAACCCAGTTATTATTGTTATTCTCTCTTGTTTCATCTCACCCCATTTCACCATGGACTGAATTGCAAATGAGATCCGAGTAATGCTCTAGCTTAGAAAGTACTTCTTAAAATGCAGTCATATTCCCTATCCCAACACCAGCTGCCCCTGCAATAAAAAAAAAAAAAAAAAAGTGAGAATGGTGTCAGAGGAACAAACAGTCAGGATGGAGGAGGCAGGAATACTTAAACTCAGGAACACCACTGCGAAAAAAGAACTGGTGAGCTTCTACAGTGGAACAACAGTGTACATTTGGTATTAGCTTCTTGGCAAAGATTCAGTTCTCCAGAAGTGCAAAGACCCAGGTTCCACCTCTTCTTGCCCAAGGGTAAATACACTCCATTCATTTCAGTGAGATTACTTCAGATTTTCACTGCCGCAAACTGGAGAAACATCTGTCTCTTGTTTTTAACACCATCCCTCTAAGGAAAAACACTGTTCAAAGCCTCCCTCTGGTTGAACTCAAACTTCACAGGTCCCAAAAGGTGATGAAAACTGTCCAGAGCAATTTTTTCTTCCCTTTATATTAATTCCCAAAGCACACAGCATTTAGAAAGGATGGAAGCATAAGCTCATACCTTACATGAGTGTGTAGCTGAGGTCATGGCTTGGTCAAGGATGAAGAAAGCAGATGGTTATTTTGTTTGGTTTTTTCCTTGAGATCTCATGAAAACACAGTCCTTGAAAGCTACTTTATTGCTCAGAAAAACTTATCTGAGGTCTTTATAGAAAATAGGGCTGAAAAAAAAAACACCTTACCTGTTGTCAACCTTCACAAGAAAAAACATAAAGGCAGAACTGAAAAAAGTTCTCTCCTATTCCCCCTCATATGTTTCCTCTCAGTTTAACTCAGGACTTGACAAAAAAACGCATATATATATATGTCAAGCAAATTATTCATCATGTCTTTCATCAAAATCATTAGCTCCTCTAGTCAGGCTGGGCAGGCAGCTGCTGTTTTAATCAAGCAAAACATATTAAAAGAGGTTTCAAATCACAAAGGGGACAAAAACTATTTATCATTTCATTTTCCATCTCCATCAGAGTGTAATGCACTCAAAGACAACAGAACCTGGGCCTGGAGGCAGTGCTGCATTGTGGGATCAGACCTAAGAGGATTCCTGGTCCTGATGATGCTCCTGGTAATTGGGGCAGGAGGACAGCAAGGAGCTAAATAACAGCTTCCTACCTGCTGAGATCCAGGAGACTTCAAATTTCCATAAGCAAATATTATAATAAAAACCTGCAACACCCACATAATTCTTACTGCTAAGAAATCACTGATTCATCTGTCTGACAAACAATACCTTCCCCAGCCAGTCATCACAAGTTTGGGGTCAGTAGTATAGTCTAAAGCAGGTCTAAGGTAGCAAAAAGACACACAGTTTCCCGAATTTCTGCTGCTTTTCACCTGAAAATACAAAGGCAAGGGGCCGTTGGATTTTACCTTCTGTGCCCCTGTATATTTTAGATATATGAACTAAAACACACTCAGTCAAATAACGTGTGCATAGCTTATACAAAAAGTGAGTCATTCACTGGACAGCAAAGAATGAAAATAATAAATTTAAAAATGCTACTTAGGTTAAAGTCTCTTGAGCATGAAGTCTGCTCCCTCAAATCTCTATTAACGCTAGAGAGGTTTTCTCCATCTGCTGCTGCTTTTACCCAGGATAAGGAAATACGTGGGAATAGCTGGAATGAGCCATGGGGAAGCAAGGCCAGAAACAGAGGCAGGACAACTAGTACTGGATTATACCTAGGGACAAATGACTCCATACAGTTGTGTTGTTATTTTATGCTTAGATAGCCTCTAGCGCAGTGATTTCTCCCACACCTCCAGATCATGCATGTGGAAACACTAGACAACTAATTACAGTTTAAGGTTACTGTCCTTTGTTTAAGTCTTTTAGGCTTCAGAGGATCTACCCTAATCTCTTGGGTTTCATTTTTCCTCTACTGTTCTCATCTCAGTTTTCTTATTGCCCAGGTGTTGTAAAGACCACAAATGGCTGCAATCCAACTTCTTTTTTTGGTTATTGTTTTTTGGGGTTTTTTTTGTGGTTTTTTGGAGGGTTTATTTGTTTTGGGTTTTTCTCTTCCAGACAGTAGATTGGGCATCTCAGAGCTACTCCTGCTTTTGCTCTGCTTTGCTGTGTGACCTTTTGGAAAATTTAAGGTCCTCTTCCTCCCACATTTATTTCCAGCATTTGTGAAATACACATAATCCATATTTGAAATGTGCTTTGAAACCTGTACTTAAATATTGTTTCATTAAATACTATAAAAGACCACAAATTATTTCAGACAGACAGATCATTTCAGTGGGACACCTGCAAGTATTAAATCACCAAAGCAGTGCTTTTCTCACTTCTGTCTATTTTGTAGGCAGACAGAAATCATTTGGGAAGATTCATCTTTCTGGCTCACACTGAATTATTCATTGTTTGCAAGTCAAATAGGTAATTCACCTTGCACACACTTCTCAAGTGCAGTGCTAATAAGAAAACCTTGAAAAAGAGTTGATTTTTCTGACAAACAACATTTACATGTAAACAGCTGTCCTTAAAGAAGTACATCCTCTCTCTATGCAAAAATGTTCAGTATTCCACAGTGAATGGCAGGACACCAGTAGACGTTAGATCAATTCAGACTCCTAAAAGCAATGTTCTTTTCCATACCTTTCCATTTCAATCTGGAATTTGCATTTCTTTCATACAGTTAAACTTTCTTCCAAACCTTGCTGGCACATGAAAGTGAAAACACTTCATCATTAAAATCCGAATTCCACTGAGACAGCATATGGCAATTCTGAAATGAAACAAAAAAAACATTTTCTCCCTATGGCAAGTTGCTCACTCCATACAAAGTTTTCATCCTTAGGGATAACTACCCAAACCCAATCATTTATATCCCCTTTTCCAGGTTTTTCATGAACTAGCTTCCAGGATCTAAAAGAAAAATACTAGTGCTATCTCATCTTCTCAAGTTAAGTGGTGAGCTTTTTCAGTTTGCAGTGACCTATAGACTATGAGTAAAGTGCTTTCTCCTTTGAGGGCTACATCACTCAGCTTGCATCATCTCCTAAGAATGGGTTCAAGAAGCTGTTAAGTCTGCTCTGACTGAATGAAATCTCACACTCTATAGATGTTTTTAGGAAAGGCAGAGTGAGCTGAGCTCCCCTGGATTTGTTTGTGAGAAGCTCTAGTCCCTCACAGTGGCACTGCTGCCTGTAAGTTTGTTCTTAGCCATCTAGATCCAATTAAGAAGACAAGCGAAGTGAGCAGCGAGTTACCCAGAAGAAGGCTGGAGTCCTGGCTGATCATCAGATGCTTCTTCTAGAAGTTGTCTCCCACTAGCTATTTTTCCTTGAAACATGCATGAAACATACTTTTCACATTCTGGAAGCTGGAGTCAGACCTACAGAAGTCTGGGATTAGAATGTTCATTTGGAAAGAATAATTAAACTGAAGAAAACAGTCAAAAATGACCATGAAACAAAATCTAGAAGGTTCCAACCAGAAACTCTGAAACAAAATGAGACTTATTTTTTGCTAAATAAAATATTTTTTTCCTGATGAAGTATTTCAAATATGAAAATGTACATTCTACTTCTTTGTGACTCACTATGAACAATATGAGTCGAAGTCTTAAGGATATGTTTTCTTTGGGAAAATAGTAATTATAGTTAGTTGACTGTCCAGTGGAAAAATTTTCATAAGTTTTCCTTATAACATGCCCTGCACAACTTGGGTAAGGACCCTTGAGATTTATGAGCTATATACACAATTAGAGCTGGAAACAGGGAAGTAAGTTTAAGATGGATATGACCCTTCCTCTTTTCAGAAAATAAACAGTCCAATAACAATCAAGTGAATTATTCCAAGAAAAGCTCATGTTCCAAAAGTAAAACATACTCAATGAATGTTTTCCCAGGAAAGCATCACAATTGAGAAGTGAAAATAGAGCAAGCACTGCACAATTATATTAGTAAATCCTGGCCAAAGATATCCAGCATTTTTGTTCAAATTCTGCCAGTGATACTTGTTGGCCCAAGGGAGCAGATCCAGGAGATAAGTGAAGGTTTTACAACACAAGTTCAGCTTGTTTTGAGTTGGAAAAAAAAGGCAGCTAAAATGGTACTTATAAGGTTTATACAAGGTATCTCATATTTTTACATCACTGTGCAGTCACTGACTAGACCGTGGTTTTTCCAAAGCACAGAGTGCTACAGTCAACAGCTCCTCAAACTCCTGGTTTTTCTGGGACAAAATGCCTCCAGACATAATAGCTCTGACTTTGGTGGAGCCATAGGGAGGACAAAAGTGATCCAGAAGCTCTGCAGGGCAAGGCTGGCTGAGCGCCAGGGAGAACAGCAGCCGAACACAGATGATGGGCTCAGCAGTAAGTTTATCGCATTTGCTGGATGGCGAAGCCAAGTTAGATGGGAACAAATGTAATCAATACCTCAGCCTCAGACTCCAAGACAAAACACAGGGCATCTTCTCATCCCAGTGGCTCTTTTATTTTTCAGGTTCTTGATGTGGTACAGATCCAATGTATCTGTACCTCCTCCAAAGAAAAGGAATAGGAGTGTCAAGAGCTGGCAAGGGAGAACCAGGTATTAATGCTGACCACAACACTGCAGTGTTACATAACCTAGAGCCTGGCAGTAATCAGCTCAGTGACACTGCTGTGAAACCAGGAGCATAATAATAATTAGATCTGGCAATTGTGGTTCTTCTTGTCTTGAAGCCTTGTGAAGACTTCATGTCTGCAAAGCCCTGCAAAGCTCGTGGATCCCTTACCATGTATTCCTCTGTATGAAAGTATAATGCTCAGAATGAAGTAAGATAAAGAGCATGAAGACAGACTATTTACATTGATGACATATTAAATCTGTACTCATATTAAGAGTGTACTTCTTTTCAGCACTCAGAGAGCAGATAGCTTGCAATATAAAATGCAAAGGTCTATTTTCACAGCAATGTGGCCATTCAGATATCAGTCCTTATAAGCAAAATTGTAGTATTTGCCAGAGTCCACTTATAATGGTATGGAATTTATACTATACAAATAATTAGGGAAAATATGTACCATAGAGATGTTTAATATTTCTTAGTCTTTCCAAGGTGTTTTTTCCTACACAGGACTATTCTCTCCCTCAGTATGAAAGTTCCCAAGGCCAAGAAGCATATATTCAACTTCACCAACCCATGACATACATATTAGCATTTTAATTACTATTGGCTATTTTCAGCTGTTAGAGGCTGAAAAAGCCATGTTCCAATGTAGCATCAAATAACTACTTCAGCAAACTACTCAGCAATAATTTAAATCTAAACCTTTCATTTATTTCCGTTGCGTCTCCAAATACTGCTATCAATTTCCAGTGACTTTTGTAAAACCCCTTTTTGTATTCACGGAGCACATCATACATACAAACAATGATTTCACAGATGTATTTAAAACTCCATATTGGTTTCTGGGCTGTTGAGTTGGTGGCAAAAAAACCCTTACTGTTATACTTAAGATATTGCATACACACTGAAGATCTGGAAACACAGAATGCCTGTAGCAACAGTGTTTTGGAAAAGACTGCAATAAACCAACAGAGCAAAATGCTGTTCACAAAATAAAACACTTATCAAATTTTAAACAGTACAGTATGTTAAATTACATGAGTGGATGCACTACATAATACATTTATTATGTGATATAGTAGCATATGCCATTACATTGATTCTTCTAGCTTAGAAGAAAGGGAGTGGGGTTTTTAAAGTTACAGCCCTGTGACACAAGCTCTGGTACAGCATTCTTAGATACCCAAAAAACTACACCAAAAAATATTCCAGTCTTACGTTGTTATTGATTTAACTGTACACCATCAGTTGCACCACCTTTTATTTACTGCCAATGTCAGATATAATGGTCATTTAACTGTATATACAAGAAACCCCATCAACTGTTGTAACAGCTGATTTTCTGACATCAAGAAAGAATAGAAATAAACTTAAAAATTTCTTTTGTTTCAGTCTAGACCTACCATCTCACAGTCTGGGTACCATATACTATCAGGTACAATATTTTACTAATTCTATAATCTTCCCAAGTTGTATGTTGAACAATATATTTGCAATCTTTCAAAAGACAGTTTTCCAGCCTGCATATTTTCTATTAGGCTTAGAGATTTGCTCAAAAGAAAACAGAGCCCAAAATGTCTGTTGCATTGTTTCTGAGGAAGATTTCTTAGCATACAATTTAGTTGTACAGGAGAAAAGACAGTATAGCTGAACTGGAAGTGAAGCCAACCTTGAAGATAGAGTTGCACACAGCAATCTGAATTGCGTCATAGCTCTAATGTTGGTGACTTGGTCATTTTTGAACCCCCACATATTTTGCACTCATCAAGCGCCAACAGTATACCTATGGATTCCTGGATCCAGTGAATGCTGAGATACTCACAGCCCTCAGTGACTGTTAGCTCAGCATATCAAAGCACTGAATTCCTTTTTCAAAACCAAACCAAACTTGTCCTAAAGCAAAGTAAAATTCTGCATCACAGTGGGTTCCATGTTAATGCAAAGCCACTGTCTCACTCTGTCCATTCTTCTCTACATCCTACTAAAAAATCCCTAAACCAGATAGCCTCACCACTGGCACTCCTTGCATTGTAATATTTAATGGACCTCTTCGAAGATCCAAGGCTGGAAATCCCACAGACAAATAACAAAAGTTATTTTTCTGGCCTGCTCCACAAAGCAGAGACTCTCTTCATCAGGCAGGAAACAAGAGGGAGACAGGAAAAGGCAGAGGGAGATGGGGGAGTGACACTACAATCAGGAGAAAAGACATCAGCAATAAAGCAGAAACTCAACTAATGCAAATTCAGCAATTTACAGGCAGCAGAACAGAGGCTGAATGTGGCCAGCTGTCACAACAGGTTTTTGTAAAAGTACTGAACTTCCTCACATTTAAAAGTGGTTTTGAGAGATAAAGCTCATTCTATTGCTTCATGTATCATGTTCAGCAATATGAAAATGATGCAATATGTGACATGAAGCAACTTCAAGAGGTCACCTGAAACATCTCAGGGCCACTGAGAGAAATTAGCCACATGCAATTCAGCCATGGTCACTGCCAAGGTCATCAACCTTGTCTTAAAACCACCAACCATGCAGACTCCCCAGATCCTAGTGGTACCAGGACTGCAGAACATCACCACTTTTATTTTTGGAAAATTCTACATTAATCTGCACAGCACTGCCTTTGCCTATCAGTCTATTTCCCTGCAGTACATTCTTTTTTTTTTTTTTTGTAATAGAAACAGTTTTAGTTCACCCTGTAAACTCAGTTATACAGTGTTTTCATAAAAGACACTCTGAGTTTGATGTTAATTTGATAGTTTGTTATTTTACTGTGTGCAACCAATGGTGCTTTTTCATATAACATAGCTATAAAAGATTTCCAACATTCTTTAATGTTGATGTTGATCGATTGGGTTTTTTCTCCATCTTTCTAGCTACAAATAGAAATAATAGATCAGTTAAGATTAGCTTTTACATTGAGCTGGATATAATTTTCTCCAGTAGCAAACTGTTTGAAATATTTAATGTTCCATACTCAATGGTGTTTTGATATTTTACTTTAGAACTGTATTGCACATCACAAATACAATATGCATATGCAGTCCAAAGATGAGCCAGTGATGCCATGCTAAATCTGAGGAAATCAAACTTAGAAACTGTGAAATTCTTTAGCACATGCTCAACACTCTCACACTGCAGTGAAGGGGATTTCTGTGTCAATCTAAGTGACAGCTTAAGTATCTGAATAACTCTAAGCCTCATTTTTTATTATCAGAGAGTCCTTTTTTTTACAACAGAAACTGATCATATAACAATTGTGATATCTGAATTAAAGAGCAGCTAAGTGCTTTGCAGCTGGAATCACCACTGGTCAACTACACAAAACATAGCTGGACAGGGCTTTCCATGAGCAGTTAAATCCAGCGGCCCTTGCTGGGCAGGAACAGAGTCTACAAAGGCCAGGGACAACAAAATAGGACTCCCTCAGATTCAGTTTTCAACAGGCAATCACAGGGAATTCAGCAACCACTGTTTGCAGTGACAACAACCATGCTATGAATATAGTACAGTCACAAACCAAACTGATACCTCACTGAATTTCTGATACATTTCTTTTGACATTATCACAGGAACAATTTCATGACCTAAAGACTAGTTTTATCCCCTGCATTCCAGAGGCAGAGGAGTACTCCCTTACTTATATAAGCAGTGCAAGAAGGGCAGAGTAGTGAGAAAACTTTTTTCCTTACTTAACAGACACTTAAATCTCTTTGCAGCCTTGATGATTTCTTGTTTTGAATGACACAGTTCATATGACATATGCAGCATATTTCCTGCAATTACTTATCTCTGCCCTACTGCCTGTATGACCCTTTCTCTTTCCATGTCTGAAGGACAGGATGAATTCCACCTTCCCAGAAACTGACTCTAACTGTGTCTGACTTTTTTTTTTAAACACTGCGCTGCAATTTCTGCTGCTTCTTTTTTCTTGTGTTCTCAGATAATAACATTTATAAATCTGTATATTTCAATAACCACCCTCCAACATCTGCAAAGGGTCTAACTGTGATAAAAGAAAAATGCCCATTTAAGCATTAAATTTTCTCAGCAACAAGATACACACAAAATCAATTACCAGATGACATACAGGTGACTAAAGCTCCCTCAAGAAAATTGTCTTACAGTACTTGGCAGCTGGCTTCATTATGAATTAGAAACACCAAAACCAGCCCTGAGCTGTATGGAAAAGCAAAATAAGTACCATTCAAGAGGGTAACTTGAAAAAGGTAGCAGCACCAGAAGAGGCCTCCTTCTGTGAACTGGTACAGACTCTTGGAAACCCTTTGTTGGGGTTTTAGTTTAGTCGTAATTTTTTTCCTGTTAAAGGAATTTTTTTCCCATATGCATGTTGCTAGGGGACAAATGACTGTACTTAAGAAAGACAAAAAGAGCTGCCCATTGGGGGTGGGGTAGGCCTGGCTACTCCTTTGTTTCACCTGGGTGTGGGGTCAGTTCGCTCTTGGTGTTCAGAGAGAGAAGCTGCAGAGAAAGGAGCTGCTGGTTCTTTTTCTTTGGCTGTTTTTTTTCTTTTCTGCTGGAAACAATGCCGGGATCCCAAAGCTGTTTTCCCTGCCCTGCTGGAGGCTGGGCTGTGGCCACCCTGCCCCGTTGCTGCTTCAAGCCTTCGCTACGCTGTAGCCGTGCTTGCCCTGCCTGCCCAACCTCCAGGGGGTTCCCCGTTTGGATACATCTCGTCTGTCTCTGGGATCTGCGCTTGTCCCTGCCGCTCCAGCCTGCCGCTCCAGCCCGCCGTTCCAGCCTGCCGTTCCAGCCTGCTGTTCCCGAGAGTCCGGCCGGACACCGGGATAGGCTGCCCAGGGTTTTGTGAAGCCTTTGTTCCATCCTTCCCCAGGATCCCAGGGCACCGGTGCCACCTGCTCCCCGAGCTCACTCCGGAGCGCCCCCTGCAGCCACGGGGAAACCATCGCACCTGCCCTGCTCACCAGGAGCTGCCAGCGCCCCTGCCAGCTGCAAGCAGAACTGCACCCAAGGAGAAAGGGCCTGACAGCCGAGAAGGCTGGGACTGGGTTTGTGATTGTTTGCTGTTACTGCCATAGTTATTGTTGTTTTGTTTGACTGGTTATATATATAATAGTAAAGAACTGTTATTCCTGTTTTCCCACATCTTTGCCTAAAAGCCCTTGATTTCAGGATTATAATAACTTGGAGGGAAAGGGGTTACATCTGCCATTCCAAGGGAGGCTTCTGCCTTCCTTAGCAGACACCTGTCTGTCAAACCAAGACACCCTTCCTAAAACACACTGGATAAAGCATAAAACAGCTTACACAAGAAATTGTAATCCAGGGATCCATTGGAGGTCACTGCCTGTTTTCTGTACAACATGCTTCATTTCATCAAGACAACCAAGACAAAAATTTCTTCAGTACTTGTTTGCAGTGCAGCTTCAATGAATAGTGTTTAGGTTTGAGGGTGGTTGGGGGTTTTCTTCAGCTTTGGAAAGAAGACATTTCCTCTCATGAGTTTTCCTTGGCTTTTCAATATTTATTACAGATACTTAAGCACAGCTTTTACTACTTAATGTTCCATTTCATATCAAAAAGATAACACCAACGCAGGTGTAATGCTGCCCTGTAGTCTCATAAAATTATGGCAGCTCCAAACTTCTCCTGAACATAATCCTACCAGCATGCCAGCCCCATGACAACAGATATTACAGCAAAAGGCTAAATAGACTTTACTGGGAAGTCTGTCAACCTCTACCATCTGCAGCACAGAAGATACAAAAACAGGAAGGCTTTTTGTCCTACCATTCTCCCATCTCTCTGTCGTAACACACACACCTCCCTGCACAGCAGAGAACTGGATGATGAACCTGAATCTTCCCTCTAAGATTTGAGAGGGGATGGCAAGTCTTGGGCATTACATTCACCTATATAATGTTTAGCTCCACAGAGGCTGAAAATTTTATATGAATCTGGGATCACTGCTGTGGTGAATGGCACAAAAACTAATCCCTCTACCCACAGTATCAACAGTAGGATTACCACAATGCACTGGTCAAGTGATGACCCTTTCTTCTCCAGCTACCTGAAAGCAATCTTCTCCAGCTACCCCTTTGCTTTCAGGAGGAAACCAGCTTTCTTCTCAAATGGAGGAAGCATCTTGGGATATCTTCCAAGCTCCTATCAGAAACTTCCCAGGAAATCAAAGTCACCAACACTGGTCAGGAATCTGAGAAATCAAGATGTGGGGCATGGAGCAGGAGTAAAGATGCCAAAAACAACTGTAAATTGCTCTTATTGCTTTGCTCTAGGGACAGAATATTATTTGGTTCCAGTAACAGAAGGCTGGAGAAACAAGTTACACCTCCACAGCAATTACAAAGGTCTGAACAAAGGAAAGCTCCAGTGGCTCCTACCCCTTGCATCCCCAGATCACTGCACTCCCCACTGGCTGGAGAACTAGGGAGAAATGAGGAAAACGGGGTTTTCCTGATCTTATCAGGAAGATTTTAATTTTTGCAACGGGGAAGATCTGTTCTGGCAGCTAAGAGAGTAAGGCAAAAGGCTCCACCATTAGCCCAGCTCAAACATGTCATTAATGCTGCTGGAAAAGGCCCTGAAGATTGATTCATCTTGCACTGGCATTGCTAAGGGCTGCTGTGCTTCTTCTTCCTAAACTGCCATCCATCCCTCTTTTTCCCTGTTAAAGATGAACAGTGGATGAAATATTAACCCCTGGCAGCACTTGACAACCCCTGCCCAGGGGCGGCAGAGGGCAATTCTGCCTTCACAGGTTGCAAGGGTCCAATCACAAACAAGCCACTCACATTAAGGGAGCATATAAAGGATCTCAGGTGACGAACGAGATGAAAGATTTTGATTTATTCAACTAAAGCTTAGATCCTCTGCATTTACAGCCCCCTTTTTCTCCTTGTCCCATGAGACAAGCAGTTTGGGAATAGTGTTAACCATAGGCATCTGGTTAACTATTCCTGGAAGAAGCTCTGCATCTACCCACCTCAGACTCCTGGATCAGCACGGTCAAGTCCCCCTTCCTAATCCCTTTCAGAAATGTAACAACTGCCATCACCTGGGATGTTTCTTTCCAAAGAAGTCTTCATCTAAGTGCCAAACTCACTCTCAGTGGAAGATTTTCATTTAACCTTTCCTCCCTCCACACATACATATTTATTCTCCCAATAGCAACACAGATCCACTCGCATAGAGACATCAGTAATGGGACTCAGCTCTTCTTTGTATATTAAAGCTTCTTTCCTGAGTGGGATTAATCTTGGCAGCTGTCTGACAAGAGAGACTGTGTGGGAGGAAAATGGTTTTATCTAAAACTTAAAAAAAACCAAAATAATCTTTGAGAGAACAAACTATGTTTCAACCCTTCTCCTCCAGTAGAAGACTATTTACAAACAGAAAATACCCACCAACAGCAAAAACACAGAAGTATTGCTCTGAAAGGTAACATAATGACCATGTATTTTCTCTTTCCTTTTTTTAATGTGGCCACTTTTCAAAATGTTTACATAATAATACAGCTGAGACCACAGCTGTATTTATAATACAGGAGACAGAAGAAAAGTCAGCTTTGAAAATAAAAATGAAGCTATATTGGGTTTGAATGGCCTGGTTTTGGCAGCAGTGGCGCTGCAGGGGTGGCTTCTGCAAGAAGCTGCTAGAAGCTTCCACCATGTCTGGCAGAGACAAGCCCTGGCAGCTCCAAAGACAGACTTGCCACTGGCCAAGGCTAGACCAGTTAGAAATGGTGGTAATGCTTCTGTGATAACACATTTAAGAAGAAAGAAAAAAAAAGTTATTGTGCAGTTGTAATTGCCAGAAAAGAGTGGGGTGAGAGTATGTGAGAGGAACAACTCTGCAAACACCAAGGTCAGTGGAAAAGGAGGAGCAGGAGGTACTCCAGGCACCAGAGCTAGGATTCCTCTGCAGCCTGTGGTATAGACCATGGTGAAGCAGGCTGTTCTCTGCAGCCCATGGGGATCCATGGGGATGCAGAGATCCACCTGCAGCCTATGGAGGAGACCCATACCAGAGCAGGTAGAGGCCTGAGAGGAGGCTGTGAACCCATGGGAGGCCCACGGAGAGAGGAACCCACACTGGAGCAGCCTGTCCTTGGAGGACTGCACCCCATGGAAGAGTGACCCACGCTGCAGCAGTTTTGGGAGGACTGCTGCCCATGGGATGGACTCATATTGTAGCAGTTTGCAGGGAACCATTGCTCATGAGATGGACTCACGCTGGAAGTTTGCAGAGAACTGTCTCCTGTAGGAGGGCCCCCACAGTGGTGCAGGGGAATAACTCCTCTCCTTGAACAGTGGGAGAAACCACGGGTAATGAACTGACCATAACCCCATTCCCTGTCTCCTTGCGCCGCTGGAGTAGGAGGTAGAGCTGGGAAGGAGGGGGGAGTGGGTTGGGGGGAAGGTTTTTTAAGGGTTCATTTTACTTCTCATTATCCTGCTCTGATTTTGTTAGTGTAATAAATTCAATTCATATCTCTAATTACAGCCTGTTTTGCCTGTGATGGTATTTGATGACTGATCTCTCCCGGTTCTTATCTCAACCCATGAACCCTTCATTATATTTTCTCTCCCATGTCCTGCTCAGAAGGGGTGTGACAGAGTGAATTGATAGGCACCTGGCATCCAGCCAGCGTCAGCCCACTACAGAAGCAAATTCCATAGTTTTGTTTTCTTTCAGCTGTGGTGGAGCAGGAAAGGACTCCATTTCCCATCCTGCCTCTACTGTACTATCAAACAAGGCAATATGAAGTATCTTCGTATTTCTGATTCACTTTTCCAGGGCAATCTCATTGATGAAACATACCACTGTCCCTCATTAAAAACAAGGTTTGCTTTTACAGAAGCTATATTTCCCATTGCTCACAGGGAAGACTCTCTAGAGGTCCCCTTGCTCTGAGGTTGTTTGTGACCAACACTTAGCAAGCTGCATATTTTGATGTCAATGTGGACACCTTGTTTCCAGTCTGTCCAGCCTACCCCATGCTCCTCCATGTCCCACTCAGCTTATGGGTCCCTCCATACCCAGATCACTCAACCTTCTCACTGACTCTGGGCTCTTGTGCCAGCCTGTCCCATTCACTCTCTCTTCACATTTACACTGCTGCCTGGTCCCATCCTACTCTGGCTCCTCATGGCTTTATTCCACCCAGGGCCCTTATCCTTGCTGTCACCTCCTCCCAGCTGTCTGTGTCCATGGGTCATAGCAAGGGCTGCTTCCCTGTCTGCAGCTCCAGGGCAAAGTACAACAGCCCCTTAAATGAAGTCTTCCAAGGCCAAAAAAGCCTAATGGCTGACCTTTTGGTCTGAGACATTTCTGCTAAAGCAATAAACAAATAAAGGCATATGAAAATGCAATTTCACATGGAAAATGCTTGAGATGTTGCTGCTATGTCTTAGCTCATTAAGAATTCCAGCTTAAAGATGTTAAAATGGTAAAGGAAATCCCTCCCCTCCCCACAATCCATTTAGCACCAAAGGAACATAAGCTAAAATAACAAAGTAAAATTGCACCTGGAAATCACAGAAATTTGCAACCGATGCAAAAGAGTCAAAGGAAACCTCTCCTGGAAGGTTCTCTGTACCTCAGATAATGTAATTTAAATAACAAAACAGTCTCCATTTGAAGCAGTTCAGTTCACTGTGGAATTTGCCACCTTGACAGTAAGGATCCCTGGCAGAACAGTACTGACAGCAAAAGCCACGATGCCTCATACACCTGCACTTTTTTCTTGAACAGTTCAATAGGACAACACACTATGTGACACTACTACATGTACCTTCACCCGCTGCCAGGACTGCTTCAGGCTTCAGCAATATGAATCTATTAAATAATGTCAAAACCATTGTACCTGAGATGGTTCTTCAGAACAAAGATTAGTTCTTGCTGGATTTCTAGGAATTTAAAAACATTCCATTCCCACCCCTTGACTGTAGTGATGTTTATCACGTAACTGCTGTAACGTGTTTAGCATAGGTCTGAATTATTTTGTTTAAAACATACAGTAAATTTTACACAACAAAGCACTTTTGAGCATTTTAAAAGACATTCAGAGCATGGAAATGATGCAGTAACCTGTTTGCATAGTGCTGTGTCATCTGTCAGACTCCTGAAAAACTGACATGGATCCTCAAGGGACTAACTTGATTAGACAACATTAATTAATTGAGTGAACATCTGTGCTGTTTTTCAGCTAATAATTAAAATTAGCTAAGCATTGCAACCTCCCTAAAAGTGAAAAGTATACAGAATAAGTGCAGCACATGCTCTCACATTTGGGTAGGGCCAAGCAAATTTTTGCAACAGCATTTACCGTAACGATTCCTGAGAGACTTTTATAGCCCTGTGGTGGAAGTTTTCTTTCTGGCCAGCCTGACAATAAGAACATTTTATTCTTGGTTTCACGCATTAACATATTAACCATGACAGTGCTGACATTTGTTGTTAAGTGAAATTGATTGTAAATGGCCTAGAAAGCTGCCATTACATTTAGAAATTACTTTTAGAGTTTGAAATTAAGTACTGTCAACACAACTCCCATTTCCGTTTATACACAAATTTGAAAGGAATTTTTATGACTTCTCCAAACTTCACATAGAAAAGAAGAAGGGAGATAAGACTAATGATTTTAATTGCTCTCAAACTGTATCATATAAAGCAACTGACCTACATGGTATCATAATAGCTCAAGAACTATTCAACAGGACAGGCTAAATGAGAAAATGTCATGTTACATGTGGAAATTAAACATTGTTTCATCCCCCTTCCATTTTCCAGTGCAAACCACGAAGTTAGAATTCACCCAGGATCATCCTTTTCCTCACATGGGAGATATTCTCACTTATTTAAACACAGGGCTTTATTCCCTGAGATCAAAGGAAGAAGCCATTGTAGATACAAAAATGCTGCTAGCAAGGATTTTCTTGTTATTTTCTAAGTCCGTGAGAGACTTTTCTCTCTCACAGAAGAGGTAGCAGAGTATGTAAAAAACCAAGCCGCCTGCAACCTTGAAAAGTCTTGTTTATGGTACAGTAGAAAAATATTTTGACAATGGATGTTTTAGGATTTTAGCCAATCACCCCAAGGGGTGGCTGATCCTTTGTCCAATTAGACTATGAAGAAAAAAGTCTATAAAAGAGTTTGTAAAATAATTAAATAAATCAATCTTGCTGCACAATTCCTGCCTGCTGGATCTTCTCTCCTCCTCCTCCCTATAGCTGCGGGACGTGGTGATATACCCTAGGGCCTAGGCCTGCGGTAATAAGCCATAGGTATGCAGTACCAGAATGAGGTGGAGATTATCAGGAAAAATGAGATTTCACTCCACATGACAGAAGCCAACTGGGAGTCCAGAAACTGCAAATATCAAATAACTACACAAAAGGGAACATCTCTGAACGAGAAGGTAGATCCACTTAAGCTATTCTTAATACCAGTGCAGATACTTAGTCTAGAGGTATCAATGCAAGAGCCAGTCTGGAATTAGTACAGGAGTGCTCAGACGTAATGTTAGGCTGCAGTGAGAATTAGTGGTTTCATACAAATATCATAGGTATTTTTAAAATGTTCAGAGGCTTACAGAAATACTTATTTCCAAAGAGCATATGGAATGGCTCTGCCCAGTGACTGTACTCAGCCACTACTTTTCAATGTTCTGACTTAATTGTGAGCTTTTTCTCTTAAATTTTCTCATGCACCTTCTCATAAATAACTTTACAAGATTGGATGGTTCAGAGAAAGGGAACACTTCTCAGGACATTTGCTTTAGTAGTCACTAATTGTAGATTTTCCCCAGTGACTTATTTTCTGATCCCTGCTTACTAAACAAAACAATAGAAGCCTGAGAATTTCCCTTCAAGGCAGGTTGGGTGTGTCTCTTCCTCGTAACCCTTCAGCTGTATCTGGTTTCTTTTCAGAGAACGGGACCAGGAAGAGGTACCCTAGAGTACCCAGCTATCAGCATCTTGGGACAGAGTAATGGGGCAGGCAGCACCTGGAACCTGTGTGATTCCCTCACATGGCTCTCAACAACAGAAGGGACCAGCCATGGGCACCCTAGTTGGACCTGGACCTGGAATCACTTGAAATTTCTGCAGAAGCAGGAAAATTAAGCTGGGAATTCATCAGACCTTGCTTGCTATGGTGTCACAACAACAACTGTGATCTTATTTAACCTATTTCCCTCTTCTTCCTACTCAAGTGTTTCACTGTCATGGGTGTTACAATAGTCTGGAACAAAATAGTTCCAGCCTCTTCACAGTGCAGAGAGTTGAAATCTTACTGAAGGATTAAAAAATAATCTATCTGCTGTCATGATATCATTCCTCAGACCGATCTACTTTCTTTGGGCAGTAAATATACTTTTTGTGCTACCTGGCCCAACTTCAGCTCAGTATTTAACTGGTGCAAAACCTCTGCATATAAGGAGAAAGAATTTGTCAGTGCCAGCTCATAGCCTTCCACAAATGGAGCCTTTTTCTCCTGTCTGAGAGGTTTATGCTTCTGAAAACTGAGCACACCATTTGCAGACTGCAATCAAGAACCTCTAAAAGAACTACTGAAGTTTGACAGCTTACACTCCTCTAGTAGCTGGTATTTATACTACTCCTTGAGAAGGAGGGAATCTATGGTGATTGCAGAGAAAGTGCCACCCACTGTTCACATCACAAGGTATTCAGGGTTGAATAACCCATGGGTAGCAAGATTCATGGAGGGGACAACCAGGAGATGTACCTCGGATGGCTTCTCCCCACATTGGAGTGCACAGAGATCATGGCATCACTGAGTCTTACTGGAAAGAGGATACATCTCAGAGAATGTATGACTATTTGAAACAGTGAAATAATAAAAGCTGAGGCTATTTAGGAAGTGTGTGCATACAGAAGCCACCAAGCTTGAAACAAGCATGGGGAAAAAACCCATAATCATAGCCACAGATTTGATCATCACCCTGATCTCATAAAAAAACGGTCTGCATCACAAAGAAAACATGACAGCTGCACATAATGATGAAACACTTACCCTGGAGTCCTTTTCCAGACGAAGCTTGTGTTGAAGGCTGCGTCTTCTCCTGGCTTTAGCAAGACCATTGTGATAAAAAAAGTATCCAGATTCTAAAAAAGGGAGCTGAGGAAGAGAGAGAGAAAAAAAAAAAACAAACATCATAGAGCTATTGGCTGTTAATAAGGATGACAAGAAAACTTTTACCTTTGAAGTGATTCAGGAATCTACAAGACTTGTGAAGAGTTATGCCAAAGAGCCCCAATCACTCTTGAGAATGCTACTCCTAAGTTATTTTTGAAAAGTGCACCCAGCAGCATTAAAGTTGTTTGCTACAGGTTTACAGTGCGTAACTTCACTTGTATACACTTAGTACTCTTTCCACCTCACGCTTAAGGTCAACAGTGCCAATATTTCTGACGGGCACCCCAAATCACAAGAGGAAGCATTCCCTATTTCCTGAAAAAGCCAGAAAAAAACAACGAAATGAACTGCAAAAAATTTGAAACTCCAGAGAGCATCCCTCACCAAGAGGGCCTTACATAAGTGCTTTGCTGAGCTGTTGTAACACACACAAACTGGTATCATAAGATGGAAGGCAGAAAGCAAAGAGATTTCCACTTTCAGAAAAATATGATACTTGGAATTTCTTCTGAGCACCCTGAAATGGAACATACAAAGCATATTAAGAAAACAGCTCAGTGTTCAGGTGGAAACAGTGTTCTGCACCTTTAATGTCCAAGACATTTAAGGAGCAAGCAAACACCTCTGGAGGGCTTCCCATTATTAAATGTATTTCTCTCCTCAGGATTGGCAGAGAGCTTTTAGAAGGCTAAAAGACACTGTGTTAGGAGAACAGCATCTCACTTCCAGCACTTGATTAGGAAGCTCCAGTTCAATCTTGAACAGTTCTTTCCGCATTTGAACTTAATAGGGACATTTCAGTTGAACATTTCAATGTAAGTAACTGCACATTTTTAAACTAAGCTTGTCCTTGTAAAACTTGAAAAGAAATGGTTGGGATATGTTATTGCTGTGAACATTTCAACTTCAAAGGTTCAACTGCATTTAAAATAACTTCTTAAAAGAGATATTCTAGAACAGCTATGACAACCTGTTCCTCTCCTTTTTATTATCTATACTTCAGGATAACATAAACATCTTAGCAGAAGTTCAAAGTTCTTCACTGAAATACCAAGGCTGATGTCTAGACAGAAAAATTGTTGTGAAAACCTGGGCTGAATACAGGTAGCAGCATCATGCTGCCATGAAACAGATTCTGTTCCTGTATACAGGTATATACAGTGCACAAACACAAATTACCGTCTGTGAAATTATCTCCTGTTTCAGTCAATCTATCACTATATCTGGTACAGTTCCACAAACATATTTTACTATACATGTGAAGCAGTGTGGAAATAGAAGACAGTGAAGTCTGAAAGTTTAAATCTGGTCATTCCAAAACTGAGTATGCAAGTTTGGGTTTTCTTTTTCTTCAAAGCACTTTTTTATGCTAATTGAAACATTGACTGTCACTGAAATGAAAGCATTTAATCTTCATGTTAAAGTTTCATTCTGTAGGATACATAAATGCACAGTAACTTAAAAAAAAAAATGAAAGCATTCTGTTCTGATAAAAAGACCTCTTTTAAAGTCTTTATAAACGGTTAAGGAGATTTCATCAAAATCATTATGGTTCCCTGGAGCTGATCTGCATGGCTGACTGGAGAGCTTTTGTGGGTGAGTAATCAGATTATTCAGCTTCAGCTCCATATACCTGTGAAAAATACAACAGCCGAGGTAGAAGGAGAAAGGAGGCTATAAGAGCTCTCAGTAAAGGCCACAAAAGTCTCCTTCACTTCCTGTATATCCTCAGAGTCACAGCTCTGAAGGTTTAAATTCTGTCTGCGTTTAGGTAATTGTTTTAAAAAGCAAATTTACATTTAAACTTGTACCTGACATGTTTACCAACTGGGTGATCAGGCATTTATATAATCCAGAGTTTGGCAATAGATCTGTCTCACCAGGAAAATGCCCTTCCCCCACATTGGATACATTACTCTATGCCTCAAAAACATGCACAGGAAAAATAAAAAGCTAAATAGGCAGATCAGTTACAGCTTGAAATCTATCCTGGTGTGCTAACCATTAGTGTCCTTTGCTGTTTGTGGCCCAATTACCCCTCTAATTCTCTCTGTGAAATCATGCTACTTTTCTTCCTTTTATCTCAGTATCAACCACTAAAATCAATTCCAGTCAAATATTGATTCCATTAAGGATTAGTCTAAGTAATTTTGAAAATATCTGGAAATATATAACAGATACTTGCTGTTTATTTTCCATACAAGGTTAGTTTCTAGTACCTCTTAGCATGAAGCAATATCTATAGTAACCTTCTAAAGATGGTGTATTCAAGTTTGACCATAAGCAATTACAATTAGTACAACAATGACCAGATTTATGGACAAAGTAATGAATAAGTTTGACTAAGACTATTCCACTCTTTCCTCAGTTATCCCAGGAATCTCTGAGGAACTCAGATATTTTATGTTTCACATGGTTTTTCGCACTGCATCAGTTAAACCTACAGGGGGACACCCAGGAAGGCAGCTCAGTGAGGCAATACCCGAAAGATTATGTGATCCAGTACTGAGGATTGTGAATAATTAATAGCAGAAACCAAGCAATTTTCAGGAATAATCTAAACTCTGCAGTAAATCCTTGAAATTAATGAATGTACATGTGGGAGAAATCAGACACCAGGGAAAGGGCCTAAAATGTCAGGCTTTGATAAGGATGTTGCACTGAGATCTGCAAATACCACAAGAAATGACTGAAGCTTCCAATTCTGAGCGACTACTGCTACCAAGCCAGTAACTTCTTGGCAGCAACCAAATGGAGGACACAGGTAGCTCACAAAAGGATTTACATTCCCACTATCAGCTATTCCAGGAAGTCTCCTCTGATTTGGAGCTACAGCAAAAGAGCAAATAGTGAAATGAACAGTGCATATAATGAAGTGAAATGAAAACAGATCTCCTGTACATAAAGACTCCGAAGTGTCATAAGCAGTATCTGCTCTAGTAGCTGTAAAGCTGGAATTGCTATGGAGTAAAATTCCTATTGTGGCAACAGCAGCCTCAGCATGTACCATGGAATAATAATGCACTCAGCCTGGTGGCTCAGGTTCTTTCTGTAAGAAAAAAGCAAAGCTTCCTGCCCTCAGAAAAAAATCAGCAATTAAGTAAGATAACTAATTACTGGAAATCACTTTAATATTCAAGTGAGGAGGATTATTTAGAATTTTTCAGAAATGGGCCTACTTATTGCCTTGATGTGTAATTATTGTCCATTACAAAACACGGCTTTCAGAATCTCAGGAATACAAGCACTTCATTACTTGCAATATTTGTATAAAAGTACTGGTGAAAAATACACACAAGCAAAACCAGAACCACAAATACAAAACAGCAAGTAGAGCAAAACACTTTATATCCACCTGTCTCCTTCTTTTCTTCATATTTGCAGACTCCTTGTGGTTATTAATAACACTTTCTGAAGTAAAGATGAAATTTGTTTAACCCTCTTCCTGAAAGAATGTGGACCAGAAAATAACTTCTAAAAATTCAGTGTTCAGCTAAATGGAGGAAAGAAAAACTCTTTCAACGGAAGAGGCTTAACTGAAAGCAAAATAGATTTGATGATCTTAGAGTCTTTTCCAACCTTAACAATCCATGATTCTATGAAAATGGCTAGGATGTACCATTTAGTACAGAAAGAAGCAGGAAAAGTTTCATATTGTGCACAGTTTTAGCACCAGTATGTCTGAGGTATCTTAGCTGTTCTCACGCTACTGCTCAACCACAGAAGCTGAGGTGTAATTATTATTGAAATAAAAATAAGTAAGTTATATTCATGGTTCTCAACCTTTCTGCACTCTCCTCCTTACATATGACAGTCTTTCCCCAGCAGGAAAAGGGAGTGACTCTGGGCTGCCCTAAATGCCACTGCTGGGAAGAAGGGCTGTAAACAGGCAGCTACAATTCTCCCCTGCCAGGCCCAGGCATTGCTCCTGAGAGAGACCATTCCCCGGTATTGAAAGGGAGAAACAGACAGTCCACTGCTGACCCCTCAACTGCTCCAAGAAGGAAAAATCAGGTATAAAGTAGCCTGTTCCTCAGGAACACCCGATCTAGGACTGGGCAGCACATGATTCCCTCAGAGCTGATGGCTCCCATCCCATCTTGACAGAGAAAATCAAACTGCCCTTCTTTCTTGGTCTTGCCTTAAACAATATGCACAGTGACACCAGTTGCAGTTTTGCCTGTCACAAAGCAAAGGAAATCAGTATCAGCTGCAAAGCAGTGCAGAAGTTTAGAGAAAAGCCACAGAAAAACTAAAATCTGATACTGTTCCTCATTCTCAAACTGCAGCAACTGAGGCCACCTTGGGCAGAGCTAACACTGAAAACAAGCAGCAGCATCTCCTGACCAGAAAAGCCTGTCCAGCAAAGGTATTATGAAGCAGCAATAAATTCTTAAGAAAATACCCAAGTCGAATAAAGCTGCCAGTGGCATCAGTACTTTATCTGGCTCTCACGGAGAGGTCCAGCATTCACAGACTGTCACTAATTTTAAGAGGTAATATACAATACAAAAATAAAGATGAACATTGGTTCCAAGGCTTATCATTAATATCAAATTTTACCGGCTCCTTTAACATTGCATTTTACTGACGCACAGCAGAGCTCTATCTCCATACATTATGGTGCCCACAAAAAGCTTAAGAACAACCTGGATTGCCCCCTCTTGTTTTAATGGGAATTATCTCTGCCCAGCCTTCCCATACTGCAGAATCCCTACAGCACACTGCTGGCTTTTGTGCATCATTTCCAATGATTTCTCCCCAACACTGTAACTCCTCAACTTAACTAAAACCAGTTAAGGTTCCTCTCCCAAGTTACTAATGGGGACAGTCTGCAACAACTTTCTCTTGAGCAAAATCATTTATAAATACAAGCAAAGGGCAATTTATAGCAAGTTACTGCCTTCTTTGATCACCAAAATCATCATAAATGGATCTGTCAGTGAATGGGATTCAAAGAAAGCCCTCATTCAGCCAGGCTGATAACGACCCTCCCCAGAGCTCCTTGCCTGCCTCAGTATGAATATGTGGCCATGGATGCGAGGGTTCAAACAAACACTGGTGCTAAAGGGAAAAAAAGATACCCATCCCCCAAATAATAATTTTTTTTTTTTTTTTTTTTTAAGAAGTATAACACAAAACATCTCTCCTCACAGAGTCCAAGCACTGCCCAAGCATCACTCCTGACTTTGAGAGGAGCCATAAACTGGCACAGGTGAGCTCTTTCATCCCACTACTGCTCAGTAATTACACCAACAGAAAATATGATCTAAACCCAGTACAAATAAATGTATTTGGAGCCTTCATGGGCCCCACAGGCCTCACACCTTCACTTACCATTTTAAGTGAAGCACAACAGAGTGCCTCCCAGCAGAAATTAGAAACCTTTTCATCCCAGTTTCACCAAATGCGCTGAGGATGCTTATAAATACTCAATATGAATTTTTAAACTCTCTCTCATTTTCCCTCACCCCAATTAGCATTAGAAATCATTTTACCTTGAAATACACAGATGGGAGCCAAGTCTGAAGTCAGAACCACTCACTCACTTTAGCGATGAGGGCCATGTAAGAGAAGAGCCAGCTAGAAATATAGGCAGCCTCAGGCACCAAAATAACACAGAACAAAGCACAAACAAGAAAGGATTAATTCAAACACTGGTAGAGAAATGTGAAATAGCACAGAGGACTAAAGCTGCACTAGAGATCACCCAACATGAAATCCAGTCCACTGTGTTCCCATGGCCCCAGGCACGGATTTCAAACTTTCTCATTTGTGTGCTATAATTACTCTGAAGGCTCAAAATAAGGATCTCAGGTGGAGCCTGGGTTCTGCACAAGCTCCAAACAGCCCCAGTGACTGGCACGGTGAGGCCCAGATCTGAGTGCTATGATTCAGTTCTCACTGTACCTGTGTCTCAACCAGCTGCCTCCACCAAAGCCTGATCTGCTTCTCTTGGCAAATCTGGCAGGTGGAGGTGTTATAGCCATAGATTCAACACTCCCAAAAGGTACATTTTGTATTAAAACATCATCAGATCATCCTTGTGAAATCAATTCATTAACACAAAGTGAAACATTCCCTTACAAATTAATTCATAAATGCCTGACTTAGACATTTTCATATGTTTTCAGCTCCGTTTCATATAAATATGCAACCACCTCTTAAAGGAATCACCAACAGGGGGTGGTAGTAAGAAGGGACCAAGACTAAGTAGAGAGATACAAAAGTCAATGGAAATATTGTAACACACATGATAACAAGGCCACCTGTTACTGTTACTCAGAATATTGGTTGTCCTGTAAGAACACAGCAATCCTGCTTAAAACGTTCTATTGCATCTTCTCAAGCCAGCAGAAGTAGTTTCCAATGATTTTTGAAAGGTTTCCTGACCTCCACAGCAAAATATCTTTTCCCCTAGAAAGTGTAAAGTCAAAGGTGATGTCCAAAGATTTTGTGGAATATATGCCTTTGGATTTTATTTTATTTTATCCAAAAGGATAAAACAAATACTTTATCCTATCCCCTCTTGCATGCAGCAAGAACAAGGTTATACTGTCTTCTCAATAGCTGGACATGAGGTGTTAAATAAAAACCTGGAGGTAAATGAAAGAAACTGAACTGGTTGTGGACTGCTATTACACTTACATGTCCACGTGGAATTCACCTAAACGCCCTGTACAACTCATGGCAAAAGAAAAAGAGGCCCTTTCAAAGCATGATTCATCTCACTTATCTGAGGTAGCTATGTTAAAATACAAGCAGAGCAGAGCCCCAGGAGCTCTTTCACTCCAAAGTCTGCAAGAGAAGCACTAGGTAGATCAATTCTGATGTTAAATAGCTATTCTCATTTTCTCATCAGTTTTGTTGTTACATGACCCCACCCAGTGCTTCCAAGCACATACAAAACACTGCTCCATTGGTTTGGTTACAAGTTTGTGATATTTGGATATTGATCTGCAATTGAATGAATCACACAGGTATAAGGTTTTACTGTATCTGTATCACTGTTAAGTTTGTCATTGAAGAGCCCCATCCTGCAACCACATAAAGTCAGACAAGTCATCAGTGGATCTGCTGATAGTTTTATCAGTGAATTGGAGAAGCCATTTGAGGCTTTTAAAACAGTTATTGTTGTTTATGGGAAAGGATCTGTGCAGTTTAGAGAGTTTTATCCGTTACTCCCCAGTAACTGTAAACACCATTATCAATTCTACCACATGCCCTGTTGAAAGCAGGATACTTCCCAGATTTCAAGGAGAATGCTGTTGTTTATACACTAGCCCTCAAATTGGACTGTCTGGGTTAATTCAGACTGTCATTACCTGGAATAGGTGATTATTATTGTTTGGCTGACAGGCTGAAGTGAAGGCTAAGCAATCATCATTATGTCCTCTTACATAAATGGTGGGGGGGTGTCTGTGCGTGTGTGAAAGAAGAGCACCTCAGTCAAGCCCTGGGCACCAGAAAAAATTCTGGAGTTCAGCACCAGAAAAGTCACTGGGAGAATCTACCAATTGTGTTGTCATTTTTAGCAGCAGCAAATGACCACTAGGAAAAGGAGACAGCCTCTCCAACCATTCAGCTACACAACTCCATAACAACCACATAAACAACAGATAAACATACACATCATTTAGAATAATTAAGTAAATATGATTCCATCAGAAGGTGAATCAATTAAATTTTCTTAAAGCAGGTATACATAACACAAAATGGGTTTTTTACACAAATTGCGAGAATTTTACCATCCCATTAAAACAAAAAAAACCACCCCCACTCCCTAAAAACAAAACAACAACAAAAAGGAACAAAAGAAAATAAACAAACACCTCCCACCCCACAAACCTAAACAAACAAAAATGAGAAAAAAATACAAACAGAAATCAGACTCCAGACATTCTTTAGAGACAGTCTGTCAGTACTTGACCCAGTTAATTAACCATAATTCATTTAGTCTGGAGCAGTCAGTGCTGTAAGAATAAAGGGGGGAAAAACATGGTAATCCAGAAGTAGCTTTGCCAGTTCTACATTTTATTAACAAAGGTGAATAAAACATTGGCTGTGCCTGTCTCCTGCTTGGAGCAATGGAGTGCCTCGGGGTATCCTGTCACACTTTTGATGTCCTGCTGTGTTTTCAAAGCATCTCTCAAGATGTTAATATTCTGTAAAAGTTTTCACACCTCAAATGACCTTCTCCCATTCAAAAGATCATTCAACCCACTACAATTTCCTTTGCTATTTCCCTCTCTGCTCTTGCTTCACATGGTAGGAACTCTGCTCTAGGACAGAGCCAGGACTAAATCTCAGAAGACACGAGTTTCAGCATCTCCTAATATTAGGAGAATCTTGGGCAATTAGAGCTGTAATATTCTTGTTTCGGTTGCCTCCCACGTAAAACGGCATAATCTTCTAAGTACTAGTTTAGTGATTTTATTTATTGATAGGATTCATTTAATCAATGTTTGCACAGCACTACAGACTGTGATATGAAACTCTTAACTGTAAAATGCCAAGAGCCATTGCAAACTTTTGGGGTTTTAGTTTTCCTCCTGTTTTCTTTTTCTCTTAAAGGAATTTTCCCCATACATGTTGCCACGGGGACAAATTACTGGGTGCTTAAGAAAAACAAAAGACCTGGCCCCAGGCATGGGATGCATCTGGCTACTCTCTTTCACCTGGGCTTGTGGGCAGCCAGTTCCCGGCATTTGGACGGAGAGAGAGGCTGCTTCTTCGGCTGCCTTCCTTCTACTGGAGAAACCCTGGGATTCCCAAGCCCGCCTTAACCTGCCCCACTGGGAGCCGGGCTGGGGCCACCCTGCCCCTGCCATTGCTTCGAGCCTTCACTACTCTGTAGCCCCACCACGCCCTGCCTGCCGAGACCTCCAGGGGGTTCCCACTGCAGCTCTGGAGTTTTGATACATCTCGTCTGCCACCCGGGATTTGTGCTCATCCCTGCTGTTCCAGCCTGCTGTTCCCGAGGGTCCGGCTGGACACCGGGATCGGCTGCCCAGGGAGTTTGTGAAGCCTTTGTTCCATCCCTCCCCGGGATCCCAGGGCACCAGTGCCGCCTACTCCCCGAGCTCGCTCCGGAGCGCCCCCTGCAGCTGCGGGGGAACCAGCGCACCTGCCCTGCTCACCAGGAGCCGCCAGCGCCCCTGCTGGCTGTTACCATAACTGCACCCAAGGGGAAAGGGCCTGACAGCCAAGAAGGCTGGCATTGGGTTTGTGGTTCTGTTTGCTGTTACTGCCATAGTTATTGTTGTTTGTTTACCTTGTTATACACCTATATATATATACAATAGTAAAGAACTGTTATTCCTGTTCCTCATATCGTTGCCTGAAAGCCCCTTAATTTCAAAATTATAATAATTCGGAGGGAAGGGGGGTTGCAATTTTTTTCCTTCCATTCCAAGGGAGACTCCTGCCTTCCTTGGCAGACACCTGTCTTTTCAAACCAAGACAGATCTTGGCACCCAATGTGAGGCCTGAGGGCATTAAGAGAAAGGGGTGAAAAGGGAATAACAGTTCCTGAGTAACTTAATTTTGTGTGCTGAATGTAGGAACCTTGTTAGGCAGTACTTTGTAGTCTACTTTACCCTGGTTCGGGTGGCAGGTGGTAGCAGCTATATTCTTCCCCTTTGCAGCTACTTACCTAAACATGGGTCCTCTAAGGCTACCATTGCTGTTATCCAGTTTGCACTATGGGTCGAGAAGGTGAGGAATTCACGGGCTTTTAACTTCCTCCAGAATGTGGGCACATGGATAAAGGGCTATCACACACTAAGTGCATGTTTTTGGGGTTATGTTAAAAATGGTACCTTCTGTGAGGAAATGACACCAGGGGAACTTTTCCCCCAACCCCTCAACCAGTTCTTTGGGCCCACCCCACCAATTTTCAAAGGGTTTAGATTTCCCCTGAATGCTAACCAACTGGTGCTGATAGGCCTACTCTATTTAGCACTCAGGCATAAGTTGAGATTGACTTGGATAACTACCCAAATACCAGCCCCAGAGACTAGCGATCCTACCCCAGAGCCTGACACCACCCCAGACACCAGAGATCCTGCTCCACAGGCTGACCCTGCCCCATGGCTTGATACTGCCCAACAGCCCACCTCAAAAATGAACCACCCAGATTTAGTGGGGACACTGGTGAAGAAGATGCGCAAGATGTGCCAGGTGCTGAGCGAATACACCTCCCCAGCTAGAGGGAAACTTTCTCCCTGCCCCGAAGAGGGTGAGTACAATGGTGCAGCAGTGGAACCCACGGATGTTACAACCATCCAGGCTCCAGCTGAACCACAAGGACAATCACAGCCAGCAGCAGCCGCCTCTGTGCAGAGGAGGAAGTATGGGTATGAAGACCAAATCAGTACAACCAGTCAATGATGATGAGGAACCAGGGCCCTTGCAACCAGCAGGGGAGTCAGAACCTGAAATCATCACTCTAATGACTGTCTAATACGACAGTCTCCATAATATGCGGAAAGACATTGTATGACGGGGGCGTGAGCCTTATACAACCTGGTTACTTCAGGTTTGGGACCTTTTGGGCACAGGTGTTCAACTGGATAGTGGTGAGGCAAGGTATCTGGGATCGTTGACCCAGGACCCATGTGTGGACCAGATATTTGTGAGGGAGCCAGGACCCCTTTCTCTCTGGGAGCAACTCTTAATGAGTGTGAGAGAAAGGTTCATTCACAAAGAAAGAATGCAGGAGTACCATCATAGAATGCAGTGGAAGACACTTGAGGAAGGGATCCAACAACTAAGAGAAGTGGCAGTATTAGAGGTACTCTTTGGGAGGGATGGACAGCATGATAATGACCCTGACAAGGTCAGGTGCACAGGACAGATGATGTGGAACCTGGCAAAGCTAGGGCCACAGCAATACACCACCTTCATTGCAACAATTAATGCCAAGGACAACTGAGAAACAGTGGGTTCTGTCACCAAGAGGCTCAGGAATTATGACAGTATGGTCAATGGTCTGCTGAAAGCTCATGTCTCTGCCGTGGTTAAGGACCTCAAAGAGAAGATGGAGGAGATGGAGGAGATGAGGAAGATCAGTGTGGCACCAGTGCGAGTCACAGGCCCCCAAGTCAGAGCCTGACGTCCCCCAGCTAGAGAGAGAGGGTACACCCCACGAGCTGAGCTGTGTTTTATTCTGTGCGAGCATGGGGAAGACATGAGAAGGTGAGATGGGAAACCTACTTCTGTCCTGGCAGCACGGGTGCATGAACTGAAGGAGGGAGGCACTAACTGAGGGGGTTCTGCTAAGGTGAAAGTAGCCTCAGCCTCCCGTGACCAAGCTGCCAGGTATTACAGACAGGAGGATGATATGTCGGATCCCCTTGAAGGTACCTCGAGCATGTACACTCAGGGAAAGAATGATAACCAGGGCTAGAGGGGCCCTGCCTCTAGCCAGGAAGAGGCATGGGAGAACCAGGTTTTCTGGACGGTGTGGATTCGATGGCCTGGCACATCAGAGCCACAAAAATACGATGCATTGGTTGATACTGGGGCACAGTGTACTTTAATGCCATCGGGACATGTGGGGGCAGAACCTGTATCCATCGCTGGGGTGACCGGGGGATCACAGCAGTTGACCCTTTTGGAAACTGAGGTGAGCCTGACCGGGAAGGAGTGGCAAAAGCATCCAATTGTGACTGGCCCAGAGGCCCCGTGTATTCTGGGCATAGACTTCCTCCAGAACGGCTATTACAAAGACCCAAAAGGACTCAGGTGGGCATTTGGGATTGCTGCTGTGGAGGCAGAGGGCATTAGGCAACTGAACACCCTGCCTGGACTATCTGAGAATCCTTCTGCAGTTGGGCTCCTGAAAGTGGAAGAGCAACGAGTGCCAATTGCCACCTCGACAGTGCATCGCCGGCAGTATCGGACAAATTGAGATGCTGTGATCCCCATCCACAAGATGATCCACGAGCTGGAGAGCCAAGGGGTGGTCAGCAAGACCCACTCACCCTTCAACAGCCCCATCTGGCCTGTGCGCAAGTCTGACGGGGAATGGAGATTGACTATGGACTATCGTGCCTTGAATGAAGTGACTCCACCACTGAGTGCTGCTGTGCCGGACATGTTGGAGCTCCAGTACGAGCTGGAGTCCAAAGCAGCGAAGTGGTACACCACTATTGACATTGCTAATGCATTTTTCTCCATTCCTCTGGCAGTGGAGTGCAGGCCTCAGTTTGCCTTCACCTGGAGGGGTGTGCAGTACACCTGGAACCGACTGCCCCAGGGTTGGAAGCACAGTCCCACCATCTGCCATGGACTGATCCAGACAGCACTGGAAAAGGGTGAGGCTCCAGAACATCTGCAGTACATCGATGACATCATTGTGTGGGGGAACACAGCATTGGAGATATTTGAGAAAGGAGAGAAAATCATCCGGATTCTCCTGGAAGCCAGCTTCTGTAGAGAAATGGCTGAGTGAACAGGGACATGTATACGTGCACAATCCAAGCTGTATTAGTGAACTGTCCTTGACTAGAGAAAAAAGAGAGGAGCAATGATGATGTGGCAAGCCAACAGGATGTTGGGGAGGGGGTTGCTGACCATAGAAAGAGAAAGACTTATGTTAGTTAGTCGCATGCATATTAATCTGTAACCAATCGCTTGCTATTAAGGGCCACGTGAACAGTAGCTGTAACCCAATAGTATGGAGCTTGCTTATGCGTGCTTGGGGAATTAGAGTATAACTATGGGTCTGACAATAGAATAAAACGAGTTCCATCATATCTCTGTGAGAAGCGTGTTTCATCCCGGCAGATCTCTCTGGGATGGGAGGGACCGTTCCTCCAAGGAAGTTACGCTTGCTGATCACCAAAAGGAGGGTGACGACGACGAGCGACAGAGATACTGTGGGCAGAGAATGTCGACCGTGAGCCAAAGGATGTCAGTCAGGCCAGTAAGAAGGGTCGCTACCTTCCCTCTGTGATACCCTGCTAGCATGGATTTAGAGTTTGCGGCAGCACAGAAATTACTCCTCAGTATCCTCGCTAAGCGAGGGGAGGAGGTCAAGGAAAAGGATATAAATAAGCTCGTTTTATGGGTGCGGGAGCATGGACATTTGCAAGTCCCACGCCCCCCCCTTTGATGCAGCCGGGTGGAGGGAAGTAGGGGATCACCTGTGGGACTGTACTTTCCAGGGAAAAGGGAAAGAAATAACAAACTTAAGGCCCACCTGGAGAACTGTTATAAATGCCTTGAAAAGTATGCAAGCCGAGTCAAAAGTAGCTGCGGCTGCGGTGGAGGCAATTGCAACACCGGCTGGGGTTGTCGCTCCTGCCCGAACTACGCAGCGCAGGGGGCTGAGTGGACTGTTTAAAAGCCCGAGCGCGATAAAAGGGCAGAAAGCAGAAAAGCACTTTGAGACTGTCAGTGAGCTCCTGCAGGAGCAGGAGAAAGAGCTCTTGCAATCAGAGCCAAAAGAGGAAGTTACCACCACCGTGACTCAGAGCAAACTGAAGGCAAACGCGGAAGTTACAGTCGACCAGTCAATGGGCGGGGCAACAGGTGGTCCTTCTTGTCAGCAACGCCTCTACCCTGCTTGCCCGCCCCCTCCACCTCCACTGCCAGCAGAGATCCATCCCGGACCACAGACTGTTTCTCTGCCGCAGCTTGTTTCTCTGCCACAGACTGTTTCCCTGCCGGAGCCACAGACTACTTTTCGGCTGGAGCCACAGACTGCTCCTCTGCCAGATGATGATATACCAATGACAGAGGTGACAAATGAGCTATGTGCTCATCCCCCAGGATCTTGTGTGAACCCACAAGCATTGGAAAGATGGGCTCATCAAGTAGTAGAGGCAATGCATCAAATGAAACAACACTTTGATTGTGTTCTGTCTTCTATGGAAGAAAAGCTCCATCAGAAGCATGAGCCACAACAGGGTCCCACTGAAAGGGTGTGGCCCAGATGGCCCTGCAACTACAGGAATGGGCTCGAGTCAAGCCCTCCGCTCCACCTCCTGACTTTGAGCCAGGACGTGGCACGTACAGCAGATGTTCCCAACCTTTGGGAAGTGAACCTTCACTTGGTGGCTGACAACCTCACATTTGGACAACCACTCGGAGTCTGGGAACAATCACCGAGTGTGCATGCTAATCACTGCAGAAATTGCTTACGCTGTTATAATAGCCTGCGCTTGTGCTGTGGGGGCTGTGGGGAAGAGCTTACTAGGGGAACTTGGAATGTAGATGAGCGAGGCAGTTTATGCCGAGAATGTTATCAAGTGCCTGAGACAAGAAGTTTTAGGCAGTGTGCATCTATCGTGCTCGGAATTCCACCACAACAGATTAGAGTTAGCTCATTCAGGGATCCACACGAGTTTTTACTAAGCTTGGAAGTGCGGGCAGGGAAGAAGGCCATCAGACGTCTGCAAGTGAGTAAAAAGACCACTGTAACCCAGGCATGGTGCCCTACATGTGGCTCCTCCTCTCAAGTACTTTCACCCTGAGTAAAGCTGTGATAACTTCAGTGTCAGAAAGAGAAAATGTGTGGGTAACAGGGGCTCACCAGGCGAACCAGACAGACTTCTGTCTGGCCATGGGGTCAGCACCAGATCCATTTCGCACATGTCTAATTGGTGTGCCATGGATCTCACTTGAGGACACGTTTCAAAAATGGGTGACAGATATAGGGAAAATCAATGAGGAAGTGGAGCAACAAATGCAAAGCAAAAGAAACCGGGGCGAGTGCTTAGGTTGTTGGTCTAGTTATTGGCACTCCTTGCAGCAAACCCATATTACTGCCAATTTAACAAAAAATGCAACCTTGCCTCTTCAAGAGCTACAGCTTTATGGGTCCCTTTTTCCCAGTACGCTTGTTAACATAACACCATGGACCAACTGTTCCAATGTGGTGCCTCCAATGCAATATGCCAATGGGTCTGCAGTTTTCTTCTTTGAAGATCCTTGGGAGGACTACCAGGCATGACAGGGCATGGCCTCCTTTCCATGGAAACAGAATGTATCAGGACACTTCATCGGAGGCTGGAACGTGCTGACCACATTGGGAGGATCTGAGTCTATTGACACAACCAGAGGAAAGGTTTTACCTCCTGGAGTGTTTTTGATATGCGGAGATAGAGCATGGAATGGGATTCCGCATAGTCCAATTGGGGGTCCTTGCTACCTGGGAAAGCTAACTATGTTTGCCCCTTCTATATGAGCATGGAAAAACATTACGGCATCAGAAAGCTGGAATAATAGGATGCAAAATAGATACCAGTGTAGTGTTTCCACATTTGATAAAGATTGTAATGATAAGGTAAACATGATGAGTTTGCGTGCATTTATACCATTGGCTATTTGTAACCCAGGGGGTGCTGCAGCTCATGGCTATAGCAATCTGAAAAAGTTGGCCTGTTGGTCAGAAAAGGAATTTAATAGGACTTCCCATATATTAGATGAGCTTTTAACTGATGTAGATAGCATTAGGCATGCTGTACTACAAAATCGAGCTGCGATTGATTTTTTATTGCTAGCTCACGGCCATGGTTGCAAAGAGTTTGAAGGTATGTGTTGTATGAACCTGTCAGACCATTCCCAAAGTATCCATTGACAGCTCTCAGAACTGCAAGATGCTTTTCAAAATATACAGATCCATACAGACAGCTTCTCTGAGTGGCTGTCCTCCCTTGGTCTGACAGGGTGGTTGGGAAACCTGGTTCAAGAAGGAATATGTCTGCTAGCTACACTAGTAATTGTAGAAATAATAATTTGTTGTGGTTTTGGGTGCATACGGAAAGCTTTAGAGAAAGTTGTTCATCGGGCTTGGCTTGTGCAAGAAGAAAAAGGGGGAATTGTAGAGAAATAGCTGAGTGAACAGGGACATGTATACGTGCACAATCCAAGCTGTATTAGTGAACTGTCCTTGACTAGAGAAAAAAGAGAGGAGCAATGATGATGTGGCAAGCCAACAGGATGTTGGGGAGGGGGATGCTGACCACAGAAAGAGAAAGACTTATGTTAGTTAGTCACGTGCATATTAATCTGTAACCAATCGCTTGCTATTAAGGGCCGCGTGAACAGTAGCTGTAACCCAATAGTATGGAGCTTGCTTATGCGCGCTTGGGGAATTAGAGTATAACTATGGGTCTGACAATAGAATAAAAGGAGTTCCATCATATCTCTATGAGAAGCATGGTTCATCCCAGCAGATCTCTGGCTATTGGCTTCACCATCAAGAAGAGCAAAGTCAAGGGACCTGCTCAAGAGATCCAGTTCCTGGGAGTAAAGTGGCAAGATGGACGACGTCAGATTCCCACCAAGGTCATCAATAAGATCACAGCAATGTCTCCACTGACCAACAAGAAGGAAACACAAGCTTTCCTAGGTGCCACAGGTTCCCGGAGAATGCACATTCCTGAGTACAGCCAGGTCGTGAGCCCTCTCTACCTAGTTACCCAAAAGAAGAATGATTTCCACGGGGGCCCTGAACAGCAGCAAGCCTTTGCCCAGATCAAGCAGGAAATTGCTCAGGCAGTAGCCCTGGGCCCAGTCAGGACAGGACCAGAGGTGAAGAACGTGCTCTACTCTGCAGCCGGGAACAATGGCCTGTCCTGGAGCCTCTGTCAAAAGATGCCTGGTGAGACTCGGGGCCGACCATTGGGATTCTGGAGCCGAAGCTACAGAGGGTCTGAAGCCAACTACACTCCCACAGAGAAAGAAATCTTGGCAGCTTATGAAGGAGTCCAAGCTGCCTCAGAAGTAATCGGCACAGAGGCACAACTCCTCCTGGCACCCCGAATACCGGTGCTGGGGTGGATGTTCAAAGGAAAGGTTTCTTCCACGCATCACGCCACCGACGCTACTTGGAGCAAATGGATCGCCCTCATCACGCAGTGCACCCAAATTGGAAACCCAAGTCGCCCTGGGATCTTGGAAATAATTATGAACTGGCCGGAAGGTGAGACTTTTGGGTTATCTTCTGAAGAAGAAGAGGAGCAGGTGACGCGTGCCGAAGAAGCCCCACCATATAACGAGCTACCAGAGAGTGAAAGATAATACGCCCTCTTCACTGATGGCTCCGGCCGAATTGTAGGCGCTAGCCGGAAATGGAAAGCTGCTGTATGGAGCACCACATGACAAGTTGCACAGGCTACTGAAGGAGAAGGTGGATCAAGCCAATTTGCTGGACTCAAAGCTGTTCAATTAGCTCTGGACATTGCTGAAAGAGAGAAGTGGCCAAAGCTCTACCTCTACACTGATTCATGGATGGTGGTCAGTGCTCTATGGGGTTGGCTGGAAAGGTGGAAGAAGGCCAACTGGCAGCATAGAGGAAAACCAATTTGGGCTGCTGATGAGTGGAAAGGCATTGTCACTCAGGTAGAGAAGCTATCTGTGAAGGTCCGTCATGGAGATGCTCACATCCCCAAGAGCCGGGCTAATGACGAACATCGTAACAACAAACAGGTAGATCAGGCTGCAAAAATAGAGGTGTCCCAGATAGACTTCGATTGGCAACATAAAGGAGAGTTGTTCTTAGTTTGATGGGCCCATAATGCCTCAGGCCATCAGGGCAGAGATGCCACCTATAAGTGGGCACGAGACCGAGGGGTGGTTCTAACCAAGGACAGTATGTCCCAGGTGATCCATGATTGTGAGACATGCGCTGTGATCAAGCAGGCCAAGCGGGTGAAGCCCCTGTGGTATGGTGGGCAGTGCTCCAAATACAAGTATGGGGAGGCCTGGCAGGTTGATTACATCACACTGCCTCAAGCACGCCAAGGCAAGCGTTATGTGTTCACAATGGTAGAAGCCACCACAGGATGGCTGGAGACCTACCCTGTGCTGCATGCTACTGCCCAGAACACCATCCTGGGCCTTGAAAAGCAAGTCCTTTGGAGGCATGGTACCCCCGAGAGAACTGAGTCTGACAATGGGACTCATTTCAAGGACAGCCTTAGAAACCTGGGCTAGAGAACGTGGCATTGAATAGGTGTACCACATCCCTTACTGTAGATACAAAAATGCTGCTAGCAAGGATTTTTCTTGCTAGTTTCGAAGTCCGTGAGAGACTTTTCTCTCTCACAGAAGAGGTAGCAGGGAATGTAAACAACCAAGCCACCTGCAACCTTGAAAAGTCTTGTTTATGGTATAGTGGAAAAATATTTTGATAATGGATGTTTTAGGATTTTGGCCAATCATCCCCAAGGGGTGGCTGGTCCTTTGTCCAATTAGACTATGAAGAAAAAAGTCTATAAAAGAGTTTGCAAAATAATTAAATAAATCAATCTTGCTGCACAATTCCTGCCTGCTGGGTGTTCTCTCCTCCTCCTCCCTATAGCTGCGGGACACGGTGATATACCGTAGGAACCAGGCCTGCAGTAATACCTTACCATGCACCAGCAGCTGGGAAGGTTGAGCGGTGTAATGGATTGCTTAAAACCACCTTGAAGGCACTGGGTGGGGGGACTTTCAAAAACTGAGAGGTGCATTTAGCAAGAGCCACCTGGTTAGTTAACACTCGAGACTCCACCAGCATAGCAGGCCCTGCCCAATCTGAACCCCTACAAACAACAGACAGGGATAAGGTTCCAGAGGTACACATGAGAGGTATGCTTGGAAAAACTGTTTGGGTAAAGTCTGCCTCGAGCAAAGACAAACCAACCCGTGGGGTTGTCTTCACTCAGGGACCAGGTTGCACCTGGTGGGTGATGCAAAAGGATGGAGAGACTCGATGCATACCTCAAGGGGACCTTGTTTTAGGGTGAACGACCCATGGCTCTGTACTTGTATCAGTATCTGCATGTATATACGTATATAATTCGGGTGATGCATGTATGTATATGGTTAAAAGGGTTAAGTTTCATGTAACATGTTAGTATGGGAAAAATTCGGGGTGGATAATGTTGGGGTTTTAGTTTACCTCCTGTTTTCTTTTTCTCTTAAAGGAATTTCCCCATACATGTTGCCAGGGGGACAAATTACTGGGTGCTTAAGAAAAACAAAAGACCTGGCCCCAGGCATGGGGTGCATCTCTCTCACCTAGGTTTGTGGATAGCCAGTTCCCGGCATTTGGACAGAGAGAGAGGCTGCTTCTTCGGCTGCCTTCCTTCTACTGGAGAAACCCTGGGATTCCCAAGCCCGCCTTTCCCTACCCCACTGGGAGCTGGGCTGGGGCCGCCCTGCTCCTGCCATTGCTTCGAGCCTTCACTGCATTGTAGCCGTTCTCGCCCTGCCTGCTGAGACCTCCAGGGGGTTCTCACCGCAGCTCCCGAGTTTTGATACATCTCGTCTGCCACCCGGGATTTGTGCTCATCCCTGCTGTTCCAGCCTGCTGTTCCCGAGGGTCTGGCTGGACACAGGGATCGGCTGCCCAGGGGGTTTGTGAAGCCTTTGTTCCATCCCTCCCCGGGATCCCAGGGCACCAGTGCCGCCTGCTCCCCGAGCTCACTCTGGAGAGCTCCCTGCAGCCACGGGGGAACCAGCGCACCTGCCCTGCTCACCAGGAGCTGCCAGCGCCCCTGCCGGCTGCAACCGCAACTGCACCCGAGGGGAAAGGGCCTGACAGCCAAGAAGGCTGGCATTGGGTTTGTGGTTCTGTTTGCTGTTACTGCCATAGTTATTGTTGTTTGTTTACCTTGTTATACACATATATGTATATATAATAGTAATGAATTGTTATTCCTGTTCCTCATATCTTTGCCTGAAAGCCCCTTAATTTCAAAATTATAATAATTCAGAGGGAAGGGGGTTGCAATTTTTTTCCTTCCATTCCAAGGGAGACTCCTGCTGTCCTTGGCAGACACCTGTCTTTCAAACCAAGACACAAACATATATTAATGGGTATATCTACACATGTAATGTTATCTGTGTGCAACCAGGTATCTCTTTAGCAACAAATATTTTTTAAATGTTGTAATATATTTAAGCAATATAAGATGGAAATCTCTTCTTCATATCAGTATACCTTCCTTAGGGAAAACTCGTAAGAAACAGTCTGATTCAGTTAGAGTCTGGAAATTTAAATGGCCATGGTATACTTCTGAGATATATCAATATTGCGGACAGCAATTAGCACTGCTTACAAAAGACCGCTTTGCCTCACTCCTGATTTACAACCCATCCCTCCTTTTAAGCATGTAACCAAACAGGTTGACTACTGCTGTCATACAGGAGCCTGGTGTCATATCAGCTCCAGAAACACAGAGATAAAACCCGTGACCTAAAGTTTGCTATTTAAAAAACAACATTAAGATGCAGTGTGTCCCAGACACAAATTACTGGTACTTAAACCTCATGGATGAAGAAGGGGCAAGACATTGCTAAACGCTGAGATCCTGAATTTCAGTAAGGCACTTCAGCATTATTTTTAAGCTAACATTCATGTAACAAAGTGGCTACATAAACATGCGTACAAGTGCTCAGCTCATGCAGCATCTAAAAGCAGAGTCAGGAACTCAAGCTCTAATGAAGTAGAGCTAAAAGAGCAACTCAGAGCAAAAGTAGTTGGTTACTGACAAAAGATGTGAATTACTCTAATACAAAGATTCTAGCTCTACCAACACTTTAAGATCTGACCTGTCTTGCAATTCAAAACCTTTACTCTTTCCTTTTTACTCTGTGTCTGCTTAATGCTAGGCTGCCAAGCAAGAGCTGATAGACAGAAAGTGCTTCACAGAGAGGTTTCTGTTATTACACCACACTGAAAAAGTCTTCCAGTTGCCGGAGAAGCAGTTGAGTAAAAATTAGAAACAAAACTGTGATATTAAAGGACAAGAGGGTGACTTTTTTTTTTTTTTTATCATAAGGTGGTAGGCCTGAGAAGAGCAGGGGAAGGAAGCTTTAAGACATTTTCAGCAGAGCCAAGAAAAAGAACACTTTGAGACACTTGTTTCTTGATTCTGCTAGGAGGAAGTCACAGACATTAATCCTCACTATTACAACATCAGGTCAGAGGCAAATCCTTTACTTATGCCACCACAACCTGGAGAGAGCTCCTGTTGCCTCCTGTACACAACAGCACAATGGTCACTTCACAACAAGGAATAACTGCTCTGAGTGGGGTCAAGAGCTCTGTGGTAGATGTAAGAAAAAAGGATGACTCAAACCTAGCAAAAATGATGAGAAAAGAAAGCAAACAGCAACACCACCTCTTACCCTTCCTCCCAGGACCTCCCTCATTGACCTTTCAGGCAGCTGTGAAATAAGTCTTTTACTACCAATTAATAAATGATGGAAGTTTACTGCTGGCAGAAATTGTTTTCAGTCCAGCATGTGCTTATACGTTATCTTGCTCCTATTACATTAGTCAAGCAAGGAAAATGTAGGGTTTTAATTAATCATTCAGCATTTCAGCCTTTAGAGCCTGAAAAACTGGTTTCTCTATCAAGGTATAATATATTTAACCTGAATAATATATATTCAGTTAGAAGGGCAAAAGGGATTTTACAGCATCACACTGAGTATTTTAATCTCCATCAACAGAAAGAGAAAAAAATCCACCTGCTTTTCTGACCAGGTTTTATTCTGAACTGTATCTTAATTGTAGGAGAAATTGAATGGTTTTACAGTTAAGAGATGAAAAGTACATTTGCCTGTGAATTTTGGGGGTTTAAATGGCAATATAAAAATTAAAAAATGGAAATGCTACCAAGATGATGATGTCACAATCCACAACCATCATTCCATCAGCAAAGTCTTCCAAACCTACAAATGTGTTCCAGTTCTGATTTTGATACTTCTTCACCCAAATTCTGAGCTGACAGTTCCACTTTACAACTGGCTCAAAATAATTTCTAAATAGCTAAATTCAGTTGAAATACAGTCTAAAATTAATTGATCCAGGGAATCATAAGGTCCCCATGAGACTGATTGGAATCCAACAGTCATGGTTATAGTTAATTCACCATATCTTGGCTGCAGCTAAAAAGAAGCTTTTGCTGCACTTTATGTTGCACAGTAGGTGACAGAGACGGTACTCACCCACAGAGCAGATTTCAGAATCACACTCTTCTGTTTCACTGGCTTTTCATAAAGAATGAGTAGGCAGAAAGAAGGATCCTCTGTCATCAGGAAAGGGAAGGCTATATTCCACCTCTTTCACTACCCATACAAGGAAGAGATTTACCTCTTTGGCTCTAGTTTGGTGTCCAACAATCATCTGAAACAGTGCAAATTTCTCTATTTAATAATAATAAATAATATTTAAATATGTATTTTCTGGGTTTCAGGTTTTCACAGGTTGTTTCTTTGGAGAAAGCAGCTCTGATATATTACCACCTTATTCTTCTGGTAAGCAGATAATCTAGTTCAGTCATGAGTATCTGGGACACATTTGCCAACTGGTTTGATGTAAACACTGAGGTCACTATTTCCATTTGCTTTCTGTGGAAAAAATAATTAAGAATGTAACATTTCCACAGAAGTTTTGTTTGAGAAGGTAGGTAATACATGACAATGTCCCAGTTCACTCCTTGTGAAAGAGCTATCACTACCCAATTCATTTGTTTATAATCACAGTGTATAAATGGAGAGATTGATCAAGCTCATAATTTCTTTTTTAAGTCCAAGCTCCGGCTACTCGCTGAACACAGCCAGTGTTCAGCTGAGTTACACTGTTGAGCTACTGTTGTAAATCCATGACCAAATTGTATTTCACACTGCATGATAAACTGTGTGTCATGGCCACTCAATTTAACACAGTACACACTGAATTCAGTTCTCTCTGGACAGTGCTTTCTGTCGCAAAGCACGGCCTAAGCCTGCTGAGCTGAAATTAAATCTCCATTTCAGTAGCATAGGGTTTGCTTTTTCAATGAACTTATGAGAGTTAAATGCAGAGCTCGCCTTGATTTACAAGAGCAACACACCAGACATTGACAAACAGTTGAGCAGTTCAGCTTCCTCCCACCAGAGGCCATGGATGGATGGATGGAAGTGTTGGGCTGCTCACTGCATTATTTATAGCCACCACGCAGCAGCATCCTGTAGAGACCTGACCCATTTAATTATCTGAAAAAGTTGAAAGAAAAAGAAAAAAAACCCAGAGTTTCTGATGACTGGAATAATATTGCAGGACAAAGGTAATTTTTACATCTATCAACAGCACTGAATTTGCTGCTACTGCTAACACAGAAACTACCCAACCATGCTGTGGACTGGAACTGCACAAAAGGGTTTTTTCCCCTATAATATTTTAATAAGAACTGGCAGAATTTATCCTTCATTTTAACAATTTGGCTTGATTTCCAGATCACAGAATTTTCTGTGAGCATGGATATTTCTCAGAACTTACTAACTGAAACTATCTACCAGATAAATTCTATGTTTTGGCAACTACTTTGCAACTGCTTTATTACAAGCATTTGAAACTTGAGTTGCATGTATTAATTTCAATTGAACAATTCCATAGATAGATGAGTTTAAGGGTCACATACAAACTTCTACTTAGCTACACTAAGTAGTAACTATTACCAGCATAACTATTCCAGGAAGACTGGAAGCTCTTTTTTTTGTTGTTGCTTTTGGTTCATTTTCTTTGTTTGTTTGTTTAAATCGACATGGTCTTACTGTTAAAAGCTCCAGAGGAAATTAAATTTCTGTGAATATTGGTCTGACTTAGAATGAGTTAAACATGTCAGTACTCCTACACTGATAGTAACAGCACTGCAAAAGTTTCCCCACTTTAACCACATCAGTACAGTTACAGCAGTAAAAGTTTTCCTAAGAGTTGGTAGGGTCTTATATCTTGTCACCTGTCATGTTTTGATAGAAAGAAGATAGAAGATAGAAAAAGATAGAAGGCTATCTCTCACCTTCATGAAACAGTTGATTCTCAAAAAGATAACACAAATTTAAACACTTCTGTCCTTTTCTGAAGAAGCCAAGCAGCAGACTCTCTGGGACCATTTGTCTGCTAATGAACAAATGCCAAGGGTGCCACAGGATCGCAGAAGGAAGCATTTCAAGCTGGGAGTGAATTGATAATTTCTTTTGGTCTAGAACTTAAATCTGGATTTGAACTGCCAAACTACAAACAAACTGCCCTCCCTCATTTGCAGTACCCTAAACCATCTGGGTCTGATTAGACATGACAATGGGATCTCTCCATCTGATACAAAATCACGAGTCTTCCAAAGCAGGGGACTCTTGCAATAAACAGTTATCCTTTCACTGCACAGCTCTGCAGACAAACGTCAGGGGACGAGTTCGATTCTGGATATGCTAACAGCTATAGATGTCCATATTGCCTCTCAGTAATGGCCCTTAGACTGCTTTCAGCATCTGAAAAGCCCACCTAGAAGAATAAGAGCTTTAAGTAGGACCACAGAGAGACCCACAATATACGGGATCCCAAAGGTCAAACACACAGAGGCAATTCATATATCTGGATGTTGTAGAGCCCAGGAATAGTCTGAAAGTCATCTGCCAGAAAGTTATCTGGGCAGAAGGAAGGAGACCCCAGACTGACAGGCATTCTGGGCTAGATTGCAGGAGATAGGCTAATACACAGCATGTTCAGTCCTGGGATCACAGTGTTCAGGGAATGCTGTCCACTTCTTTAAATGTTTTCTCCTTCACACTGGCAAAACTAAATATAATGTAAATGGAAACCGATAACTGCACATTCCCCGTCAGGCTGCAGCACCAAGAAAAAACCAAGTGCAAAAAGAATTGCACTTGTCTCTCTACCACATGTTCTATTTTGCAAATGAGTTCAAATAACATGCAATAAATAAAATTATAAATGCAGGCAGCTTTATAAACAGCCAGAATTTCATACCTCTGTGTTCACTGAACTGCAGTTCAGGAAACAAAACAAGAATCTATAAAGGTAAGGTTTAATCTGCATGTTTTGCTAATAAACAACTACACCGCGTATTCAAAACTAATGGAGCAATTACAGCAGGGATCTATAGTAGGGGAGACTGACCTTGTTTTACACTCAAACAAGTGTAAAATCTGACAAGGTAATTATTTTATAGCTCAAATAGAACACACACCAGCAAACAATCTGAGTCTCTGGTAGAGAAGGAGCTTTACAGAAACTGGGTTAGGGATGTAGTTGAGCCTGTGGTTTACAGATGTTCTTGATTTACAGCTTTCATGTGCATAATTGATTACATTTAAGTAATAGGGTTTTCTTTTGCTTGTTCCAAGCCATCCAGTTAGCCAGTGTTTACTCCTGGAGCTGTTTATGCATCTAAGGCAGAACACAAAATAAAATTTAAAAAAAAAAAGCAGCATTTCTAAAGAAATACGGTATTTCCATATATGAGGCAAACTCACTTCTAGCAGAGCAAAATTCATTTTTGATTCCACTAACATTTGTCTCAAGTGTAAATAGGAGCGAACAGGCCTCTCCAGACCATACCCAATGTCACACCTGGACTCCACCTGTGAGGAGCCAACAAGGCTCCCTGCTGATGCAGGTAGCTGCTCTCTCACTGCATTTCCCCAGTTACTTTTTTCACGTGTTTTTCTGGAAAAGGGAGGTCTACATCACCACCCAGCAGTGTGTCTGCCCACAGTAGAATCAAACTTTTCCTGCTATTCAAATGCTTCTTCCCCCTAATTTACACACATCAGGATGGAAACTGAAGCATTCGTTGCTACGGTGAGATAGCCTTTTTTTTTTTTTTTGTCTTACTAAGACAGAACTGCAACAGTGAAATCTAGAAAATTAAAGCTCTGGGGTTCCTCAAAAAATTTACATTGTATCCTCCACGGCTAAGAGGTTTTTCTGTTTCTAGAATAAAGAAATGCTTTTGCAAGCAAACATCCTTTCCTCTAGACCAGCATAAAACACAAGCTAATAAATTATGAAACACATATTAATGCACAGAAACACTGCATTCTGAGGCTTGATCTTGAGTCCTTGGACTCCAGCCGGCCCATGTCCAGAGGCCTGAGCTTTCTGCCTCCTCTTTGCATGGGATGTTCCATTGCTTCAGCAACGGAACCACACTGGAGCACTCCTGCACCCTCCATGCTGCCTTTACTTGGCCACAATTACACTTAATTACAAAATTAACACTTCCACCAGCCCTTGGATTAGCAGCACATGTGAAAGTAACACAAGCATGTTTAACTGTGAAGCATGGACACAGGGTGTGCCAGGACCCTAGCTAAGAATTTCCCTTTCCCTTCTCTTCTTTACACCAAGGTTAGGTATTGGGGGAAAAGGAACAAGAAAGATACATATGTATATAAATACACACATCTATAAACACAACATCCAAACCCATATCCACAAACAGCATTTTTCACGTGTACTGAATGCCATCTGTCCATCACAGTGACTCCTGGGCATGCAGAAGCAAGGCAAACACTTATTTCCCAGATTTAGAGGTTGACCTGCCCAGGAGGGCATTTTAAGGCTTTAACATGTGCATTCCAGGATGAAATGTTCAGGATCCCTGATGGAAATCCCTGCAAAGAGCTCCCAGGGCTGCAAACTCATTATTCTGCCTCTAGGTCTGCCTTCTACACCACATCAACTCCCACCTCACAGGCTCTCAGCCTAAATGCAGGGAAGTGGGCTGCTGCAGCAAGAAATACAGCTTCTTTACCTGTTAAGTCTTGCTTTTGATAAGTCCATATTCATGCAATGTAAAGAAAAAACAAGAAAACCTGAATGTTCCCAGTGTTTCATCAAGAAATTACTGGGTGGTTCCACAAAGCCTGGTCCTCAACCAGCAGTCTCCTAAGCAAAAACAGGAAGCAAAGAGGTCACAGCTGCGAGAGGTACACTGATTTAGTGAGAGATAGGATGAGGTGATACAGCAAGGAAAAAATAGACCAGCTTTGGGCAACATAAACATAAAATTCTCCACATTTTGAAATCCATGTTTGGTTCTCATTTTAAAATCTGAGGCCACTGAATGCTAATTGTTTAAAACCCTTCACCTCAATGCTACTAGAAGCCTTTTAGTTATGGTGGCATTTTGTGGATTGTCTCAGTCTCACTATTGTTGATGAAATTGAAAGAGATGACTAAACTCTGATCTCCAAATAGAAGACCTTTCTAAATGCATCTTCCAACTCTCCTTGTTAGAAACTAATTGAGAATTGCAAGGCAAGGTCAGAAAGCAGCTTTTTTCAGCCTGCATTAAGAAATGTATTCTGGTGGCAACCATGCCAAGAGGCAAATAAATCAAATAAATCAATCAAAACCAAAAACTTGTTCTTTTTGCACTTCTCACAATATTAGGGGGGCATTCTCACAATTCCTGAATGCTTAAGAAAAAAAAGTATGTTTTATCACAGTTATTTGTTTCACCAGAAATACACAGAATCCATTTTAGCAGGTAAAAATGGATTGAAAAATTGAAAACATTAAAAATCAAAGAGCACAATAAGCAGTACAAAGAGGTCTGTATTCAGGACTAATTCAGGGAAGATTAAAGAAAAACTGACTACTATTATTGGCACTGACTCATGTTAGGATCCTAGACGTAAACAAAAGCACCTGTTTATGTAAGCACCAAGCCCTTCTTAATCAATTCATGAGCACTGAATTTAAAGCACACATTTAGCCCACCTGATATCTTGTAGTCGTTTCAGAATGATGGTAGGAAACATGGCCAAAGATTCAATTAGAAAGCACATCATGCAGTTCATAACATTAATCTTAAAGGCAATGCTTTCTCGTGCATTTCTGCAGAAATCTGCTGTTAAGTAAACGTAACATGCACTTGCTCAGAGATTGCTTATTGGGGAAAAAAACATGTGCACTAAAAATACCCCATTTAAAAAACAGCTCCCACAAAGTCATGTTAAAAGAGATCTGCGATACCCTAACAGGCATAAAAGAGATCTTTCTCATACACATCTTAAATTCTTACACAACTAAAAAAAGCAGAATCTGCTCTTGTGTTCCTACTGGGAAAGTCCCTGCACTGAAAAAAAAGTGATTGTTTTCAGACAATGGCTCTTCTCCAATATGGTTAAAGTTAAACCCATTTTTTTTAAGTAAATAACTCAATTTATCATCCAAACAGCATGTGTCATTGAAGTGTATAAAAGATCACTTCTGCTTGTGGTGTAATTTGGGGGGGGGGGGGGGGGGGGAAGTGCTGGTATTTTTTGAATATTTCATTAGACAGCTTGTCTACACATAGTACTTTCCCTCAGGAGTTTCCCATCAACAGCTCTGTACTTCTCTACACACGGCCACGTTCATCCTCCTGCACTGTCGTTACCACCATGAAAGCTGAGTCTGCAGACTGTGAGCTGCTAGACAAGCCTGATGATAGCAAAACAGAGAGGAGACTCTTCAGCAGTACTGAAGAGCCATTGGCATAAACGTCACAAGCTTTTATTAGCGGCCAATTATCACCACCCAAACCCCGTTAAGAATGAAGATTGCTATCAACCTCTCATGAATTATCCTCCAACACAGCCAGCAAAATGTCAAACCCTACCAACCTTTCCTCTTCCCTAAACTTAATGCCTTGCAAAAGGCAGGGTGGTACTTCCTTTACAGCTGGGGAGGAGGGATGGGAGGCTTACTAGCTTTTCAAGGACTGGGACAGTATAACCCACAAACCTTGAGACAGTATGTGCTAAGTACTGCAACCACCTGCTGCCCCACGCCATGAGCACACACACACATCACACCGTGGCTCTGCTGGGCTTCAGAGACACCCATACCCACAAGAAACAGCCCTCTAGTGGTACGTCCCGGAAAGCAGGTACTCTCCTCTTGCACTGACTTACCCAAGGGATTTCCCTCCAGTTCTCTCCTGAGATGAGCTACAAGGCTGATTTCCAGGAAGAAGTCTCCTAATGTGGTCAAGGCATCCTGGGTAGAAGCATGGTAGAGGGGAGAGGATTCTAGCAGCCCAGAAGCTGCATTTCTCCATCCTACAAAATCCTCTCTCTCTCCCTGTCTCTTCCCCACTTGGACTACAGGATGATTTGAAAGCATCTAGCAAAAGTCATAAGAAATTGAGCTATGCAGGAACATACCCTTCTATCCTAATAAGGCCTTATCTGTCAGATAACCTCAGGATAGGAGGAAGAGAGCACAATCAGGAAGAGACTAGAAGAGGAAAACTGTTGACCAAAAAGCTGTATCTAAATTTCATATAACCAAACCTAATCCCCACAATTAATCCTTTCCCAAATGTATCAGCAGCCCAGCTCTGTCACTATCAGGACAAGGCTGTGAGCCTAGAACAAAAGCATCTTATCAAAAGCAAGAGTTAGCTGCGATCACAGCAACAATGATCTTGTCCTCATTTCTCTAACAAGCTCCCACTGGAGTTGAAATGAGGCAACCTGAGGGAGGGAGTCTCACTTGATACGCTTTTTTAATTTTTATTTTTAAATCGAGGTTTAAAGCCATTTCACTCATTCAAGTTCAGGGTGCTATTATAATTCATTTCCTTGGATGTAGGACCAGGCTGTCATTGCATAACTGCCAGGAAAAGAAAAAAAAAACAAACAAGCAGCAGCAACACTCACAGCCTGCCTTCCTTCTACACTCCTCCAAGCAAGTCTGCCAGGAATTTTATTGACTAGGGCACTCTATCAGCCTCTCCCCCTGTTTTCACCCCAGGTCTTACTGTACCCTGAAATATTTAGAGGTCTAATTATTATTTGAATGGGAGAGATTTCTAGCAGAGCTGGACACTCTAGGAGCCAGGAGGAGACCTGCCACTCTGGCTGCATTTGATTTTCTAGGACCTCAGGAGCAAAAACAACCTCCAATGGCACTTGAGGTTTCCCAACTTACATTCATTAGTGAGAAGCATTCATTGCTTATCATGCTTAATATTAAGCAACTTCCTCAGCCTAGAGTAATCCTATTTCTCTAGGAAAATAATAGAGATATTAAGAAGCTCACGAGCATCACAAACTTGAGTGTCAAAACCCCTGTGAAATCTTCTATTTAAATTGTGTGCAGGCTTCTCCATAGAGATGAGGCTTTCATTTTTTCGCAGGTGCTCCGAGCAGTTGCAGTCGCGCTCAGGAAGCCCTGGGCGGCAGCCCCAGCCCCGCAGGATGCCCGCTCCTCCGTGGCAGGATGTTTACATAGTAAGTCAAAAGGCACCGAGTTACCATGTGGGAAACTCCGCTCTCTCTCCAGTCCAATATAACCACCCTGCTGGGCCAGTGCCGAGGAGCACTTGCAATGGCTCCTGGCACCGCTATTCCTCAAAGCCCCTCGGGAAGCGGGGATTAACGCGGGCACAGCGGGACGCGCTCCGCACCGTCCCTTTCCGCGGGTGAGCGGCAGGCAGAACCGGCCCGGGGCCACCCCCGCGTCGCCGGCATGCCCACAGCACGACACCGCACGCCCGGAGCCCAACGTGAAGGGCACCGCGGCGCTCCGACCATGCGCGGGGGGCTTACCTTCCGCACCCCGCCGAAGCCGTGCTCCGCCGCCACCCGCTCGGCCTCCGCCTGGCCCCCGTCGTACAGCTCTACCAAGAAATGGTTGGTGTAGACGGTTCCGCGGGCTGGGGCGCCGAGGAAGTGCAGGAGGAAGAGGAGGAGGAGGGAGCCCCGAAGCAGCGGTGGCCCCGCCGGCATGGCCCCGCGCTGCGCGCCCGCGGAGGCAGCCCGCCGAGCGGGCGGGCGAGCGGGAAGCGCCCAAAAGACGGGAGGGGAGGAGGGAAAAAAAAAATTAAAACAAATGAGAGCGACAGAGTAGGAGGAGAGCGGCGTGGAGAGCACCGGCCGGGCGGTGTGGATCTGTATTCCGCGGCTGCCGAGGGGCAGCAAGAGCCGAGGTGGATGGGGAGGGAGGGGGGGCACGCCGCGCTGCCAATCATGGGCGGGGAGGATCGCCCCGGCTCCCCCCCCCCCCCCCCCCCCCCCAGTCCACGGCTCCCGGAACACTCCGCACGCCTCCCCAGCACCCCACCCCCGCCTCACGCCCACCTTCCACAGTCCTGCCCCTACAAAGCCGCACCCACCGATTGCGCCCGCACAGCAGGCACCAGCCCCCCCCCATCCCCCCATACCTCTAGCCGAGCCCGGCTCTTCTTCCCATGGGGCTGAGGGGGAGGGTTGCCGAGTGGAGGCGGACGGCCCGAAGCTGGAACCTATACACGGTTGGCTGTGGGGACAGCAGAATGAAAGACTTTGGCAGGACCTTCACCGCTGGGGCTGGCACTCAGCTTATGTCTTCGGCCCAGCAAACACAAAATATCTGGAGTTCCCCCCAAACCTCCCTCTCTAGCCAGAAGCCTGCACCAGCTGCTCACAGGGCCATCAGCAACCTGTCCCCATTCCTCTTCTCGCAAAAGCAAAGGGACAGGGAGGTGGTCAAACAGTCCTAGGGCAAAGCCAGGGAAAACCTCAGGCCCAGGGCTCCTCCCTCTGCACTGACTCGCAGTCTATACTGCCAGGATGCTCAGGAGCACCCAGGTGTCCAGGCTCCCTGAGCAATCCCCAAACAGTTTTCAGGGGATGACTGGCAGGAAAGTACTTGGGCCTTCCCTGTGCTGAGACAGCCAAGGAGTGAGAGTGTTCCATGCAATGGAGGAATCCATGCAGTGATAGCAGCACCTAAAAAGTATGGGAGCTCAGTTCTGTAAATAATCTGCCATCTGCATGACTCTGATTGGAAAGGAACAGTACAGATTATGTAAATTTATGGCAAAGTATAGCTTAGCTAGTTCCTACAGATACATCTGGTAATTTGTCGTACCAAAGGTTAATCCTTTGATGGATCCCTGAATGATCCCCTGGGAAAGACTTGGGGCACAGAAAGCACAAAAACTTAGTATCACCTTTAAAACAAACAAAATGATAGATTTACTGTAATCTGTCCAGCAAATGGTCAAATGGAGTACAGACATTAAATAAATTGGGGAAAACAAAGGAAAAATCAGAAATCACAAAAAAGACTTCTTCCATTATTTTAAAATGCTTTAGAAAATGACAGAAGAGCTGACCACATGACTGTGAATCCAAGTGAGCATTGGTTTGTCATGACAAATTATTGGTTTCCTTCCTCTGGATAAAAGAAATCCCTATTCAAACAGAAAGGAAATGGCAACTTGAAACCTAATCCGAAGCCGAGTTACATCAACAGAAGTGTTGTAAATGAATGACTGATGTTGAAAAAAATCAAACATGGGGGAAAGGTAAAACAAGAAGTGGCACAGGAGAAAAAGAAAACAGCTTTGCAGTCTCATTAAGAGATTATGTCTGTAGAATTCAGCTTTTAGATGCTTGTTCTAAGCAGAGACAGCTATTAAACTTTATATATTATTTCTTTAAGCCAAGTTGTTTGTTTTCATCAATAGTCAGCAACCCCTTTCCTTACAATATCTTTCCCAGTATTAAAGTGTTTCCAGGTAACTTGGGGCCTGTGAACTCCTGGATCAATAATACCTACTGGTGACTGCTTGACAACCAGTGGAGTCCCTACTGGTTTCCATCCACAGCTGTTCCTTGGTATCAGAAACAAAAGGAAAATAAAAGCCGGGGAAAGGCATTTTCTCTACTTTAAATTCCTGTATGTAGGTTTTTCTTTCCCCAGAGGTCTTCCCTTGGTTCACACACCTCTTTTTATTTTGTTGCCAGTCCATAGAAAGAGGAACATCAATAATAAAGGCAATGGAGCAGCCCTCCTGGCTCCCCCTAACCAGCAAGGCAAGATCCTGCACACATCCAGAAATGAGGATCATAACAGGTCTGGGTGAGGGGTGTGACTAGGTCATTCACTGTGCATATTCTGACAGTCGCAACTGCCACCTGGCAGTACTGCTCTGCAAGCTGGTGCCACTAAAGGGACATTGCCAACAAGGGAGCACCCACTGTCTATAGCTTGTAGACCTCACAATGGCAAGCTTTGATGGCTTTGTCTATGGGATGTTAAAAAATAATACAAATTTTAAGAAGGATTAGTTTAGGAAAGACTGGTTTAAAAAGTAAAATCTAAACACCGAAAAAACTCCATCAAAAACAGCAATTTAAAGAAAAATAGTCATTATGTTGATGACTACAGAAGTTTAAGACCAGACAGGACTACTGGGATTTCTCACCCAGTACTTTAGGTTAACTGTAGGGCTTATTGTCATTGACTCTTGCATGTGGTCTGTAGTCCTTTTTTTCCTTAACATACAAACATTGAATTAACAATCAAGACTGATCTATTACAGCCATTGGGGAAATGAATGAGTGCTTACACTCATTTCTAAAAAGTTATAACTCTGCCTCTCTTGAAAATGCTGATCAGTCCTACATTGACTTCTAGGTTTTGTTGTCACTATGAATTTTTTCATGGAACTGCTGAACTATTATTTTCTCCAGATGAGTTTTAAGGTTGTGATGATAAAGACATAGAATTAACACTCCCTTGAATGTCTTCCTGTAAGTCATATTTTCCATCCCTTCAACCGTTGCCATAAATCTTGTTACTCCTTGAATTGTGAACTGTAGGTGCATCAGATATTTTTTCAGCAGGGGTCAGGCCAGTGTTAAATGGATGTTACATCACAATTCAGATATTTTTTCAGCAGAGGTCAGGCCAGTGTTAAATGGATGTTACATCACAATTCTATTCTTACTGGGACCCAGTCTTTCACCAGCTGAGGATTTGATTCGGCCTCCATGCTACCGAGTCTCCCTGATGTGCAGCAAGTGCTCATGCTGACTCACAGACCTCTCACCCTCCCTGAGTAGTCTTCAGGCCTGCTGCTCTCTAGGACAGGTTATTGTATCCCACATGGCCAACAATCTTTGTACCTAGATATTTATTACTCTACTTGGTCAAAATACACATAATTTACCTACATGGAGCTTTCCAAACAGTCCAGATCACTCAGCACTCATCTCTTTTATACTTTATGGCTTTCTTCTTTAACTTATTTGTGGTGGCCGGTGGGCCTGTGGTATCAAGGAACAAAGAGAGTCCACTGGTGAGACAGTCCCTAGTATCAGAGAACCTCCCCAGGTTAGGGTGACAAAAGAGGCTTCTCCCAGGATGATCTGTTCTGGTATGTTAATGTACCCCAGTTCTGCTTACCTGGTTGGCTTGTTGACCTCTCCGCCCCTTGTTACCATATATGTCCCTGCCCTAAAGGTTCTCCACTCCAGGTTCCCCCCATTGGCCCTTGCGCCATCACCACTCCCTCAGAGTTTCCCATTGGCTCCCATACCCTAGTCCCGCCCGCGTACCGCCCCTGTGCCCTCAGATCATTGGTCCCTGATGCTCGATCCGCTGCCCTACTTAAACCTGGACCTTGCGTTGTTCTCTGGCTTAGTTCCTGGAACCCTTCGTGATGTGAGTGCAATAAGCCCCGTCTGTGGAACCCCACACAGAGATCCTTCCAGGCTCTTTGTCATCGATCCATTCCTGGAGCTATCTGTGCGTGTGTGCATGTACGCATGTGAGTGTGTGGTGGTCATGCTGAGTGGCTTCACTAAGGAGACGCTTTTAGGAAGGTTGCGGCACCTCATGCTCTAGCACCGACAAGCCGCTGCAGACGGCAACACCTACTCACTTTATCAGTAATGAGTTTATATTGATATACTGGATTAGCAGAGATAATTCTTGGCCCCAGTCCTTTGGAACCTCTGCACAATCAAATCAACTCCGGCAATGATTCCCAGCTTGTAATTATACTTAAGAACCTAGCATTTAATCAATTTTTAGTCTGTGTCTTAAAGGCCATTTTGATTTTTGTATCCTATTTATTTACTGACACATCACACAATATTAAGGGTCTCCCAGACACAACCAATGTCATAGATAAAATGGATAAAAAAACCTACAATTTTTTCAATTTCATCAGGTATTCCAGTAAAAGAGACTAAGGTTCCCCCATAAATTCTGGCTTGTCTAACAGAAGGCAAATAAACAGCAATGCTAGCTTTACCAGTGAAAACTAAAAGTGCTTTAAAAAATGATACAAAATTAGTTTAAAAATTCCAGTTCCCAAATTTATTGCTGACTACATTTTTAAACAACCATTAAATACTACAATTATTTTACAACAAATAATTGGCATTCACTATGAGGTCCATGAAGTACTAACTTTTAAGGATGGTGCCATGCCAAGAGACCAGTATGTCAGAGAAAGTTGGAAGAACTCCTTTCCTTGCTGTGGAAGTGAACAGAATCCTAAGTCCAAGATTTAAATTGCTTTCATTTTTAATCATTCATCCTAGCAGATGCATGAGCAGTAGTGTTCTGAAAAGCTGGATACAGAATATTGCAATAATTAAATTTCATGTTATGAGAGAACAAAACACATTAGCATCCTTTGGCACAACTCTGAGTCTCCCTTAAACCTATCTTTCTGAAGCTGTGAAATGAGCATATATGCTTTAAGTGGACTCTGGAACAGGCTCAAAGATAATACCCACATTTAGAGGAACAGAAATGGGATTAAAAACGCTTGAGATTTCCAAAGAAAAGAATTGGATGCATAGTTAGAAAAGCCACAGTTGAAAGAAAGTGAAACAATATTATTTGACATTTTTATTTAGGACAGGGAATGAACAGACCTATATGAAGAAAAGCAAAAACTAGAGAATATAGAAGAATATAAAGCTTATATTGTTTGTGTATCAAGAACATAGGAGAACATGCATAACTGAATGTACAGAATGAAAAGAATGGAGTAAAATGCTATGAGGAACTGCCACAGAAGTTGAGCTGAAAAATCCCCTGCTGAGTTGGCCCACTACAGCCACAGGATAAAAGTCACTTTAGGATTCTAGAAACTCTTTAAAGGTATGTCTATCTGTTAGCATTGCTGTGGATCATCTTATGACAGTGTATAAAGGCAAGTTTTAATTGGTTTGTTTTGATAATGAGCAGTGTAGGTATGAGCAAAGCAAAGCTGAAACTATGAGTAAATGAGTTCAGAAAGAGCACAGCTACCATCATTCCACTTTGGGCTGATTTGGTAATCAGCCATGACTGTCTTAAAGAGGATTTTCATAAAACACATCTAGGCCATTTTAGTACAATGATGAAAAGATGGATGTAGGAGTTACGGCAGCAAAGCCAAGCATGATGAAGCCAAGCAACAGCAGTGTTTCTGTGTGGAGGTTCTAGATTAAAGAGCTTGGGATACATTTATCTTAGATGACTTCAAGATAATTTTCTCAATTTAAAAATACTTCCCTGACCATTTTCATTGCTTTGTACTACCAGAATATTTTATTACTGTTACAAGTATATTAACAATGGCAGCATTATTTATAGTCACATGGATCCTGATCTGTTGCATGTTGTGTTAAATGTTGTTAGTGAAGAGAGAGGGCTACAGCAGGGACTCCTTCTGTATCTAAGATATGTGAGCCCAGGAAGGTTAGCAGTTACTAGGCACAGGAATGAAGACCAAGGATAAAATATTTTGTGCCATCGCCATGTGAAACTGCATGGATCTTTCAAAGTTAAAAGACAGTTGGAAACTGGGAGCCTATTCCACAGCTTCTAGTTACATAAACTTTAAGTTGCAGGCAGAATCTTTTCAATAAGCATTTATTTATGCAAGTGTTATGCTGCCAAGTGTCAGAGTGAACATATACTAATTTAGTGACATGATAATGCAGACAGTAAACAGTATGGTTTTCAGCATGCATTGCCTGCAGGCCAGCAGGGCTGTGCAAAGAGAACAGGAGAATGAATGGTGTAATTACCTCTTCAAGCAATTTGGGTTTTCTTTGATTTATTACTTCCAGACATAAGGACCAGAGGGGCTGTTAAGCAACATGGTACCTAACAGGGAAGTGAAAACTCTTGAGATAACCAGTGAACGTAATCTCCTACACTTATTTAATGAGGGTACAATCCAAACTGAATAGAGAGGAATAGCTTACAGGCAAAATATACATTTACAAAACAGAAAAATAAAGCCCTTGAAAGAAGGGTTTGAGGTTAGGCCTGTGCTGAAAGCCTCAAGAGACTATGGCATGTACATGTCTGCTTGCTAAATAGGAATATGATTATCCATGCACAGAAATTGTTTCCTGAATCCAACTCTTAGCCACTGTTTAATATCCATGTAGACAAATGTTCAGCTTAGGCAGCTATGGCAGAGAGGTACTAAAAGTAATGAAAATATGTGGTTCATTTATTTTAAAAGGATATGCTTGCTGCTTTTGCCAGACTTGTTTGCTTTTTCTGCTACTGAGTTCTTTGCTGAAGACAGTCTGTCTGGAAAAATAATGTCTATGCAAATGATCTTAGAGAACTAGAATTGCTCAGCAGTCAGTTTGAAGCAGATGGTCTCAGTGACATTTTAGAAGATAACAATGGGTGAGAGAAAGCTTCTAAGCAAGACCTGGAAATACTAGCATAAAAAAAAAGCCAAAACAAAACCAAAAGGCAACAACAGACTTAAGGGAAGAGGATACAAGAAATCCAAGGTGAAAACATGTCTGTTGACCATGGGAAGGGTTGCGCTGAAGGAAAATGACTGGATATGTGGAGTTAGGGACAGAGATCACGCATCAGAAAAAAAGATTGAAAGTGGAACTCAAAACAAAATATCAAAAGATCCAGAAAGTTGATCTCCGAGAAGTTCACCCCCACAGGTGATGAAAGTTTCATCAATTACTAACTAATATAACTGTTTGCTTTGGGACACTCCCAACTGTGTCTCAAATTAATTACAGAAAGGCTGAGAGATAGAATGAAGTAATTACAGTTTGTTCAACTTTCTGAGCCCTTGCAACTGTTCATCTCTTTGACAAAGAGGAATGTGTGACAACATGCAGGTGGGGCATAAATAATAAAGAGCTCTTCAACTTTGGTAGAACACCAATAGTGAACATCTGGCTCAAACAACAAAACAAAACAGATGTCCTCAAAAATGCAATTTATTACAATCATAACTCGTATGTGGTGTCAACAGTTCCATGACACTTTTTTGGGGTGTTTGTTTCCTAATAAAAAAATGTTGAAAAATCTTGTGTTTACTGTTTCCTTTTCATTCTAGATTTCATTCATTCAAACATGTTATGCTCCCCACAGAAGGCTTGATAATTTATATCTTAGCAGTTAACAATCATCTATATGAAACAAAGATATGTTTGTAGAATTTTTTTATTTCCATGCATAAAATCTCAGGCTTTGCTTCCAACCAAAGATAACAACTCAGTAGAAAATCCATAATCTGTTTTTTAGCACTTGATTTTAAAGAAAAAAATAAGAGGAATGATCCCAGAAAAGTAACTTTAAAAGGCAAGATTGAAAATAAAACAAGAAGTTGTTCCCATCTGAGCTAAAAGCTCTCTATTGAACAGACTTTAGTTTGCACCCATAAATTAGAGATATGACACCATATATCCAGATAAATATAGATTTCTTTCAAGTTCATCTTTGAGATTTCAAGTTTCTAAAATGCAAATTAAACTCTTCCACTACTAACTTTGTTCTACATATTGATAGGAAAATAAACATATCAAGACTTCTTTGTATAAATATCCCTTTGCTGGAATTTACAAAATTTTTGTATTTTCTATTGTAAATTAAAGCCTTGCAGCCCATAGAAAAGTACAGGCCAAGGCAAGTAAATTATCTCCACCATCTCTGCTGGGCTGCTTTGATCACCTTTCTCACAATTCAGCTGCCAAGTACTACCAGAGTTAAGGTTCTTGGTTAATGACTGAGGTGAATTAGTCTGTGATCTTCCTAGTACCAATTTCACACACCTGCAGTTCACCTTCCACCCTGGAAAAGACTACAGACCAGCAGCTTTTCCATCATGTCAGCAGGAATTAAAAGAAAATCCACAAAATAGCTTAAATCATCATACCAAAATACCAGTTTTAAGTTACAGATGTTTACCCCTGTTGAGATGCATTCCCTTCAGGATCTCTGCATAGCTACCTTTCCAGTTTTGTCATATTTGGGTGCCTCATTCCCAGCCTCTGCCTGAAAACCTTTTCCTTGAAACCAGTGGTGTTTTTACACTCCTGGTAGGGAGGCACTGGAGCTGGAATGCAGGCACAGCCTAAAAATTGTGAAACAAAGTGCAGAGGATGCTGCAGACAGGCTACTACAGATACTGGTTTGGGAATCAGGAGAGTCAGTGTGCCATGCCCCAACATGGTAGGATTGAAATTAGGCTGCCACCACCCATCAGCCCAGCCCTCTATCACCAGTTGTGCCACAAAAAGCTGTTACTAGAGGCCACAACTGATGCAGAAGAAACAGGTTAGCAATGGGAAAGACATAGGGAGAAATGAAAACTTGGCTTTTTCCCTTCATCTCATATGCATCTGGTGTAATGATTAGTGAGACTGGACAAAGAAACCTCATTCCACTCAGAGGTTCAGAAGTGCTTGTGCTGTAGAAAACAGCAATAAACAACCTTTTGTAAAGAAAAATTGAGGATTTTCTAAAAGGCAGGCCATACAAAGCCCACTGAAATTCAGTGGGAGATGGATAACAAAGCTGTCTATTCTTTGAAATTCTCCTCTGGCAGAAATAATTTTGTCTGGATTTTTAGCATGAAAACAAACATATCTATTCCTCCACCTTTGTTTCTGTAGTGCTGTCCTTTTCCAAATCATTAAGAAGTGTATGCATATTGTCACGCTAAGCAGTATCATGGCTTCCTAAACAATTCACCAAAAGCCACTACACATCCTGAATTTAAAAAGCCAATTTTCAGTAAGAAAAAAAAAGAAAAAATATTAACAAGTAAATCACTAGGAAAAACACATGACTAAGCCCCTAAATGCATCTCCTATCATCATTCTGTTCACAAAGAAATGCATTACCTGTTGCTACTTCTGCTGTGAGATAACTATAATGAACACAACAAAAGCACGTGCAGGCTGTGCTCAAGAGTTCATTTCAAAACTACTGCAAGAAGCTGGTGTTTGGCTACAGCTTTATTTCACTTGTAGAAAATAAAGAAGCCTCAAGAAACAGATGAGAATGCAAGTCTTCAATAAACATCTTAGTATGGGAAAACTTAAATTTAGTTTACTGTGTGGTTTGGTTTGGGTGTCATTTTGGTTTTGTTTTTACTTTGCTACATGATCAGATTTCAAAAAATGAGAACCTGTTTTCCATCAGAACAACCATGCTGGCTTCAAGGTGGGGAGCCTTTCAAGAGACTTCCCAATAATTTTTAGTTCTTTGCAATCCTTATCTCTTGATGGGAGCAGAGCTGCATTAGTGTCCAAAGGGAAGACTGGGTATTCAGGAAATTTTCCATTTGAATTTCAGCTCAGAGAAGAGAGTACAATACCAAATAAGGAAGAGAGGCTGACACTTCATTTGAGACAGTGCCAAAATCAAGGTAAAGGAATTTAGATGGGAAAGGAAATAAGAGGTCTGGCCTTCAAGACAGGTTTGCCTTTGTATGCATATCTTGCCCACTATATATGATAGGACACTGGTCTTGGCAGAGCCATGGACCACTATTTTTAAAAAATGAAAGAGAGAGAGCATCTGTGTGCATTGTTGTTTTGCCCAAAGGCTTGTTTTGACAGGTTCTTTTAGTCATATCCTGTTCAGGTTACTCTCAGGAGCCATCTCTTTGAAATATGGTGATACCTTCCATGGAGAAATTAAGCAGAAGGATCACCAACATAATGAAGGGCGTCATGAGACAAAAATAGTCTCAGTGGGAAATATATCAATTCTGTCTTCTTATGGAAGTGCATAATGTAGAACAGTCCTAATAACTTTTGGTTATTAAAGGATCACAGCAATACATTGCACATATTGAATACCTGTTTGTATAACCGGAAAACACAAAAAGGAAAAGAAATTTAAAAAAAAAAAAAAAAAAAGGAAACAACCAGAAAAATGGAAAAGGAAAAGAAAAGCCTGCACTGTTCTATTTCATATGTAACAATCATGGATCTTATAAAATCATTGTATCTTTGTATGGACTCCTCTGTGTGATCACTGCCAAAATGTGGGACTAAGTACGTCCTTATATTAAACTGATACAGGCTGAACACTGAAAAAAGGAATTTTTTTTTTTTTTAATAAGGAACAGATGGTCACCTTATTCAAGCAGCTGTTGTGGGGGGAAAAATGATTCACCATCAGGCATCAAAGGCTAAAAATGGTCAAATTCAGATGCACACCCTCCTGCTAAGTAGTGGTACCAGCATCCAGCCACTAACTGATACAAGACAGGAGAAGAGAAGTGAGGCGAGAAGGTTCCTCCTGGTCAGCTCTGCCTGCTGCTCTCAGTGGGATATGAGCCATACTTGCAAATCCAAGCTGGTGCTGAGCAAATCCTCCAACTATGCCTCAAGGTGGGTTTTGATGTACAAGTTTAATGCTAACAACTGGAATTGCCAAAAAAGTAAAGAAATAAACAACGTACAGCCTGCAAAAATGAAAATCTATTTATTTCAGGAGATTTAATTCCAGCACTAGGTGGCATTGCTCTAAATCTTTCAGTGCCTCTCTCCTGAGCTCTTTTCTGCATGGGTAATAATCTAATGGCTGCTGAAATACACAGGCTTCACTGAAGTGGCGCCAGCCATGCTGCTCAAAATGTGTGCAATGTGTCAGACAATCTACAGAATAAGAGATTTTGTTCTGACTGTGGTCTCAACTCTTCTGTTTGCTACTGTAAAAATAAACACAGTCAATAACCAGATGTTCAGTTTCTCCAACTGAAAGCCTCAGCCTACCTCAAAGCTTCTATAAAACAACCCTAGCACCCTGCCCTTCACAGTCACTCTCAAAAATCTTCCTGCCAGGGACAACACAGTGGGTTATAGCTCATCTTCATGTGTTACATGACAGCTGTAAGGCCAGGGCTTTTTATCAGTTCACTGCACTACTGGGTTGACTTATTTGCCTGTGGAATTTGAAAAGTATTTTTTAAAGTTGTCTTCCTTTTCTTTTACTAGAACTACTGAATTGTATGTGAAAGCCATTAATGAAAAGTCTAGCAGTATAAGAGGAGTAAAAGGCATGAATATTTGCATTATCCCTAAGCATGAACATTTGCATTATCTCTAAATGTGAATAAAGTTTTCAAGAGCATGGAACGTATACAAGCCCTCAAACCTTCACTTTCAAACACCCTTAGCAAAATGTGTCCCTAATTCAATTTTGAAAACTACTGAAATCTCATTCTGACTGCACCAACCAAAGCTTAGGTACTGTGTCTGAGGCTTATGACCCTATGTACAGTGGTACTATATCCCAATGAGGGTTTAAAGCCTCAAGGAGATAAAGTTTAACCAAGTCCAGAAATGTAATGCTGAAATCCCCTAGCCTGTAATCACCTAAAGCATAGACTGGGTCAAAAGACTGTCTATGCACTTCATATTCTGGAGTTACTGAATATAAAGTAATAAAGCAGAGTCTTGGAAAAGTGACTAGAGCCTAGAACTCCTCACGGTCAGCTAAAGACCTCAGGCACCAGATAAATCATGACTCGTCCACTTTAACCTTTTCAAGAGGACAAATGAGGACATTCAGCCCCTCACACAAGAAATTCCTTCATGTTTTCTATCTTAACTGCCTCATCTTCAGTTCTACTGCTAGATTTTCTCTTCCTTTCCAAGACAAACCCTTTAATAAAATGTACTCTGAGGCCTGGGTGACAGTGTCTGCTTTACTGATTTGACAGGATGATTTGTATTTGCCTCTGTTTCAACAAATCAACTCCATTAAATCAGCAGCAATGACCCTTCCCATTTTCCTGAGCTATACCAAGTCAGAACAGCACTGTGACCAGTGATGCTTCTGTTCAACAGATTTTATCCTAGGAATTAGGTGATTTGTAACACTCAACATCCCTGAGTTTTAAGAGAAATACATTCCAGCTTCTTTCAAACCATTTCAGGGCAAAGACAGAGTGCTGATCAGTAGAGGAAAACAAGACAGTCAACCAAAAAGTAGCTATTTTCACTTTCTATATTCCATGGAATTAATTTCTGAAAGTGAAAGAATTGATATAAAACAACCTTTATCTCCTTTACGTTCTTCCCTATGTGTCCTCTCACTCCAACAAGCATGCACACAAGCATCTCCAGCTCCGAGGAGCAAGACACAGCCTCACAGAAGGGGGTCAAGGAGTCGTTCCCCACTGTCTGATCCCATACAGTCTGAGCTTCATTCACCAAGTTCTCCAATAATTGCCTCAAGTCTTTGTAACTGAGCAGGTGGAACTGTTCAAACAGACTGGTAACACTCATCCTTCCAAAGCACTTGAGCTCTAGGGATAAAAACATCTCAGCTCTAATGGAAATTATTGTTTATTCTACAAAGGCCTTGAATACATACTGGGATTTAAAAAGGAATAAATGTTTCAGCTCTTTAACTGAATCAGTTTAGAAACAGTTTAGATAAAAATCAGTGAACTTCCCTTATTCTGGCTTCCATGAAAATGTATGTAAATCAGTTTCTGAACCCTTTAGAAGGAGCAGGAAGAACTGTGTGCTGTGCTCTCAGCTCAAGGTGCATGGCACAATGCCGGTGTGCTCCTTGCCTGAGAGACACCACTGATGTCCTGATACAACAATCCTCCTTTTCTCCCTTCTTTACTGAAACAAACTCCTTGATAGCTACAGTTGGGAAACATCCCCTCTTTCATGAATGGTATAGGGTTTGTTCCGGTTTGTACAAATTTGGAGGAAAATATCCTCTGATAGAAGGCAGGTTACAACCACCCCTCCCCCACCAGGTTTGGGAAAAAAAAATTTTCCTCAAAGGAAAGTGAAAGAGATAAAAACTATTTCTTTAACAAACAGGCAGGAAAAGGATAATACTGCTAAATAATAAAACCTCTTGCTGTGGAGAGAAAACCTGGGAAAATTTCAGTCCTTCTCTAGGTAGCCTCTCCCCTCCTCCTTGGAGCTGGGACAGGGTGGGACCTCCTCTGGAGCCTTGATGGCAAAAGTCCTCCTGATGTGTTCTGATGCTGAAACAGTCCAGAAAAGAGGAAGGGGAAAATCAAAGTCCCAGGAAAACAAAGTTCAACTCTCCGGAGGGAAAAAATACCAGAAAAACTGGCTGAAAAAAGCAAGCAGGGTGCTTCTCTGCTCTCTCGCTCCGCTGCCGCAGCTGAACACAGAGATCTCTGTTTGTCCTTGAAACACTGCTTTGAAAGTTCTGCTCAGTTTTTTCTTCTTCCCCCTCCCAGGCTCAGTTTAAAGGCACAGAAAGGCACAAATTAATTTCTGGGCATAGGGCAGCGATAGGGAATACACATCATAAAGTCACCCCAAGACAGGTTTTATTTGTTTAGGGATTTTTTTGTTGTTTTTTTGCTTCTGACTTCCATCCAATCACATAAATGACAGCCACTGGTTAACATCTCATTTCCACTCCTGCTACCTTGCAAGTACCATTTCTTCCTGAAGTAGCCTAGTGCAGATGGACTAGTATCATTCATTTGTTCATACTTTGAAAATCACACATTGAATCACTGTGATTAAGTGGTGACTATCACAGTTTGGCACTGCTGTATAGACATGGGTTAAGTGTACCCATTATACCATTGGAGGACAATTAAGCAGTCTGTTAATAATCTTAAAACTGAACGTGATTGCTAGTAATATATTAGTCATTTTAATAAAAGTACCCACATATCCATGATAAATGATGGTCCTGACAAAAGGATTTAAAAAATAAAACCTATGTGGTGGTTGCATGCCCTCAAACGGAAGTGGTTAAACACATGAATTCAGAGACTGAATTCCCTCAATTCCAGTGTGAAATTCACCTACAAAATGGGGACATATATATAAATTAGGGAGATCTAATTTAACCAGACACCCAGTATTGAAACACTTGCGTTCAAGTTTATGAGGAAACATGAAGCGCCACACTGGTTCTCCCTAGAAGAAACTGACTGGAGTCTACAAGGATTTTAATTTTTTGGCAGAGAAACAGTCTTTTCCTTCTCAAGAACAGAGTATTCTTATTTATCCTTGGCTTCTCCAGCTGCCTATTTAAGGTCTGGCATTTCTCTTCTGAGGAAGCGATTCTGTTCATTTCTGTAGCATCCCTCATGAGAGTCTCAACAGGGCTGAGCACTGAAAGGAAAGGTCACCAGCAAATCAAAGCAGGAGTGGGTTGTGAGCTGGCACTCACAACAGCAGGAGAAGGATGTCTTTGTGGTTACAGGCACATGGCTTATTGCAGCTTTCTTGACCTCCACAGATTTGGCTAAGACATTAGATCTGAATTTCTTTTTATTGAATATACACAGTGAAGTCAAGCAAATGCTAGGAGGGAGAATGACTTCTGGAAAAAAGGCATAAAAATCATAGGAACTACTCACATGTGTCTAAAGGAAATTGTATCTTAAAATCAGTGTTTGTTGCAAGGTTAAAGAGCATCTGAAATTGAAGTATTTATTAGCTATTTTTCTGCTGATAGTCATTGATAATTGTTAGTACCTAACACTTCTGACAAAAGCAGGCTTTCTCTGTAGTCAAGAATGTAATGGGTTGCACTGGGAATATTTAAAATAATGTAAATAATTCTGGTTGTTCAGATTCAAGAAAGATTGTGATTGCTGCACGTATTTGAAAAAACCAATGAAGGCAGTAACGGGAACCAAGAGTCAGCCCAAACATTGCAAAGTCCAGCTGTGGTTTTTCAATCAACCAAAACAGAAGAGAAGGGATAGGGCTGCTCTGAAAAACACAGAATCACACGTGTAAGGGAAAGCACTGACAAAGAAGGGGTATTTAAGACTAGGCACATTATTGTTTTAAAAACATATCCCTCTGGCAGGATAACACCTGTACCTTTTGTACTTAACTTTACCAGTTCTGACTACATTAAACCAAGGACAACTGAAGGCAAAAATCCAAAAATATATGGCAAGAATATCTTGACCTGACCTTCTCTACAAAACAGTACAGGAGACCTTGCTCCAAACATGACAGCTCAGGTTGTAGTTGTACCTTGAGGGCCTCCTTGGGAAAAGATGGAGGTCTCAGAGCCTCCTGAAAGAAGAAACTGAGCTGCAGCTCCTCTTCTGAACTGCCTAGGATCAGTCAGGATCCATTGTGCTGGTCCTCTCCTTTCTCAGAGCCCAGGGGTGTCTGGAAGATAGAATGGTTTTAAGGGCTCAAGAAGCTTCAGCCCTGCTCCTGTTTGGATGTGGCAAGGGTAATTACATCCTACCAGCTGGGCCGTGCATGCTGCCCAGGAAAATGTAGGGATGGAATTAATTAAGAAAAAGTGGCAAAGGTGCCTGAAGAAAGAATGTATGAGTCTGAGGGAAAGGAAAAGCGAGGAGAGAAGGCAATGGGAATGCAGAAGAGAATGAAGGAGTTGAAGTGGAAGATTGATAAACCAATGAAAATTTAGAAAAGAAAAGATTTTGGAAAGAGAAACATAGGGAAGAGATGGGGCCAAAATATGTGCAAAGCCCATGCGAGAAAGCCACTGTGAGAAACTGCTATGGGAGACTAAAAAACTGAGCAAACGTGAACACAATGTATACTTCTGTAATGCCAAACAAGAAGCCTCTGGTTTGCCTCCTTCCACACATTTTCCCTGCAACAGTTTCCATTTCTGGTACAGCTGCCCAGTGTTCATCTCCATATGTATTGGTTCTAGTATTTGACATAGTATCTTGCAAAGCACCTAACACCAGCTCTAAATAATCAGCTAATTCAGTCTCTGTACATTTGTAAGGGCTGGAATGCAGCACCTTTTCAGCACAGCATCATCACAGTATGCCCTTAAGACTCTGCAAACAAATCCAACTGGTGAACAGTTATTAACTTATCATACAGTTCCCTGGAGCCACTGTAAGGTTCAATCTGCCTACTAGATTCACCACACAAATTCCTGAGAGGTCACTTGAATTACATTTAGTCTTTGCTGGAATATAAAAATGTTGAGGTGTGAGATGCCTCAATCCCTTAAAATAAAACTAAATTACTTCATTCCCGGAAAAGGAAAGGTGCTGCTTCAGCTCCGTCAGACAACACAGCTTCTGCTGAAGTCAACAGAAATGTCACTGATGCAAAGGAGGCAGAACAGATTGCAATTTTGCACTGTTTTTATTTGGTAGTAGTCATCTCAGACATGCAGACTGTGCCCCAGAGTGTGTTTGCACACAACTGCTTATGTGAACACAATTTGGCACTATCTGACTTAGGTATAAAGCTGCAAATTTACTATTCCTAAGCTTTCAGCACTTATTTGCTTCTGGCTTCCAAAAGTTGCCAAAAACCAGAAACTATACCTTCTTTTGTGAAATGACAGAAAAGTGGTAGTCCTCCCAGCTGCAGAGCTGTAAAAAGATGATCACTGTTAGACGTATTTTTTCTGACTATATTTTTACAGGAGGAAATCTGTGCAAGTATTTACAATTCAAGGTCAATTCCTTAAAGATGTTAGTTGAAAACAGGTTGGTTTAGGTTTTTTTAAGCACACAAAAATCCTCAGGAAAACAAAGCTTCTTTTATAAGAGAAGCTGTCCCTATCTTAAAAAAACTTCTTAAGAGTCCATTCAGACCAAATCATTCCTGGGATATCTGCAACCACCCATTTGCACACACTATGACTCTCTTCTAGCAGTCATCCGTCTCTCATGCTATTCCTTGGCTAAGGGAACACCACTCAAACTCAGGTGTCTCTTTCTAGTAAACCTTTAATCTAGTGCAGCTTTAGTCTCTAATCTGTTAATACTCAGGATTACAGGGATCCCCAAGCCCCAACTACCTCTGCCTGATACACGCTCTGCTGCTTGTATTTGTAGGGCTACTAGAACATGTTTCAGAAACAGCTGTCTGAAACAAAGAAAGAGAGCATTGAGGCATATCTGCAGATGCTTGGCACAGTATTCCTTGGCTCTTCCTTGGGCTGAGACAGTGATTTCTTTATCCAAGGACAATTATGAAAGGAGACTAAAGATTTTTGAAATTTGGTTTGCTATTTTTGCAACAGAACTAACAGAATGACAAACAAAATTCATATATGTACCTTATAAAAACAATATAAAATTTCTAAAAGCTTTAAAAATTATATAGATAATTTCTGTCCTAATCAGTTTGTTAATCTCAATCATGAAAAATCTACAAAAAGCATTTTATAGAATTAGGTTCCCTAATGCACTATGGTACTCAAGCAGGTTATCTTTGCAGAGGACAAAGGATATCAGTGACAGCAAAAATACTCTCTAAGTTCGGAAACTTTTTATGAGAATAATTTTAATTTAGAAACTGAGCAAATACTTCTGCAGAGATGGAACAGAAACAGTGGGCAGGTAAAGCCTTTTTACCTTGAAACACATTGTGTCCTCATTTCTAAGTGATCTTTCAGTCCTGCAGCTCACTTACTTGCCTTTTCCCATCTGGCACTGCAGAGCAAAGAGCAGGGTTTTAAAAACACTGTGTCCCAATGTTAATAGCAAGAAAAACATCATGGGGATGGGATAGGATGCTGACGGTAAGTGTTCAAATCTGGGTTTAAGGTCCCGAAGCAGATTAAATTTACCACTCATTTTGGCTCCAGGATTCCTTGCACTGGTCATTTAAGTGCCACACTGCACTTAAACATGCAACTAACACTTGGAGCTTTTAGAAACCTTTCTCAGAAGAGATCCCACGAGTAAGGAAGGAAGCTGACTCCGGAAATCAAGGCACAGTCAAAGATAATACCTGGGGGAGGGCTGGGGACCTCTAGTGGCTCCACCATAGGGTGAAGAGTGACCATGTGCCACCGTCAGACATGTCATGCGTCCACCACCATTAAGGCAGTGTTTGTATAAGAATGGTTAATGACATGTGAAATGCTAGAAAAGAAAGTGCAAAAGTTTGTGCAAAGGAAAAAAAAGGTGAATAATTTCGGTAGCCTTTTGTGTTTTATGCCATAGAATTTGAGGCTTTGCACACAGCAGGAGGTATTTGAAATTTTTCTCTTCAGAGGTTAGCACTTGCAGGTGTTGATTTAAACTAGGATTTATACCATGACTACCATTTTTATGAAGGGCATAATAAGAGAGATTAGTAAGAAATTTCCAGGCACACCATCCTTAATCAGCTGCAAACTCTTTCCATCCTAAATCTGCAGGTTTTTCAATGAAAGCTCAATGCTACTAAGTGAGGTAGCAGAAAAAGAGCATTCAGCCCAAGAGAATACAAATAGCCACTGAGAAAAGCTACAATAAGAGAGCTTTTAATCTTTTCTTTTTAACCTAGAATAGATTAATAATTCATGCTCATCTTAAATCTTATTATCTGGTTTGGATTAAAGTTCCCTCTCAAGCACCAAGTTCTCCCCACACCCTTTATAGGACATGAGGTCCATCTGAGCATGTCAGAAGGCTGCCAGGCAAACTTCTCATACCCAGGTCCCTTGCTGGACACAGTCTCAAGTGATGTGCATCCCTTTTTTAGCCCATGAGTCTTCCTTTGGAAAAAAAATAGGTTTAAAACCACAATATACAAGGAAAAAATCCACCCAGATCTATGTGAATGCAACCTGAGGACTGAATACATCATTAAGAAATATTTTCTTTTGCACAAATAGAAATAAAAGCCTTGCTCCTTTTCATTTTTGGAAAGAGTTCAACACATACTTTGATCTCAGTGAAATTTTCCCAGGTGCCTTTCAGCATGTTTTATCCTTCTAAACAGTTCTGAAAATCCTAATTTTGCCTACTTGACAGTTGTGGGAACATTTTCTACAGCCAGGTGTATTTTAATAACAAAGAATAAAAATTGCAGGGAAAATATATTACATTTTCTGCCTCTCTTCTAGTTACCCAACCTCTAAATTAAAAGTGGGAAAATAGGTACCTCATTCACTGCTCAGGTCTGCTTGGAAGTTGGTTACCTGTTTAGCCTGCACCATGAGATTTAAATTATTATTAGTTACGAAACACAAGAGGCTCTTGCCACTAAATAAAATGGATTAATATTTACAACAATTATATTTTTCTTGATAAAGTTTAACTGGCATAGCCTTATATCAATGGTGCCCTGATAGGATAGAGCTGTTTTTGTTAAGGTTGGGTTCAGGCAACAAGTAGAGCAGGTTTTGTTCACTTTCTGCCTTCTTAGCTAAAGCACAATGCTAGTCCCTATGAGGCACAAGTGATGTTCTGAATGCTAAAAACCTTTGATATCTCTTCTGCTCTGTCCACAACCAAGGAAAATAACCACCTAGTTAAGGAACCAATATTTTGAAGCAGCTGTCTATCACTCAAACTATCTTTTGAGGTCATGTTATTGATAAAAAGATCATTGAAAATTCATCTGTTGTAAAAGGAAATCAATGGAACTAAGAAAGTGGGAGAGCTGTCCATGGTGCATAGGGATCATCATGGGTGTAGAGACCTGTCTCAGCTGGGCCTGCATTTCTTCAGTGTCTCCAAAGCTGTTCCTCCTGTAAGCAGCCACCTTTGGAGCTAGATTTCCTCTCATCCTGTGGTGAAAGGTCACAAAGGCCAGGCTATGCTGGGCTACTTTTGTCACAGAAACTGAAGAGCAAGAGAAAAGAGGAAGGGCAGGGACAGAGACCTGGAGCCTTAGTGGGCTGTTTCAAAGGGAATCACAGAGGTGAGGCACAGTCACACCTGTCTTCTACCCCAAAGAGCAATTTTGCACCTTGGAACAGCAGCAACCAGCTTGACTTCTCTCGTGGTTTCACCTCAGCCAGCAGCTAAGCCCCAGGCAGCTCACTGCCCCACCAGCAAGGTCAGGGAGAGAAGGGGAAAGGTAAAAGCTGGAAAACTCATCGATTGAGACAAAGACAGTTTAACAGGGAAAGCAAAAGCTGCATATGCAAACAGAGCCAAACAAGGAATTAATTCACTGTTACCCATGGGCAGGCAGGTGTTCAGCTATCTCCACCACATATAACAGTTCTTTGGGTAGACAAACGTCATCACTCCAAACATCCCCCCCCTTCCTCCTTCTTTCCTCCACTTTACATACTGAGCATGATGCCGTACAGCATGGAAAATCTCTTTTGCCTCTGTGTAAGCCCGGCTCAGCAATAACTAAACCATTTCTATATTATCAGCCCCATGTTCAGCAAAAATCCAAAACATAGCCCTACACCAGCCACTGTGAAGAAAGTTAACTCTACCCCAGTCAAACCCAGCACAACTTCCCAGGCCTCTGGCCTAAAAGTAAATAGGGGAAACACTTTGCTCTATGGGGGGGTTTAAATTTTAGCTATATAGTTTGAGGAAACTGCAGCTGTCCAGTGGGAAGTACTCAAAGGAAATACTCAAAATGCAATGCACCTCCACAGCCTACTGGGGCAAATTTATGATGTTGGAGGATCTGACCCTGACTGCTTCTCTCATTCCTCTGCTACTCAGTCTATATTCAAAATGTCATCAGAGGCTTATCCTATGAAATATTAATACTACTCTTATTCAGTGCTTACTAAGTTCTTCCCCAAATAAGACCTACATGAGAACAAAATCCTGCTTAAACTAGCATTTTGCATTTCTTCTTCAATATAGGCAGAAATTATTCCATAAAGTGAAGGAACTGTCATGGTTTATCACAGTTTAGGTTTTTAATTAAGGATGGCTCCATCAGCCACGGAAGTGATTCTTTTGCAGAGACGTGCTTACAGATTCCTCTAGACCCGACAGAACCAATCAACTGGCTAGTTTGAATACTGGCAACTTTTTAAAGCCACTTAAGAAGCTTGACACGCCTCTGTGGTCCACATTTAAGAACGAACAAACCCCGGGAAAGCTCTCTTGCTTCCAGCTGTTGACAGGTAACTTGGGGGCTGGGCATGGCTTGGCTAAGATCTCAGCCGCTTCTGCTCGCTGGACACCTGGAGCAGCCCCCTCGGTGCAGGCCGGGCCGGCTAGGAGACAGCCATCCTGGAGCAGCGCGGCCCTGTTCCACCCACGGCCCTGCTCCGTGCAGGCGGCCCTGAGCCACGGCGCGGCTCGGCCAGGCCGGCCCTCACCCAGTGCGGTCGAAATTCATCTGAGGCCGCTGCCTGGCAAAGATCACGTGACCAACAGCGAGAGGCGAATTCCAGCTGCAAGCCCTGTGCGAGATTAACACTCTCAGTGCTGAAAGATTCCTCCAGAACAGATGAAGCCTACAGACATCAATCCTCTCCCAAGTCAAAGGAAGGGGCAAGGTAAAGGCACATGAAGAAAACACTATAGAGACACCAAAGTCAATGAAGAAGGAAGAGCTAAAGCCCAGAGGGAGGAGAAAGAGGATATGCTTCAAACCTAGAACCTTAAACTCTTCTGTAAAGCTGTGGTGATGAACTCTGATACATCAGAATACCTGTTGTAATTTCATGAAAGCATGGGCGCTGGAGCGTTCAAACCGCAATCATGAGCAAAACTACCTGTGCTGAAATAAGCAAATGTTGAAGTAGCTGTGATCTGGTGAGAAGCTTGAACAGAGAGAGGTGAAAGTGATGAAGACCCTTGCTCTCAGGGAAGAAGAAGACTTCTCTGTTCCTAGAGATGAAGATAATCCCAGAGATAGGTGAAGAGAACCTTTGCTTCTGAATAGCTCAACCTTAAAATGGTACCCCATTAGCTAAAGATTGGACCCTTGAAAGCAGTTGTGGGGAAAGCTGTAAGATGAGGGAAGGGACTTTCACATGCGAGCAGAGAACCACCTCTGGTGGCTGTCTCTCTGTAACACTGAAGCCACGAGAGAACTGTTTCTTGTGGAGATACCTCCATAGCATGAGCAAGAGAGACTCCTTTCTCTAAGTGAACTGAAAAAGGATTATTATAGAGGTAGTAAACTGACTGAAAAATCTCAAGGGTTGTCTTTTCATGTTGTCAGTGGGAGAAGGGAGAAAGGTGGGGGGAAGAGAAATGTTTTGAAGGTTTAGTCTGATTCTGACTTTTTTTTTCTTTTAGTTCTGTTAATAAACTTCTTTATATTCTTTTAAGTTTTGTGCCTGCTTTGCTTTCTCCTACTTCTTATCTCACAGAAGGAAAATAAGTAAGTAATGGATATTTTGAACCAAACCTCTACACTTAATTGGTGTTTCTGCCTGGTTATACGAACTGAACCTACTACAGGAACGAAGAGAAGCAAAGGAGTAGCCCCTCATGCTGTCTGTTGAGGCATGTCCAATGCAGCCAGGCAGCAATCTGTAATGAGCACAAAACATTCTTAGAGACATTTTGACTTTCTCCTGCAGTCCCTCAAGGGGAAATAAAGCTCAGAAAACCCCTTTATTTAATAAAAACTTTTATCCAGGAAATAGTATAGCAACCAAGCCCAAACATAACATTATCTCCTAGTACTGACAAGGTGAGCACTTTGCTCAGTTTGCCCTATGTAGCCTTAGAAATCTCTTAGAATTTGGTAAATCATTAAGAAAGTCCAGTAAAGATGCATATTAGGTTATTGCATGCATCTGTATCAATATCTTTTTAAAAATATACAACACTGTTAATTCTTACCAGTTTTTTAAGAATGCCAATGCAAAGACAAAGTGGTAAATCTCTGTTTTATATGTTAACCATGGGGGGTATCTGTGTTACACCATGGAACAAACTGCACTTTTTATACACACCTCTTCTTTTAGATCTGGCTCATTTCTTGACATTGCACAAAATAGTAAATCAATACATTTTAGATTAAATTTAGTGCCCACATTATTGTGGTAAATCAATCCATCAAGAAAAATAAGAGCTACTAAAAAATATGGGTTGAATAATATGCAGAAGTATATTAAACAATTTACCCAGATCATTAACAATCTCACAAGATTATTAGTGGAAGACTGAGCCTTACTAGGCTCAAAATACTCTCTCTCTCTCTCTCTCACCTCTAAGCCTGGGTATATCACCAGAGCAGAACATACTGAATTTAAACCTAACCTGATCTAGGCTTTGCTGTCCCTCTCTGAGGACAGAGAATTCTATGACATTTGGAAATGGCAGCTAGTTACACACCATGCATTCTTCAGTAGCATCTATTTCAAATTGGTATCATTACATGAATGATACTCATAACTTGTGGAGATCTTTGCCTGGTCTGGTTTGTTATTTTTTCTTTAAAAATGATTATATAACATAAAGTTCTGACTAGCATACATTTATGAACCTGAGTGTCAGTGTGCTGCTATTGTCACAGGAAAACTGCCATTACAAAAAACCCCAGCACATCCTTATGTCACTTACCTTCACAAGACAATTGGTTTCTTGGAGCAAACATCAGCAGCTGCATTATCAAATAATGTGAGGACTGTGCTGAATAAATAATAAAAATTGGATCTGTTTGTGAGATGAAGGAGATGGAAAGAAATTAATCTTTGCAGCTCCTCTTCAGAATATCAGACTAATGAAAGATTTTACAGCTGCACACACAGACAGCATTTGTTTTAATGAGACCATGTAAATGCACCCAAAAGCACTAGAAGAGGGAGTTTACCTTGTAGTTTTGAGAATTTGGTATTTAGCCCAAAATTCTTTTAAAATGCTACCTTTTTTTATTCATACCTTTGCAGGTTGCACTGTCTGATGTTTGAATAAAACAGAGAGAAAAAGGAAATTAATTACTCTAAATGCACTAAAACCCAGTAAAAATGCAGTATTACCTAATCTATACATATTTCATCGGTAACACAAAAAGTTTTTTCAATGCATCCTGTAGAAAAAGATGTTTCAGTTCCTTGCCCTTACTATGAGTGTTCAGCCTAAATTGCTGGTCTCTTTGAAAGTTGTCAGCTCTAAAAAGCAGAATACTTCAGAAGATGAATAACTGGTTATCTTGAGATATCCTGAGATAATCAAGATACTTAACAATGACCCCTCTCCCTTGTTCATTGTGGACTCATCTTTTTTGCCAACGATTCATTCCAGTCCATTGAAAACTTGTTAGCCATCAATCCTGCTTAAGTATTTCTAGCTAAAAACAACCAAAATATTGATTTGACACTGAACAAATCCATCTAACAAAGCTTGCATGAAATTGAATTTATTTATCCCTTTGCTCCCTGAACCATGAGTGATGCTTTCTCTGACCACATAAGATTTTAGCTATTATTCTAAGCAAATGAAATCAAAATAGAAGCAGTCATTAAAAGATTATGCTACTGTATAATTGTTGCTTCCAGTTCTTTCGACATATATGTGTAAATTGTGTACATTCTTCATGATACTGCAATCAAGCTGAACTAAAATGCTTTTCAAATATAATTTTGTGCTATATAAGCTTGTCTCATTAAAAATTGAGAAGGGGGGAAAACAACCTTGTGACTATGAACTAAAATAGTGCTGATACTGCTTTTCGAGAGCCAGGCAGACTGTTTGTACTCTCACATTGCTTATTTTTACAAGTGAAAGAAAATGGTAATCAAAATTCAATACATATATCTAGAACCACCAAAGCAGAACTCACAAGAAATAATAAGGCATCAATCTGGCCTAACAGAAGTCTCTCATGCCCCAAACACAGCAGCACTGCATGCAGGTGAAGGTGTCAAAATGGCAGAAAATGTTCCTTCTGTACAATAGGTGCTTAATGGGACAGTTTTGACAAAAGAACAAAGGGAATTAAAAATAATTATAACCTCCCAGAAGATGTTTCTTATATATCACCACTTAACCTTACCTGATTATGAGGATGTGCAGTGGGTTTGCAAACCTTGGTGAACTGAAGCACTGGTCGGTACAAACAGCTTTTTCATTTCCTAGCTAAGAGAGCCTAGTAGTTGTTCCAGGGCTCCTTTTTATTCTTTTGTTGGCATTGTGAGATTACTAAAATTCTGTGAAAGTATCCAGCATGTGAATTTTCACATTGCTACTGCAAGTCCCATGTCTATTCCTACAGCAAGTTCCTCAAAGCCATGTGTAGTCCATACCAGGAAGGGTTTTGGGTGCAGGATTCCTGAGAGAGATTACTCAGTGGCTGTAGAGGAAAAGCATAACCTACTCTGACAGGCAGGATTGTCCTGTAAAGACAATCAGGAATGATACGGATTTGCACAAAACAACTTGAAGCTATGTGTGAGAGAACAAACCACAGAAGTCTTTTTGTGTCCAGATACAGAACCGTTGAGAGTTAGCAGAGCTTCCCCTGATCCTCATGACCACAGCAGACAACTGCCTACATAAATCTGGAGGGGGAATTTGCTGCTTCAGTCATGGTTATATCAAGAAGGAAAGGAGGCAGGGCATCTCGTGGGGCAGTAAACCAGGGCTCTGAGTGAGGAGGAGTACTTGATGCTCTCTTCTTTTAATTAACTCCCACACAAGAGTAACACAACATACTGACTTCTTTCAGTCCTCTTGGTACCATATCTAAAGTGGTTATGCCATGCTGCCATTCTGTCCGAGGATTTTCCAGTTCTCTATTTTAAATGTCACAGCTGAGTCAAGAACCAGCATCAGGAGAATGAATAAATAGTCATATGCCATCACCTGTAGACTTTGCACTAAGAGATCCTCTGTGCCCGTTCTCTGATCAAAATCATTTCCCATCTCACCATTTATCCCTCAGGGATTACATGCCCCAGAAAACTGTCAGTTTATTTTTTAATAAAATTCTCTTCCCAGATTCAATAATCTCCATCAACCCATGATGTAATGGTGACAGAGTTGGTAGGTGAGCAGCATCCTATTTATTGAGGAATTTTTTAAGCATGAATTTTTATCCATAACTTAACTGGCTGCTCTTAAGGTAGTTTCAAGTTTTCTTACCTTTTTCAAAATCTGTATTTATAAAGAAAAATGTAATAAAGGAGATGTCTCAACAGAAATTATGTCAGATGAAAAGTTGCAGCTTAATTGGCAGCAATAGCACTTTTGTTTGTTAAGCAGGACAACAGATGTGGCAAAGAATTGGAGCCAAAGGGTTGAGAGCCCTGTCAATATCAAGTTGATTGCCAAACAAAATATACTGATACACCTATGGCTCCAAGTCAGTCTGTCCTTTCCTCTGTTTCTCCCAGTTTCTCTGGTATGGGCAAAGAGGCACACATAAGATCTCTGGATTTTGGAGAAAAAATAATTGAAGAACAATGCCATTGCTTTAGTTCAACTAGAGAGAGATCAGCAAAATGGAAAGAGGCATTTGAGACACTCTCACCCTTCTCCACCAATGGTTGCTGGTTTATCTGCACATATACACCTTAGTAATGGCCTCCAAATAACTTTTTAATTATTCTTCTCTGAGAACAATACAGACTAGAGCAGAACTTCAGAAAAATGCCTGAAATCAAGTAGAAAAGAGCTGGGCTTTTCACTCTGCACAGTGCTGCTATGTGGCTCTCAACCCTTACAGATCAACCTCAAGCAGTCATGCATGTCACTGTAACATTTGGTTGCTGCTTCTCTGTCTGCAGAAGCAGTTGCAAGCATAATGTAATGGCATAACAAGGAGGAGATCCTATTTCATCAGCACAGAGCTAACCACCTGCACCTCAGTCAGCCATCAGGGCTGCTCTTGGCACCATATTTGAGTTTGCTCCACTGTCTTGGTTTGAAAGACAGTCTGCTAAGAAAGGCAGGAGCCCCCCTTGGAATGGCAGATGCAACCCCCCTTCCCTCCAAGTTATTATAATTTTAAAATCAAGGGGCTTTTAGGCAAAGATGTGGGAAATAGGAATAACAGTTCTTTACTGCTATATATCTATATGTGTATAACCAGTCAAACAAACAACAATAACTATGGCAGTAACAGCAAACAATCACAAACCCAGTGCCAGCCTTCTTGGCTGTCAGGCCCTTTCCCCTCGGGTGCAGTTCTGCTTGCAGCCGGCAGGGGCGCTGGCAGCTCCCAGTGAGCAGGGCAGGTGCGATGGTTCCCCTGCGGCTGCAGGGAGCTCTCCAGAGCGAGCTCGGGGAGCAGGCGGCACTGGTGCCCTGGGATCCCAGGAAGGGATGGAACAAAAAAGCTTCACAAACCCCTGGGCAGCTGATCCCCATGTCCAGCCGGACCCTCGGGAACAGCAGGCTGGAACGGCAGGCTGGAATGGCAGGGACAAGCACAAATCCTGGGTGGCAGACGAGGTGTATCCAAATGGGGAACCCCCCGGAGGTCTGGGCAGGCAGGGTGAGCACAGCTACAATGTAGTGAAGGCTCAAAGTATGGTGGGGCAGGGCGGCCGCAGCCCCGCTCCCCAGGGGGTGGGGAAGGTGGGCTTTGGGATCCCGGGGCTTCTCCAGCAGAAGGAAAAGCAGCTGAAGAAAGCAGCCTCCCTCTCTGTCCGAAGCCAGAGACCGACTGCCCACACACCCAGATGAAACAAAGAGTAGCCAGCTCTTGTTTCTCTTAAGTACCCAGCCATTTGTCCCCCTAGCAACATGTATGGCCAAAATTCCTTTAACAGAAAAAAACCCAAAAACAGGACAGCTCCTAAAACGCCAACATCCACACAGTAGTAGTATGCCAGGCTTTTAAGCCCAGTGTTTAACTGAACAAGACTCTAAAATCTCACTTTTTCTCAGATACACAAAATCACTAGAAGGTAGGAAAAAAGCTTATGGAAGGGAGGTTACACCTCTCCATGCTGGCCTGTTGGTAGGTTGAGTACATTTTGTGGAGGAGTAGTGCCAAAGGTCTGGTCCAATTTTTGTAATTGTTCTTTGGTCTCAATATAATTCTCCAGAGCTACACTGGGCTGGTGATGTCCAAGGCTGTGTGCCTCTTAAATGTGCTGTTAGGAACACCAGACCACACTGATGACAAGTGATAACAGCATGATTCAACACATGTGGAGAGGGGAGTTTTCTGGCAAACTGATTCCTTTCATGAAAATGAGTAGCTCTTGGATTTGGCTGCACCAGAGGTCCCAGTGGGAGAGGAGGTTTATTGGACATAATTCCTGAGGGTAATGAGCATGTTTGTAAGAGAATCTTCTAACTTTTGATGGAGGAAAACCAAGTGTGTTGTGATGAGCCATGAACAGCCGAACCAAGTGGACCAAAAGGTCCATTGGTTTGATGCTTCCACAGCCCAAAACACTTGAGCATTCAAAAGGCTGTGAAAAATACATAACTCCATACCTTACCATTGGCCGCAGCCTTTCCCCCCCCTTATTTCTCATATTCGGTTGCCTTTCCACAGAGTTCTTTGTTCCTTGGTAGTTAATTGGCCCTTGTTACTCCCCCCCCATCCCAGCACTTCTCCCATTTGCTGTAATTCCTTCTCCCCACCTTGGTAACACCCCCTGGCTGATGTTCCATTGGTTACTGTGCATTTTCCACACCTGTTCTGTAGGAGTATAAAACCTCCCACAAGCCATGCAGTGTCGGCTTTCTCCATTGATCTCTCTCTCTCCAATAAACCCGCTTCCCCTCGAAGGAGTCCCTCCACTTTTACCCTACTTCCTTCGCACGCCCTCGACATCGGAGGGCAAGGTTGTCCCGGTTTGAGAGACAGGTGTCTGCTAAGGAAGGCAGAAGCCTCCCTTGGAGTGGCAGATATAACCCCTTTCCCTCTGAGTTATTATAATTTCGAAATCAAGGGTCTTTAGGCAAAAATGTGGGAAATAGGAATAACAGTTCTTTACTATATATATATATATATATATATATATATATATATATATATAACTAGTCAAACAAAACAACAACAACTATGACAGTAACAGCAAACACAAACCCAGTCCCGGCCTTCTCGGCTGTCAGGCTATTTCCCCTCGGATGCAGTTCCGCTCGCAGCCGGCAGGGATCGCTGGCGGCTCCCGGTGAGCAGGGCAGGTGTGATGGTTCCCCCGCGGCTGCAGGGGGCGCTCCGGAGCGAGCTCGGGGAGCACGCGGCTGCTCTGATGCCCTGGGATCCTGGGGAAGGGTGGAACAAAGGAGCTTCACAAACCGGTGGGCAGCTGGTCCCGGGTTCCCGGAAACAGCAGGCTGGACTGGTAGGCTGAAGCGGCAGGCACAAACACAAATCCCGGGTGGCAGACGAGATGTATCCAAAAGGGGAACCCCCCGGGGCTCCAGGCAGGCAGGGTGAGCACGGCTGCAGCGTAACGAAGGCTCGAAGCAGCAGCGGTGCAGGGCGGCCCCAGCCCCAGCCTCCAGCAGGGCAGGGAAAGCAGCCTTGGGATCCCCGGTGTTGTTTCCAGCAGAAAGGAAAGACGCCGAAAACGGGAACCAGCAGCTCCTTTCTCTGCACCTTCTCCCTCCAGACGCTGAGAACGAACTGAACTGCCAGCCAGGTGAGAACAAAAAGCTTGGACAGGCCCCTTTTGTCTTTCTTAAGTACAGTCATTTGTGCCCTAGCAACATGCATATGGGAGAAAATTCCTCTAACAGAAAAAAAACTAGGACTAAACTAAAACCCCAACAAAGGTGAACCCGAGCCGATGCCTCGTCTGCCCTCCCCGTGCCACGATCAACTTCCGTCCTTCTCCGCTCGAAGCAGGCAGAAGTTTGCCCAGTGCCTGGGACAGTGTGCAGGCCAGCACACCACCACGGCACAAGTGAGCAAGGTTTTTTTATTTGAGTGAACATGAATAAATTACACTGAAATGACTGTGAGTGCCAAAGTGCTCGGGATTTAACATAGGAAAATTGACTGTCCAAAAGAGAAAATAATCCAAATTAAAGCTCACATTGAACAATGCTGAAAACTCCAGGGCTTGGAGAACAGAACGGGCTTCTCTGAAAGGGGTCAGAAAGCAGCTACCTCAAACACTTCTGCAGGTGAAGTCATGAAAATGAGAAAAGCATAAGATCAGCATTTCTGTTGTGTTAGTCCTTACATGGATTCCATGGGCATAATTCATGAAACCATCAAGATTTTTCTACCACCATGGAAAGAGATCATTGCCAATTTGTTCTTTCATCCCATTACTGTTATTCTTACAAGGAACCATATGCAATTGAGTGTGTTATTACTGCTACTACAATTCACCAACATTTCCCATTATAAGATGCAATTTTCAGTTGCTTACAACATGGTCAAGCCATCAAAATTGCAAAAGCAATGGCATTTCAAAATTTACACTTTCAACTTAGAAAAATGCAGATATTAAAGCACTAAGGCAGGGCTGAGTTTGGGTTTGTCAGAAATCAGTGGCACAGAGTGTAAAATTAGCAAACTGAAGATGCAAGGGGGAGGATAAGTTTTTAGTTCATTCAAGGTTTAATTCTCAACTGTATAGCAGGATTTTTGTGCAGTTCTGCACATGGGGGAGACATCCAGGCTAGCATGTGTTTCCAAAGTGAAATGAGACAATGATTCTTCTTTAACAGCCTTGTGTCTTGTCTATAGCTAAATTAAGTATTTTGGGCTTTTCCTTTTGTGAAGGTGTGAACCCCTACAGCTAACACGGATGAAATAAGCAGTGGTTTGGGAAATGTCATGTCAGCCAGAGATGTATTTGCACAGGGAACACTGAGGTCCTGCTCAAGACAGCAAAATTGTCTGTTCCATGTTGAACAGCTATATAGCGAAACAAATTTTAAAAAAGAAAGTTGTGATTTATAGACTTGACAATGCTGCAAGCAACAAGAAAGTCCTGCAAAGTCACTGAAATCTGTGGGAAGGTCGGAAGCTACCTGTCCTAGGTTGAGGTGTATTCTATTACCATCCTCATGAGCTGTTGAAATCAGGTGGGGCAGTGTCTTCCTTGCCTCCTCCCCCCAGACTATCTTTCTGTTAATGGCCCATCATTGTCCTGCTGCATGACTCAGAGATAACTCCCTCCGGACTATCTTCTGTTAACGAGCCTAATCAACACCTGGCCTCATGACTCATTACCCCATTGTGAGATGCTCCACCCAGAGGGAGGAACCAAGCATCCCATCATGGATATAACTGGGACTCTGAGCATCAAAGGGACTCCACTGGATTTCCAGAGGACAGGAGCTACACAGCCACCGCTGGATTTTCTGAGGAAGAGCAGACCCCTTCTACTACAGGATCACCACTTCAGAGGATTGCAGCCACCATTCCACCAGACTGCTACCACTACCCTGCCTAATAGGGACTCAGGTTGTATCTTGACTCTGTCAGTATTTTCTTTTACTTTCTTTTCCTTTACTTTAATTTCCATTAAATTGTTATTCTGACTTGGTGCCTCTCACTGGTTTGTTTTCAAACTAGCACATAATTTGGCGCCCAACGTGGGGCCTGCTCTGAGAGAAAGTCAGAATTACAATCTTGTATTAACAGAAACCTATTCACCATGGTGCTCAGCTTGTCTGCATGGGTTCTGTATCTTGCTCTCTATATTTTTCCTCACATGGGGAACTATCTGCCTGTTGTGTTACTCCTGTTAAAACCAGGGACTGGTATGAGAATTGCTTTATTGGTTTATTATGTCTATAGCATAATAACCTGCGAGGCAATGAATACCATTCGGAATATACACTCAGTTTTGTTTGGCTTTCCTAGTCTGGGCTCCTCTGTCTGGGATCTCTTCAACAATCGCACCCAGCCCCTGGTGGGAGGAGTAGAGAGTGGTTTCTTCCAGCCTTTCAGGCCAGGCACAGCAGTTTTTGAAAATATTGAGTTCCCTCTGGATGTTAAGGATGGTATAATCTTCTTGTCAGTTCTATTCTCTTTTTTCTCCATGGCCTGCATTGTGTACACCATGCTTAGAAACAGAACGCTACTTAGTGTGGTGCAACGTCTGCTTGAGGAGGAGGTAAAAAGGAGCAAAGCAGCAAATACCATGTCTACACAGACTGCCACACAGAAAGGAACCAAAAGCAAAGCAACCGCACCCATCTCTACGCAGACTGTCACAAAGGAGAAAGGAAGCAAAAGCAAAGCAACCGCATCCATCTCTACGCAGACTGTCACAAAGGAGAAAGGAAGCAAAAGCAAAGCAACCGCATCCATCTCTACGCAGACTGACACAGAGGAGAAAGAAACCAAACGCAAAGCAACCGCATCCATCTCTACGCAGACTGTCACAGAGGAGAAAGAAACCAAATGCAAAGCAACAGCGTCCATCTCTACACAGACTATCACAGAGGAGGAAGGGACCAAATACAAAACAACAGCGTCCATGACTACGCAGACTGACTCAGAGGAGAAAGGAACCAAAAGCACTGTCAGCGTCCCCATGCAAGCCACCACTGAACCAGAACAGCCCAAACCGATTGCAGTTGCCCCCGTGCAGAAGAAGAAATCAAAAAGCAAGTCAGTCCGCATAGTGACTGATGAGGATGCAGCAGGACCTTCACATCCAGCAGAAGAGGCAGAGCCAGAGATCATCACTCGGTCACTATCCCTGGGTGAGCTGCGTGACCTGCGGAGGGAATTCACACGCCAGACAAACGAGTCCATCCTGACCTGGCTGCTCCGCATTTGGGATGCTGCAGCCAATGACACCATTCTGGACGGAAGTGAGGCCAGGCAGCTGGGATCTCTGTCCCGGGATGTGGTCATTGACCAGGGGATCGGGAGAACCCAAGAAACTCTCAGCCTCTGGCGGCGACTGCTTACAAGTGTCAGGGACAGGTACCTTTGTAAAGAAGACCTCCAGGTGCACCAAGGGAAATGGAGCACAATGGAACAAGGTATCCGGTGCCTGAGGGAATTGGCTGTGCTGGAGATCATTTTCTCAGAAGACGAGAGATTTCCTAAGAGCCCAGATGGTGTCCAGTGCACGTCACAGATGTGGTTGAGGTTCGCACGCCTTGGACCAGAGATATACTCCCGTTACCTGGCAACGCTGCAATGGAGGGAAGGTGAGGACAGGGTGGGCGTCTTGGTGAACAAACTGAGGATTTACGAGGACACCGTCACAGCCCCGTTTCGCACCCATGTCTCATCCGTGGAAACAAGTCTTTCAGCTGAGCAAGTCCGGAGTTTGATTGAAGAAGGCCATCAGAAATTGAAAAAGGAACTTAAGGAAGAGATTTACCAGATCTCGCCAGAACCAACAAGAGTCTCTGCCATTAGGAGCCGGCGTCCCCCAACCAGGGAGAGAGGATACACCCCACGAGGTAATCTCTGGTTTTTCCTTCAGGAACATGGAGAAGACATGAGTAAGTGGCATGGAAAACCCACCTCCTCCTTAGCAGCCAGGGTACGTGAACTAAAAAGAGGGACAACTACCACAAGAAGCGCATCTAGAGTCAACATTGCTCCGGTCTCTCACACACAGAACTCCAGACGATACCAGAATGATAGTATGACTGATCCTCTTGAAGGGACCTCAGGAACATATTCACCGGAAGGGAGCAACATGCACCAGAACCAGGAATAGAGGGGCCCTGCCTCTAGCCAGGTAGAGGAAAGGGATAATCGGGTCTTTTGGACTGTGTGGGTCCGATGGCCTGGCACAGCTGACCCACAAAAATACACGGCTTTGGTTGACACAGGTGCTCAATGTACTCTGATGCCATCAAGGTATGTGGGGGCAGAACCCATTTCCATTTGTGGGGTGACGGGAGGATCCCAGCAGCTGACTGTACTGGAAGCTGAAGTGAGTTTAACTGGGAACGAGTGGCAGAAACACCCCATCGTGACTGGCCCGGAGGCCCCGTGCATTCTCGGCATAAATGGATATTTCAAGGACCCAAAAGGACATCGTTGGGCTTTTGGGATAGCTGCTGTGGAGACAGAAGATATCAGACAACTGAGTACATTGCCTGGCCTCTCAGATGACCCATCTGCCGTGGGACTGCTAAGAGTTGAAGAACAACAGGTACCAATTGCCACAGCAACAGTACACCGTCGGCAATACCGCACAGACAGAGACTCTGTGGTTCCCGTCCATGAGATGATTCGTAAACTGGAGAGCCAAGGGGTGGTCAGCAAGGCCCATTCACCTTTCAACAGCCCTATATGGCCAGTGCGTAAGTCCAACGGAGAATGGAGACTGACGGTGGATTACCGTGGCCTGAATGAAGTCACACCACCGTTGAGTGCTGCTGTGCCGGATATGTTGGAACTTCAGTACGAGCTGGAGTCCAAAGCAGCGAAGTGGTACTCCACTATTGACATTGCCAATGCCTTCTTCTCCATTCCTTTGGCAGCAGAATGCAGGCCCCAGTTTGCTTTCACTTGGAGGGGTGTGCAATACACCTGGAACCGACTGCCCCAGGGGTGGAAGCACAGTCCCACCATTTGCCATGGACTGATCCAGACTGCACTGGAAAAGGGTGAGGCCCCAGAACATCTGCAATACATCGACGACATCATCGTGTGGGGAAACACAGCAAAGGAAGTATTTGAGAAAGGAGAGAAAATCATCCAGATTCTCCTGGAAGCTGGCTTTGCCATCAAAAGGAGCAAAGTCAAGGGACCTGCCCAAGAGATCCAGTTCCTGGGAGTAAAGTGGCAAGATGGACGACGTCAGATTCCCACCGAGGTCGTCAACAAGATCACTGCGATGTCTCCACCGACCAGCAAGAAGGAAACACAAGCTTTCCTAGGCGCCATAGGTTTTTGGAGAATGCACATTCCTGAGTACAGCCAGATCGTGAGCCCTCTCTACCTGGTTACCCGCAAGAAGAACGATTTCCACTGGGGCCCCGAACAGCAGCAAGCCTTCACCCAGATCAAACAGGAAATCGCTCATGCGGTAGCCCTTGGCCCAGTCAGGACAGGACCAGAGGTGAAGAATGTGCTCTACTCTGCAGCCGGGAGCCATGGTCTGTCCTGGAGCCTCTGGCAGAAGGTGCCTGGTGAGACTCGTGGCCGACCACTGGGATTCTGGAGCCGAAGCTACAGAGGATCTGAAGCTAACTACACTCCCACAGAGAAGGAAATCTTGGCCGCCTATGAAGGAGTCCAAGCTGCCTCGGAGGTAATCGGCACAGAGGCACAACTCCTCCTGGCACCCCGACTACCAGTGCTGGGGTGGATGTTCAAGGGAAAGGTTCCTTCCACGCATCACGCCACTGACACCACATGGAGCAAATGGATTGCTCTCATCACACAGCGTGCCCGTATTGGAAACCCGAATCGCCCTGGGATTCTGGAAATTATAACAAACTGGCCTGAAGGTGAGACGTTTGGATTATCTTCTGAAGAAGAGGAAGAGCAAGTGACTCGTGCTGAGGAAGCCCCACCATATAATGAGCTACCGGAGACTGAAAGACGTTATGCCCTCTTCACTGATGGTTCCTGCCGAATTGTAGGCACTAACAGGAAGTGGAAAGCTGCAGTATGGAGCCCCACACGGCAAGTTGCACAAGCTACCGAGGGACAAGGTGGATCGAGTCAGGTTGCAGAGCTTAAAGCCGTCCAGCTGGCTTTGGATATTGCTGAACGAGAGAAGTGGCCGAGGCTCTATCTCTACACCGACTCGTGGATGGTAGCTAATGCTCTGTGGGGATGGCTGGTTCGCTGGAGAAAAGCCAACTGGCAGCGCAGAGGGAAACCCATCTGGGCCGCTGAGATTTGGCAGGACATCGCTGCCCGAGTAGAGAAGCTGGCCGTGAAGGTTCGACACGTGGATGCGCAAGTACCCAAGAGTCGGGCTAATGAAGAACATCGCAACAACGAGCAGGTGGACCGAGCTGCCAAGGTGAAAGTATCACAGGTGGATCTGGACTGGCAGCACAAGGGAGAATTATTCCTAGCTCGTTGGGCCCATGATGCCTCTGGTCATCAGGGGAGAGATGCAACATACCAATGGGCCCGTGACCGAGGGGTGGACCTTACCATGGACAGCATTTCACAGGTCATCCACAGTTGTGAGACCTGTGCTGCAATCAAACAGGCCAAGCGGGTGAAGCCTCTGTGGTATGGTGGACGATGGTCAAAGTACAGGTATGGGGAAGCCTGGCAAGTTGATTACATCACCCTTCCCCAAACTCGCCAAGGCAAGCGCTACGTGTTGACCATGGTTGAAGCAACCACTGGATGGCTGGAGACCTACCCTGTGCCTCATGCTACAGCCCGGAACACCATCTTGGGCCTGGAAAAGCAAGTCCTGTGGAGACATGGCACCCCGGACAGGATCGAGTCAGACAACGGGACTCATTTTAAGAACAGCCTCATCAACACCTGGGCCAGAGAACACGGTATCGAATGGATATATCATATTCCTTATCATGCACCAGCTGCCGGAAAAGTTGAACGCTGCAATGGACTACTTAAAACCACCCTAAAGGCACTTGGTGGGGGGACCTTCAAAAATTGGGAAGTGAACTTAGCGAAGGCTACCTGGATGGTCAATACCCGAGGGTCCATCAATCGAGCTGGTCCTGCCGAGTCTGAACCCTTGCACACAGTGGATGGAGATGGAGTCCCTGTGGTACACCTGAGAGGTATTTTAGGAAAGACTGTTTGGATTAATCCCACCTCAGGCAAAGGCAAACCCATCCGTGGGATTGTCTTTGCTCAAGGACCTGGTTGCACTTGGTGGGTAATGCAAAAAGATGGGGAAACCCGTTGTGTACCACAGGGAGACCTAATCTTAGGTGAGAACGGTGTGTAGGGTTTCATTGTATATATATATATATGTATGTGTGTCTAGAGTTTAAGAAGGTATTGATTTGGGATGATGTAGATGGTAATAGAATAAGGGGTGGATAATGTCCTGGGTTGAGGTGTATTCTATTACCATCCTCATGAGCTGTTGAAATCAGGTGGGGCAGTGTCTTCCTTGCCTCCTCCCCCCAGACTATCTTTCTGTTAATGGCCCATCATTGTCCTGCTGCATGACTCAGAGATAACTCCCTCCGGACTATCTTCTGTTAACGAGCCTAATCAACACCTGGCCTCATGACTCATTACCCCATTGTGAGATGCTCCACCCAGAGGGAGGAACCAAGCATCCCATCATGGATATAACTGGGACTCTGAGCATCAAAGGGACTCCACTGGATTTCCAGAGGACAGGAGCTACACAGCCACCGCTGGATTTTCTGAGGAAGAGCAGACCCCTTCTACTACAGGATCACCACTTCAGAGGATTGCAGCCACCATTCCACCAGACTGCTACCACTACCCTGCCTAATAGGGACTCAGGTTGTATCTTGACTCTGTCAGTATTTTCTTTTACTTTCTTTTCCTTTACTTTAATTTCCATTAAATTGTTATTCTGACTTGGTGCCTCTCACTGGTTTGTTTTCAAACTAGCACACTACCAAAAGCAGTTTGAGAACCAAAACTAACGGTTGTTACCACCCCTAATTCTGGTAGACATAAAATGGCACATCTCTGACAGGTAACAAACAGCAGAGAGACACCCAGAACATATACACCTTTCTCCTGCTTTCTCACTAACAAGGCACACTGTCCTTTTTGAAATAGAGTTGCATGACTTTCCTAAACAATCACCATCATGACTGTTTCCAAACATACAGCTCTATTCCTACACTGAACACTACTGTAATCATACTGAGACCTGCCCATCTCTCTTGACATAAAATAAGTTGAGGAACACAGTGCTCTGAATAAATTCTTGCTTAGCAAATACAATCTTGATTTTAAAAAATATCTATAGAAAAGGATATAAACATTGGAAATATCTGCATCTGTGTGGACTAACTATATCAAGACCTCAATTCAGGTAAGTATGTAAACATATCTTTATAGAAAATATCATGTCATTCTTACTGGAGCATTCTGACCAGAAAGGCATGTAGAGAAAGCAGAACTGAATCATCCCAAGTTGCTAGTAAGTCTTTTGAATTTCTTTTTCCCCTTTTTCCCTTTTTCTTTTTATTTCTTTTTCTTTTCTTTTTCTCTCTTTTTTTTTTTAAGTAGTAGTATACTTTTATAGAGTCCTTTGAGGTTTATGAAAAAGAAATCCACAATTATGAAGTAAATTGCCAAGCAAAAATAAACTGAATTGTGCCTATCCATCCTCTGTTGCTGTTAGCAAACTTCAGTCATGCTTTCTTTTGGTTTTAATATTCCTTCTGCTCCTTCAAAGAACAAAGCAAACATCTCTTGCCACCAAGGGAAAATATTTGGTAAATGCAGTAGCCTGCAGCCTAACTAAATCCTGATATAAGTTCACCCCACGAGTACAAAAAGGCCATCATCACTGCTCCTGGTGGGCTGTTAATTGGACTGCCTTTTTATGCTCAATTAAAGGAACATCTGTAATCTAATGATTGTTGTCTTGGGTTACAATGTAAGATGTAACCAAAAGTATGTATTCTATTACCATCTACATGAGCTGTTAAAAATGGTTCTTAAAAGTGTTCTTTATCTTCTGCATGCCTCAGCCCTGATAACTCCCTCCAGGGAAGCAGCAGCCACCCTGGGGGGGTCATCTCTGCTAATGGGCCATCAAGGTTTCCCAGCATGACTCACAGAATTACATCATCCCATTGTGAGATGCCCTGCCCTGGGGGGAGGAGCCCAACATTCCTACCTGTATATAATCTGAGGCTTAGGACACCATGAGGGCACTACCACTGGATTCCCCAAGGACAAGAGCTCTCAACCACCTCCACTGGACCTCCACAGAAGGACCAGACCTTCTTCTACAGGATCACTGCTTTGACAAAACCACATCCATCACTCCAACGGGACTGCAGCCACCACTTAATCGGACTGCTACCATTACCCTGACCAACAGGGTGTCAGGTTGTATTCTGGCGTTCTCCGTTTAAGCCAGTGTTTCTGTATTATTGCCTTTATTGTAATTTTCCTATTAAATTGTAGTTCTAACTTGGAATCTCTCGCAAAATATTTGTGTGGAGTTAGTTCCTCTGTTTGATTTGCTTTCAGAAGAGCACATCTGTGCACAATGAACTAGTGCATGCAATTTTCTCTGAGACATGATGGTTTTTCACCATCAGCCACCATTCCCTAGAGATAAACACATAAAATTTGTTTGATCTATCAGACAGCACCCGAAGGAGAAACCTGACATATTACACACACACACCCCTCACTCTATTTTTATTTGAACCAGAGCAGATCTTTCTGAAGAAGGAAAGAAAAACTGGCAGAGGAAAAGATGATGTAAAAAAGTGATGCTTGCATAATGGATGATGTGACTTGTTAGGAATGCTTAATTATTTTTTACCATTTGGTGCAAGTATTTTCAGATACATGAGTATAGCTTCTATAGATTTCCCTCAAAAACTTCTCAAGAGAGCACAGGATCCCAAAATGGAGTATTCTCCTTTACAAGAGCACATTTACAATGTAAGAACTAATTAGCAAATGTAAGAACAATATTTAAAGCATGGATGCAGGCCCTAAGTTTAGGTATCACCAGTTACTAAAGGTACTGAACTACCATTAGTCTTGAGTCCTTGATAACCATATGTGAAACATCAGCATTAGATGGCAGGTTCAAGCTGAGCGTGAAATATTTTGAGAGGTCTGAGTAGCTTATATTTCTAGTATTTGTACTCAAAATAACTTGTCAGCTTGCTGAAAACAAACAAGCGAGATCCTTTTCTCCCCAATGCAATGCTCAGTTTAATTTCAAAGCTCTCCACAACATAATGTTGTGGAAGCCAAATTATAAATAGGTTGAAGAAGAAATTAGACTCATTCATCTTTGGTGGATATTAATCAGGATAATCAGTGTGGAAAACAATACTAAGCCGATTACCAAGAGCTAAAAAAAAATATATGTGGAAAGATATTCTAGACACACTTTTTTTCCATACTGTTTTCCTGAGTTTTTCCCAAACTACTGGTTGAGAGCATTTACTACACTGGATCAATTTCTGGATTGATCTGAAATAGCAAACATAATACCCTACCATAGAAAAAGGACCAGGAACTTAAAATAATTCCAGTTCTGTTTGTTTTCCAAAGTTTGAACAGAATGTGAACTGGAATTCAATGAAACTGTACTTACTATTGTTACATTTGCACTGAAAACATCCAGGCATTTTAAGATGGAATCACAATAAAAACGGTCATTTAAATTATCATATCCCTCATAACAGAGTTTCCTGATCTAAAGAAAACCAAAATTAAACATGAAGACAGATGGGATGTGTAAAGAAAAATATCTATCAAAGTCATATGCAGCGCAGAAATGATGCAGGATTTGCAGTGAAGCAGCAAATCCTACACTTTCAGTAGAAAATGGGTTAGTTTCTTTCCATTCACCTCCCAGTACAGCTATCCACTTGTCTTTTGAGATTTGCCTTTTACCAGGTATCTTGGATTGGGTTTTATTTTTGCCATTCCTGGAAATGTTCAAGGCCAATTTGAATGGGTACCTGAGAAACCTGACCTAGTGAGTGGCATCCCTGCCCATGGCAGGGGGTTGGAATTTGATCATCTTTAAGGTTCCTTCCAACCCTAACCATTCAAGGATCTTAATTGCAATTAAGGAACTATGGTTGTAGGAACCATCTTGCCTTATGACATTACACTTCTGAAAGTGTTATCAAATAGCAAAGGACAAAAAAATCTCAAACTGCTTTTTAATTAGGCTGTGTATTGCAGCATCACCCATCTCCAGCATTCAACATGAGAGACCATGGGTTATATGTATCTCGTAACTCAGTTTCAATGGCAAACACTGACAAATCCCCTAATCTATATCCACAGGTCAGGTAGAGATATTGTCTCCATTGTCACGCACTCAGTATCATCAGTTCAGGATCTCACCCACAGCCTTGAATGGGACCTTGGCTTGGATCCCTGTCCTAGGAAACAGTCAAAAAAGGCATACCTGGAAGGACATAACAACCGTATGATAGGACAGCAGCTGTTAACAGTTCACCTCACATTATAAAACATAGCCCCATGCCCTTACTTTTCACCCAGGTAGACTACACAAAACTTCAAACCTTTCTTTAAAGTATGAAGTGTCCTGTCCATTCACCTATAGACGGGGCCCCATGCTGAGAGAAACCAATGCCCACAAATAGCTTACATGGTAAATACTTCCTTTATTTCCTAGAAAAGCAAAACTTTTGACATAAAGAGTGACAACTATTCATTTTTAAATAACTCACTTTGACTTTCTGAGCAGTTGATTTCAGAAAACTGAAAATTGTCTGAAAAGTCAAGAGAATTTTTTTTTCAGAGCTCACTCTCTTTTGTTATTCTATTTTTCCCAGCAAAAATTACCTGTTTCTTCTGCAGCTGTGCATAGAGCACAGATCTTTATACTCCAATAGGGTTTTCCAATTCAGCAAATAAGATACATATGTAGGAGAAAAACAGCAAGAGCACAGACTTACGAAAAACATTACTAAAAAAAGTGCATGGGCAAATATGAAGAACAGAGAAGATGAATAATATAAAAACAGTAATGCAAGTAATGATATTCAAGTCAAATATTAGGTCGGTTTAAAGCAGTGGAGATGTGCACCACAGAGGAGGAGGACAATGACCACCCCTTGGAGCTCAAGCTTTTCTGCAACAGTTCTTGAAACAGCAAGAAATAAGATAAGAAAAACTTATTCGCAATAATTCTGCTAAACAGAATCCAGTGAATGAAGTAGCTGAAGGACAAAAATATTTACAATGTGAAATTACAGGGGTACAAAAAAAGGTGTTAAACAAATTACACACCAGTGAGGGAAGAAAACAAAAAAAAAGTTGCAGGGAATAGGTCGTAATGAAAGTCACAACAGAAGGTTCATAAGAAACATCATTTACTCCTATAAAGAATATTCTTACACTCCTCAAGAGATGAAACAGGCAGTGGGGAATTAAACGAACCCATGCAGACAGAGATGGTGTAGGACGATTGTTTGATTTGCAAACTTTGCATCATATAGATGAGCAATAAAAAAGTGTTACAGCACACGTACTGTAGATAAGATCCTTCAATAGCATCCAACTTAGACTTTCCTTGGTTTGGAAACTTAAGATTCACAGATTTATTTGTTTTTCAATTAGAAAGGAACTGATCACAATGCAGGTCCCTAAAGACCACTTTTTTTGGGCCTTATATAGTATATTTACAACCCTAATATTTATGCTCAATACATTTTGGAACTTTTGCTTGAAATCTCACGTACAAATAAGACAAAGCCCAAGCATTTCTTTATATTGCATTAAGCAGTCCAAACCAAGAGAGTAGTAGTCTTACCACAGGCCTTACACATCTTGTGCATGATAGAGCATTTAGCTCGTGTCAAATAAAGTAATGAGCACCATAAGAAGACACTTTAAACATTTCTTCACATAACTTTTTGTGCTCATACATATCCTTATGAGATTCCTCACTGTTTAGCTTAAGCTGACTATTACTGCCATCAAACATACTAACCCACTGAAGCACTTAGCGAGAGATATTGTTGTTTCCATATTATTGTTTCTCCTCCACCATACCTTTCCATTTTTAACTGGCTTGGACTAAAGTTCTTTGGTGCCATGAAGAAATATCATATTTAGGAGCCGTCTGTTCTTCCTGCCTTCTCACATGCCTCCCCTTCCTTAAGTGCATGAAGCAGCAAATAGATAAAAATCATTTGAAGGGCTAACAAATGTGGCATTTAAGTAAAACCTTATAAAATGCAACCTTGTTGCCTTTGCAAAATTATGGCTCAGGCCTGTCACTTCAGCTAGAAAAGGACTGTGAGAAAAGTCCATGACAAGAAAAACAATCAGTTTTTACCCATGAGAATGTAGTATCAACAGAAGCAAGAAAGTTAAACAATGGAAGGAGAAAAACAGCAACATATCTGTGCCTGTCATTTTTCTGAATGCTTAAATGCTTATGCTATAGGTAGCCAATGGTAGTATATTGTAGTTAATAATAGCCAATGAGTCTATTGTAGTAGTTGAGCAGCCAATGAATATGTTACATGAATGATAACATACAAAGGGTGTATAAAAGAGGCTGCTTTGTTTAATAAACAGCTTTTTGGCCCTTGAAAGAGGCACTGTCTTTGTGTGTCATGACCGCCCCAACAGCGACATCTGGTGCCCCGTGTGGGGAATGGTAAGATAATTGGCTGCCGGGAGAGCAGAGGGGGCGGAGCTCTGGAGCCAAGAACACTGGGGAGAGGTGCCGAAAGTCCTGGGAAAACAAATATTAAAAGGTAGGCTGCAGGGGACCATGGGAACTCAAATATCCCAAGAAGAGAAGGCTGCAGTAAATATGGATGCTTATGCTAAACAAGCATATGACAAACATTCTTTAAAAACTTTATTACTGTGGTGTTAGAGTCACGGACTTGAAGCTGCTTGTTCGAGTGCTTTTAAGCTGATAACCTGGGAAAAAGCTGGGCTGCAAATTCTTGATTTCGCTTCCCAGGGTGATGAGACTGGTAAATCTTTGCTGGCTACCTGAAGGGTGGTGCTGGAGACCTTAAAAGCGGTGAAAAAGGAGCGGGACTAAGAAATGCAAACCTCTGACAATGCAGGGGAGTCAGGGCGCCGGCGGGTAAAACTGAGAGACCGGCATGATGGAGCACCGGCCAAGCCTGCTTGTGAGCGTTATGTTGAACCACCTGGCTGTGTGCCACCTAGAAGCCCTAGGACATACTGCCCTGCTTCCCATGCTCCCACGAAACCGCTTTATCCACCCTTGCTTGTGGATGAGTGGAGCAATTGGAACAACCCTTGGTACCCTTTTTGGAACCCTCCAGTACTCTCTGTGGGACTGGGTGTTGGAAAGTAAAAGGCCCGGTGGCTCCGGCATGGGGAGAAAGTTGCATTCCAAAACCAATGTGGTTGATAAGAGCAAAACTCCGTTTATTAGCAATCTAGAGGCACTTATATAGTATACCAGCTTGTTAACTCTTAAGTGGCTTAAAGCTTATCAAAGCGAATTTCTACTTCTACATAATTGGACTTACATTGGCAAGCTTCTACAGTTATGTTATGATTAAAAGAATTCAGAGTTCACCTCCCTTCTGTCCTGGTTAGCACATCTTATCAGGACAGCTGCATAATTTCAAAACTCCCTGTTTGTTTCCCAGGCCTTTTCTCACACAAGAATTTTCTCATGGAGAGTCTTTCTCACACAGGCCTTTTGCTTGCAGGCTCTTGCTACAGTTCTTTTATTGATCCTATAATTCTATCAATGATCCATGTCCCTGATCCTTTAATAATATTGCAACAACTAGGTGGCTCCAGTGGCAGCTGCAGCAGCTCCTGAAGCAGTCAAAGGTCCTGGCAGAGCACCCAGGAACAGCAGCAGCTTCTTTCCTCCCCTTCTCCCCACCGTTGCTGCATCTTCACTGTGTATCACCGAGCCGAAGAGGGCAGTGAGGGGGAGGCAGGCGAACCCTGGCATCCTCCCCATGCTCTGCTCAGAGGACCCAGACACCTGGGGGGGAGGAGGGGGGGTGCAGGGGCGGCCTGTTCAGGGCTGCGCAGCTCCATTTCTGCATGTTTTTCAAGGTGCTTTTTTAATTAATGAAACTGAGTTGCAGGGAATTTGTTTGACTCGAAGAGAGGGAAAAACCAGCTTGCAGCTTCTGCCCTGCTCTTCCTCTCCCTTCCTGTGTTCATGATATGGAAAGGTTACCACAGGAAGAACTTCTGGGAAATGCTTGCTTTGTCCCAGCCTTAGTGCCCTTGCAAATGCATATTACTCGTTAAAAAATACATTTTACTATGCATCTCAAAAACTTTTGTGGCTTCTGTTAAAAGTAATTTATATTTTCAGTAAGCTGTGGATTCTGATGGGATTGTTTACTGGAGAGGTTCAAGATTAACTGTACCGGTACCCTCAGATCCCTCCTTGAAAAGAGCAATTAACTTTAAAGTCTGATGTTAAAACCTTGAATGATTTACAGGGTTGCTGAGAGCAATTAGCTGGCTGAATACCTTTCTTTACTCACTTATTAACGTTATCTGCAGAAACTATTCGAGGTTTATGTACAATTGGCTCATGATTCTCCACTGCAAAAGTGGAGGGACCTGTGCCAGTTTTACCATTTTGCTTGCTCTTTTATCCCAGAGTTTTACTAAGGTAATTTTAGTGTGAATATTTTGCCATGAATAAACATGCAACAGCTTTTCAAATTAGTATAGCTATTTAGTGATTCAAGTGTAGATTTTTCCTTGCCACTTTAAAATTAAAATTGGACGTTATATCAAAAAAGTTTAAGTACAGTGATGGGCCAGTAAAGTGACTAAGAGTGATACTACCTTACAAAACAGACTTGCTCTCTGAGTATGTGTTATCTGCTCAGTGGCTGAGTTTCTAATATTTGCTATTCTTATGCAGACAGGAAAACAGTAAACAGTAGCACACTCCTTCGGAATCACCTGAAACCATGGCTTTGTAGCTGTTTATATGCACTCACCAGGTCTACGCACCCACTGATGTACCAGAGTTACATGTGCAAAACTCAGGACAGTATTATATGACTAGGCCCTTGGTATTTATCATTGCCTTTAATAGTCCAAGGTCAAATCTATTGTACTGATAATCACAGAAGGCTGTCTTGCCATCTGCGAACTGAGCAAGTTTTAAGTGCAATTTGCCAGTATATACACTGTTGTCACTTTTCTGACTAAAAACATTCATGATATTCTTCAGCACATCTTGAAGATTGCCAGAGATTTAATGATTGTAATATGCCTTGTAAAGCTGTACCTTAAAAAAAACCTCTAGCAAAATTATGCTTATACCAGGAAAGTACTGAGGGATGTATGATATTGTAGGGTTTTTTTGAGTGCGCCTGCTACTTAGAAAATCATGTGAACTTGTGCTAGAGGAGTCCTGTCTGTGAACGAATATTTTCAATCATGTTTATAGTTACCAGGACCTATTCTCACAACTGAATTATATCACATCGCAACTGAATAGTATGGCCCTCTGGCCGTTCCCTGTGGAGACTTTCCTCAGCATTTGGTCCTTCTTCCTGTTTCAGCAGTTTTGCTATAGCTTGATCCAGTACAGCTTCGTGGTTTTTCAGTGTTTCCAGAGTTCCAGGAAAAGCTATCTGGACTTCATCGAAGGCCTCCTCCAGGCTGATGGTGTTCACGCAGAGATGCTCCGGCAGTCTGCCGTACTCAGGACAGCCTGGCTAGCTCAGTCAGTAGAGCATGGGACTCTTAGTCTCAGGGCCGTGGGATCCCTCCCATGGGCACACAGTCCTCCCAAGACTGCTGTGGCATAGGTCTCTCTTTCCACAGGCACACAGCCCTCCCAAAACTGCTGTGCGGTGTTCCTTGAGGCAGGAATCACACAGGATCACCTTCTCTGACTGGCCCGAGTTTTCCCCTTTCCATGTGCATTGCACTTCCTGCTTTTCCTCCTCTTTTTGTGCAGGAGCACCCATTAACTTCTGCACTACATTGCCAAGGGGGGAGTAGGGCTGCAGCTCCCTGACGGGAGACTGGCAGAGCAGGCACCGGGCAGCACTCTGCTGGCACCGGAGCGCCTGCTTGGTGCAGCCCCTGCAGAGGTGTGGCTGCAGCCCAGGGACACAGGGTCCTTGTAAATGTCCAGATTTGCCACACTTTATAATTTCTCTAGTAAATCCATGTTGCTGCTATTTCAGTTATACATCAGTTGTTTGCTTGTATATCGTCCATTGATGTTAACTAATATATGACAAATTTTTGGTAGCTTTCTTGCGCTGATGAAGCCAAGATGAGTCAGCCTGCTGTATCAGAAACTTTATAAGAACATTCTCGACTCTGAATTTAGTTCTGTCAAAATTTGAGTGATGTTAATTTTAAGTTCTGCTAAATATAAGTGTTGTAAGTTTATACCAGGCTAAGGCTACGTTCTGTTGAGTTTATTTGTTATTAAATTTATAGGATGTCAGATTTAAATTCTGTTAATTTGATATTCTGTTACATTTAAGTTCTGTTAAAGTTCTGGCTTAAGTTCCGCTGAAGTTACTTTCTGACAAGTTTAACTGCTGTTCAGTCTTAAGTTTAAGTTCTGTTATTTTAATTTCTGTTAAGTCTAAGTTATAGTCAGATTGATTTATGTTCAGTTTCAATGATGTTAACTTTAAGTTCTGTCTGGTTAACTCTCTGCTATGTTTAAGTAGCAAGTTTGAGTGAAGTTAAATTTAATTTCTGCTAAAATATGATCATTTAAACTGAAAGATGCAGTTTTTTTGTTAAAGAGATAAGATTGAACTGACTGAAACAATTATGATGAAGAATTGGTAAGCAACTGTTTAAGAACATGAGATAATAAGTTGTAAAAATATGTGAAGATCTGGTTTGCTAAATCCTTGAATTCATTGAAAGTTCTGTGGGTGTAGGTGTTCTGCATTGGTCAATTGGGATGGTTATTCATAACAATATTTGCTATTCCATCTTTCACAGGTAACACAGAAGAATGACTTAACAGTTCTAAGTTATGGATATTATTGATTGTAAGCTGTTCAGTGCTTTGCTTTATTATCTTATATGTATAGATGTATGAAGATGTATACTCTCGATTTTTAAAAATAAGTTACTGTAGATGTCTTATTAATTCAGAATATATTCTTAATATCATAACGTGAATTCACCGACTTTTTATAAAGGGCATTGTCCATAAAATGTTATTTGATGTTATGCATATGCATTTCTTTGATTGTTTGCATTTGTTTGTGGTACCATTTAGCTAAAGATGAATTATAAAGCCGGCTGTTTTACAGACTTTCACATACTGTTATGTAGCTGTCTGCAAGACGTGTCATTATAAGAAATTTTCCAAGTGTTATCAATACAAGCTTGTTTCTAGGGCATGTTAGGGGAACCCTTCTAGTTAAGGCCTTGGCTCTGGCCAAGCCCTGGCCCTACCTGGTTGGGAAGCATGCCAACAGACCCAGGTATTTCTGCACTGAAAATGTAACTGAGTCACGTTCACTTGCTGATTCAGATGTATAGAAGCTGGACCCCTTTAAAAGTACACTTGGAGGCCTTGTCCAGGAAGGTCCTCCAGGTCCTCATTCTGAAACAGGGTTCACCAGCTATGGCAGACTCTGGGTGATGGTCCAGTGTTTAGGCAATTGAAAGTGCATTGTTCTAAGGCACTATCATTTTGTTGTGTGATACTGACTATGTCTTACTTCGCTTTTTTACTGGGTGCTTATTGTTTAGGTTTATTGTTTCATTACATGTATTTCCTTGCTTTTATGTTGCCTTCACGTTCATAGCAACAAGCACACATGTTATCATAAAAACTAAAGGGGGAATATGACCTCTCAGGAATATCTAGATAATGCAATATTTACACAAAAGTTTTTGCAGGCAGATCATCCAATTTTGATCCCCAGCAGAGTGTTATCGGTCTGAAGATTTGCGTGTGTGAAACCAATTTCTAAAAAAAGGCTTTACGTAAGAATCCACAATTGGGTGTGCAATGGCAAGGCCTAGCTGATCTACTAACCTAGGGGAGAAGGTACGTATGTATTTTATTGCCAACAGGTATAAAGTGGTTACCTTCTCAACTGGAAAAACATCAATTGCCTCCGAAAAAACAAGGCCCAGTGAGAGGAAAAATTATGCAATCACCACCAGCCCTCGTGGCCAAGGCATGAGCAGGGTTAGGACTTTCAGGAACATGGCTGTGACCTGAAGGCTTGCAGAGGCAGCCTGCCAACTGCCTTGAGTCCTACTGCATCTGCCGTCATGTAGTTGTGTTCCTGCCGACCTTCTTCAGTTGTTCCCTGTTCCATGCTTCCAGAGATACATTTGGCGGTGTTGGGGTCTGAGTTTCTGGCTGGTGGACTCCCTTCTTTCCCTTCTGCCTTCTCAGGGGCCACCCTGCCCCTGAGCTCCAGCCATGGGAGCTTTGGAACAGTAGCCATTTACTGCGAAGTGCAGAAGAAGAAGCAGCTCTCTCTGGGAACATTGGACACTATCTTTTTGTTTTCCTATGTTATGAGTCTCTTTGTTGGTGCCATGGTTGTTCCTGGTGGGTTTTGTTGGTTGTGATTTGTATTGCATGTGTTTTGTCCTGTGCCCAGCAAGTGGCCATGGCGGTCTTAGTGGGGTGATGGCTCTACAGGTATAGACTGTTTCAAAATTAGAGTATATGAGCCCTTTGCTTAAAAAACAAAAAAGGGGGAGATGTGGCATTTAAGTAAAACCTTATAAAATGCAACCTTGTTGCCTTTGCAAAATTATGGCTCAGGCCTGTCACTTCAGCTAGAAAAGGACTGTGAGAAAAGTCCATGACAAGAAAAACAATCAGTTTTTACCCATGAGAATGTAGTATCAACAGAAGCAAGAAAGTTAAACAATGGAAGGAGAAAAACAGCAACATATCTGTGCCTGTCATTTTTCTGAATGCTTAAATGCTTATGCTATAGGTAGCCAATGGTAGTCTATTGTAGTAGTTGAGCAGCCAATGAATATGTTACATGAATGATAACATACAAAGGGTGTATAAAAGAGGCTGCTTTGTTTAATAAACGGCTTTTTGGCCCTTGAAAGAGGCACTGTCTTTGTGTGTCATGGCCACCCCAACAGCGACAAACAAATAATAGCTTTGCAAATCTTTCCATGAAAAACACCAAACCTCAGCAAGGGTAGGCTTTGACTCAAGTGATGTTGAGAGGGAGCAATATATATGCCTCAACATAAGTCACAAATGAGGTGAAAGAAAATTCTTATAAAAAAACTGTGTTGCCCTGTGCCCAGAGAAGCTTCACCTGGCAGCCAGTCAGGGCATTAGACTGTGAGCAGCTCCCCACCCTCCCCCCCCCCCACCTCCTCCCCCCACCTCCATGTTTGCTGGTGAAGGCAAGTACCTGCAAATGCCCACAAAAAATGCCCGCCAAAGACAGGCCCGTGAAGCCAAACTGGGGGAGGAGTTTGGGGGCACATAAAAGCAGCTAGCCGCAACACCATGAGGTCTGTCTTGTATTTTTGCTTTGGGTCGCTTGGAGGGTCAGCTTGGCCCCTTCTGCTCCTGACTTTGCACCCTCTCCCCTGTGGTCCTGTTTTCCCTGCCCGTGCCTGTTTTGCCCTGCTGTGCCAATTCCAGGAACTAGCTTGTCGCTGTGAGGATCTCATGCCCACAGCTGCCGCCTGCACCCAGATTCCATCCGCTGCCTGCGCCCAGCTCGTGGCCGCTGCCCACACCCAACCTGCAGTTGCCACCACTTGCATCTAGCTGTGACCACCACCGCCGCCGTGTTCCCCGCAGCAACGAGCCCGGAGCACAACCCTGCGGCACCCAACCTGGAGCCACTGCCACCCACAGCCACCGCGTCCCGACGCTGAAAGACCGCAGCTGCTCCAGGAGCGCACCTGTAACCTCAGTAGCCTGTTCCCTGCCGACGGAAGGGACATACAGCCTGATGCTCTTTAAAAATCACGCCCAGCCTGCTGTGGAAGCTTTGCAAACGCACCTCCGTCTGCCAAACCAATGCTGTCAAATAGCTGGGGTTCTGTGGTAACGCTGTCCCCTGCCTTCTGTTTCTTTCTCTCTCCCTCTGCTCCTTTTTCCTGTTCTCCCCCCCCCCTTTTTTTTTTATAAGAGCACTTAGGTTTCTTTTTTGCTGTTGTTGTTTGTCTGTTTATGTTATTTCAATAAACGGTTTTCAGATATAATATTGCCATGTTAGTGCTTGATCTTTCATCAGAAAAATCTATCAAAAGAATCCTTCCTGGCTCCCCCTTTTATAGTGGAACGGGACAGATGTGTTGAAAACAGCACACTCCCCCCATCATGCCTCCTAATCTCTCAATCATTTCACCTAAAATTTGGATTATTAAGAGATATGATGATGTAAACAAAATGCTCACCCTGCCCACAGACACTTACCAGGGTGACAGGTTTCCAGCTACCTCAGGACAACTTTGATCTTGAGTTAACACTACTCTCCAGCACTGGAGGCTACACATTAACAGAATCTGTGTCATATTCAAAATAATGTCATATTCAAAAATTAGGCATGGAGCCTAATTTTATATCAAAGTTTAATCATTAGTCATTGATTTAGTACTGATCAGTACCTTACTGGAATAGTATAATTTTTCAATACCCCTTTAGAAAATGTTCCTTAAATGTGTCTTTGTATGTTGTGAAAACATCCAAAGATGACAGGCGACTTCAAGCAGATGTGCGAATCTCAAATGTCAAAAGACTGAACTAAGTGTCTAAAGTTTGGGCCATTGGAGAAATGATGGAAGGCTTCCAAGCCTCATCTTTTTTGCTTCCTGAAAATTTTTGAGGCTTATGTCTTCTAGCATCAAGTAAACCCCAGAAATTCTGTGAGAAAAAGGGAAAATACTCAATTTGGCATGATACCAATAACATAAATCTTGGAATAACTACATCCTGCTCTTGACAACAGAGTTCTGTAGATAAGAAGTAGTAAAAGAATGATGTGCAATGTGGTAGTCCTGCTTGGGAATAAAAGCAAATTCTGACAGCTTTGCTCACAGCTGACTGTGTTACAAGAGCCAAAAAATACAAATACTTCACTGGTTCAGGGCGTTTGTACCAGCACAGTGCTTCAAGCACTCTATATTTGTGCTTGAAATAGTAGCTGAATTTAAAGGAAATTGTAAACAGCACAAATCCCCTTATTGCTCCCTATTCCTTTGTGATTAGGATCCTGCTGGGAGGTAGTATTCCCTGTCCTGAAGGTACACCACAGCTACTAATGCAAAGACAAGGGCTAGATTTTTTGCACTTATTTTTGGAATTCATATTCTCTTTTGAAGGAGAAAATTCATTAACGACTTCTGAAATAGCTGGAGCCATTTCCAAAATAATAAAAGAACAAAACAAAGCAAGAGCAACCAAACTACTTGAATGAAACTGGCAAGTACAGAGGAAAATGTAAAGCAAGATATAAAACCTCAAACTAGGATGATGGGAAGACGGGAATGAATCCAAGTCAGTTGCCTGCCCCACCTTTGGTTCTGGGTTAGCTTAGGCATTCCTTCTCAAAAAATACATAAAACATCCAGAGTCCATAATGAAAATAATTAGAATATCACCAAAAATTTACAAAGACGTATAAAAGAAAGAAATGGGTTTACCTTTGGATTGGGAAATGTACACCGTATATAACATAAATATATCAAGGGATCAAGTCAGCTGCCCTGAAGAAAGAAGGAAAAAGTAATAAAAACATACCTGCCTTAAGTAGAAATTCATTGTTGAAAATATAAGACAACCCATTTAGAATTGCTACAAATACAGATATATTAATATAAAGCTTGATGATACTTCATTTTGCAAGTCACTATAAAATTACTCAAAAAATTATTTAATTCAGTGGAGGACAGGAATTACCTTGAATAAGATTTGCATTTACAACTTCTGGAAGAAAAAAGACCAAGTCAACTGTTAGCAGCCTGAGGTTAAAAATATACATATGAATATGCACTTTTACATCAAAATACATGTGAAACATCTAGTAGAGCCAGGGACAGGGAAGCTGAACAAGTTAGTGTTCATCCCTGCATGTCAGAGATTGCTTCTAGCATGGTGACAATAAATGACATTGAATTCAGATTAAAGGTGACTAAGGGATAATTCCTAAGATCACCTTTCTCTGTATTAAGGCTTTGCATAAGTAAGATTAGTGAACATCATCAGAGTGTGTAAATCTTCTCCAAAGAGAGAAAGATCTGCAAGTCAGGCATTTATGAGCTAAGATGAAGGACGCAGCATAGAGCACTCTAACAGTATCTCTTTCAAGAAAGTGACATTAATAAGTTCCAAAAAAGTGAAGCGAGACAGGGAAAAAGATAATAAACACTAGATAAGTAAGCATGACCTCTGTTTCTGAGTCAAGGTCAAGAAGGAACAAAAATACTGGGAGCTGTTTTCCCTTTCTGCAGGAAAGACACCTCCGTGTTCCTTGTAGATGTCAAGCTCCTCAGCTATTTCCCTCGAATGAGGCTGAGGCTGACTCAAAAAATCATCAGGGAAAAGGACAAACTACAACATTCACAAGCACTTACAGTCACTGTGTGAGAGCAAATGCCAGGTGCCCTGGGAAATCAAAAAAGATTTCAGAAAGTTGTTTAAAATGCACCACCTGAACTAAGACATATGACAAGAGCAAAGGGAGTCATGAAGGAGGGAGACTTTAAAGAGCAAAGCTGATTATCAAGAAAAGCAAAGTGCATTTACTCAATGCAAGCAAAGATAATGGAAATTGTGCTAAGTCAAAGCTAGGTGGGTGTTCATGCAAAGCAGCCAAAAAACCCTGAACAACTCTACCCAGAGAAGGGAATCTACCAGGGAAGGAGAAAGATGAGAGGTGGAGGAGGACAGTCATCTACACTGAAGTGTCTTTATCCCAGAAATCCTGTACATTATGGACAGGCAAAATACTCCAACTGAGAGGGACTGAGGCCTGATGTATGGAACACCCGTCAATCGTGAAAACAGAAATCAGACAAACCAATGTGAGAATTAATTTTTTGTCATAATGACCTGCATTTCTGTCACTGACACATAACAGGTTCAAGGATTCACCTGGGCAACAATCTTAGCCCCAAAGATCCAAGCTGAAGGGAAAGAAATTAATGAAGTACACAAATGAAAACCGCAGCTAAGTAGCAGTAGCAGTTACTGCAAACTCCTTAGAGTAAAGCAGGCCATATATTTGAACTCTCAGAGCATGGCAATACAACAGTAACAGGTAACAGAAGAAAAAAATTTCAATGGGAACTATGAAATACAATTATGTGGGTGGAGTGAGAGGCTGTATAAAAATCTTTAGCTCAGGAGAAATCTTGAAAATCTATCTAAGGCATCACAAGTAATGCATATACAGCTTTTCATCACTAAAAAATCATCAATGGAAAGAAAAAAGTGTGAGAAATGGTTTTGAAATGACAGATAATTTGAACAATCTAACACCTGCGAAGATAAAGAGGTAAGGAGAAGAATCAGATAAAAATGCTGGAATTTAGTGACCAGTGAAATAAGCATTGGACAAATAGGTTTGATTTTATAAAGATCAGAATTAGACACTAAGGAGTTAATAACAGAGGAGCTGATTCTGAAGACTCAAAATATAATACCTGCCTGCCTGGTTTCATTTTGATTGTTAAACAGTCTCTCCTTACCATAGAATAAAATATTTGCACAGGAGTGGTAGACTACACAGTACTTAGTAAACAGCCTACTGATAGCTACAATAAAGAAAAATCTAAGAAAATGTCAGGATAAGGAAGCAGTTGTATCATTTAAAATGCCCCAGTGGAAGTACAGATAGCCCAATATTGAGGATGATTTTCTATTCCAATTTCTGTTTCAGAATATCAAAGCAGGAAATCATACCATCCCCTGCTTAGATCTTTAGCTAGGTTAGCTAAGAAGAAGATGAACTTCCCACTGATGCTATGTTTGAGGAAATTGCTCATTGTGTGTTCCCTTGGGCTGGATGCCAAAAGGAAATTAAAGATCCATTGGCCAACTCAGTTGCTGTGCAATAACAGCATCTTAAAAAGCAGCTCACTATCTTTGCCATGTCAGGACAACCTCTCTTCAAATGAAAGCTAATAAGATTTGAATTGAAGGGCATGTTGATGGAGTTTGTAATGTCTGGGACAGACTCTCAGCTACTAGGACAGATTTAAGAGCCAGGATAGAGTACTTGCTGAGGACTGGGACCCAAAAACTTGGCAATTTCCTGACCATGGATTTCAGTTGGGCGGGGAGGGGGGGGAAGGGGGTGGAAAAAGAAGCAACATTTGGGGGTTTTGTTTGGTTTTGGTTTTCCATAAATGTCGTCCTTCTTTAAAAAAAAACCACTCCAAGGTAGCACATAACTGGACAACCTGTACATAGCTCTAAACAAATTATCACCTTAAATCAGCACAGGCACAGCAAACCACTAAAAATTTTGCAGCCACTTTGAACAAGGACACCTGGCTCCAACTTATTTCACATCATTGCATTCCTGTCAGAAGCAAAGCTTTCTCAGTCACACAGATATTCAGGGAGATACTGGTCCTTGGTGATGCCAAACATTGTCCCAGTCCTGAACAACACACAGGGACTCATTCACATCGCACATAGTCTCAGTGGTGAAGACAGAGCACACCAGACCTGAGCCCATTTTTGTCTATTTTCTACCTCTCTCCATCCTTCCCATCACTGCACCATTGGGGGCACACACTTTTTGTGTTTCTTCTCAATTTGCCTGGAAAAAACAGCAGACCTCCTCTGGAGAACGGGGGAAAGTTCCCCACATTTAAGCTCCCTTGAACTCAGCAAGACTTACTTTCCATTGAATCTTGCAGTCATTTGAATATCACCTTCAAACATCTATTTGGTCAGTGTCTATGAGCAAGTGTGTCTTTCCCCAATAGCCCTCCATTGCTTGTAGCATATCTAAAAGACACTTTCAAAGTTCTATTAATTATGACACAGAAGTCTAGCAAGTACATACTAAATGGAACTGTGCAAATGCAAGAGTTGTACATCTAAGTATTGAGAGAGAGAGAGAGAGAGAGAGAGAGAGATAGATAGATAGATAGATAGATATAGATATATATACAGCCAATCATCATACTCCCATCTGGAGACTCATGGACACTGCATTGTTTCCCACAACAAAGTATATAAATATGTGAAGAGAATGTGGGGTTTTTATAGATTACCTTCTCCTATTTTAGCCACCATATTAAATGCATTGCTTTGCACTGTCATATAGAGACACTTGTGTGGTGGAACACACCCACTTAATTGATAGCAGCGTGGGGAAGCATGAGCCCTTTTTTACATGCAAGAAGAGCACCCCTTCCAAATTTACAGGGATGGACTGGAATTTGTCACTAAAGAAATCCTTCTGCCTAGTCCAAAAGAAAAGGTCATTTTCAGCACAAGTTAAAACATCTGCAAGTTTTTTCAGGGCTCAATAACAATAGCTTCAGTAACAAAGAGAACAGGTCTCAGACACAGAGGGAAATGTATAAATATTCTCCATGGTTACTAATTTCAAATATAATCATCTGAAGAGCAAGTGCCTATGTCCCCATTTAGTTCAATCAGAATGGAAGCATCTTCAAAAGCAAGTCATAGATCCTCTTTATATCATATATTTTTAGCCAAAAATCTTGTTTATGCTGTAAAAGAATGCACTTCCCAGAAAACACAGAGCATTAATGAGCTCAATAAGATATAAAAGGGACATAGGGTACATAATCAGCCTGGGTGAAGGTTGGGCTGATGTTATATGGTCACTATAGTAAGTATGCTGTAAGAAAGTGTCTTGGGTTACAATGGAAAGTGTAACCAAAAGTATGTATTCTATTACCATCTACATGAGCTGTTAAAAATGGTTCTTAAAAGTGTTCTTTATCTTCTGCATGCCTCAGCCCTGATAACTCCCTCCAGGGAAGCAGCAGCCACCCTGGGGGGGTCATCTCTGCTAATGGGCCATCAAGGTTTCCCAGCATGACTCACAGAATTACATCATCCCATTGTGAGATGCCCTGCCCTGGGGGGAGGAGCCCAACATTCCTACCTGTATATAATCTGAGGCTTGGGACACCATGAGGGCACTACCACTGGATTCCCCAAGGACAAGAGCTCTCAACCACCTCCACTGGACCTCCACAGAAGGACCAGACCTTCTTCTACAGGATCACTGCTTTGACAAAACCACATCCATCACTCCAACGGGACTGCAGCCACCACTTAATCGGACTGCTACCATTACCCTGACCAACAGGGTGTCAGGTTGTATTCTGGCGTTCTCAGTTTAAGCCAGTGTTTCTGTATTATTGCCTTTATTGTAATTTTCCTATTAAATTGTAGTTCTAACTTGGAATCTCTCGCAAAATATTTGTGTGGAGTTAATTCCTCTGCTGGTTTGCCTTCAAACACAACCAAAAAGGCATAGGTCAATTGGGAAATGGTCAGAAGTTGTAGAGGGATTCCTTGTGGAATATAGGATACTCCAGGAGAGCTTGGGCATCCCAGGGCTGTTGCAGAAGTACCCCTGATAGGGCCTCAGGCTGAAAACAGGCTTGCAAGGCACCTGCTAGCTGGCAGCCTTGAACAGCCTTGGGAAAAGGTATACACTGGTCAACTCCCCCACTGCTTAGAGGCTTTCTCATGGGAAAGGGGCGTGAACTTTGGGAAAAAGTATAACTTGGTGTAACTGAACAGTAAAAGGGGAGCACGATGCTCAAATCGGATCAGTGTTCATGTCGTGACACTGGCTGGATTCCCCTGCTCCCGGGACCCCCTCCCCCCCCCCCCCCCGCTACACATGGCGCCCGAATGGCAGGGACCTGGTGAGTTTTGCTTCAGGCAGGTTCACTTCAATGCTGTAAGACTGAATTTCATCGTATCAGTGCGGTGGAGCCAGGGGAACCAGAGCGGGTGGCCCCAAAGCCGAGCAAAGACGGGGGCCTGGTCTCAAAGCAGAATAGAAAGCCGGAGGATAAGTCCCAAAGCCGAGTAAAGCCGGGGGCTAGACCTCAAAGCCGAGTGGCCGGAGACCGTACCTTCACGCGGCCAAGCGGGTGCCCGCAGCACAAAAGCTATGGACTACGGGGTGGGGACTCGACTCCTAGCTAGCCTCCTCTCTAAGAGAGGCGAGATTGTGAAAGATCGAGATCTAAATGCCCTCATTACGTGGGCCCGGGAACATGGGTGTGTGGAATACACTTCGCGTTTGTTCTCAGTTGAAGCGGAGGGGGAAGTTGGAAATGAACTGTGGCTGTCCACGATTGAGGGAGGAAAGGAAGCTGAAGAAGCTAAAGCTCTCGGCTTAACCTGGAGGGCAGTAACTAGCACTCTAGCAGAGATGAAAACAGAGAGGACAGTGGCCGCGGCTGCCATAGAGGGTTTAGAGAGTAGCAGCTCTGGGAAAGAAACAGATGGGGGTCTTACGGAGCGGCGGCCAGAGACCAGGGCGGAGTCCAGGGTAACACGGTTCTTTGGGCTGGCCACGAGAAGACCGATTAAAGGCACAGCAGCACCCGTCCGCTCACTGCGGGAGTTGCTGGACTCGGCAGGGCAGGATGTTATCCCTCCAATGGCCGAGAGAGAAATGGCTGCGAAAGCGGGAGCAGAGCCGCCTGACTCAGGGGGCAGGGCACAGGCGGGCCAAGGAGACACAGGCAGTCCTGGTGCCCGGCCAAATGCGGCAGAGCAGACGTGCGGTCCTAACTCCCAGCCAAAAGCAGCAGAGCGCAACCCCCCTCTGCAAGACAGCGGAGCCACGTCCAGCAGCCAAGTAGCTTCTGCGGTTTCGTCGCCTGCAGAGCCAGAGCCAGCCAGGGCTGCTGGGGGTCAGCCCCAAGAGGGGGAGAAGCACCAAGAAATGATGCAAGAAGTAATCAAGAAGCTTGCTGACTTACCTACATGGCAAGACGCACTAGAGTCCAAAGCTTGTGATGTTGCGCCGTCCGCACCGTGGCATCCCATGGCCCCACTGGTCAAGTTAGCACTCAAACCTCCTACGTTCCCTTCGGGAAAATCAGGCACAGTGACTACAGCCCCTCCCTTCTCACGAGGGGAGGTGCAGCCGTCATTTCCATCAGGCCCGACGGAGAGGACTGACCCGTTGCGAAGGAGATGGAATGGAGTTATCCGTGATGCAATCATTGAGGGCGATTGGCAAGCAGTGAATGCCCTCGCTTGCCCTGTACAGATACAAGGGGACACTGCAAAGTGGGAACCCCATGACTGGAAGATCTTGCAGCAAGCCAAGCAAACAGTCACCACGCATGGCTTGTGGTCTGAAGCTACACGAAGCATTCTGCAGTTTATCTTTACAGCAGATGTCCTGAGTCCTAATGATTGCATCAGCATAGAACAATTGTTGTTACCCCCTTCTCAGTTCCTGCTCTGGGAGCGAATGTGGAAACAGCTAGCACAAGAAGAAGCTAGCAAACATCAAGGTGACACACAAGACCCACTGTATGCACTCCAAGCTGACATGCTAACTGGGAGTGGAGCTTACGGGGCGACAGTAACACAGCTGACCATGCCCGTAGTCATTCATCCGTTGTCACAGACTCTTGCCCACAAAGCCTTGTTGTCAGTACCTGAAAAGAAGAAGTCTCCCCCGTATGCAGCAGTCCGACAGAGGCTGTCAGAACCATATGGTCAGTTCATCAACCGTTTGTCAGCAGCCGTAAAGGATGCAACTGAGCTCTCTGAAGAGCTCCAAGAGCAAATGTTCTGAACACTTGCCTTTGAAAATGCTAATAGGCAAACTAAGGCAATTCTTGCCACGCTGCCCCAAGGAGCAGGTGTAGACGAGATGCTTGTATGTGCTACCCGTGCAGAACAGTCATCTCAAACAGCTGCTTTTACTGCAACACTTCAGAATGTGCTTCAAAAACAGGGACATGTCATCGCCGCAGCACTGACCAGAGGGGCGCAAAAGAAAAAGGGGGTGAAGGCTGCTGGCCTACCTCCTGGTCCCCAGACAGGCAAAGTAACCTGTTTTCGATGCGGTGAAGAGGGGCACCTGAGGCGCACTTGCCAGAAACCGGTGTGGTGCTACAACTGCAATTCCGGCAACCATGCCACCATGGCATGCCGTCGTGTGGGAAACGGCCAGCACAGCGCAATGGGGTCTCGCCCCAAAGAGCCACGAGTCGAGGGCAACCCTGGTGGTTTCCTTCACCAGAACCAGCCAGCCACCCGAGGGAGCCTCGGAGCGGACGTGGCAACCTCAATAGAAGTCACATTGACGGACCGCCAGGTCACCCTGATCCCAACTACAGCCAAAGGCCCCCTGTCATCAGATGGCCCTCGTCTGGGTGGCCTACTCGTAGGGCGGTCATCAACCAGTTGGCAGGGAGTAGTGGTGCTCCCTGGAGTCATCAACGCCGACTACACAGGTGAAATTAAGATCATGGCCTACGCGCTGCAACCACCCGTGACTATCCCGCAGGGCAGTCGCATTGCCCAAATCATCCCCATTCCCCTAATGACCAATGGGGGAACCAGCAACAACGTCCGCAGAGACCACGGTTTTGGGTCCTCTGGGTTTGACATGTTTTGGACATTGAACTTGGCCCAGAGACCTCAGCGGCAAGTGATCCTGTGAAGGGGGGCAGAAGCCATCAAAGTACAGCCGCTTTTCAACAGAGGTGCTGACGTTACCATAATCAACCAAGCGGTATGGCCACCTGGTTGGGGACTGGAAAAACCAGCAGCCACACTGGTAGGGGTGGGAGGAACACAAATCCCCCAAGTAAGTGCAACCCCAATTACCCTAGAATTCGAGGACAATCAAACCATTGTGTGTCGCCCCTACGTTATGAAGTTGCCTCACACCCTACAAGGCCTGATCGGACATGACATACTCACGCAGCTAGGCCTTGTGCTCACCACAGACCAGCATTTATGCTGATGGCTGCTGCCAATCAGCCGCCCATACGGGCTCTCACCTGGTTAACAGATGACCCTGTTTGGGTCGAGCAGTGGCCAGTAACAGGCGAAAGGCTGAAGATAGTAGAACAACTTGTTGCAGAACAGCTAGCAACATCTAGCTAGCAACATCTAGCTAGCAACAGCTAGCTAGGACGCATCAAGCCGTCAGTCAGCCCATGGAACACCCCCATCTTCGTGATCCCAAAGAAATCAGGAGAATGGCGCCTCCTTCATGACCTTCGCCAAGTGAATGCGCGCATGCAAGCTATGGGGGCACTGCAACCTGGGCTACCAGCTCCTACAATGATTCCAGAAAGATGGCAAATCACTCTAATTGACTTAAAAGACTGGTTTTTTACAATCCCACTGCATCCAAAGGACACAGAATGTTTCGCCTTTACAGTGCCCACTAAGAATCGCAGTGAGCCTGCTAAGCACTATGAGTGGGTTGTCCTACCCCAGGGAATGAAAAATTCCCCCACACTGTGTCAGCTATTTGTTGACTGGGCGCTCCGTCCAATTCAACGACGTTACACAGAAGCACTCATCTACCATTACATGGATGACATCCTGATAGCTACTGCCACAGAGTTCTCAGACCAAGAGATGCAATGGGTCAGAGAACACTTGCATAAGACTGGATTAGAGATTGCCCCCCAGAAGATCCAGCGGACTGCACCATGGAAGTACCTGGGCTGGCTCATATCAGATTCACAAATTAGGCCCCAAAAGATCGAGCTACACACAGAAATCTCCACGCTCCATGATGCACAACGGCTCTTAGGAGATTTGCAATGGGTCCGCGGGGTCGCAGGAATCACGAACGCCGACCTCGCACCCTTCCTGCCATGGCTGCACGGGACGAACGCTGCCGAACCTTGAGAATGCTCCCCAGACCAAGCAGCAGCTCTTGCCAAAGTCACAGATAAGCTGCAGCATGCATGGGTATCACGCAGAGAAGAAGGAGTCCCACTTGCCATTCTTATCACCCTGATCAGTGCAGCAGGTTCACATGCCATCATCCATCAATGGCAAAAGAAAAAAGGGGAGGACATCCAGATTCTCGAATGGATCTTCCCGCCGACTCAGCCACGCTTCAGACTGCAGTCCAGGGTAGAGATAGTGGCGTTTTTAATCCGAAAGAGTCATGATCGAGTGGTAGAGTTGGACGGTAGAGAGGCAGAGGACATCAGTATACCAGTCCGAACAGGGAACTTGGAGTGGATGCTACGCCATGTGGAGGCACTGCAGGAAGCTCTGCTCGGATTCACCAGTGTGGTCCATAACAAGCGCCCACAGGGAAGGCTGGCGCAGTTGCTGGGGCGCTATGAGTGGCTGGACCGGCCACTGAATGTAGAACGGCCAGTACTAGGGCGCACAGTGTTCACGGATCTGGGGAGGAAGACAAAGCTGGCTGCCTGTGCGTGGAAAGAGAACGACCACTGGAAGACTCACGTCTTATCGGGAGAACCGGCCAACAGCCTGCAAACACTTAAACTGCATGCCGTGATATGGGCCTTACAACAGTGGTCGAAAGAACCAGTGAATGTAGTCAGCGATTCCCTATATGTCATTGGAGTAGCCCAACGGATCCATGATGCAGAAATCTGGCGTACCAGCAACGAACATCTGGGCAGACTGCTCATTACATTGCGGCACACCCTGCAACAACGGACACGCCCCTACTGTATCCTGCACATTCGAAGCCACCAGTGGAACATCAGGCTGGGAGAGGGCAATGCCCATGCAGATGAGGTGGTGACCTGTGCCCCCATAGTGCCTGCGAACACTTTTGAGCAAGCCAGATGTAGCCATGATTTGTTCCACCAAAATGCAAAATCTCTGCAGAGACAGTTTAAGATCCCATTGACAGAAACAAAAGGCATAGTGCGGGCTTGTCCCCGCTGTAGCCATCACGGCCCTGGGTTGGGTGTGGGAGTTAACCCCAAGAGTTTGAAAGCCCTCGAACTATGGCAAATGGACGTCACTCACGTCCCTGAGTTCAGTCGACAGCGCTATGTCCATGTAACAATTGACACCTTTTCACACTTCCTGTGGGCTACTGCTCAGACAGGAGAGAAGGCATTGCATGTGGAGCGGCATCTGCTCTCTTGCTTCGCAGTAATGGGGGTACCCAGAAAGATCAAAACAGACAATGGGCCAGCATACATCAGCCGTCACCTAGCAAAATTTATGCAGCAGTGGGGGGTAGAACATATCACGGGGATCCCACACTCGCCCACCGGTCAGGCAGTGGTAGAGAGAGCCCATCGTACACTAAAAGAATATCTAGGCCGACAGAAAGGGGGAGAGATGGAACCAAGTAAGCGGTTAAGCAAGGTACTGTTTACATTGAACTTCCTCTCTCTGGCTGGAGATAGGGAGGAGCCTCCGGTGGCAATCCATCATCAGACAGTTCATAGGGGAATTGAGCAGGCCCTTCCAGGAATAAGTGTGTCATACCGTAACCCTCGAATGGGTTTGTGGGAGGGTCCCAGGCAAGTGCTATTTAACGGCCAAGGATATATGTGTGTTTTCTCCCCAGAAGGACCATTGTGGGTGCCCAGTGGTGCCGTGCTACGCATGCAGGACCCCGAAGCGAGAAGGTGTAGACAGTATCAGCTCCTGAGGAAAGTGATGCCACTACTTCAACAGCTGGAACTCTGGGACCTCCGTCCCGAGAAACCTTGGGAGAGGCTGCAGACGTGGCTGAGTGAGGGAGCTGAGGACTTGCCAGATCCACCACTCTCCGTAGCAGGAGAAATAGCGAGACCCTGGGGCAAATGTAACAGCTGCCCTGGGTGGTTGCTAGTGACTTGTGGTGGGTGTCGGGGAACCCTCTCCAAAGACAAAACTAAGAAGGAGAATTGCATAAATTTTTGGGTATAGCATCAGACACAGAAATAGAGTAGGGAATGTTTTTTGACTGTCTGGAGACAAAAGCATTAGCGGACATTTTCAATCAGCTGTCTGCCCATTTAGATCAAGTGGAGGCAGTTAATTTGGCTAGCATCTATGTTTTTACCTGGTGCTTCAGCAGCCAGGGTTCACGCTATTTTGCATAAACGTGCTTGCTGGGAGAGGGATAAGTTAAACATAACTTCGCAGATGCTTGATGAGTTAAGCGTAGATGCTACTCGTGTTAGACCTACAATATTACAAAATTGAGCAGCCAGTGATTTTCTACTACTAGCTCACGGCCACAGCTGCGAAGAGTTCCAGGGTATGTGCTGTATGAATCTTTCTGACCACTCTGTCCCAATTCACAAGCACCTCTCTGACCTCCAGAGGGACCTGCACAACCTGCGGGAGACAGATGACCCTATTGGAGATTGGCTTAAGGGTCTGGGTATCACCAGGTGGCTGTGTACCTTGGTAGTAGAAGGCTGCCGATTGCTATTTGTAGTTATATTAGGTTTAAGAATATTTGGGTGTATTTTTTTTGCCTTAAAGTGGGGCTGCAAAAAATCATCGACCAGACCTGGGTCGCCCAAAAAGAAAACGGGGGATGTGTAGAGGGATTCCTTGTGGAATATAGGATACCGCAGGAGAGCTTGGGCATCCCAGGGCTGTTGCAGAAGTACCCCTGATAGGGCCTCAGGCTGAAAACAGGCTTGCAAGGCACCTGCTAGCTGGCAGCCTTGAACAGCCTTGGGAAAAGGTATACACTGGTCAACTCCCCCACTGCTTAGAGGCTTTCTCATGGGAAAGGGGCGTGAACTTTGGGAAAAAGTATAACTTGGTGTAACTGAACAGTAAAAGGGGAGCACGATGCTCAAATCGGATCGATGTTCATGTCGTGATTCTGGCTGGATTCCCCTGCTCCCGGGACCCCTCCCCCCTGCTGCAAGAAGTCTATAAGACAAGACCTGTGAGAGAATGCAATGATTGTGCAGTTTAAAGAGGAATCATCGGGAAAAAAAATGACATGGAAAAACATTCAAAACAACAACAAAAAAAAGTCTCAAGGAGAGGAATAATCAAATGGAAAACTTTGTAACTCTTGCTCAGGCCTCTGGCTGTGATTTTGCTGGAAGCAGACTGCAGTGTTAGATGACGAGAGCATTTCTTGCAATCCTACATGTTCTCCACACCTATAGTGAGCAGAAGACAGAATGGTGAGGCTTAAATCTACGCAAATGGAAAATCAGGTTACCCTTGAAGAAAAGCAGAACAAAAGGTCTCCCTATCAAAGAGGACAATGATTATTCTTAACTGAATGGTCAGAGGAAAGGCAGGATTTCCATCAAAGGAAATTTTTTCAAAAGAAACCCTGTCACGGCATGACACAAATGCTGCCTTTGGAGAGAAAAATGGACTGGATGACTATCAGGCCTTCTCCCATCCTATGATACAAGGATTTAATCTTGCAATGTTGTCTGGCCACCATCCTTCCTGCATAAAAGGTGTCAGGATTGATTTTAGAGATCTGAGCTAACTAGAAAACATCTGGTTGGAGCACACCTATCATGCTAAGTATTATTTTCCTAAGGTAATAACTAAAATAAAAGAGGTAAGGAAGAGCCTATCTACCCAAGGCTGCTACTGGGTCAGTTACTGAGCACTAACAAACATACAACTACCAACACACTCTATGAACCTTCTTTTCATGTTGAAAATACCTTTGTGAACTGGTTGCTAGGAGCTCTGCTCCTTGATATTTACATGCTTGAGCAAAAACATGCTGTTTAGCAAAACATCATAATAAATGTCATTTTTCAGCATCATCTGCTGCAGTTCTGATTAGCTTGTAAGCAAAGCATGAGCATCATATATTACCGCAGGCCTGGGCCCTAGGGTATATCACCATGTCCCGCAGCCATAGGGAGGAAGAGGAGGAGGAGAGAAGATCCAGCAGGCAGGAATTGTGCAGCAAGATTGATTTATTTAATTATTTTACAAACTCTTTTATAGACTTTTTTCTTCATAGTCTAATTGGACAAAGGATCAGCCACCCCTTGGGGTGATTGGCTAAAATCCTAAAACATCCATTGTCAAAATATTTTTCTACTATACCTTAAACAAGACTTTTCAAGGTTGCAGGTGTCTTGGTTGTTTACATTCCCTGCTACCTCTTCTGCGTGAGAGAGAAAAGTCTCTCACGGACTTAGAAAATAGCAAGAAAATCCTTGCTAGCAGCATTTTTGTATCTACAATCATATTAGATCTCAGAGGGAAGTCCTGTTTAGCAACAGCCAAATACAGGTTGTCTCATAATTGTGGGGGCTGGTGAAGCCACTTGAAAGCAAATTTTCAAAATTAATTTAAAATATATGTATTTTACTGGCAGCAATATCTCTATTTAAAATCTCAACAAAAATAAATGGGTTTGTAGGAATATTCCTATTAATTTATTACGTCTCAATAATGAAATCTAGAAAGAATATGAACAGGCTCATGCAATCCATTATTAGACATTAGCCTGACCTCAAAAGAAGAAGAACGCTATGTTTGACCTCCAATTCTGGCAGATTAGTAGCTGGCTTAGTAGCTTTTTCTCTATGTGTTGATTTTTTAGGTGTTTGAGGAGAAAAATGCTATTTCTGTGTACTTTAGTTGTTACAGGGACTTTTCCTTGCCTTTGAAAATGTTTGAGGGGAGCTGTGTCAGCACAGGAGTGAGTAAGCAACCACTAGGAGATGGCTTTCAGACAGAATCCCATGGGTTTGATGGACCAAGAAAAGTTTTCCCTCAACAGCTCTTTAGATCAGCTTTGAATGAATAAAATCATAATTTGCTGAGTATGTCTGGGACTTGCCACCATCAGGGCTGGCTGCAGCCTGGACACTGTGCAAAGAGCATTCCCTACAGCACCACTCTCAGGGAGGACCTGGATGGAGAGCAGGTAGTCCACATCCCACCATGTCCTGCCAAGATGCAAGAAGCTGTGAGAAAGGAAAATTGAAAAGCCAGTCCTTATTTCATCCCTGCTGCTATTATGCAAATCAATTAATAGAGAGCAGAGCCTTTCAACTTCTAAACCAAGTCAAAGTGACAGTGATCAAAAGCCTTTACTGGCCTGGCTGCTCAGTGACAAAGAGAAGGGTTTGAGCAGTACATCTCCCAGGAGCTGTACATTAGCCTCACAAGACAACCTGTTAGTGTCAGGAAAAGAATGACTAGCAATAGTGTGTTACAGGAGTTTTGGGCACCTTACACATCCATGGCTTCTGCAGTAGGACTGTGAGAACAGCACATGTGGGCAGAGCTTGCAACCTTCAGCCATTACTTCAGAGAGAGAATGAGAGAGAGGAAAAGATCTTAGATGATCTGTCTCCTGGGACAGTGAAGTGACTCCAGGCTGTCCATTGAAGACTGATGAATTGCCAAAATCTGTTAAATAATAAATTCTGTTCTAGTTTGGCTTAACTTTAATAACCAAAAATCTTCTGCACCGCTGGGTGTATGAAACTACCCATTAACTGATTTGTCATGGTACCTCAGTTAAGGAAGCTGGAAAACCCTACTTACCAAAATGTAAGAATCAACATCTAGCCCCAATATTGCATAGAGTATAAGCATAGAAAACTGGCTTTATGTAAAGTCTGAACTTGTGTTAAAACAGAAGGAGGAAAAAATATATTATGTCAATTAGGGATTATGAGAAACAGAGGTGGTAACAATCAACATAAAGTTGATCTAAATATGAAAGCACATATAAAAAGCTGCTCACTTGCCACTGCAGGTTCTGGGCAGTTCACTGGGGATATCTTGCAACACTTGCTTCTCAGTTTCAAGATCAAGCTTCTTGAGACAGGAGACAGTGTAAGAATTTCAAATGGTTAAAACATGGACAAACCCCAAGTGGAACTTGTGGGCCCAAACAAAAAGGACCCCCTGTGACCTGAAAGACATACAAAAGGAACTGTAACTATCACTGTGGTGACAGAGTGCCAGTGCTGGGATTGGAGACACTGATGTTTCTGATACCATGGGTGTGGCTCAGAACATTCTCCAGAAGCAGAGTCACTAGTATAACACAGGGAAGCCAGCAGTGCCAAGCTCCAGGAAAGGAGACTTAAGCATCATTCATACATTCTTTAGACACCATGCATGGACTCCGTCCACACTTACAGACCTGCCAGGGTGGTCTCTCTCTGATGTCTTTTGAAATATGTACTTCTGCAACAGGAAAAAGGAATGACAAAGACCATTGCTCTGCATATTCAGTGGATTGCATCTGTGAAAAAGATACTAAATTTGATGAAGCATTCCCCGTCATCCTGAGACAAGCTCCTTTTTGGTGTTTGTAAGGTGACACACCATCAATTATTCTTAAAAGTGATATATTTGCACTGAAATCTTAGGGCTCAGGCTATAAACTAAGAAACTCAGTTAATAATCTAAGAAATTACCAGTCCTAGTAATGAAAACTTCCACATCAGTCATAATATCAACATTTTTCCTTTTTCATCTGCTATGAGAGGTTTATTGATACACATCTGACAGCATGAATTTATAAGCAAGACAGATAATACTAGCAGGCATTCAAATTCCTTGTGTAAATTTGTGTTAACTAGAGCTACAAACACATAGCAGGGGAGGTCTGTTTCACAGCATCTGACGTTTATCCATGTTTGGGGGACTATTTTAAAAAAGCTTAAGTCAGCTTACAGTTGTTTCACAAACATTTCAGTGTGCTGTTTCTCACAAACCCCGGGTGATAGTACTGAAAGTTGAGCTAAAAATGCAAAATATAAATTAAATGTCTAAAAGTTGTTCAAGACCATGTATTTAATAACTGAGTCTGTGAGAAATGAAAAAAAAGAGATTTAGAATCCAACCTTGTGCTATGTTTTCTTCCTACAGCTTTCAAAAGTAATGAGTAAAATTTAGTTTATTATGTAACTGAAGTTTGATCGTTTTGTCTTTACAGTAATAGAATAAGAATCTAGTTCATGTTACATTAAGGAATGTGCATTGTGCTTGGAAGGAGGAGAACCCTGCATAAATTTTTGCTGGAGTGATCCAAAAATTTCCTTATTTACAGGGAAAGGATACTAGTATTACCGCAGGCCTGGTTCCTACGGTATATCACTGTGTCCCGCAGCCATAGGGAGGAGGAGGAGAGAAGATCCAGCAGGCAGGAATTGTGCAGCAAGATTGATTTATTTAATTATTTTACAAACTCTTTTATAGACTTTTTTCTTCATAGTCTAATTGGACAAAGGACCAGCCACCCCTTGGGGGTGATTGGCCAAAATCCTAAAACATCCATTGTCAAAATATTTTTCTACTATACCATAAACAAGACCTTTCAAGGTTGCAGGTGGCTTGGTTGTTTACATTCCCTGCTACCTCTTCTGTGAGTGAGAAAAGTCTCTCACGGACTTAGAAAATAACAAGAAAATCCTTGCTAGCAGCATTTTTGTACCTACCTACTAGATAGTATGAGATACACAACACCGTAAAAATTAGCACTCAAACTTTAGAGAACTATATTAAGTTCTAAATTATGCAATAAACTTCCATGAATCAAGCCACAGATCAAGAGCCTGTTTAAGCACTCCTCAGAGTTAATGGTAACCCTATTAATCTGTCACAGTGACTGCTACTGGCCACAATGTAGGCTAGCTCCAGCAGTCTGCAGCGGGAGTGGGGAGCAGCCGGAGGCACAGAGCTTTGAAGCTGCTCCTCTGAAGCCTCTGCTCTACCCTGGGGAGCGAAGGCTCCAGGCACTGTAGCAGTCAGCAGCCCTCAACAAAGGGAAAGATAAAAAGTAGCAGAGAGGCTTCCACTGGATACAATCCAAGACTTATTGAAGGGGATGGTGATGAACAAGCAACAGTTGCAGGGTGACCATACCTTATAAAGGGGCGTTGAACAGGGGGAGTAACTCGACCAGGGACCAATCAGAGGATTAGGAGGGAGGGATGCCAGAGGGGAGGACCTACACCTGGTCCAACGGTCTTGGTGGGAGGAGGGAGAGGGGTCACATGCCCCAATGGGGCGTCGAGGTTTAGGGGATTTCCAAGAGGGGAGGTATCCGAGGGGGCAGGGTCTCAGGAGATTGATAGGGACCATATAAGGGTAATTAGGGAGGGCTTGGGTGGCAGAGACAGAACAATCCAGAACTCCGGGAGGGGTTTGGGCGATTGGCAGGGAAGAAACCGGAACAAAGGGAGGGGATAACCATATAGGGAGCACTGGGGGAGCGGCTTGAATCTGGGGCAAACCAACTGGTAATCGAAGTGGGGGAGATAGGGATGAACCATTGGGGTACAAAGAACATACAAAAATACAATAAAACATTGCACCACCACACTAAACAAGATGTTTTAATTCACTGTCTTGGGGTGAATTTATGATGGTACTCTATTCCTGATCATCTGCTTTATGCCCAGAATGGCTGCTGTAGCTTTAAGGTGGACCTGGGAGAGGGGCAGGAGCCTGGGAGCTTCTGTGCAGGCTTTGTTCAAAGACTCTTCTCCAGAGTGTGCTGGGTGCGGCAGGGACTGGACGTTATGTTGTTGTTTAGCTAGGTTAGTTTTTTGCTAGCTTAAGCAAGAAGATTTTTTTTTCCCTTCCCCTGGGCCTGGAGGTTGTAGCAGCAATCTTTTCATCACCTTCTGTTTTGTTTTTTCTTGAATTGTTCAGCTTAGTTTTGGTCCGAAATCAGACAAATCACCAAGACAGTTGACCAGGACCTGCAGGACACCAGCAGGGGGGCTGCTCCGGCCAGCCTGAGACCTCCGGAAAAGCTGAACCAACAAGAGAAAGGACACCAAATCCACCAGTTTCATCTGCTGTGAGGAGGAGACCAATGCCAAAGGTTCAACAGGTTCCCATCTGTTTTGCCTGAGCTGCTGCTTGAACTCCCTTTTTCCCTTCTTGAGACAAAGGGACTTGCCGGCCATTTTGCCTTCCCTGCCACACGGCCAGCCAGCATGTTTTCTTCCCCAGGCATTTTGGGTTTGTTGTTGTTGTTCTGCTGTGCATGGGTCGGGGGGGGGGGGGGGGGTGTTGTGGGATAAGATTCTGAAGGTTCAATATCTAGCATTTATTCAATTTTTTTCCCATGTCGGGCAGGCACTTTGGTCTGTCAATAAATAGGTTTTTTTCACTTTCACCCACTGGCATTCACTTTCTCATTGGCAAAATGAGTTACTGTTGCCCTTCTCTTCAGAGGAAACACTCATTCCAGAATGTTTTCTCATAAATTTGTCTCTGAACCGAGACATTGACTACAAAGATGATTGTAATAAACCTTTCAGAATCATGTCAAAACACCCTATTCATATGAAACCCTTAAGGAGCTGAACTTCATAAGGGAAGTAAACATTTGTACTGTTACCAGATGATAAATTGTCTACAACTGGTGAGCTAACACAGTGCTTGTTCTACCAAAACCACTGGCCTATGGAACTGCACAATGCCCATTGTGTAAGAACCGGAAGTTCACCAGCCCCAGTGCCCTGCCAGTTCAAGTATGTCAGCTGTAACATTGGGGTCTATGACCATTAGGGACCACCAGAGAGATCTCCAGGACAGAAAAAGCATGTGTAAAGGGGAGGAAAAATATGTCAATTGTTCTGGGGAAATGGTTATGATATTCTGGGGCAATCAATGAATATGTATGTAAAATACATATATAAACATGTATGTTTATAATACATATAAACATGTATGTAATACATATATAAATATGTATGTAAAATACAGTATATAAACAGAAACTTTCCTGTACTTGGCATGCATAGCTTTGGGAGGAGGTATTCCGCTGTGCATCCAGCTGAATAAAGAATGCCTGCTTCTTAATGCTACATTGATGTTAAGGGTTTTTGTAGCGGGGGGGTCCCGGGAGCAGGGGAATCCAGCCGGAGTCACGATACGAACACCAATCCGATTTGAGCATCGTGCTCCAGTTTTACTGTTCAGTTACACCAAGTTATACTTTTTTCCCAAAGTTCACGCCCCTTTCCCATGAGAAAGCCTCTAAGCAGTGGGGGAGTTGACCAGTGTATACCTTTTCCCAAGGCTGTTCAAGGCTGCCAGCTAGCAGGTGCCTTGCAAGCCTGTTTTCAGCCTGAGGCCCTATCAGGGGTACTTCTGCAACAGCCCTGGGATGCCCAAGCTCTCCTGCGGTATCCTATATTCCACAAGGAATCCCTCTACACATCCCCCGTTTTCTTTTTGGGCAACCCAGGTCTGGTCGATGATTTTTTGCAGCCCCACTTTAAGGCAAAAAAAATACACCCAAATATTCTTAAACCTAATATAACTACAAATAGCAATCGGCAGCCTTCTACTACCAAGGTACACAGCCACCTGGTGATACCCAGACCCTTAAGCCAATCTCCAATAGGGTCATCTGTCTCCCGCAGGTTGTGCAGGTCCCTCTGGAGGTCAGAGAGGTGCTTGTGAATTGGGACAGAGTGGTCAGAAAGATTCATACAGCACATACCCTGGAACTCTTCGCAGCTGTGGCCGTGAGCTAGTAGTAGAAAATCACTGGCTGCTCAATTTTGTAATATTGTAGGTCTAACACGAGTAGCATCTACGCTTAACTCATCAAGCATCTGCGAAGTTATGTTTAACTTATCCCTCTCCCAGCAAGCACGTTTATGCAAAATAGCGTGAACCCTGGCTGCTGAAGCACCAGGTAAAAACATAGATGCTAGCCAAATTAACTGCCTCCACTTGATCTAAATGGGCAGACAGCTGACTGAAAATGTCCGCTAATGCTTTTGTCTCCAGACAGTCAAAAAACATTCCCTATTCTATTTCTGTGTCTGATGCTATACCCAAAAATTTATGCAATTCTCCTTCTTAGTTTTGTCTTTGGAGAGGGTTCCCCGACACCCACCACAAGTCACTAGCAACCACCCAGGGCAGCTGTTACATTTGCCCCAAGGTCTCGCTATTTCTCCTGCTACGGAGAGTGGTGGATCTGGCAAGTCCTCAGCTCCCTCACTCAGCCACGTCTGCAGCCTCTCCCAAGGTTTCTCGGGACGGAGGTCCCAGAGTTCCAGCTGTTGAAGTAGTGGCATCACTTTCCTCAGGAGCTGATGCTGTCTACACCTTCTCGCTTCGGGGTCTTGTATGTATCGCACGGTACCACTTGCTGGGCACCCCTCTGGTCAGTGCTGCAGTGATGACTTGTCCCTGTTGTTGCAGGACATTCTGCAGCATTGCAGTAAAAGCAGCTGTTTGAGATGACTGTTCTGCATGGGTAGAACGTACGAGCATCTTGTCTACACCTGCTCCTTGGGGCAGCATGGCAAGAATTGCCTTAGTTTGCCTATTAGCATTTTCAAAGGCAAGTGTTCAGAACATTTGCTCTTGGAGCTCTTCAGAGAGCTCAGTTGCATCCTTTACGGCTGCTGACAAACGGTTGATGAACTGACCATATGGTTCTGACAGCCTCTGTCGGACTGCTGCATACGGGGGAGACTTCTTCTTTTCAGGTACTGACAACAAGGCTTTGTGGGCAAGAGTCTGTGACAACGGATGAATGACTACGGGCATGGTCAGCTGTGTTACTGTCGCCCCGTAAGCTCCACTCCCAGTTAGCATGTCAGCTTGGAGTGCATAACATCCTGCCCTGCCGAGTCCAGCAACTCCCGCAGTGAACGGACAGGTGCTGCTGTGCCTTTAATCAGTTTTCTCGTGGCCAGCCCGAAGAACCGTGCTACCCTGGACTCTGCCCTGGTCTCTGGCCACCGCTCCATAAGACCCCCATCTGTTTCTTTCCCAGAGCTGCTACTCTCTAAACCCTCTATGGCAGCCGCGGCCACTGTCCTCTCTGTTTTCATCTCTGCTAGAGTGCTAGTTACTGCCCTCCAGGTTAAGCCAAGAGCTTTAGCTTCTTCAGCTTCCTTTCCTCCCTCAATCGTGGACAGCCACAATTTATAGCCAACTTCCCCTCACGCTTCGGTTGAAAACAAAAGTGAAGTGTAACTCAATAATCCATGTTCCTGGACCCACATAACGAGGGCTTTCAATTCTTGATCTTTCACAATCTCGCCTCTCATAGAGAGAATATTAGCTAGGAGTCAAGGTCCTGCCCCGTAGTCCATAGCTTCTTGGCTGCGGGTACCCGCTCGGCCGAGCGAAAATATGGTCTCCACCCGCTTGGCCGCGTGAAGGTACGGTCTCCGGCCACTCGGCTTTGAGGTTTATCCCCCGGCTTTACTCGGCTTTGGGACTTATCCTCCGGCCTTCTATTCTGCTTTGAGACCAGGCCCCCGGCTTTATTCGGCTTTGGGGCCACCCGCTCTGGTCCCCCTGGCTCCACCGCACTGATACGATGAAATTCAGAGTCTTACCGCGTTTAAGCGAACCTGCATGAAGCAAAACTCACTTGGGTCCCTGCCATTCAGGCACCATGTGTAGCGGTGGGGGGGGGGGGGGGGGGTGGTCCCGGGAGCAGGGGAATCCAGCCGGAGTCACGATACGAACACCAATCCGATTTGAGCATCGTGCTCCCCTTTTACTGTTCAGTTACACCAAGTTATACTTTTTTCCCAAAGTTCATGCCCCTTTCCCATGAGAAAGCCTCTAGGCAGCGGGGGAGTTGACCAGTGTATACCTTTTCCCAAGGCTGTTCAAGGCTGCCAGCTAGCAGGTGCCTTGCAAGCCTGTTTTCAGCCTGAGGCCCCGTCAGGGGTACTTCTGCAACAGCCCTGGGATGCCCAAGCTCTCCTGGGGTATCCTATATTCCACAAGGAATCCCTCTACAGGTTTTGTTTATTTTACCAATTAATGGTAATAGGATCACATAAAAAAAGCCACACAACAAATACATCACCCCAATTTCTCAATACAGCCCTCTTAAAATTAGTTCCATCATTTGCAATATGAGACACATCTTTTAAAAAGTTAGACTTTCTGGAGTACTGATCCACCTACTATGACATCAAATCATGATGTTTATAATATTCCTACAGCACAAAATCCCATGGAGAGTGGACACAACCTTCATTCCACCCATTGTAGCATGAACTGAATTGTTTAACTCATGCTGATGTTCCACATTCCTGGACTATACTGCAGACCACAAGGTTTTTGAAAACTGGGAATATGTTTCTCAAGTTTTGGTTTATGTTTTAAGCAAAAGCCCTCCATTCATTCTGAGGGTAATTTATTACACATGCTGGCAAATTCCACTTTTGCATTTGCTGGTAAAAGACCTGGTGCCTCTTATTCTGTGTTCAAACAGATCTCTTTAAGCATAGCATTCCTCAGAAATAATTACCAGATAGGGTTGCAATTCCCTGACATGTTGTTACAGTCCCATTTTTAAAGTTATTAGAAATGCCTCTGCCTGAAGTAAGGTGCAAAGGAGACTGTATGTCAAAGTTAATAGTATGGATTTTATTTAGTAGTGAATATGAGAGAGAGAGAGAGAAAAGAAGAGAAAAGAAACAGAAAAAGGTGGGGGAACAGAAAGAGAGTGACAGAGACAGAATAAAGTAAATATCACCGGATCCCACTGGCATCCCAATGATCCTTTCCAGCTCGTCTTCTTGGTGTTGAAGGTCCCCCAAAAGGCATAGGATTCATTGGATTAATATATGTTCAGGCCAGGTGGGAATGCACAGGTACCTCCCCTGGGAGGGGGGGGGGGCGGGGAGGAGGAGGGAAGGGGAATGACAACAGTTCGGCACAGTCTCTTTGCAGCAGGCTCTGGATCTGTTGCATCACATTGCATCATATGCAGTCCTGTGGTGCAAGGCTTCAGGAATTAATCTGGGGAGCACTTCAGGGGCTCTTTGATGGATTATGACACTCCCTCAGCTGCCTCTCATGTGAACATCCCATGGATGTGACCTTCCTGGGGTTTGGGGTTTCACAGCTGGGCTAGTCTGTGTAAGGGAGGGTAGGCGTTCAGTGCGTCTGTCAGAGATTACGCCACACACCCAAAACTTCCTCCTTCCCCCTTGGTTGGAGGAAGTCTGTGTAAACGTGGCCTCTGTGGGCTGTGGTCTCCCCCACCCCAAACCTAGCCAGTGATGGTTTTCTGCTGCATTTGGCTTTCTTGTGGATGAATTCCTTTCCCTCAGCCTTGTTTGTTTCTCCCTAGACCTGAGATGATTGAACAATAGTGTCCCCTTTATCTTATCTAGTCAGCTTAACTCACAGTCCAGAGTTCCAGTCAGGCATCCTCAAGGAGGGGTGGGCTTTTGTGGTTGTAGCTTCTTTATACAGTTTTTTGCTATAATGGGCAAAACTCCTTCATAACAGTGTTTAAGGCATGAACAATTTCAGTCTCTGACACATGCATAGAAGAAAGATTATAAAGAAATATATTACATGAAAATACTTTAGTTATATACTTAGGGAAAAAAAACACCCACACTGCAATTGGAAGAGCTTTCTTATGACCAGGAAATTAAAAGTGAATGAAAATAAAGTGTTCCAAGGCTTTTAATATAAAAATGTTACCTTTAAAATTATTTTAGATGAGCTTGCCTATCTTGAATAAACAGATATTAGGGTAATATTTATTCTTTTAAATAAACATTTCACAAAATGTTAGAAAAATATTTTCTAACACTGTGTCCTGTCTAAGCAATTTGTTTTCCTACTTCACTAAATTAAAGAATAAGTCAAATTACCAAAACCTAATATATAGCACTGAGATCATAACGAGTAATGTCACTTAATGAAGCTGTAATCAATGTCTGAGCAACTCCATTATTAGTATCATTACATTATATATTTATGCATGATGAACACTTCACCATAAACAGTCGTCAAAGGCAAAATTTTCATATGCTGATTTTTCCAGATTTTAGTTTCAGTAATTTTTCACCTTTTAACAACTAAAAGCAGCTAAAATGGGTAGAAGATGTTTTAGCCATTGTTAGAGTTCTGATAGGAGATTGTGCTTGCTAGTGGTAATTACAGCAGCTTTCTTCAGGCACTTCTGCTTCTACCATTTCACAGTGACTAGGAGACCATATGATACAGCCTATTGTTTTACAAAGGATTCACTTCTGAGCTCCATTGAAAGCAACAGAAGAAATGTCAATGTGAGCAGTTAAAACAGCCAAATAATAAAATAAAAACACTAAACAGAGATCTGCCACCCCTGGAAGCAGCTCTTTTGTTTTCACATGTCTCCCATGACACATCAGCAATAACTTCAAGTCACTTAGCCATTGGAGGAACTTCTCAGATGTTAAATAAGTTCTGACATCTGAGTGCATTATAAAAACCTGTAACACTTTTTTTCCTAGTATTGGAAGGCAGCAGTTCTGTCCTTATTGTTCATCAAGTAGCTATCACAGTTGTTTCACCTAGTGGCACTTGCAAGGACTTGGGACCAGGACTCCTAGAATGTTTGAAGTACCAAGACCTCTCCAGCACTAGCAACAAAATAAAAAGGCAAAGGATGCAGAAGATCCTTTGTTCCAGAGCCTCTAGATCCACCTTTTCTAAAGATTGTAAATCCTTAAGAGTCCACCTTTACCACTTCAGAATAGAATTAATAGTTTGTTTTATACAGTAAAATGGATTATTTTATTGAAAAGAAGGAAGAAGGAAAGAGAGAGAGAGAAAGAGAGAAAGAAAGGGAGGGAAAGCGAGGGAGGGGAGGGAGAGAGGGGAGGGAGGGGAACGAGGAGAGGGAGGGAGGAAGGAAGGAAGGAAGGCAGGCAGGAAGGCAGGAAGGCAAGAAAGGCAGGAAGGCAGGCAGGAAGGCAGGCAGGAAGGAAAGCAGGAAGGAAGGCAGGAAGGAAGGCAGGCAGGAAGGAAGGAAGGCAGGCAGGCAGGAAGGCAGGCAGGAAGGCAGGCAAGGAGGAAGGAAGGCAGGAAGGCAGGAAGGCAGGAAGGCAGGAAGGCAGGAAGGAAGGCAGGAAGGCAGGAAGGCAGGAAGGCAGGAAGGCAGGAAGGCAGGAAGGCAGGAAGGAAGGAAGGAAGGAAGGAAGGAAGGAAGGAAGGAAGGAAGGAAGGAGGGAGGGAGGGAGGGAGGGAGGGAGGAGGGAGGGAGGAAGGAAGGCAGGAAGGAAGGAAGGAAGGAAGGAAGGAAGGAAGGAAGGAGGGAGGGAGGAAGGAAGGAAGGAGGGAGGGAGGGAGGGAGGGAGGGAGGGAGGAAGGAAGGAAGGAAGGAAGGAAGGAAGGAAGGAAGGAAGGAAGGAAGGAAGGAAGGAAGGAAGGAAGGAAGGAAGGAAGGAAGGAAGGCAGGAAGGCAGGAAGGCAGGAAGGCAGGAAGGCAGGAAGGAAGGAAGGAAGGAAGGAAGGAAGGCAGGAAGGAAGGAAGGCAGGAAGGCAGGAAGGCAGGAAGGCAGGAAGGAAGGAAGGAAGGAAGGAGGGAGGGAGGGAGGGAGGAAGGAAGGAAGGAAGGAAGGAAGGAAGGAAGGAAGGAAGGAAGGAAGGAAGGCAGGAAGGAAGGAAGGAAGGAAGGAAGGAAGGAAGGAAGGAAGGCTGGCAGGAAGGCAGGAAGGCAGGCAGGCAGGAAGGCAGGAAGGCAGGAAGGCAGGCAGGAAGGCAGGAAGGAAGGCAGGAAGGCAGGAAGGCAGGAAGGCAGGAAGGCAGGAAGGAAGGAAGGAAGGCAGGCAGGAAGGCTGGCAGGAAGGCAGGAAGGCAGGAAGGCAGGAAGGCAGGAAGGCAGGCAGGAAGGCAGGCAGGAAGGCAGGAAGGAAGGCAGGAAGGCAGGCAGGAAGGCAGGCAGGAAGGCAGGCAGGAAGGAAGGAAGGAAGGCAGGAATGAAGGCAGGAAAGAAGGAAGGAAGGCAGGAATGAAGGCAGGAAAGAAGGAAGGAAGGCAGGAAGGAAGCGCAGGAAGGAAGGAAGCACAGGAAGGCAGGCAGGGAGGAAAATGGGAAGGCAGGAAAGAAGGAAGGAAGCGCAGGAAGGAAGGGCAGGAAGGGAGGCAGGGAGGAAAACAGGAAGGCAGGAAGGCAGGAAAGAAGGAAGGAAGGCATGAAGGAAGGCAGGAAGGAAGGCAGGAAGGCACGCAGGAAGGAAGGAAGGAAGGCAGGCAGGAAGGCAGGAAGGCAGGAAGGCAGGAAGGAAGGCAGGAAGGAAGGAAGGAAGGCAGGAATGAAGGCAGGAAAGAAGGAAGGAAGGCAGGAAGGCAGGAAGGAAGGAAGGAAGGCAGGAAGGAAGGAAGGAAGGCAGGAAGGAAGGCAGGAAGGAAGGAAGGAAGCAAGCAAGCAAGCAAGCAAGCACAGGAAGGCAGGCAGGAAGGCAGGAAGGAAGGCAGGAAGGCAGGAAGGCAGGCAGGAAGGCAGGCAGGAAGGCAGGCAGGAAGGCAGGAAGGAAGGCAGGAAGGCAGGAAGGAAGGAAGTCAGGAAGGCAGGCAGGCAGGAAGGCAGGAAGGCAGGAAGGCAGGAAGGCAGGCAGGCAGGAAGGCAGGCAGGCAGGAAGGCAGGAAGGCAGGCAGGAAGGCAGGAAGGAAGGAAGGAAGGAAGGAGGGAGGGAGGGAGGGAGGAAGGAGGGAGGGAGGGAGGGAGGGAGGGAGGGAGGGAGGAAGGAGGGAGGGAGGGAGGGAGGGAGGGAGGAAGGAAGGCAGGCAGGCAGGAAGGAAGGAAGGAAGGAAGGAAGGAAGGAAGGAGGGAGGGAGGGAGGGAGGAAGGAAGGAAGGAAGGAAGGAAGGAAGGAAGGAAGGAAGGAAGGAAGGAAGGAAGGAAGGAAGGAAGGAAGGCAGGCAGGAAGGCAGGAAGGCAGGAAGGCAGGAAGGCAGGCAGGCAGGAAGGAAGGCAGGAAGGAAGGCAGGAAGGCAGGAAGGAAGGAAGGCAGGCAGGAAGGAAGGCAGGAAGGCAGGAAGGAAGGAAGGAAGGCAGGAAGGCAGGAAGGCAGGTAGGAAGGCAGGCAGGAAGGCAGGCAGGAAGGCAGGCAGGCAGGAAGGAAGGAAGGCAGGAAGGCAGGAAGGCAGGAAGGCAGGAAGGCAGGCAGGAAGGCAGGCAGGAAGGAAGGCAGGAAGGCAGGAAGGCTGGAAGGCAGGAAGGCAGGCAGGAAGGCAGGAAGGCAGGAAGGCAGGAAGGCAGGAAGGCAGGAAGGCAGGAAGGCAGGAAGGCAGGAAAGAAGGCAGGAAGGCAGGAAGGCAGGAAGGCAGGCAGGAAGGCAGGCAGGCAGGAAGGCAGGAAGGCAGGCAGGAAGGCAGGCAGGCAGGAAGGCAGGAAGGAAGGCAGGCAGGAAGGCAGGCAGGCAGGAAGGAAGGCAGGAAGGCAGGCAGGCAGGAAGGAAGGAAGGCAGGAAGGCAGGCAGGCAGGAAGGCAGGAAGGCAGGAAGGCAGGCAGGCAGGAAGGAAGGCAGGAAGGAAGGCAGGAAGGCAGGAAGGAAGGAAGGCAGGCAGGAAGGAAGGCAGGAAGGCAGGAAGGCAGGAAGGAAGGAAGGAAGGCAGGAAGGCAGGTAGGAAGGCAGGCAGGAAGGCAGGCAGGAAGGCAGGCAGGAAGGAAGGAAGGAAGGCAGGAAGGCAGGCAGGCAGGAAGGCAGGAAGGCAGGAAGGCAGGAAGGCAGGAAGGCAGGAAGGCAGGAAGGAAGGAAGGAAGGAAGGAAGGAAGGAAGGAAGGAGGGAGGGAGGGAGGGAGGAGGGAGGGAGGGAGGGAGGGAGGGAGGGAGGGAGGGAGGAAGGAAGGAAGGAAGGCAGGCAGGAAGGAAGGAAGGAAGGAAGGAAGGAGGGAGGGAGGGAGGGAGGGAGGAAGGAGGGAGGGAGGGCGGGAGGGAGGGAGGGAGGGAGGAAGGAAGGAAGGAAGGAAGGAAGGAAGGAAGGAAGGAAGGAAGGAAGGAAGGAAGGAAGGAAGGAAGGCAGGAAGGCAGGCAGGAAGGAAGGAAGGAAGGCAGGAAGGAAGGCAGGAAGGCAGGCAGGAAGGAAGGCAGGCAGGAAGGCAGGAAGGCAGGAAGGCAGGAAGGCAGGAAGGCAGGCAGGAAGGCAGGAAGGCAGGAAGGAAGGCAGGAAGGCAGGAAGGCAGGAAGGCAGGAAGGCAGGAAGGCAGGAAGGAAGGAAGGAAGGCAGGAAGGCAGGAAGGCAGGAAGGCAGGAAGGCAGGAAGGAAGGAAGGAAGGAAGGAAGGAAGGAAGGAAGGAAGGAAGGAAGGAAGGAAGGAAGGAAGGAGGGAGGGAGGGAGGGAGGGAGGGAGGGAGGGAGGGAGGAAGGAAGGAAGGCAGGAAGGCAGGCAGGAAGGCAGGAAGGAAGGCAGGAAGGCAGGAAGGCAGGAAGGCAGGAAGGCAGGAAGGCAGGAAGGAAGGAAGGAAGGAAGGCAGGAAGGAAGGCAGCCAGGAAGGCTGGCAGGAAGGCAGGAAGGCAGGAAGGCAGGAAGGCAGGAAGGCAGGCAGGAAGGCAGGCAGGAAGGCAGGAAGGAAGGCAGGAAGGCAGGCAGGAAGGCAGGCAGGAAGGCAGGCAGGAAGGAAGGAAGGAAGGCAGGAATGAAGGCAGGAAAGAAGGAAGGAAGGCAGGAATGAAGGCAGGAAAGAAGGAAGGAAGGCAGGAAGGAAGCGCAGGAAGGAAGGAAGCACAGGAAGGCAGGCAGGGAGGAAAATGGGAAGGCAGGAAAGAAGGAAGGAAGCGCAGGAAGGAAGGGCAGGAAGGGAGGCAGGGAGGAAAACAGGAAGGCAGGAAGGCAGGAAAGAAGGAAGGAAGGCAGGAAGGAAGGCAGGAAGGAAGGCAGGAAGGCACGCAGGAAGGAAGGAAGGCAGGCAGGAAGGCAGGAAGGCAGGAAGGCAGGAAGGAAGGCAGGAAGGAAGAAAGGAAGGCAGGAATGAAGGCAGGAAAGAAGGAAGGAAGGCAGGAAGGCAGGAAGGAAGGAAGGCAGGAAGGCAGGAAGGAAGGCAGGAAGGAAGGAAGGAAGGCAGGAAGGAAGGCAGGAAGGAAGGAAGGAAGCAAGCAAGCAAGCAAGCAAGCACAGGAAGGCAGGCAGGAAGGCAGGAAGGAAGGCAGGAAGGCAGGAAGGCAGGCAGGAAGGCAGGCAGGAAGGCAGGCAGGAAGGCAGGAAGGAAGGCAGGAAGGCAGGAAGGAAGGAAGGCAGGAAGGCAGGCAGGCAGGAAGGCAGGAAGGCAGGAAGGCAGGAAGGCAGGCAGGCAGGAAGGAAGGCAGGAAGGAAGGCAGGAAGGCAGGCAGGCAGGAAGGAAGGCAGGAAGGCAGGAAGGAAGGAAGGAAGGCAGGAAGGCAGGAAGGCAGGTAGGAAGGCAGGCAGGAAGGCAGGCAGGAAGGCAGGCAGGCAGGAAGGCAGGAAGGCAGGAAGGCAGGAAGGCAGGCAGGCAGGAAGGCAGGAAAGAAGGCAGGAAGGCAGGAAGGCAGGCAGGAAGGCAGGAAGGCAGGCAGGAAGGCAGGCAGGCAGGAAGGCAGGAAGGCAGGCAGGCAGGAAGGCAGGAAGGAAGGCAGGCAGGCAGGAAGGAAGGCAGGAAGGCAGGCAGGAAGGCAGGAAGGCAGGAAGGAAGGAAGGCAGGAAGGCAAGAAGGCAGGAAGGCAGGAAGGCAGGAAGGCAGGAAGGCAGGCAGGCAGGAAGGAAGGCAGGAAGGAAGGCAGGAAGGCAGGAAGGAAGGAAGGCAGGCAGGAAGGAAGGCAGGCAGGCAGGAAGGAAGGAAGGAAGGAAGGAAGGCAGGAAGGCAGGTAGGAAGGCAGGCAGGAAGGCAGGCAGGAAGGCAGGCAGGCAGGAAGGCAGGAAGGCAGGAAGGCAGGCAGGCAGGAAGGCAGGAAGGCAGGAAGGCTGGAAGGCAGGAAGGAAGGAAGGAAGGCAGGCAGGCAGGCAGGAAGGCAGGCAGGAAGGCAGGCAGGAAGGCAGGAAGGCAGGAAAGAAGGCAGGCAGGCAGGCAGGCAGGAAGGCAGGCAGGCAGGCAGGCAGGAAGGCAGGCAGGAAGGCAGGAAGGAAGGCAGGCAGGAAGGCAGGCAGGAAGGCAGGAAGGCAGGAAGGCAGGAAGGAAGGCAGGAAGGAAGGCAGGAAGGAAGGCAGGAAGGAAGGCAGGAAGGCAGGAAGGCAGGAAGGAAGGCAGGAAGGCAGGAAGGCAGGAAGGCAGGAAGGCAGGAAGGCAGGAAGGCAGGAAGGAAGGAAGGAAGGAAGGAAGGAAGGAAGGAAGGAAGGAAGGAAGGCAGGAAGGCAGGAAGGCAGGCAGGAAGGAAGGAAGGAAGGAAGGAAGGGAGGAAGGGAGGAAGGAATGAAGAAAGGAAGGCAGGAAGGAAGGATGGCAGGAAGGAAGGCAAGAAGGAATGAAGAAAGGAACGCAGGAAGGAAGGCAGGCAGGAAGGCAGGCAAAAAGGCAGGAAGGCTGGAAGGAAGACCAAAGAATTTCTTTCATCAGTTTTGTTACCAAAATATTCAATAACCTGGTCAAGGTCAAAAAAAAATAAGGCACAGCAGTCCCCTAGATCTATGGCAAACTAATTAAATGTCTTTTTCCATTAACCTCAGGCACATTGGGTAGTGCTTATTTCATGAGATTTAGTTTTAAGTGGTGATAGAGGTACAAAGCAATGTTTCATAATCTCAAAAAAAGATACAAATATTTCAGTATCCGAAGCTATACCCCACCTAGTCATACAAGAATTAAATTATGGCCTCAAGTTATGCACTTCTTAATATCACTGGTCTCTGTGTAGATGAATATTAAATACAGGGTAACAAGGTATAGAAAGCTGTTAAATAGCTTGATCCCACCTATACACCACTGGAATAAATAAGCTGGTTTCAGCTGAAGGATGCCACACAAAGACATGTGAGAGGGAAACAAATGTACAGATTTAATTTCACTCATAAAAGAGCGTGAGAAAGATCAGCTTTCGTTGCTGCCTAGAAGTAATTTTAAGTAACCACCTGTACTCATAAAACTTGTGTGATCACAAAGCTTTATGAGAATACAGGCATTCAGCATGTTTTGAAATGATAAACGAGTGATGCCCTTATAAATGCACAATATGAAGCTTCGATATCTACAACCATAAGATCCCATGTTGCTACAGAATACAGCCTGTGAAGTGCTTATGTGGTTATGCTATCTGTGGCCTATACACAATCTTCATGTTCATGCACAAGCCACTGAGATGTTCTTACTCCTTCAGACTCACATGAAAGACATCGATCATATACAGAAAATGAAGGCTTTAAAAATTAAGCAGAACTCTGTCACCAGAGTTAAGCTTTTCCATACAAATTCCACAGTTTAGCTGTCTCCAATTAAGTAATCTTTCAAGTCCACATAAAAATGCCAAATCTAAAGGACGATAGGGCAAGGGGGTGTGGAAATCAGCTCTCCTTTTTTTTCCAAACAGATGATGCATAAGCAAACTTTGTGATCATTTATGTGTTAAAAAATTTTCATATATATTTACATTGAAGTTGTTGCCAGTGGCATGTGACATAATCTAATTATGGTGATGTCAAGTTTGTACCAACCACTTTCATTCTCCAGTGTTCCATGTGGAAAGGAACAGACTGTAATACGAAGATCTAGGTCTGGACTAATAGACATCTTTAGACAATTCCTATCTTATTTGAGAAAAAGCATTGATTGCCACATCTATCCAGCTGCTGCAATGATTGCAAACAACCAGAACGTCTGACTGGAAATGTCATGGGACTTTATCTCCGTTTACTGTATGCAGGGGGTCAGATTGGGCTGGACCAGCTCTATTGGTGGAACCTCAGGTATTAACTAACCAGGTGGCCTTTGCTAGATGCTGCTCCCAATTTTTAAAAGTTCCCCCACCCAGTGCCCTCAAGGTGATTTTCAACAATTCATTGCACTGTTCCACTTTGCCTGCAGCTGGCACATGGTAAGGGATATGAGACACCCACTCAATGGCATGTTCCCTAGCCCAGGTGTTTATAAGGGTATTCTTGAAATGAGTCCCATTGTCAGATTCAATTCTCTCAGGAGTACCATACCTCCAAAGGACTTGCTTTTCCAGACTCAGGATGGTGTTCCGGGCAGTAGCGTGAGGCACAGGGTAGGTCTCCAGCCATCCTGTGGTGGCTTCTACCATTGGGAGCACATAGCGCTTGCCTTGGCGGGTTTCAGGCAGTGTGATGTAATCAATCTGCCAGGCTTCCCCATACTTGTATTTGGACCATCACCCACCATACCACAGGGGCTTCACCCGCTTGGCCTGCTTGATCGCAGCGCATGTTTCACAATCATGGATAACCTGGGAGATACTGTCCATGGTTAGATCCACCCCTCAGTCTTGTGCCCATCTATAGGTGGCATCTTTGCCTTGATGGCCTGAGGCATCATGGGCCCATCAACCTAGGAACAACTCTCCCTTGTGTTTCCAATCCAAGTCTATCTGTGACACTTCTATCTTTGCAGCCTGATCTACCTGCTCGTTGTTTCTGTGTTCCTCATTAGCCCTACTCTTGGGGACATGAGCATCTACATGGCGGACTTTCACAACTAGCTTTCTTACTTGGGCAGCAATGTCTTTACACTCTTCAGCAGCCCAGATTGGTTTTCCCCTACGATGCCAATTAGCCTTTTCCCACTTTTCCAGCCATCCCCATAGAGCATTGGCTACCATCCATGAATCAGTGTAGAGGTAGATCTTTGGCCACTTCTCTCTTTCAGCAATGTCCAGGGCCAGTTGAACAGCTTTGAGTTTGGCAAGTTGGCTCAATTAACCTTCTCCTTCAGTAGCCTCTGCAACCTGTCGTGTGGGACTCCATACGGCTGCTTTCCACTTTTGTTTCGTCCCTACAATGCGACAAGAGCCGTCAGTAAAAAGAGTGTAGCATGGGTCTTCTCATGGCAGTTGGTTGTACGGTGCAGCTTCTTCAGCACGTGTCACTTGATCTTCTTCTTCATCACTGAGACTAAAGTTTTCACCTTCAGGCCAATTTGTAATTATTTCCAAAATCCCAGGGCGATTCAGTTTTCAGATATGGGTGCTCTGTGTGATGAGAGCAATCCATTTGCTCCATGTGGCATTGGTGGTGTGGTGTGTATAGGGAACCTTTGCTTTGAACATCCACCCCAGCACTGGTAGTCAGGGTGCCAGGAGGAGTTGTGCCTCAGTTCCAATAACCTCTGAGGCGGCTTGGACTCCTTCATAGGCTGCCAAGATTTCCTTCTCTGTGGGAGTGTAGTTGGCTTCAGACCCTCTGTAGCTTCGGCTCCAGAATCCCAGTGGTTGGCCTCAAGTCTCACCAGGCACCTTCTGCCAAAGGCTCCAGGACAGACCATGGCTCCTGGCTGCAGAGTAGACCACATTCTTCACTTCTTGTCCTGTCCTGACTGGGCCAAGGGCTACTGCATGAGCGATTTCCTACTTAATCGGGACAAAGGCTTGCTGCTGTTCGGGGCCCCAGTGGAATCGTTCTTTTTGCGGGTAACCAGGTAGAGAGGACTCACAATCTGGCTATACTCAGGATTATGCATCCTCCAAAAGCCTATGGCACCTAGGAAAGCTTGCATTTCCTTCTTGTTGGTTGGTGGAGACATTGCTATGATCTTATTGATGACCTCGGGGGGAATCTGAGGCCGGCCATCTTGCCATTTCACTTCCAGGAACTGGATCTCTTGAGCAGGTCCTTTGACTTTGCTCTTCTTGATGGCAAAACTGGCTTCCAGGAGAATCTGGATGACTTTCCTTTCTCATAAACTTCTGCTGCCATGTTCCCTCACGCAATGATGTCATCAATGTACTGCAGATGTTCTGGAGCCTCACCCTTTTCTAGTGCAATCTCAGTCCATGGCAGATGGTGGGACTGTGCTTCCACCCCTGGGGCACTCAATTCCAGGTGTACTGCACGCCACTCCAGGTGAAGGCAAACTGGGCCCTGCACTCCGCTGACAGAGGAATGGAGAAAAATGCATTAGCAATGTCAATAGTGGCGTACCACTTTGCTGCTTTGGATGTAGTCCTTTCTTAGGCTACGAAGGTCCTTTACAGACACGGACTCAGTGTAATGGTTTCTGTGCCTGAGTCAGTTGGTGGCTTTGAGGTTCCTTCCCCTGCATCATCATCATCTTTCACTGGACGATCAGTTTTGATTGTGTGCTTTTTCCTCGTGACAGGAGCCAGTCAATGGCTTAGGCTCTCCATCTGGTTTGGCTACAGCCTGAGTGACTGGGATGTCTGCTGATTTATCTTCCTGCCCCTCTACCTTTACCTGCTGCTCTACAGTACCTAGCAGTGTGCGATAGGCATATGCCAAGGCCCAACATATTGCAATGAGCTCTTTCTCATTAGAATTGTCATTGCATTTCTCTTTCAGATATTTCCCCACCTCAGCTGGGTTCTGAATTTGTTCAGGGGGGAAATTCCAAGCTATTGGGTCAGAGAATTTCCTCAGGGCTTGACCCATATCCTCCCATTCCCCACACCACTCAGAATTTTCCACATCTGGGTCAGGTGTCTCATCAGTCACTGGGGAAATCTGAACTCTCATTCTAGACAAGCTGCAAACCACATAGAGGAAGCTTACCAGATAATATACCAGGAAGGTGGTCTCTTTAACATCCAGTGGAAACTGAACATTCTAAAAAGATAATGTATCAAATTTAAAGAGAAAGGAGATGAAAGGCTGGGAAACCCCATCTCCTCCTCTTCTAACAAACTGGGTGCAATTACTAATAAACTCCCAAAACAGGCTACTGAAAATAGGACAGAGAAACCACATATCATACACACTTTGTCCAACTGCCTGTACCTCTGTTAACTTCTTATAAATCATTATCACCGAGCACAGCAAAACCAAAATCCAGATTCGTGCCCCTGCTCTGCAGAAGTTACATATCAGGGACAAGATCAGAGCAATCTGTGGACAGGCAAACAGGCCTAGGGACCAAAAAGGCATTAGTACCTCAAATAGGCCTAGGGACCAAAAAGACATTAGTACATCAAGACAGAGAGACATTATTGTGAGGAATGAGACAACTCTTGGTTCTTAATTAAAATAATTAAGAACAATTTATTAAAAGAACAATCAGCAAAAATAAAATTGCAAGTACAAAAGAATTATAAAGCCGAAAAATAACCTGGGTCTGCAGTGATTAGAGACCTTGTTGGCTGAACTGGCTCAAAGTTCCCAAGGCAGAGACCTTACAATGCTGGGGTGACTTTAGCTAGCCCAAAGCCAGAATGGTTAAATTGCCTTTTGAAAGAGGTAGAGGCCTGTGCTCCCAGCATCAGGCTTCACCAGCCGCTAATCTGAGGTGAAAATGGCACCTCTGAGCTGGTGTCCAGCAGTTTTATAGAGTCTGGGTCCCGCCCATGACCGCCCACTGTCCAGCCTCCGTGGTCCTGGATGATTGGTGGTGTCTTGAGGTGAGGCAATCTCAGTCTGCCAATGGCTCGCTGTTGTCTAGGGGAAAAATTGTCATCGGCTCCAAAGGTGGGAAAGGTCCTCATTAATATTCCAGGTTGCCATGGTGCTGAGTTGCAGGCCAAAAGCTAGGTTCTAAAAATAGCTCTCTGTCAGTTAGAAGGTCTCCTTTTTGGCAAAGTTAAAACTCACTCAGAACTTACAAAGGTAAAGAACACTTGGTAAAAGGTATAAAACTGGGCTGTAAGTATTTCAGAGAACTCTTAAAAATAGGGTAATTAACTTGGACACATGCAGGAATTAAGACATTGTGGGTTTTTACACTTTTTAGGAACTAAAGAGGGGAACAAACTTGTGGAACTTTATTAACAAGGGATTTTTAATGAGGAATTATGTAAAACACTCTTTAATCAACTAATCAGGGGAATAACTTTGGAACTTAATAACTCAACTGGGTTGATGGGTAATTTGAATAAGCAATAATTAAACAATTAAAAGTTGAAACACTTAATATGCAAAGGCCAACACTCCATTTCATATATGCCGTTATGGACTCAACCAACATGGTGACTACTTTACCCCAACACAAAGTAATTAAATTCAAACAAAAATGCAATTAGTACAGGTTTTTTCACTTTCCTTTGAGCCTTGCCTTGGGCGCCACTAATTATTTGTGCCAGTTTGGACAAATTTGGAGGTAGATATCCTCTGATAGAAGGCAGGTTACAACCAGCCATCCCCCACCAGGTTCGGGAAAAAAATTTTCCTTGGAGGAAAGTGAAAAAGATAAAAACTATTTATTTAACAAATACACAGGAAAAGGATAATAATGCTAAATAATAAAACCTCTTGCTGTGGAGAGAAACCCAGGAAAATTTCAGAGTCCTTCTGTAAATGTGGTCTTTCTCCTCCTTGGAGCTGGGTTGTGGACCCACCTCCAGGGCGTCAGTGGAAAATTCTCCTGATGTGGTCTGAGGTTGAAACAGTCCAGAAGAGAAGAAGGGGAAAAAAAATGAAGTCCCGGGAAAACAAAGTTCAACTCTCCATCTCCCTCCGGAGAAAAGGAGCCGAAAGCTGGCTGAAAAGCAAGATGGCTGCTTCCTCCGCTCTTGCTGCTGCAGGACACAGAGGAGTGTGTATGTGTGTCCTTGAACAACTGCTTTGAAAAGTCCGCTCGGTTTTTTCCTCTCCCCTCTCTAAGGCTCAGTTTAAAGGCACAGAAAGGCACAAAGTTAATTTCTGGGCATAGAGCAGCGATAGGGGATACACATCATAAAGTCACCCCAAAACACCCAGTCATTTCTATTTCTAAGGAAAATTATCAGTCACTGGATGTACTGAGTTGGCAAAAAGTTACATAAACTATTCATCCCAGTGTATGAGATACTCGCCTGTTCCATTCCTCTAACAGGAATTAATACCAGGATGTTTTTACCTATATGGGTGTCTTGGTTTGAAAGACAGGTGTCTGCTAAGGAAGGCAGGAGCTCCCCTTGGAATGCCAGATGCAAACCCCCTTCCTTCTGAATTATTATAATTTCGAAATCAAGGGGTGTCTTGGGGTGACCTTATGATGTGTATCCCATATCGCTGCCTATGCCCAGAAATTAATTTTGTGCCTTTCTATGCCTCTAAACTGAGCCTGAGAGGGGGAAGGGAAAAACTGAGCAAAACTTTTTCAAAGCAGTTTGCAGCTTGTTCAAGGTCACACACAGATAGCAATTTGTTTCCCAGCTGCGGCAGGGGAGGGAGGAAGCACCCGGCTTGCTGTTTCCCAAGGACAGTTTTTTGGCCAGTGGTTCAGCTGCTTTTTCTCTGGAGAGAGACTGAGAGTTGAATTTTTCCTTCCCTGGAATTTCAGATTTTCTCCCTTTTCTACTGGACTGCTTGATTGCTTTAACATCAGAGCACATCGGGAGGACTTTCCACTGGGCACAGAGGGCCTGGCCCTGGGCCAAGCCCCAGCTCCGAGAATACCAAAGGGAGGATTCTAACACTTTCCCAGGTTTTTGCTCCACAGCGAGAGATTTTATTATTTAGCATTATTTTCCTCTCCCGTGTGTTTGTTAAATAAATAGTTTTATCTCCTTCACTTTCCTTCGAGGAAAATTTATTTTTCCCGAACCTGGTGGGGCAGGGGTGGTTGTGCCTTCTCTCAGAGGATATATTTCTAAATTTGGCCAAACTGGAACAAGGGGCTTTTAGGCAAAAATATGGGAAATAGGAATAACAGTTCTTTACTATTATATATCTATATGTGTATAACAAGTCAAACAAACAACAATAACTATGGCAGTAACAGCAAACAATCACAAACCCAGTGCCAGCCTTCTTGGCTGTCAGGCCCTTTCCCCTTGCATGCAGTTCCAGTCACAGCCGGCAGGGGCGCTGGCGGCTCCCAGTGAGCAGGGCAGGTGCGATGGTTCCCCCGTGGCTGCAGGGGGCGCTCCAGAGCGAGCTCGGGGAGTATGTGGCACTGGTGGCCTGGGATCCCAGGGAGGGATGGAACAAAAGCTTCACAAACCCCTGGGCAGCTGATCCCACTGTCCAGCCGGACCCTCGGGAACAGCAGGCTGGAACAGCAGGGACGAGCACAAATCCCAGGTGGCAGACGAGATGTATCGAATTCCAGAGCTGCAGTGGGAACCCGCCCGGAGGTCTGGGCAGGCAGGGTGCAGCAGGGCTACAGAGTAGCAAAGGCTCAAAGCAACAGCGGGGGCAGGGCAGCCACAGCCCTGCTCCCAGTGGGGCAGGGAAGGCAGACTTGGGATCCCGGGGTTTCTCCAGTAGAAGGAAGGCAGCCAAAGAAGCAGCTTCTCTCTCCGTCCAAATGCCGGGAACTGACTGCCCACAAACCTAGGTGAAAGTGATGCACCCCTCCGTTTGTGGCCAGGTCCTTTGTTTTCCTTAAGCACCCAGTAATTAGTCCCCCTGGCAACATGTATGGGGAAAATTCCTTTAAGAGAAAAAGAAAAAACAGGAGGAGGACTAAAACCCCAACGATGGGGTAGGAGGGGAATAAGTAGAGGAAGAATAAATGCATAGGTTTAGTCTTTGGTTGTGTTGGGATATAGAATTATTGGGATCAATAAAAGAACTGTAGCAAGAGCCTGCAAGCCTGTGTGAGAAAAACTCTCCATAAGAAAATTATTGTGTGAGAAAAGGCCTGGGGAACAAAGAGGGAGGTTGAAGACTTGCAGCTGTTCAGATAAGACCCAGAGAAGGGAGGTAAACATTGAATTCTTTTAATCATAACATAACTAATAGAAACTTGCCAATGTAAGTCCAATTAGGTAGAAGTAGAAATGCGCTTTGATAAGCTTTAAGCCACTTAGGAGTTAACAAGCTGGTATACTATATAAGTGCCTCTAGATTGTTAATAAATGGAGTTTTGCTCTTATCAACCACATTGGTTTTGGAATGCAACTTTCTCCCCCCGCCGGGCCTTTCTCCCTTTTACAATTCCGACATGGTTGCAGTAAACCAAAATAAAAATAAGAGAGCTTCCTAATTATTTATATTTCACACAGTGCTGTTTTCTGATCATCCTAGCCTGTAAGAGAAAAATTCAAAGTGCCATTTTGAGATACTAATCAGTACCAAAGAAACACATGTCAGGCATGAAATTGGCTTTGGAAACCATAGCAAAAAACCTACAGGTAAAGGCCTACATAGCTTTCCAAAAAAAAAGGCTTGGCCTTGCCACATGGTACCGCTTGGGAGAATTCCCACAAGTTTAGCTTGTTGTGACAGGAAGACAGAACAGTACCCTCACTTTTTCTCCTGATAAATGGTTACTGCAGAACAGACCGCAGAAAGCAGGTTTAGGTATCGGAAGCCGCGGCGGGATGGGGAGCTTGGATCCTCGGCGGGGGGAGAAGAACAGACACCAGCCAATATGGTTGAAAAATACACTCCCGTTTATTAGCAGTCTAAAGGCACTTATATAGTATACCAGCTTGTTAGCTCCTAAGTGGCTTAACACTTATCAGGACATATTTCTATCTCTACACAATCGGACTACATTGGCAGTTTTCCACAGTCTTGTTATGTTCAAAAGAATTTTGTCCTTGCCTCCCTTATACTCCTAGATATCGCACCTGCAAGTACGTTACTCCCTGAAATTTCTCAGGCTGAAACTGTTCAGCTTCACAACAGAGACTTTCCCACGGAAAGTGTCTCACACACACAGGCCCAAAAACCTGCAGCTCAGTAGCTTGCACAGTTCTTTTATTGATCCCAATAACTCCATTCTCCAACATTTAGATTTTTGCCTCTTCAGAGCTTTCCCATGATCACAGAATGTCACTCTCAGGCTCCAAATGCAATACAGATGAGATGAAGAATCTCCTCTCCTTTGACAGGATATCCTAACGGTCATTTTCATATCTTAGGTCAGTGAAGCGAGCATATCAACATACCTGTTCTTGCTTACAATCGTGCTGCAGGAAGAGGTAACCAGGATATAGGCAGAGTTTATTGTCATATACATTCAGTTTTAAAACTATGTCAAAAGAAAGAAAGCAACTTCTTCAGAGAGTTTTCTATTGCGACCGGGTTGGGGTCTGTGGCTCAGACCCAGGAAGCCGTGACCGACCCAGAGAGACCGTCCCACAAGGGACAGTCTTCCAGAGGTCTACAGTGTTCCCTCAGCCACCAGGGTGCCTCTGCAGAGGGATGCCTGTCTCAGCAGGCTGTCAGCTCTTTAGTGATTCAGCGAGAGTGATTTCAGCTCTTGTTCTGCGAGGCAACCCCAAGCCAGACCAGGAGGAGAGAGATGAGAGGCTCGTTTGGCGGTTCCGCATGTGGCAGCTTTATTTGTCCCACTCCCCACAAAGGGTAGGCTAGGGACGAGCTCTCCAATCTCTAAGAGGGAATAGGGTAGCTCTTATAGGGATACAAGGGTGGGTGTGAGACGGTAGAAGCCAATGGGTTGCAAAGAATCTACATAGAGTCTCCCAGAGGATCATGGTTCTATTTTTTCTCACCCTCACCAAGAAGTGCTGCCTTTTCCAAGGGGATCTTGCCGGGAGGTTATGCAATCCCTCCAAGGCAGGGGCTGGGCATACCCCACGGTTTTCCTTCTGTCAGGCCCCAAAATCCAGGTCAGCTCTTTTCTTCATATCTTTCATCAAGTCAGCTAACATTACATGGGCATCAAGGATTTTCTTAGGCATTGTTCTCACATAGCTTAAATAGGGTCAAAAAGAGTATATAAAAACATGGCTGTCTGTTAGGAGACACCTATAAACTGCTGAAATACTTCGGACATTTATAGACAAAAGCTTGGTTTTGGAGTGTTCTTTCCAACAACGTGCAGCGTCAGACAGCAGAAAGCATGAGACAGCAGAAAGAGAAGCAAAGAACACAACCTTCTATGGCCAAAAGAAAGGTGAACCTTTTCTAGCCTGCTTTTGAAAACAATTCTTTATAAATTGTCTTAACTTTCACACAAAGCACAAGAGTAATAGGAGACAGAAGAAGCAACTGAAAGGAGCCTGTCTTAAGGTTGACAGTAATGTTCCACCAAGGGATTTTTTGCCTCTTTTTTCATGTCTTTTTAAGATTTTGAACACTGGTTCCATAAGGGAAGATTGCATCTCTTGCTATGTCTGCATAGAGTTATACTTTTAAATTAACCCTCCTGGCTCTCCATTATTTCAGAGAGCCAGGCATGAGAATAACTAGAATATTGTTTCCCATTTTTCACTTCAGGTATCCTTTCAGGAGAAACCTAGCAGCAAATGAAAGCTGGTATGAGAGCACACAATTCCCAAACCACAGACTGAGCCACATGCTACAGCACCGACACACACTGCCTTCCACTGTTAGCTGCCTGTAATTCTTCAGACTCTGCAGACTGGGTAAGAAACTACTAAGTGTGTTGCATAAACTTTTTAAAATTCTTTGATGAATTATTTTTCATAGGAGCATACATGTTTTTAAGGAACCCATGGGGATCAGATGAGTAATCATCAACAGTGAGACCACATTGATGGAAATTGATGTTTTACATATTTAAAGCTATTAAGTTATAGAATTCCTGTGGAAATACTAAAGGTTATCCTCCCATAGCTGTTCTCACTTTTAAGAACAATTGTTACTGAATATAGCTTTTGAACAATTATCTTAATTTAGCATACTCAATTGTCACAGGATATCTTCACAATGCAGTAACCAACTAGCCCTCTGATATGCTACTGCCATTGCTAGTGTTGTACTGAGTTTGTAGAACTGAGACTTACCAGCCTTCCTCTATCTGAACTTACCTTTACACGCCTGCAATTTGATTTTAGCTTATTTTAGTTTCCTGGAACAAGATTTTTTTTCCTAATTGACTGGGTGTCTATGGATAATTCGTTTTACATCTGTGTATCTTTGCATGGTACCACCATGGTTCCATGACTAACAAAATATGGTACAGAGAAATGCAGCCTGGTATGACAGGGGCCTAAGGAAGCTCAGTTACAGGGTGCAGTATAGAAAAACAGGTACAGTATATAAGATGGGGCACAAGCTTGGCACTAGGAAGTCCTCAGCTATGAACAATTCACCAGTGGTCAGTTATAGAAATACAGAATGGACATGGAAAAATCTTTGCTTATAAGTAACAAAGAAAAGAAATATTACCCAACATAAGGAAGATGGCCATATATAGCAGATTTGAATGTAATATGGAGCTGAAAAACACTGAAGAAAAAGCAAAGGTGAGCGACTGTGTTGCAGAGATAAAAAAGACACCAAATATATCCTGGGGTAATAAGTATAACTTAGGGTAAGGATGAAACCTAGGGGGAAGGACTCCAGATGCTAACAACTCACCTCAACAGCCCGCACCAACACAGACTTCAGGGAATGGTAGAGCTGTGAGAGTGTAGTTAGCAGGTAGAACTCTTTTTTGTACTTGAGATGTCATTACTGTCATGCAAATATACCCAGACTAAAGTTAGACTAAGGGGATTTCTAAAGAAACACAGCATTGCACTGAGCAGCCCATATCCACAATGAGTTCCACTGAGTACTTCATTTAGTCCCACATCGCACTGACCTGAGATTTTAAACAATAAAGCAAGAAGCTCCTTTAATGTACCATAACTGAAAACGGAGAAGAAAGAAGGGTCCATCTGATGTTGTCAGATACATATCTCGATCAACACCCAAAAGGCAAGTTGCTTTCCAGCAAAAGTCATATATGAGTTTAACTAACAATTTTCTCTTTAGACTTGTACGTAGCTATTTCTAATTACATGCAAGGCTTTCTTTCTGTTCAGATTAGACACTCACATACATGGGGGGGGTCTATCTTACATAGTCTTGGGATAGTTGGGGACGTAATACAGACAGGTGAGGGGGGCTGTGGCAGTAAGGGAGTTCTTTCCATCATATGGCTGCAATGATAGAAATTTGGAAGTGCTAGCAGTAGAGGGGGCACTGATAACTTTGCACCCTTTCTATCAGGAGTCTGTGACAGGTCTTAAATTATACTGACACAAAAATTAGCACCCTGAGTCTCATAGACTGAAAAATTCAAGTTCTTTACAAGTCGACTCCAGTTGTTCTAACATACTGTATAATGTAAAAACACTATTAAATGGTTTATCTAGGACTGTACACCCAGTTTCTTAATTTCATTCCCCAGGAAGAGCTAGAACTGGAAAGGCCTAAAGGAAGATTAAAATCCTTTTTATAGAGAAGCAATAGAGTAATTTTTGAGAGCTAAAGTGTGCAGCTCGTGCCTTCAAAAGGTAAGCCATCACAGTTTGTCAAGTACCTCTTAATAACAATGGATTCATTACCATTACAATCGTAGTTATGTCCATTTCTCAGACAGAGACACATTTATTGCTTTAATTCTAATTAAGTGTTGTATTTCTGAACACAGTATTACCAACAGCCTACGTTGGCTTTTTACAATTACGTACATAAAGAAAATGGAGATGCAAGTGAAGAGATGAAAGGCAGCTGAAAAAGCAATACGGGTGAGTGACTAATGGACAAGTTTTCTCTGAATATATTCACTTCTATTCCTGCTCAAATTTGTTCTATGAGATTGCATTCTCTCTCACTCTCCCACATGCACATTTGCATTTCACACACACAAGTCTGACCAACAGTAACTGAGGAAGAGAAATACTATTATAGACAGTAAATGTACAAACCTGACCTTTTCTCCAATTGGATAATGTCTTCTAAGATATTCAAAGCCTGATTTTTTTCTCAGTTACAAGAATGTAAATCATGATGAGTTTCTTCTGAGATTAGAAAAATTGTGTTCTTAGTCTTTATGCCTTCTGGTGGTCTACTGCCCAAAAGCACACGTTTCCTTTTGCTTGGAGATGAAACACTTTTCTCTCTGGCACGTCATCAGTAGGATCCAAGGTGAACTAGCCTTCTTGATTAAGCTACTGGGCTTCAGATCCAACAGACATTGACTGTAACAACTGATTTGTCCAGTCCTGGAATCACCAGCATGATGACCAACACCTGAACTATGGCTTGCTCTTATAGGTGGCGTAGTACACCACAATATCACTGTGTAAGGAAACCTATTAATAAGGATTTGCATTCCTCAAGCCAGCTCTTAGAGACTGGGTCCCAAAAGCAGAAGAAAATTAAAGACTTCTGTAAGCTGATGGCAGCCTGCAAGTCAACTGTCTGCTTAAACATGAAAGTTTATATTCACCAGCTATAGAAATAAAATGAGCATGATATTTTCAAACAAATATCTCAGAGTTTTCTCTTGGGAGGAGGCTACCTTCTGTCTATAAATCAATGGTCCACTAATAAGGGGCTTGGGAACAGTGTGTAAGAATGTGGGAAAGCTCTCTTGCCAGAATTCAGAAGTTATCATCACCATCTCAATTTTAACCTAGGAAAAAAAAAAAAGTGGTTTTGAAAGTGTTCCAAGTAATTCAAAGAAATCCACCAAAACAGCACTTTCAATTAAGCACAATAAAATCTAATATATAGGAAACTAATGTTCCCAGTTACATACAGGGAAGTGTTGCTATAGTCACTTTTGTTGAGGAGAAATGAAAGACTTTGTGGGAGCAGACATAAACCACTGAAAAATGCAGTATGGCTTAAACCCTGTCCCACAAGCTTGAAGAATATTAAACATCAAAGCATTTTAGGGCATTGGCCAGTGAAGTTGGATTTAATCAAAAGAATATTTACATATGAATAACATAGCTCATACACATTTATAGCCATCCATGAAAAATTAAATTAATTTGCAATGCAAACCAACTGGGGCAGCTAGTGAATGCTAATGAATGATAAATACCACTAATGACAGAACTGTATTTAACTGGTTTTTTAAAAGCATACTATTTTTTTCCTGTAAGTGGTTATTGTACAGTATAAAGATTTTCTAAAGTCACTGTGCTACTGGTAAAGCATCCAGTACAGGAATCCATCAGAGCAGGTTATGATCTTTCCATTTCCCCATATACACAAGGATTAGCTAGTGGTTAAAAACATATAGATGCTGGGAAAAACACACTACACTTTGTTGCATCGTGTTTGCCCCTACAGGGGCATGAAGGCAATGACAGCATCACCTCTAGAAGTACTCAGTGACTACATACCCAAGCTTCAATGGCACAGAAGAGTCAATCAATAACTGAACCTCTGAGCAGCTTCCAAGCCCATTTGATGTCAGCACTCAGTTCAGCAGGCCAGGCTAAATCTAGGCCCACAGAAACCTGATAGGCAGCACTCAATGGAGATGTAAAGACCTCATCAAGATTTTTAATCTGTTGTTTGGTTCACTGCTGGTGCACTGAATTACTACTATACACAGATACAGCCTAAAAGCAAAACACAAAGAAAATAAGTTCTCAAACTGCTTCTTGTATGTTGAAATTATACACAAAAGTCTTAGAAGCTGTTTATTGAGACCAGTGCTAGTAAGAGCTCACTAACTGCTAAAGCTCATGTAGAGACCAAAAGTTATACAGTTCATGAAACAATGAGCAAGTAAATAGAATAGTAGCTTTTTTTTTATTAGATCAAATCTCAACATGGCCTCACTTGTTCTCCAAACCCCAAAACATACATGAGTATTTCAGCCCACCTAGAACACTTCAACTGCACACTGTGTTCCAAGCAATGTAAAATGGAGGCTGCTGTCTTTATGACAACTTGAGGGGGTGGACATTCTAAAATGAGTTACCTCCCCTTAGTTTCAACCAATCCCTCTCCACCAATAAGGAGAAAACAAATATGAGCAAAGTGAAAAAAAAACCAGTTTATTAACAGGCAAAAAATAACAAATAATCACTAGATACAAAATTGCTAAGTCCCAAGATCATTCTTTCACTAAGATTTATTCTAAGACTAATATAATAAAAACAAATATATATTGAACATCAGGCTATCATTTCCATTTTTAATATTATAAAAAGGAGAACTACCCAAGACCTATGGTAGTCAACAATTAATTAATAGATTTGGGTTTCCAAGTCACAGCCCTCAGACTGAAACAACATTTCAGATTAAATCTGTCTTGAGGAATGTTTCCCAAACAAACACAAGAAAGTTAAATACACAGTGTTTAACTGGAGTGTTCTTATGATGTGTTGTTGAGGAATGGTTGGAGGATCAGAGACATGGGTCCCTGTAAGAGCTGTACAAGCAGACACCTTTTTAGCTTGACATAAGCAGGCCTCTTGCTAACTGCAAAAATCAGCAGGCCTCTTGCTAGCTGCAGAAAAAGGAAATCATGAGAACAGAAATCATGAGAATAAAGAAAGATGGCAAGGACACAAACGCAGTGTTCTTGACAATCCTGTTATAGATAAACAACAGGACGTGCTGACAAGATGTTCTGACCATGAGAGATGAGGAAGAACCCTGAATCGCAACATTAGCAATACGTGCAAAAATGTAGCTTTTTACCCAGCATCAATAGAGAAGTGACAAGTATGCATATTTGAGTGTATAAAAGCAGAGTCTTGATTTCAATAAACTGAAGCTTGCGTTATCAATCACACTGATTGTCTGCATGTCTTCCCTCGCCGGAGTCAACAAGAATGTGTCAAGTTTTGACCATGTTTTTTTCTTCATATTTGATCATGAGATGCTTTCTAGCCATTTTTACAGGAAGGAATTTGTATGTTCAAGCCAATAAAAATTAAGACTTCAAGTGCAACTAAGGAAAAGAACTGGCCATACCAAGCTCTTGAATGACACAAATGTGCGTAAGCTTCTGGTCTACCTGTCCAAAAAATATTTCATAATGCAACTTGAGTAAACACATCCAACTCAAAAAAATTTAAAACACCTTCTCCCTCTAAATAATTATACCTTTCAATTATCTGTGACGTGCTGTGGTTAGGATTCACAAGAGCAGATCATGAAATTCTCTTTTCTACAGTCTGTCATCTGGAAGCTTGTAATACCACACACCTCCACTTCTTTTGGTTAGGAGACCCAACAATGCTTTACCATCATCAGTTTTTTTGGGACTCCTCATGACTCTTTCGTGATCCTGTCAGAGTGCTACTTTGCTGTTGTTGTTTATGATGGGGGATGATCAGCAATCCCTGGCATTGCTATACATGGAGCTGCATGTTCTGTGACATCCAAGACAGCTCCTCCTTCCAGAGTCTCTTCTCAAAGCAATGCAGAAGCTTATAAATAGGGTGTATGATGGCAAAATGAAATACAATCCTTTGCGGTAAATTACATATGAACTCGATTATACCAGTTCCATTCATCCATGGTTATTAAAAGTTGCAAGAAAGTTGCTGTGAAGCCCTGTTTGTCCAACTCTCAAACATTAAAGAAGAAAGACAACACTGCTGTTGCAGTACAGTAATAAGTACCCTTATTTAATACAGGCCGTGTTAAAAAAAACTGCTTAACAGCAGATATGATGACTTTGCCACAGTCCTCTTTAAGCAAGTGAAGTACTGCTCAAAATTACGAATACATTCATTTTGGTTAAAATAAACATAAGCATCAAAGTAGCTTCACTGAGCCAAAACGGGTAAAAGCGCAAGGAGGGTTTAGTAGTTCTTATGAATCTATTGAGAGAAACACTGTTGCTATAACAACAGTATATCAGAAGGATGGGGAGAAGGGCCAGAAACACATAACTTTAATAACTAAAAACATCTAGTTTCAGATCTTCTCATTACATGCTAGAGCTCCTTTACTACAGTTAAGTAAGCACAGACTGTATGCAAGACATTTCAAACCAGAAAATATCTTTTTTTCCTTTGTTACTCCTCACCTTTGACATCCAAATACTTTAGAAAATGTTAGTCATTATCGTACCCTTGTGAGGCAAGGGGCTTTAACACTGCTATTTGCCATTAGGGTAAGTCAGAGAGCAGTGCCTCAAATTAAACTGCCTCAAATAATATTAGAAGCCTTCCACAGAATCAGGACTGTATTCCTGACTGATGCATCCATGTGTGATCTTACCTTCTGAATCTGTCTTCCCACCAATGCTTAACAGATGCTCAGCCCATTCCCCACCTTTCAGAAAAAGGTCAGACATGGATATTTTGGTAACAGAGAAAGCTCTGTGCAGAATAACTAGTGTACTGAGCATTAGGAATTCCTCCGCTGTTTGTTCCAATTACAAAACAGGCTCCCCAGGTTCCATTTAAAAACAGAGCTTTCCTCATTTGCACAAACTGTACTTATGGAAATAAGAAAATGTCTGGAAATGTATCTCTCTTTAAAGGAAAAATTTTCTCCAGACCAGTCTTCAAAATAAATTTATTATCTGCATCACATGGCCTGGAAGAATTATCCCTCAGGCCAAAGGCTGTCGAGCTACTAGCTAATGTAGTTTTTCTTTTCTTCCTTTCCCTCCCTTTAGAGTATTCTTCTGGGGCTGAGTTACCATAGTTCTTTATTTCCCTGGTTCCTAAATGCTATTATTATTCCTTGGGCATATCTGACTGAGAGCCCTATAACTTGCTTCCTAACAGGTTTCAGCCTAGCCTATCTGACATAGGACAAATTCTTATAAAGTCTCTATAATTGATTTTTATAGTTTTATATGTTGTATGGAAGGCTGACTTTTAGCTACGACCTTTATCAGTCTTCTTCCCTCAAATATATTTAGGATGTCACAAGGATTTTAGCAAGTTATTCACTAGGCTTCTGTTGAATATTCTTTATGACCATAGTTTTATTTTCCGCACATCTGTCTTGTGGTCATGAAACTAGCTCCCAGAGACTGTTTAAGTTAACTTCATCATACATTTCTCTTGCTAGCACAGATGGGGACTAGGACACTGGCAAGTAGCAAAATCTGGGGCTAATAGTGCTTTCTACCTATAACACTTCTATGCTACTTCTTTACACATGCCATTAGAGAGAAGTATTAGTGAGTGCCATGGCACGTAGTCCCCAGATGCTCTTCTGCTCACATTCCCTCTTCCCATCAGAGCCATGTGCAGCAGAGTTAAATTCCTGCTCCTCCTTGGGAGTTTTGACCCCATGTCTCCCATCTTTTTGCAAATGTGCCACTCTACAAAGCTTTACAGGTAGAAAGAGGGACCACAGGACCTTTTATAGGAGGATTTATGTTGTGGTCCCTCACTCCAAAAGATATTCTCTGTGACCACCTTTTCTCCCCTAGAATACCAGTTCGGGTCTCTCAAGATCAAATGGCTAGACCTACCGCTTGACTAACAGACAATCAGTACAGCAGTGCCAAAATCGTAGCACACAGGTTCATTTACAGGAAAAGATAATTCGATGAGTCTTCCTCTCTGCACAACAAGCAAGGGGAATGCCACAGAATACCATGGCCCTTCACTGTATTCAGCTCACCCTGAGCATAAGCCTTCAGATCATAGCCTTCAGTTCGATAATTGGACCAAGTACTTTGTCCCTCAGGGAAAAAGAAGAAAAAAAATATGAAAATAAAAGAACACTTTCCCAACTTCAAAGAAATTCTGCCAAAGAGAAAACAATTCCTGAATCTTTTCTTCTGTAAATGGCAGCAAGTCATTAACTTCCTAATTTCCCATGTCATTTACTAGGTGAATCTAGTCACTCTCCATTATGCTCTAGCATTATTTTACTAGTTACATTTCCTCAAAATAGAGGAGTGCTAAATCCTCTTCTTTCCTTGGTGAGAGATCATTGAGAATCTCTAAAGATAGGTATAACCATCCAATCTCTTTGAAAATCTGAATGATCCAACTGTCTTTGCAATTTTTTTGTGCACACTGAGACTCGCTCAAGGTCACAGAACAATGTATTCCTATAGCCAGCACGGCTACTCTTCTCTAGACCCCTTCTCCAAAAACTTTAGAGCCCCAGCTTCAATATTTCTCTTTGTCACTTTTAAAGTACACTATTTTTTGGCCTTCTGTTTTCCCTCCATGTAAAATTTATCACAGTGTAGCTTTCCTAGCTATTGCTACTGCACTTGCACTTACATCACTTGCATTCCTTTTTTTTCTTAGTGATGACAAATATCACCAAGGGCCTGTGGTAGGACAGGTGTAATTACAGAGCCTAGGTGTTTTCGTTTGTCTAGATTTGCAATTCTTTTTTTAATTGGAAGTTTATTGAGCACTGAGGTGCTTCCTTCACACTGTCTGGGATTCTTTGGAATTTGCCATACGTGTATTTGCCAATGTGCTAAAGCAAACAAGTTGTACTTGGAAGATACACATTTGCACAATGGAAAGGTCTCTTTCAAATCCTTTTCAGCAGGAAACCAACTCCAAGGACAGCAAATTGTTTATCCCTTGTTCCTGTTTTTTGTGCAACATTATCCTGGAAGAACACACATATATTGGCCAGTAATATCGCCCCTGGATCTCCGGCACAGCATGTTCCCACCATAGAGAACACCCTTCTCCTGACCCTGATAAATGATTACAGAACAGCTCTGATACAGTACTGACATTCCTGCACTGTATCATTAAGCTGAAACACAATAAAACTCTGCCATTGTCCACAGCTCTCAGCATTCTCCACCCTGATAAAAACTAGTTTTGTGCTTAAAATTATCTCTGCATTCACGAAGGCAGCACACTGGGTGCTTTATTCTCTTTGGCAGAGTCACTTTTACATAGTAACTGTATCTATCCCCAAAGGAACTCTTGGTGTTAAATATCCAATCTTGCAAGATTTATGCTTTTCCAGAACAATTATCTACCTTTGTTTCATGCAGCAGTGACTGAAGTTCCCAACACAACCCCATCATAATCCAGAACAATTAAGTCATACATCCTTATTATGGTTTTATACCCTCACTACCATGAATCCATCTAAAATACTGGCTTTATGAAAAATATTCTATAAAATATTCTACAGTGTATAACGTAAGTTAACCTTCTTTTGTTATACAGAAACAGTGAGCAATTACTACTCTCTTCCAGAGTCTTCCCAAGGGCAGCCCATAAATAATACAATTCCTACTAAGGGAATACAATAGATTCTAAGCTTCTGCACATGGAATCTCCAAGTTTACCTCCACAGCCCCACTTTTTAACATGAATCCAACTAGAAGATTTCATGTAGATCACAGAAAGTGCCAACAGACTAAATTATCTCACAGTAGTCACACTTCCCTAATTTACACCTCCTCTCATCTGGGAGAATTCAAGATGTGTATATTGGGTCTTTTTGTAAATGTCAGTCATGAAACTGCTCAGTTTTGTTCCCAGAGCTATGCAAGTCTGTCAAAATCAATGGATCCTGGTCTCTTGTTCTCCCTGTATCTTGAAATGCAAAAAACTAACTACAACAGGCAATAATGAAGCACATGAGGTCACAGGAAACTAAAAGGATGGTTCTAAATAATTGCTGGATCATTAGCAATATTTGAAAGCAGCATTAGCATGAAGAAAACTGTAATTAGAAACAACCTTTCCTTATCCTGCCAAGAGGCTGACTGCCTCTAATGTGGTGAAAGCAAGCAGGATAGCTCCATTTTGTAAACACAGGGAGCAGAGACCAAGAAATACATGCAATACATGGCAAAAGGAGTGATTCTCTGTAAGAATTTTGAAGATTTGTAGATCTGGAACCAAGAAGAAAAGTTTCTCCTGGAATTCCAACTTGTGGAGTCCAATTCTTCATTCAGAATCCCAGCTTTCATTTTCTCTAGAGGATAAAAGTCTTTAAAACAGGGAACACAAAGCTCAGTAAATATAGAAAGTAAAGTATAGTCAAAATATTTAGTCATATTTTCAGTCTAATTTTTTTCAACCTGCATTGAGGAGGTATGTGACACAACAGTAGAAAACTACAAGCACTATTCCAGCTTTGTAAACAGGAGCATCGATTTGGTCTCTTTGACCTTTTCTTTAACATAAGAAAAACAGGCTTAAATCTCAACAAGAAAAATGATCAATTATTTATAAAGATCCACAGGCAGACTCAGGAAAACAAAAAAATACTGTATATAAGTTTGTATATAAAGATACTGCATATACTGTATATATGTTTGTAGGTAAAACTAACAAACCCCAGAATAACTGAGAGATTTTTTAGGTACATTTACATGCCTGAACCCAACAGAAAGCAGTTTATAAATACAAAACACCTTCTAGCACCTAAAAAATTAACAATACAAGAGCCAAAAATCTGACCAAAGAGCAGAGTTTGTCTCTTCCCCTCTGAGGACAGGTTCTCTCTGCCCAGCTCTCTGCCACACTGACTTGCTTGGTCGCAAGGCCAGAAAAGGGATGTCTATGACTGGCAATCTGCCCAAAGGCTTCCAGCCAGTATCTTCTTACACAAATACACACTCTGTCCTATCCCAGAGTTGAAGGACCAAAAAAAATAAACAAAAAATTGCATGGAATGGGTGAGAATTTTAAGATTTCTTTGGCAAATAAGTTAGCAACTCGATTCTGACTGGATTCTGACTTGTCATGCAAACCCTCACTGACTGCAGGGACAGAGAAGGAGGTGCTCAATGCCTCTTCTTCAGCATATGTAACAACTTCAAGCATTGTGCCAATTCTTTCATTAACATAGCTTTGTGGAGAATTTCTTATCATAAGTGTTGTTGACAAAATCTTTTTTAATTGTGAAAAAAAACCTCCAAAATACCCATGCTATTTTACATCTGGATTAATGAAGTCACAAAAGGGAACTCAAATCCTTAGTTGAGAACAAGATACAGCTTCCCTGTTCCAAACAGCTTGGGCAGGCTTTCTTCCTCAGCAGGGATCACAGCAGGCCGGACAAGACACCACACTTGTTCCCTCTCAGAACAAACCATGAAGAGCTGAGGCAGACATTAATTAGCTCACCCAACTGTGGAGCTCGATCAGCTGTATTTAAGCAGTGCTGACTTCCTGCAGGCACAGCCCAGGGACCTCTGAGGCAATTCTGCATCACAAATTTGATATATGAGCTTGACTTCACAAGAGGTAAATATCCAACATACTTCTGCAAACACAGAGGAAAGGCAGTGGTTTCCATGGCAATGTTCATCTTAGAAGAGCTCTCAGTTCATCCATCCTGCTCCTCTCTGCCCTGTATCCCAGAAATGCATCTCTCCCTGAGTTTATCAGCAAGCTCACAAAAGGAGTACTTCAACATGCAGGGCCTTCTGCCTTCCTTCTGTTTGAAGGATTCCCATGGGTCCCTGGGAGGGCAGAGAAGCCCTTGGGGACATGTCTGAATTTTTCATGAACAATGAACAATTAGATGATGAAAGCCCCAGTGGGCTGAGAATATAGGTATATTTTATCTGGGAGCAGTTCCATCTTCAAATTCCATATTAAGATACAAAAACACAATAATCTTAGTATCCAGGCTAAAATCCTACTGATACAGCAAACTCAAAGCAAGATACAATCAGTGCTTTTACAACCTTAAGGCAGATCTCTACATGCCATTTCTTCACTCATACTAGTGTCCATATTCCATATTCTCATTCCTCTTTTCCTGCATTGGCAGGCAGTTCTAGTCACATGAAAGGTAAATAGAAAAACCCTCCAGTATCCAGTTATCTGAAGCTGTCATATATAGTGCCTATTTCTACATGTAGATCTGTGCAGACAGGAAGAAGATAGAATCCTGCTCTGGGGTACAGCATGCACAGTGCAACTCCTGTCATTACACTTTGCAAGTTACTGATAGGCTACCATGAGGATTACAAAAACCAGGTATGTAGGCATGAAAAATGTTGGTCTATCCCTCCTCTGCAAAGTACATGGAGACCTACAGAAGAAAATCTTGCTACATGTTATAAAGTTGGTATCTTTCACGTATCTGGAACCTGCAGTATTCGTTCCCTTTCACATAAGGAACATGTGAACCCTAAGTAGGAATTAATGTCTTATTCATGGTATCCAAACCTATCACATTTTACTGAACCTGTAGTATATTTATTAACCTGTCTTTTTTTTGCTGCTACTTATTTGCAGGCAAGTGAAGTTTATGTCAGAGACTGCTTTCCTCCTGTAGCTCTCCTTATGTAATCCCTCACCTTTCTTCTACCAGAAATATCTCTTGGTCTGTTCCTTCCCCAGCTCTCAGATCCCTTGCCTTTTATTTCTAGTTATTTGAAGAATACCTGAGACCTTTCTACAGTAGCTGTATTTTTAAAGAAAGCGAAGTGCTTGGGTGTACAGGTGCTGGACTGCAAACTGAAAATGCAGTAATACTCCAGCCCAGCCTGCTTCAGTGACTGATTATACAGCACAAGGCAATATCTCACAGCATCCAGGTGTAAGCTCAATCAGCAGCACCATACAGAGGCATCTGCCACTGACACCACTCTCCAGTCTTCTGGGGATGCCAACAGTTCCAACAAGGTGGTAAAGCCTGGCAAAGCTCACTCATCATTCAGGAACACCCATGGAAAGGGCATGTTCATTGAATACACTTTCAACTCTGAATTTCCAGCCTTGCAGTGTCAAGCTCTGAATACTGATGCTGTAGTGTGTGAGAAAGAATGGGAGAGGACTATCCAATGCACATGAACAAACACACGGTAATAAATATTTTCTCGAGACAGAAAACCAGTAATCTAACAAAATAAACAACAGTAAATTACAGCTGAAAGCAAATTTTAATATACTAATTATTAAGACAGCAAATCAGTTTTCTGGTTCCTTTTTTTTGAGTTCAGCACAGAGAAAATTAATAAAAATAAAAGGAAAACCTCATCTTCGCACAGCACAGGATGTTTAGTCTAGTGAATGTTGAAACCTCTGTAAAGGTTACTGAAGAATTCCTTTGTCTCAAGAACTTGCCTTCCAAAACAAAAACAACACATTTTGCAAGCACAAGTTGTACCTGAGCTGGCATAAAGCTAGGGTGCCAGATTTTGGTATATAATAATCTATACTGAGAGATAATGCTGTGCCATTTCACAGTTAGCTACAAAAGTGGTGTTTGGGACTGGAAAAAAAGGTATCTACTCCCAAAACAGCATTTAAGATGTCAGTTCCTAGAAATCATTAAAACCCCACAACCTAAAATCTCTCCAGTTTTACTTCTTCCTACTCATCTTATGGCACTGCAGCTTCCATCCAGATTTGATCTTTCAGACAGCAAAACTGCAGCTATTCTGGAAAATGTCAAAAACATTTCATTTCTTCTCAACTTTAGTAAGGATAATACAGTATTTGCATTCTGTGCCATAATGACCTGAGCTTAAAACTTGCAAAAGAACAATCATAACTGGCAATTTAATTGCTAAAAAAGATGAACCTTATAATGTTGGGGTTTTAGGAGCTCTCCTGGTTTTTTTTTTCTGTTAAAGGAATTTTGCCCATACATGTTGCTAGGGGGACAAATGGCTGGGTACTTAAGAAAAACAAGAGCTGGCTACTCCTTTGTTTCATCTGGGTGTGTGGGCAGTCGGTCTCTGGCTTCGGACAGAGAGGGAGGCTGCTTTCTTCAGCTGCTTTCCCTTCTGCTGGAGAAGCCCCGGGATCCCAAAGCCCACCTTCCCCGCCCTGCTGGGAGCCGGGCTGTGGCCGCCCTGCCCCGCCGTTGCGTTGAGCCTTCACTACATTGTAGCCATGCTCGCCCTACCTGCCCAGACCTCTGGGGGGTTCCCCATTTGGATACACCTCGTCTGCCACCCGGGATTTGTGCTTGTCCCTGCTGTTCCAGCCCGCCATTCCAGCCTGCCATTCCCGAGGATCCGGCCAGAGAGTGGGATCAGCTGCCCAGGGGTTTGTGAAGCTTTTTTGTTCCATCCCTTCCCGGGATCCCAGGGCACCAGTGCCGCCTGCTCCCCGAGCTCGCTCTGGAGCGCCCCCTGCAGCCGCAGGGGAACCATCGCACCTGCCCTGCTCACTGGGAGCTGCCAGCGCCCCTGCCAGCTGCAAGCAGAACTGCACCTAAGGGGAAAGGGCCTGACAGCTAAGAAGGCTGGGACTGGGTTTGTGATTGTTTGCTGTTACTGCCATAGTTATTGTTGTTTGTTTGACTGGTTATACACATATAGATATATAGCAGTAAAGAACTGTTATTCCTATTTCCCACATCTTTGCCTAAAAGCCCCTTGATTTTAAAATTATAATAACTCAGAGGGAAGGGTGGTTGCAAGGGGGGCTCCTGCCTTTCTTAGCAGACACCTGTCTTTCAAACCAAGACACTCGTCTATAATTTGCTTTCAAGTAAAAGGAATATTTGTTCCATTAATAAGTTTAAGAGGTCTCAATTAAGGACTAAAGGAACAAAATGCAGGATCAATATCCACACTGAACTAAAAAAGTAAAAAGAAGCAGAAGCATAAGCATTTAACACTCTTCTTCTTTGCTGGAGAGTGGTAAATGTTTTATGACACCTGAGATCTACCTTTTGCTTTTCAAAAGTTTTACTGTCCACTTGAAAACTGAAATGAAAAACGGACAAAAAAAAAAACTTTTCAAATAGAATGCTATCTATCCTTATTACTACATTTTGAGATTTAAAATTCCTCTGAAGATACCTACAAGAGAAATTAATTTTTTATTTAATAGGAAGAAGTTTTTCTAAGCAACATATATGCTGCAACAAAATCTAAACTACTGTCTCCCACTCACAAACAAGTTTCCCAGCCAGAAAAATCCCCTGTATATCCCAGGCTCTCACAAACAGGCAAACTTGGAGTAGTTTGTAGAAAAAGGGCTGCTTCTTGGCACTGCAGAACACACTCCATAAAGGAGCATCAACAGAATGGCACAGGAATGGACAGAGAATATGCCCCTCACTGCAAAACTTCTCCTGGCATCACAACAAGTATGCAGGGAAGAGAGCAAAATCTTTAAATGCTATGTTGAGGAAAGACTCAAACACTTGTCAGCCCTCAGCTTCTGCTCTGTAGCATAAAAGAGAGCTACTTTATATAGAGTTTAACCACAAACAACTATTTGCAAGATAAAAGCTCCACATATGATGGGTTTTGAATTACAGGGGAGAAATAGTAGCAAGAACAGCAATAATAATCTGTGTAAATTCAAAAAGAGTACATTGTGTAATACTATTAATTTTATACTTGAGGACTGTTCTACCAATGCCCAGCACAAACCTTCCCAGAGCTGAATGTACCATCACAAGTCAACTTTTAGTCAGAAAACTTGCATTTCCAGAAAACAACTTTATGTTTTGCAATAGCTTGAATAACAAATTTACAGGGTCCTTACTCACCTCCACATTACAACTTTGCAGTGGATTTTGCTAAGCTAAATCTGATTAGTCTGGCACAAGAGCTCCTAATGTGATAATTACAGAAGATTTTTATATCATGTCAGATTCTTCTGTGGTAAAAATTTGACACAGTTCACAGAGAAAGTCAGGACAGAAGGCAAACTGATTTTATTAGCAATGGACCAAGGTCTAACGTTTTTCATGCCAAAACTGGCAGTAATTTTGGCTGCTGAACAAAATCTGTTGCCTGTAGTTCTCTCTTAAGCTTCCTTACTAGATTGTGTTTTTCTGCAGAGAGCTGGAAGGAACTGCACTCCTTTCAGATAAATTTGATCTTCAACTCTTTCAGAAATTGCCATAATTACTAATTATGACTGTGTGCATATCAGCATGCTTTCTTAAGAATGTTTTTTATGTAAAGAGACAGCTAGATTCCTACCTTATGCACTCACCTACACTCCAGTTCCATTATGAAAGCAAACACACATTTTTCAAAGCACCTGACAAAAAAGTCTTGAGTCCCAATCCCTGGAAGTGAACACTTGATAAATCACCAAATCATCTAATCTTTCCATAGTCTGTTTTCTTTACTGAAAATAGTTTATTTTTTATGTGAGAGAAGAAAAAAAAAATAAAAAGTCTTATTAAAATAAATAGAATCTAGAAAAAGCTTATTGGGCCTGGGCAGAGGGAAAAAAGTGCATGATATCTCTGTAGTTAGATGAGATACATAATTGTTCATAACATTTTGATTGCTAACATTCAATATCATGTCAGGTTATGGGGGAAAGAATACTTTGGTACAGAAAACAAATATCCTCCTAAAACAGCTATTCTCTGCATCTATTCCCTATCTATTCCCTACCAGAATTGTTAAAAACCTGATTACAGCAATGTCTTCTAGATCTAAGCAAGGACAAAAAAGCATTTAATGTAAGGCTAAAACATTATAAAAATAAATAACTACGGTTGGGGGATGGGGAGAAAACACCACAAAAGACTTGGTAACAAAAGAAAACCTCTAGAGGACGAATACTGAGGGGAAAATTTCAGAAAACTCCAGTAGTTTGAAAGAATCTAGTGTGCAATACTATGGGTATGTGCAACCACTTTTAACCTAAACCTTGCTTTTCACACCAATGCTGTATATGTACAAAAGGGTATAAATGTATAAGCTATTGTTGAAAGGGGCACTTATAAATACAATTCTGTGAGCAGAAGTACAGCTGGTGATTTAAAGTACATGACTTCCTAAGTCAAACCAGAGGCAGGAAGATGTATTTCCTTCTGCCTCAATGAGAAGGAGCTCACTGAAGTCCAAAGAAACCCACCAATCTCATCAGGCTCCAGGCTAATCGTTACAACCATGGTAATGCAGTATCTATCATCACTAACATGCATCTTTTACTTCTAAAATTAAATACATCTTCCACTTATGAAGTGATGTCTATATGACCTGTTGAAGTCAGCAGAAAAAATAAATATTAACTAAACCAAAATCAGGGTCAAGTTTTGACCTCTGCTTGAAAGTGGATGTTTCTCTGCAAGTACCTGAGCTCTCCTGACTTTTCAGACTCTATCATTATTTGCAGCCTTCAAAAGAGCACCTAAGGTACTGACTCACAAGTTCCCTGGGCTATTTACGTCTTCCCCCAATGCTGCAAATAAAACTGTGTTCTTTGCAAGGCCTTTCCTTCATGTCTTTTCCTTGGAAACAACACTAATGGATTGGCTGTGACATTCAGCTTTGAAATACTGTCATTCACCGGGGCTGTGTAAACAAAAGGCCACAACTTAGCAGCTCTCATTTTCTCTCCTTCATTTTCTTTTACTAGTAAAGACAGGCACGATATAATACTTGCCATGACACCCACTTGCCTGAAACTACCTATTCCCTTAAAGTGCTGCTAAAGGGGCCTATTTTATTTGATTTCTAGGGAAGGTGCTAAAATCTAGGGGGTTACATCTTGGAAAACATGAACAATGGGTCACATTTCTTACTAGGAAAGCTAAGGATGCATTCTGTCTTGGAAGTTTACATGAAACACGGCAGTGATAAAGAAATACTTTTGGACTTGACCATAAGTAACTTTGAAATAAAATTGTGAAGCAAATTTAAAACATTGCAGCCTACAAACAAGAATGAATTCAGCTGCCCATAAAACACTTGGTTAACGCACGTGTGTAAACCACATATGTGACTCCTAAGAGCACTACTCAAGTCAACAATTTTAAGACATGAAACTCGGCAGACAATGCTGTTTGTCAAATCCTCAAAATGCAGCATGAATAGAGAAATCCATTTATTTTGCTCCTCCGAAGGAGATTGAATAGTAGTGGTTTTTATTTGATAAAGCACCCACCACTTCAAAAGTCTACATCTCTTCCACATAAGCTTCAAGAAGATGAGAAATAAATAGATAGACCAAAAAGCACCTTGACTTCCAAGTTTCCTTGAGAAACTCTTCTTCACTGAGAGATTTAAGAACACAGAAAGAGCCTGTGGTTTTTTCCACTGGCTCATGTCAACACAGCGGAGCAAGGTGGTATGGAAAGCATGCATAGTACAGCCAATTAATTAATTTTTCCAATTTCCAATTATCCATCAAAATACCGTGCAAGACAACACTGTTGAGTCCTCATTCTCATCTCTTCTCAGTATTATAAATAATGTCACTTGATTGGAGTAGGCTGAGAATAAGAAAGTGATTAGGAGAGAAAAAGAGCAGCTGATGGCAGAAAATGTAGAACATGGAAGGTGGAGCAAGAGGAGATTGACAGAATAAAACCCATGGACAAGAACAGGGAAAGGTGCACTGAGTACTGGCCTGGTTTCAAACACTCCCTAGGGCTGTGCAAGCAGAGAGCTGGCAGAGGGAGAAATTCCCACAGCCCAATCTACTACAGCATTTCTGAAACTTCCACCAGGCCACAAATCAAAAAGCCAGCCTCATTCCCACACATCTGGGCAGAAAACAACAGCTGGCACCAGCTGGCTTGTCAGGCTTTGAAGGCAGCAGCCCAAGATGTATGTATCCAGGGAATTAACCTGGCAGCCTGGGTGGGAAAACAGGAGGTAGAGAAGGAAAAGTGAGAGAAATCCAATCCCTGATATTTCAATAGCTAGAGGCTGGCACATTATTTTCTACTTCTCTACTTTTTTTGTGGAAGAAAAGCCATCTGTCAGTTTGCTTGATAGCCTAATTCTCCCCTAATTCAATCCTGCTAAATTCTCTCTTAAAATTCTACTGAAGGTATTTTTGGTGTTGCAGCTAGTAGAGAGAGGGATAGTTTTGCAGGGAGAGAGAGGATAGATTTGTTCAGTCATGGGAAGAAATAATACATGACTTTTTTTTTAAGCTACCATCACCCTAACATTAGTAGATTTTGTGCCTTAGCCTGCACTGCTCTATAGTTTTCCTAGTAAGCTCAGATTTCTTAGTTCTTGTCTTCTGAGACAGTAAAAATGAAGCGCTCTGGTCTGTTATAACCCACAAAGGTTATAGAGTCTTTTTAACTCCCTCAATGATACTAGCTGATCTTCACTATCTCCATTGTCTGAATAATCGCCACAGCATTTCCCCAAGAGATACAGGATCTCTCCTGCACTGAATGACTCAGAAGGGACTCCAGCCATCCACTGGGAACATTTGGGGTCAGGGCTAGGAAGATCAAGCACTAGAACATTAGCTGGTTCATCCCAACAGCCGTTCTGCAAGGGCCACACATGACCCTTCAGCTGAAGGCATATTAAACATCTCAGAACAAACTGCTCTTTAAAAACTGAGCCAGAAATGAAGAAAAACCAACCAAACCAAACTACCCATGTGAACATCCCCTGGTGCAAGGCACACAGGCACAAGGTGATATGGATGATACTGGAGAGCCCAAGGATATAAACAACAAGAGTCAGACATAAAAATATAAAAATCTAAGAACTGGGAAAAATAGGTATTAACCATTTTAGGTTAATAAACAAGTAATAAAGAACAGTTAACCAATAAATTAAATACTCACCATATATAATTTAGATGTAATGAGGAAATGACAGACAAGAAAAAGCAAGGTATGAACACTATGAACTATTTAAAAAATACACCACATTCATCCCAGTGATGATGATTTGAGACAGTCACAACCCACTGTAAAATCTTCACCCCTGCCTGAGCCAGCCTTAGGATCCAGAGAGACTAGAGGAACGCAAACATCACATCAGAGAAAGGGAAGCACTGGGACACCTTAGTGAAATGTTCCCAGCAGTCATTAAATCTCAGCTCCACCAGCTTCAATATTGTTTTGAAAAGAGGCAATACAGCAACCATCTATATGTTAGGGATTTAAAAGCTTCATTTCTCAACCAGCATTCAGCAGAGCTGAGAAAAATCCATTTCAGAAAAAACTTTAGAAACCAGATGGAAAAATCTGAAAGGAAGCTTTGGAAATAACTTCTTCTGGATCAAAATTATACCAACAATTGAATGTGAACTGTGAAAGGACAAAAGGTCAAGTGTTAAAGAAAACTTGCAGCTATTTCTCTCAACCCAGCTAAGAGTTCACAAGAGAAGAAATCTGCTTAGACTGTAAACAAACTGTAAAGTGTGAGGTTTTTTCATCCTTTTAGAAAGAAATTTTTTTAAAAGGACATCATGCTTTGAGCTTATGTGTAGCTATCTTCAGAAAAAAAGGGGTTAACAGGTGAACAACTATTATAATAAATACCCTTTAAATGTTGTATTGCCCTTTCACCATTCTATCCACCCCAATGAGCTTCTCCTATTCTAACAGATTCTGGCAAGTTTTATGCATATTTTCTGCTAAGAACTTTAGACAACTAGTAGTGTTACCATTTTGCAGCCCACATACCCATTTTTTGGCTATTATTCCTTTATAAATTGACCGTTGTTAGAGCATGAACATTTCAGCATCGCCTTTATAGAAAATGGCTTAAGATCTGCAAGCAAAAACTTCCAAGTCAAATTCAAATATAAAAACCTCATGCAAGTGTCATGGTGTTCTCTCAACTTTACTAATTCCTCAGTGTATTTCTGTCTTGAGGTGACCTTATGATGTGTATCCCATATCGCTGCCTATGCCCAGAAATTAATTTTGTGCCTTTCTATGCCTCTAAACTGAGCCTGAGAGGGGGAAGGAAAAACTGAGCAAAGCTTTTTCAAAGCAGTTTGCAGCTTGTTCAAGGTCACACACAGATAGCAATTTGTTTCCCAGCTGTGGCGGGGGGGGGAGGAAGCACCCGGCTTGCTGCTCCTAGGATAGTTTTTTTGGCCAGTGGTTCAGCTGCTTTTTCTCTGGAGAGAGACTGAGAGTTGAAGTTTTCCTTCCCTGGAATTTCAGATTTTCTCCCTTTTCTACTGGACTGCTTGATTGCTTTAACATCAGAGCACATCGGGAGGACTTTCCACTGGGCACAGAGGGCCTGGCCCTGGGCCAAGCCCCAGCTCCAAGGAGACCAAAGGGAGGACTCTAACACTTTCCCAGGTTTTTTTCTCCACAGCGAGAGATTTTATTATTTTGCATTATTTTCCTTTTCCCGTGTGTTTGTTAAATAAATAGCTTTTATTTCTTTCATTTTCCTTTGAGCAAAATTTATTTTTTCCCAAACCTGGTGGGGGAGGGGTGGTTGTGCCTTCTCTCAGAGGATATATTTCTAAATTTGGCCAATTGGGAACAATTTCTAAGCAGTTTTATGTTTTGACTTGGTTATTTGATGGCAACATCTCCCAATATCTTTGCTCCTCAGAACTAAAACAATAATTGCTTTCATTGACTGCAGTATCTCGCTTACCATTTACTCACAACTGTATTGAAAAAGACAAAGTGGATAAAAAATAGTCACAAAACCTTAGTTTGTAAATATGATTAAGTGAGCAATGGGAGGAATTCCTATCTAGAATAGGACATGTTAAAAAAATTCTACTACATGGACAATCAGGCACTAATAAAAATAAGACTTAGCTCATTTGAATAACAGATATAGGTTCTGTATGTCCTTCCTTTATAGCTTAATACCTAGTGTGAATCAACTAGGCATCACTGTACTTCTACAAATCTTGGGAACTGAGGGACATTCTACTGCATACTTCTGAAAAGGGGCAATTTAGGAAAGTTGAATAACAAAAATGGGGATATCTCCCCAGACATAATTGTGTTTTTCTCTAAATACAGTATTCTTCCACTCACAGAAGCATCTGTGATTCAGCTTAATCTTAGGAAATTTATAAACCTCCTGCACAAAATGAAATTATGATGCTTCTCCTTCAATTACATCCCATTTGCCTGAGCACACTGATCAGAACAAATTGCCAGAGGTTTACATGAGCCCCATCTGGTTTGGATTTGGTATCCAAAGAGAAGTAATGCAGATAGAGTAGTATTTCTTTTCATTAGCTATAAAGAGCATTATTCACCAAAATATCTGCCTAATATTTCTCTCAATGTATTTTCTTCATTTTGCTAAAACCACCTTGTATTAGCTTGACATCACGCAGCTGGTTGTCACCACAGTTTTTACCATAGCAACCCGTTATCCTACATCATCACATGCACCAAGGCTGAGACTGGCACTGTCCCTATGCATACAAAGTTTTAATTTAGGTCAGTACTCAGAGCTACCAGCTAACAAAGTGCAGTCACAGGCTGCCTCTCATATGTAGAGCACAAGGAGATATGCACAGTATGTACCAAGGCAACTTATGTAATGGAGGTCTTTTTTGCAATGCCACAGGGATGGAAAAACACTACTTATACCTCCCAATTTAAAATCTTGATTACTTTTTTTTTTCTTAACTCTTGTAATCATGCTGCCATTTGTAATGGAAGGATATGGATGAGCCTCATAGGGATGCCAAGAACTTCCATGTATGTACAACTGGAAGAGTATGAATCCTTCTCTAGCCACCTAAGCAAATGACCAAATGCAAACCCTTAAATTATGCTCCTGAAAACCTACATGCCTTAGTCTACTGCTCAAGGGAAGCAGATGATTTTTAGCCTAGAGATCCAACTAAATTTGTATTTTATACTGTGAAAATTTATCTCAGTAGTATAGAACTATCCCAGGAACCAGAAATTCAAATCCTGCAAATACTAAGGAATTGTTTTCTTTGTCCAGCACTTCCGTAAGACAACTTCAGCCGTCACATATTTTCAAGACCATTGTAACTGGAGTTGTGGAAAAATATGAGCTCAGCAACAGCAACTAACTGAGGGATTTTCCCCTCGCGTGCTGACAAAAGGAAGCCCGGAGGTCAAAGCTACAACCCCTCTGGAAGGCAGCAATCCCCGCTGAGACACACAAAAGGAAGGAGTAGAGCAGTAGAGCTCCTCACTCAAGGGAACTTTCCTCCTGTTGCTGGAATGAAGGCACAAAGACAAAGGCAAAGAAGAAAGAGAGGGGACTCTCTGTATGTGTTCCATGCAGGTTTATTCCAGCTAAAAGACAGGGACAAAGAGCCGAATTTTTGACAGGGTCCAGGGATTTTATACTGAGTACAGAATAAGCGGGGAAAGGGATCTCAGCCAATGGGGTAAAGGCAAGTAGGTGGGGTTGACAGCAAGGGAACCAATGGCGACTACACATAGGAGGGACTTAGGGAAGTATCCAATGGGGCGTCGATGACCAAAGAACTTTCTAGAACTGATACATATTAAACAAGGGATCTGAATATACAAAACTTCATACATAAAACAGGAAGGGGAAAACATTAACCAATCAGGGGGAAACATGCAAACAGCAGAACAAAGGAATTATGGGTTCTCACCATGACTGCAAAGTTATATGCTAAACTTGGGTTGCTGACCACCACAGCTGCTTGTCTGAGGTCTCCTCAGGAGACAGAATGGCTGGATCCACTTGCTCCTATAGGAGAAGTGTCTATGAAGGATGTCTGGAGTTCAGGCGGCTCTTGAAAAAGCTGTTTATTGCATAGGTGAAGTTACAGTAGTCCAGGGGGTGGGTATCCAGAGCCAGCCCTACAGCTGTCAGCTACAGCTTGTAGGTATACCTGAAGCCCCCTTCTGTTCAAGTTACAAAGTATTATATACTTTTCTTTGCTGAGTATCTCAATACATAACAACCCATAAACACCATACACAATACCTTTACATTTGCCTGTAGCCTATCATAACTACTACCATTACCATATTATAGTCATTATTATCCAATCACAAGAGTAAGTTACAATTTAAGCTTACAATGGAAAATTCTCAGACCTCTCTTCTTCTTGCTACATCAACATTTCTTGTTTGCCTGCAATATCTCTCTATTTGGTAAAAACATGCTTTTTATTTACTTATGCTCTTCTTGAGACTCATTCACTTGAGACTCGTGTCTTTGTTTGTGGTCACATACCTTTGCCCTAATCATAAAAATCTCCTTCCAACTCATCTCCAACCTTTGCCTTCTCAGTTATTCAGTGCTCAGTTATTCAGTGTTTCAGCAAAACATCTTTTACTCTGTATCAAACCTTGCTTTCATTTCTATCTCATTCTAAGTTTCTACATTCAGAGATCTTTCTGCCAATCCTACATAGCTGTGAAACTTTCTTACCAAACTTTTATTCTCCCCAACATCTCCCCCTTTCTGTTGAACTATTAAAACACTAGAAATTGTCTTAGTCGTTATTTTCTGCACACATTGAAGTACACAGGGTACTACTACTATAACCACAATTATCACTATTAAAATAATAAAGCCTATTTTACAAAGTTCCTTCAGCCAAGGTGCAAAGCTCCAACCATCAAACAAACTGTCTAGCCAAGATGGTTCATCTGTTGTAATTTGGTTAGTTAAATCTCTCGAGTTTTGCAAATGCTTATGAATAGAAGCAGAATGATCAGGTAAGTTCATACAACATAATCTTTCAAAATCTTCACAGCCATGCCCATGTGCTAGTAAAAGATAATCAAGGGCAGCTCTGTTATATAAAGCAGCATGTTTGACAGCTTCTTCATCTGTCAGCAAGTCACTGATCATAGAAGAAGTGGCATTTACTTCCTTACTGAGCCAGCATCCTGATTTATTTAATTGGTTCAATGCAATTGAAGAACTTAGCTGAGGCAAAAAAATGCTTGTAACAATTGATTTTCCAGAGTTCCAAGGGTGAAAATCACTATCACAATTGCCCTCATAGTGATGTCCTCGGGAAGATCTTATTTTTCTGTTTTTCTTTTTGATTGCTTTTTTGACACTGGGAGTAATTATTGTACTGTCCCAGGGCAGAAGGACCACTATCTGTTTTTGAGGGAATACCTTGCCAAGCTCTGTCTCCACAGATGAGCCAAATTCCTTTGATTGCTTTTTTGACACTGGGAGTAATTATTGTACTGTCCCAGGGCAGAAGGACCACTATCTGTTTTTGAGGGAATACCTTGCCAAGCTCTGTCTCCACAGATGAGCCAAATTCCTTTAGGAAATCGAATAGGAAGCTTGTTAAAGTGATCAGTGTGAGGTTCATCATATGTGAGAAGCTTAATTTGATTACACCAGGAGGTCATATTACTATAAACTGGGTGATAAGGAGTGATGTTCAGATGAGGGCCATTTTTTCCTACAAAATGAAACACATAACAAGTGTCCATAGTTAATGAGTCTAAAATTTCTAATTCTTGAAGGTCAGATTTATCAACTTTGAAATTAGCAGTGTAAGTTTGGTGTCTCGGGTTGGGAGTTGGAGAAATGTGATCATCATCATATGGCCAATATTTATCAAAAGTATCATTACCAAAACTTTCTGGGAAAGGCACTCCAACTAAACAAGTTGAGAAACGTTTGTCAGGGCTCATATTGGATAAACATATGGTGTCGGAGCCTGCGGACTTGGCTAAAACAACCCAAACATTTGTCTTTGGTTGATTTACAGGTAAAGCTTCACTGCAAAAACAAAAACAGAAGGATAAAAGCAACATGCATCTGCACAAATAATAATAAAACTCCATTCTTTTCTTGAGCCGTTTCTGGCAGACAGTCTTCTCTCAGTGATTCTGCGTAGTTCACGTTTGGGTGCCTGCTTCTCAGCTTCCACTCACGGGGTCATTGGCTGAAGTGGAACTGTCAAACAGCTTTGATGCGTGGTACAGCTTCATGTTCTTTGCCGGAATCCACTTGAATCCTTCACCTGTAGAGACACATGCAAACCCCTTCCCCCATATTGTAAGATCATATGGTCCTTCTATTTTTCCTGATTCTAAATTCTTAATTAAAACTGGGGTTCGTCATGGGTTAGCAAGCATAGCAAGCATGTTCTTTAAATTTTGCTTTTTTGTTGTACAAGAAATGTCTGTAAATGGGGGGGTCAGGCTCTTCTGCAGAGCTGTTCAAGAAATTATAAACATACAAGGCTTTATTTAACCTTCTTTGAGGTGTAGCCTGGGCTTCTCCCCCTTTCTGTTGATCTAAAATGCATTTTAAAGTTTGATGTGTTCCTTTTAGGGTACTTTTTAGCATTTTTTAAAATACGGTAAGCAAATATCACTATATCTTACAGCCCTTCTCAGTTCTTTAATTTCCTAAGTGGGGATGGGAGCCCACATTTTAGGACTGCCAGGCTGTTGGCTAGCTATCACAGGCATAGCTAATAGACTAAGACTTTCATCTTTGCAGATCTGGCATCTTATTTCATGCCAATCTGTTAATTGAGAATAATCTGAGCATTTTGGGGGATTTTTTGATTCAGAAAGTAGCGCTGACAAACCCCTGGAACTTGTTTTCTCTTTCCGGGTTGGAAGATCCCCGCCACTCGCTGGCGAGACTCTGGGGCTCATTGCAAACAAATCTGGCTGTTTTTCAGGGTTTCCTTATGTTAGATTCAAAGGATTGGCTCCGGCAGAGTAGCTCCCTGTCTCCCCTGCTACTGGAGCTGCATCATTCCCCTCTGTTCCCCCCCTGTTTGCGGCTTGTGAGGCGGGGTTGAGCTGCATGGAGGGAAACTGCTGGGCAGCGGAGGGATACAGCTGCACGGTGGCAGAGAAGCCTGGCGGGGGCAGTGGTGGTGTGGAGATGGGGCCCAGCGGGGGGGCAATGGCACGGCAGAACTCGGGAGCAGCGTGGCCAATCTCAGTGGCAGCAGGCAAGGAGGCGGTAGGGCTGCGGGGGACTGGCACCTTGGCTGCAGGGTGGCAGAACTCGGCGACGGTGGGCGAGGAGGCGGCGGGCAAGGAGGTGGGGCAGAGCTGCATGGCGGTGGGGGAAGCATGGCAAATATTTCCGGTAACACTGTACAAGCAGGTACTAGTTTTGTGGCTCCCTTGTCCCAGCGAGATATGGCATTAAATAATTTGACTCCGAGTCCCAAAAATCTCTGGTGTAGACTGCCTTAGAGTTAGCGACTGGGACATGAGTCACAGTCCATGCAATGAGATTTTCAGGTCTTTTTTTGGCAATTTACTTGGGCTGGACTTAATTAGAGGTTTAGGTGCTGATAAACATCCTTCTGTTGGGCAGACGCATGTTGACCCATGACTCGATTACTTGGTATTCACCTTTGCTGACCTGTCACAGCAGGTGTCTATCATTGAGGTCCGGTCCAGGTGCTGACCCGTAGGAGTGTCTGTCCGGCCTCCACACGCCTTCGTTTCAGGCATCTCCTCTCGTTAGCAGCTGCACATACTTTCGTTTGAAGCGTCTCGTTTGCAGCTACTCAGGTCACTTCGTTTCAGCGATCACACGTTCGCCAAGAAGTCTCCTATATGGGGAAAAATCCCTTTTTGCCCCTCTAAAACATTGGGCGCCAATTTATAGGATAAGTGTCTACAAAGGATGTCTGGACTTCAGGCGGCTCTCGAAAAAGCTGTTTATTGCATAGGTGAAGTTACAGCATTTCAGGGGGTGGGTATCCAGAGCCAGCCCTACAGCTGTCAGCTACAGCTGGTAGGCATACCTGAAGCCCCCTTCTGTTCAAGTTACAAAGCATTATATACTTTTCTTTGCAGAGTATCTTAATACATAACAACCCATAAACACCATACACAATACCTTTACATTTGCCTATAGCCTATCATAACTACTACCATTACCATATGTTGGGGTTTTAGTTTAGTCCTAGTTTTTTTTCCTGTTAAAGGAATTTTTTCCCATATGCATGTTGCTAGGAGATAAATGGCCATACTTAAGAGAAGACAAAAGGGCCTCGTCAGGCTTTTTGTTTTCATCTGAGTGTGAGTTCAGTTCGCTCTTGGCTCCAGAGAGAGAGGCTGCAGAGGGGGGAGTTGCTGGTTCCTGGTTTTTTTGGCCGTCTTTCTTTCTGCTTGAAACAAAGCCGGGCTGCTTTTCCCTGCCCTGCTGGAGGCTGGGCTGTGGCCACCCTGCCCCACTGCTGCTTCGAGCCTTCGCTGCGTTGTAGACGTGCTCACCCTGCCTGCCTGGACCTCCAGGGGGTTCCCCTTTTGGATACATCTCGTCTGCCACCCAGGATTTGTGTCTTGTGCCTGCCGCTCCAGCCTGCTGTTCCAGACTGCTGTTTCCAAGAGTCCGGGACCAGCTGCCCAGCGGTTTGTGAAGCCTTTGTTCCATCCTTCCCCGGGATCCCAGGGCACCAGTGCCACATGCTCCCCGAGCTCGCTCCAGAGCACCCCCTGCAGCGGCGGGGGAACCATCGCACCTGCCCTGCTCACCGGGAGCTGCCAGCGATCCCTGCTGGCTGCAAGCGGAACTGCACCCGAGGGGAAATAGCCTGACAGCCGAGAAGGCTGGGACTGGGTTTGTGTTTGCTGTTACTGTCATAGTTGTTGTTGTTTCGTTTGACTGGCTATATATCTATACCTATATATATAGTAAAGAACTGTTATTCCTATTTCCCACATCTTTGCCTAAAGGCCCTTGATTTCAAAATTACAATAACTCAGAGGGAAAGGGGTTATATCTGCCACTTCAAGGGAGGCTTCTGCCTTCCTTAGCAGACACCTGTCTTTCAAAACTGAGACACCGTATTATAGTCATTATTATCCAATCACAAGAGTAAATATATTACAATTTAAGCTTACAATGGAAAATTCTCAGACCTCTCTTCTTCTTGCTACATCAACATTTCTTGTTTGCCTGCAATATCTCTCTATTTGGTAAAAACATGCTTTTTATTTACTTATGCTCTTCTTGAGACTCATTCACTTGGTAAAAAACATGTCTTTGTGGTCACATACCTTTGCCCTAATCATAAAAATCTCCTTCCAACTCATCTCCAACCTTTGCCTTCTCAGTTATTCAGTGCTCAGTGTTTCAGCAAAACATCTTTTACTCTATATCAAACCTTGCTTTCATTTCTATCTCATTCTAAGTTTCTACATTCAGAGATCTTTCTGCCAATCCTACATAGCTGTGAAACTTTCTTACCAAACTTTCATCCTCCCCAACATGCACCAGCATGTAAGAGACGGTCCGAAGATCCCTCATCTGCCTCACGATCATCGCCGAGGACAGAGACTGAACACAGGAGTCCTGGCCCTGCTGAGGTGAGATGTCTGCCAAGTGTTGCCTACAGGTGTGCCCACTGGGAACTGGTACGCATTCCTGAGGAAAATTTGTGCAGGTAACAATGGACTGTGCCGTTCTTGCTGCCCAGGCGGGAAGGACTGCGCTGAAGCAGAAAGGAATGACCTGTCCTGTACACCTCTCCTGCACACCGGTCTTGTGTGTCTGTCCTGTACCTGTTTCCCAAAGCAAAGGACCCTATAACAATGGCTGTAGATTTCCCAACCTCTTGGCCAGTTGCCCCTTGCTTCTGAAAAGGACTATAAAGGGACTTTCTGAAATAACCAAGTCTGAGATCTCCCCACGGAAAGAAGACGAATCTATTGGCGGAAGACCACGAGGACTTCGTCTCATCCATTGGTAGCTATTGCCCCCCCTCTTTTTCTTCCTCTCTACTATGTTTTTCTTTATCTCTCTCTCTCTTTCTCTCTTCTATTGCATTACTGTGTTGTGGGCACTTAATAAAGGTGCACTGTTCTGATTAAAACTGAAATCTCTTGTGTCCTTTTACACTCTGAGATCGATAAACGAACCATCACAATCCCCGCTTGCATTAGCGGATCGTGACACAGCACAACTAACTATAATATTGAGAAGGCATTTCCTCGAGTGCAGTATTTCCAGTTGACTACCGTTTGTTTTTAGCTTGTTTATTGGACCACTGAAGGAGGACTGAGGAAAAACATTACTCAAAGTGTTTTCAGTCTTGTGAGAATATTATTTGGAAATGGGTGTCTTACTGCTCAACCTATCACCTTGAGAGGTGGTGAGTCAATAGGCCAATCATGTAATTTCTACTTTGCGAACCATGCTATAAAAGGTATGGGTGATTAAACGAGGTCGCTTCAGCCATATCATCTGACCTGGACTTATGTAGTGATTTTCGCTGTTCCCTGCGCGCAACAGCGACATCCTGTGACCCCACGATGTGTACTGCAACCGCAACCAGACCAGGTTAGTCAGACTGCGGCCAGCCCTCACCCTGGGACCACGCAGCACTTCGAACTGGGCAAAATGGAACAGAAATCCTTAAAAGACAGCATGCTGCTTTCTGCATGCGAGTCCGTGATACAGACCTCAGGAGCTAATATAAGCGATGGGGATTTTTCGGCTCAAGGCAGGATGCAGCAGCAGCCATGCTCGCTGTTCTCGGACTCTCTCGAGGAACAGATCTTGGCAGTTTTGCATAAGATATTGCAGCAGCTCGATGTACAGCAGGCAGTGTCGCAACACCTTGCAGCGTCTGGGTCCCCACTAGAGCCGGCAGCAGGGTGCACGGAGCTACGGGTAGCACCAGACATTCTGGTCACGCAGTTGACTGCGGCACCGGCGGGCGCGCCACCGGTCATTCTGGCCACGCGGCTGCCACCAGAGCCGAGCATGCCCTTGCAGGCGTCTCCAGCTGTCCTGGCCATGAGCTTGGGCATGGGGCTGGTGGCCCCACAGACTGCGCCTGCACCAGAGCCAGGTACACCGCCAGAGGGGAAGTCGGTGGCCCTGGAGCCTGACCAGAAGCCAGCGCCCATGTCCGAGCCAGGCGCTAATTCGACCTGCCACATTCCAGGCACCAGGAGCGGCCACTGTGGCTTCGGCCGTAGTGCCCACAGTGGCCACCGCTATTCCAACCTCCAAAACTACGCCCCCTGCCACTCCAGCCTCTGCGACCCCACCCCCTGTTGCTTCAGCCGCTGCCAGAGTCCCAGCCTCTGTCGATACCCCACCTGCTGGCTCAAATGCGGTACGCCAGTCTCCTGGGAGACCATCCAGCATGCCCTCAGACGAGATAAGCTCTGTTGCTATGGAGACGCCTGTCCCGCGGCTAGACTCCGTGAAGGTGCTCAAGAGGCACCAGCGTGCAGCGCGGCGAGCCCACCATTATCCTTGGACCCTCCTGGATGGTGAAGTGACTGTCTGTCCTATAAATCTAAGACAGTTCTGGGAACAGGTTAAAAGGGGAGCATTGGGGGCCAGGGACTGGGAGTTGCTAGAAAGAATTGGGTTACCAGCTTGGTAAATGGTACTTGACCAACCTGCTACTTTGCCTCAGAATACAAAAAAGGGGGAACAGAGCAATGTAACAATGCAGCAAAGTAGTGATGATACAGATGGAATTGTCCAGGCTTTTCCGGTGCAGAAAGCTCTGCCTAACTCTGGTCAGCCTGACAAACATGAATGTTTCACTTGGAAGGTAATTCAAGATTTGCACACTAAGGTTGCCCAGTATGGATTTGGCTCTCCTGAGGTCATGCCGATTATTAGTGTTGAATACTGATATGCTCACTCCATATGATATTAAGCATTTAGGTCAGATGTTATTTCAACCTGTACAATATTCAGTTTTTGAAGCCAATTGGAGAAGGTTGGCTGAAAAGGCTATAGCTAGGAATATGCAATTGCCTCAAACTGATCCCAGGCGTCTAGTTCCTGTGGATGGTTTTACGGGATTCAAGAATTATTGGGACCCTGATGTTCAGGCTACCTGGCATCTTCATATACTGGAACAGATTCAAAAGGCTGGCATGGCAGCTCTCATAAAGAGCTTAGATACAGCTGCTCCTAAGACGAGATATGTAAAAATATCTCAGGTGCAGAAAGAGAACTTTTATCTTTTGTGGAAAAGCTTGCTGCTGCCTTGGAAAAACGGGTTGAAGATGAAGCCATGAGACAGCTGTTATGCAGACAGCTAGCAAGAGATAATGCTAATGATGAGTGCAGGATTATTGATGCCTTGCCAGGGGAACCCACACTTACACAGATGGTTGAAGCCTGTGCTAAGGTGGGATCTGAAGAGCAAAAATCTGCTTTAGCAACAGTTCTAAGACTTCTTCAATTAAATTCTGGTGGACAAAAGAGACCTAAGTTTGAGAGCACACAGAAACAGCTTAAACGAAGGAAGAGAAACAAGGAGAACAGGCGAGTTGTTCAATGCAAAAGATGTGGCAGGCCAAGTCATTCTTCAGACTACTGCCAGTCTACCTATCGTGCCAATGGTTGACCGCTGATACGTTTAGGGAAATTGATCAGGAACGCAAAGGGCAGTCAAATATTTCCTCAGAGCATAGGTCCTCTGAGACAGGCCTACTCAGCCAGCTTAGAGCCGGCACCCAGGGATCGGCCAGTGTGGATGTGCACGCCGTAGCAACAGTCAACTTAGAACACCGAGAAAAAAAAAAGGAGGGGAAGAATCTGAGTGGCAGGTGCTGGAAGGCCATGAGTCAGGCTCAGCCCAGCTGGCTGAACTAAGGGCTGTTGCCATGGCTTTTCAGTGGTTTTCTCAGGTTCCTTTGAATTTGGTCACTGATTCTGCTTACGTAGCAGACATAACTCAGTGCTTAGATTGTTCGCTTTTGAAGGAAGTGAGTAATGTGGCTCTGTTTTCACTACTGAAGGCCTTGTGGAGTGTAATTCAAGCTCAAGTGCATCCATATTACATTTTGCACATTTGAAGCCACACTAATTTTCAGGTTTCATAACAGAAGGTAATGCTAGGGCTGACGTGCTGGCTAATCCTGCGTGGGTAGCTCCTCAGCCTGATAAAATTGCATAAGCTAAGGCATTGCAAAAAAGTTTATTCACACTTTCTCCTCAGTTACGTGGGCATCTGCTCATACTGGAGAGAAAGGTCGTGATGTCATTGCCCATTGGAAACTCGCTTTTGCGATCTTGGGCGTGCATGCTTCTGTGAAAGCTGATACTGGCATTGCCTATGTCTCTCAGAAGATGCGGGCAAATAAGCATTTTACAGTGCTACCAAATTCAAATAATCCTGTTATCTTGAATTATTTTCTCTCATTGCAGTCTGCAGGCGAGACGCACCTGCCTCGAGCGAAGGTCTGGGTACAGGGCCTACTCACTGAGAAGTGAGAAGGCCCGTATGAGCTATTTCTTGGGGGTGTGGGTATGCTTGTATTCCCACAGATACCGGGGTATGATGGCTACGTGCAAGATGCATTTGCTCCGGCCTGCAGCACCAGAAGCAGAACAGGCAACCTCCAAAGCAGCTTCAAATGATGACCAGAATGCAGATCCATCGAATGATCCCTCTGATGATCAGCCTGGTCCTTCTACAAGCAGAGACTGAATTTCAGAGACTGAATTTTATGTTATGGAGTCAGAATATTATGTAGAATGTTAGAGCCCTTAAGGCTATCCAGAAGCAGTAATTGATATAGAGCCCTTAGGCTATTCTGAATTAATGACTGGACGTATAGCTGAGTTCGCTAGATGTATTTCCCATGGCATTGCTGGAAAATCCCTCTGCCTGCTTTAAATTGGTATCTGATTTGAATCATGTTTGGTAACTGGCCAGTACCAAACAGACCCCTTATGCTGTGTTTGTTCTCCTTGCTGCACAGGATCCCGCAGAGAACTACAAACACGACCTTTCGGTCCTTTTAAAACAAAAAGGGGGAATTGTGGATGATAGCAAGGGCTAGCAGAGGAATTTTCATGTGAAACTTTTCTTTCTCATAAGAAAGCAGTTAGAGAAATTCAGCTACTCACAGCTTCTCTGTGAAAGCTTTTGTTCTCATGCGAACTGGATGGACAATAGTTTGAGAGAATGTAAACCATTTCTACACCTGCAAGTTGTTGTGAGAACAGTGGAATTGTTTTCAGTCTTGTGAAGATATTATTTGGAAATGGGTGTCTTACTGCTCAACCTATCACCTTGAGAGGTGGTGGGTCAATAGGCCAATCATGTAATTTCTCTTTTGCGAACCATGCTATAAAAGGTATGGGTGATTAAACGAGGTCGCTTCAGCCATATCATCTGATCTGGACTTATGTAGTGATTTTCGCCGTTCCCTGCGTGCAACAGCGACATCAAAGGACAGCAACAAATTAGAGAACCCATAGCCATGAAAGATGATAAAAGTGAAATATCCTAAAAAGAACTGAATGGCTTGTAAGGATTTGGAAATTAAAACTGTCACATAGAAACAAAGTTATATACAACTTAAATATTTTTTTCTCATTTTCAGCATGGAAAATAAAATTAATTCTCACAATTTCCAAAGGGTTGCTTGAAGATTCAAAATCTTAAGTCCGAAGTTAATGATCCCTAGATAGCATTTATTTGGGTCTTTCATTTCTCATCATACCCAGAGTTAGCAAAATCTTTTATTTGTTTTTCCTATGTTCTCAAGAGGAAAGCAGAGCATTGATTCTGGGGTTTGGGCAAGTTGTCAAAAAGCAGTCTAGGTCTAGAAAACTATAAATCACTGTTGCTCAGGAAACCTATGGGCTTTTTTTGTTGTTGTTTTGTTTTTAAGCTTCATTTCCTTACCAATTTCTCCTTCTTGATACTTTTAATCACAGTACAACTAGCAAAGTGGTGCAGATGAGTGCTCTCCATTTAGAGAAGAAAACGCTAACTCTTAAAACCTTCACTGAGATTTCCAATCCCCTGTAGCACTGCCTCCCTATTCAGAGAACTCGGGGTGTCAAGTCAGGTTTAGCTGAACTCCAGACAAATCGCAGACAGCAAAACAGTAATATCCAGTGTCGCAGTTTCAGAGACAGACAAGCGACAAGACACACTGGGTTCATGCACAACAGCCAACTTTTATGGAATCCTCCTTTACTTCTATAGAATTAAAGGTCCACACGGTCAATCCCTATTGGCTGAACAGTTGCCACCCAGCCAACCAGCCGATAGCTGCTTGTGTCCCCAGTGGCCTGAGCCTGCTCTCCAACAGTCCACATTGGTCAGATTACATAACTTACTGGTCAAGGTACTTATATAATTTCAGTTATATCTTCACTATTTCAGTTATAAAACAGGGAGTTATAAAATGGGATTAATTATTATTGTAAGGTGTTCAGGCTAGCTGCTGACCACCACAATAATCCAGCTCAGACCATATGCACTGGATAAAAGAAGATGTAAAAGCTGGGACACTAGAAAGATTTTAACAGTTCACAATATCTAAATACAACATTGACTTACACAGTATATGGGAGTAAAGTCAAACACTTCAATCTACTAAAAATTAATCTAAATGAAGAAAAGGTGCCATGAAACATCCTGCTATTTCTTCATTGCTATATTGACCTACACATCTTCATACTCCTCCAGGGAACTACAGTTAACACAGTTTGACACAATTTACTACTGAACTTCCTCTTCTTTTCCTGTTCCAGGGTCCTTTTATAGGTGGCCATGTGTAGAAACACATATGGGGTCATTTTTTCTTTTATTCTCAGCTATCTTTGATAGTGATTTGATATTTAACCAGATTCTCACTCATCATTTCTTCTTACATAGTCCACATCTGAGATCTCAATTTGAATAATTTCTAGTACTGTTAAAATATAAAACCTGTTGCCAAGAAAACAAAAATGCACTTCTTAAAAGCTGGTTGTACCCTCCTCAGAGCCTGCTGCTCATGGCAGCAAGACAGAAACTTCTGGTAGTGAAACTTAAGATCAGACTTTCCAGTACAAAGCACTAAATATCATGATGATTTTCTCAAAGTGTCCCTGTACTGATGACTAAATCATATTATTCTGTAGTTTGCTACTGTGCACACAATAATCTGCATCTGAAAAAAAATTCCAGTCTTCTGGCCAACTATTTTTACAGAAATTAATGTTCCAGGGAAATTTTGTCAGAATGACTGCTCAAAGTTAAACTTAAAAGCAGACTTAGTTTTACCAAGAGTGGCATGGCTCAAAGTAGTAAAGACAAGGCCTTTTAGCTCTTGTTAAAAGCTCACAAATGTTGCCAAAAATTCAAAAAGGCAAGATCAAAGCACTCTCAATAAACCTTTGAATTTCAGCCTACCTTGAAGCTTGTGTGAGAAAAGCTACATCTACAGAATTCCAGACTTACGGATTTAGACTCATCTCCCCAAACAATAATTCGATAACATCCAAAGGATATTTCTGCCTTGTGCCCATTTGTCTCAATGAAGTCACAGTGAAAAAGGAAAGCACAAGATAAAATCTTCAAGGAGGAGACAGCTTTTTTAAAAGTGAAAATATAATCAGAGAAAGAGATGTAAAGCATTGAAAGAAGCCTCAAGCAGCAACACTCGATTGGTTTTTCCCTTGGCAAGAGGTATACTGTATTAATAGCTTCAAAAATGCAAAATAAGACTAAATCTGTAAATACAGTATTATAAAATAAGACTAACTCTGTAAATACTTGCTCTTGAGAAACATTACCAGTTTACTTTATCAATCAAATTCCCCAGGATCATCAATCCAATCCTTTGTCTGACCAGAGCACATTCATGTGCTAGACAAAGCACCAAGGTGGCATTTTGGCTGAAATAAATGGATGGGTTTTTCTTGGAGTTCCTAACTTAAGCAGATAGTGTAATGAAGTTCTAGCAAGGCAGATACTCTTGGGTTTAAAGTTACAACAAACACAGACTACTACATTGATATTTTTACAGTTCTTCAAATCTGAAGAATGCTGAAAAACTGCTCTTCAAATATACCAGAACTCCCATTTAAGCAGCATCCATAGAGCTTTTGAGGATAATTAGAGTTATACTTCCGTAAGAAGCATCATAACTGTACATCAGAGAAATGCCCACCATTTCCCTGGTCTTTAAGAAGAAATAATGTAATTCCAGCTCATCTATTCTTAAAAGGCATAGTATTAGCAATTTATAATCCTTTATATGTACAGAAAACAGACAATTAAAATTTCTGCTACATAGTAATTATGCTTCAGAATTTTGATGCCTTTGTTTAATCTGAGATCTCCCAAGCTACCACCCAAAACCTTATGGAAAATTAGGATTCATACCTCAACTTCATGATAAGACATGGTATGATACAGAATCTCCATGAAACTACAAAAAGCATTATCAACTGTCCATGTTCTTATATGAAGCCAAATATAAGACAAAGTGAATTTCATTGAAAATACTTACTCTCCAGTTTCTTGTCCCTTCTGTTTGTTCACAAGAAGGCACTTCTGCTTCACAATGGATCAAAATACTCATCTCAAATCACAGAATAATCCAGGTTGATAGAAACCTTTGAGATCAAGTCCAACCTATGACCTACCACCACCTTGTCAACTAGGCCCTGGCATTGAGTACCACATCCAGTCTTTTCTTAAATACCTCCAGGGAAGATGACTCCACCACCTCCCTGAGCAATCCATTCTAGTGACCAATCACTCTTCCTGTGAAGAATTAGTTCCGAATATCCTAAACCTCCCCTGGCACAGATTAAGACTGTGTCCTCTTGTCCTCTCACTGGTTGCCTGGGAGAAGAGACCGACCTGGCTACATCCTCCTTTCAAGAATTTCAAGTGATAAGATCTCCCTGAGCCTCCCTTTCTCCAGGCTAAACAACCCCAGCTGCCTTAGCTGCTTCTTATAAGACTTGTGTTCTAGACCCTTCATCAGCCTTCTTGCCCTTCTCTGGACATGCTGCAGCATCTCAACATCCTTCCCAAACTGAGGTGCCCAGAACTGGACACAGTACTCAAGGTGCAGCCTAACCAGTGCCAAGTACAGGGGAAGAATGACTTCTCTAGTTCTGCTGGCCACACTATTCCTGATACAGGCCAGGTTGCCATTGGCTTTCTTGGCCACATGAGGACACTGCGAGCTAATGTTCATTCCACCATCAATCAGTACCCCCAGGTTCCTTTCTGCCTGGCTGCTCTCCAACCATTCTGTCCCGGACCTGTAGCGCTGCAGGGGGTTATGGTGGCCAAAGTGCAGGACCCAGCACCTGGTCTTGTTAAACCTCATATTGTTGGATTCAGCCCATTTATCCAACCTGTCCAGGTCCCTCTTCAGAGCCTTCCTACCCTCCAGCAGACCGACACTGGCACGCAGCTTGGTGTTGTCTGCAAATTTGTTGACAGTGGGCTCAATCCCGTCATCCAGATCATCAGTAGATACTAAGCAAGACTGGGCCCAACACGGAACCCTGGGCGACACCACTAGTGACTGGCCACCAACTGGATGCAGCACCGTTCACCACCACTCTCTGGGCCTGGCCATCCAGCCAGTTCTTAAACCAAGAGTTTGCACCTGTCCAAGCTGTGGGCTGCCACCTTTTCCAGGAGTGTGCCATGGGAGATGGTGTCAAAGACTTTGCTGAAATCCAGGTAGACAACAGTGTTCCCCTCATCCACGAGGAGAGTCAACTGGTCAGGCAGGACCTGCCTCTCCTAAATCCATGCTGGCTGGGTCTGATCCCTGGGCTGTCTTGTAGGTGCCATGTGACCACACTCAATATGATCTATTCCATAACCCTACTGGGCACTGAGGTCAGGCTGATAGGCCTGGAGTTCCTGGATCCTCCTTTCAGCCCTTCTTACAGATGGGCATACATTGGCATCTCCAGCCATCTGGGACCTCCCCAGTTAGCCAGGACTGATGGTAAATGAAGGAGAGTGGCTTGGCAAGCTCTTCTACCAGCTCCTTCATCACCCTAGGATGGATCACCTCTTGTCTATGGACTTGTGATCATCTAAGTAGCTCAGCAGGTCACTAACTGCTTCCTCCTGGATTACAGGGGGTTATTCTGCTCCCCATCCCTGTCCACCACCTCAGGAAGCCAGCTGTCCTGAGGACAATGTGAAAACTGTTAGAAACTTTTGTCGTCAGTGCCCAGTCTTTCAGCCTAATCTCCTCAGTGTGAGGTCAAAACAGGGGAAGATTAAAGGCAAGAACTTCTATAGTTTCCTGACATCCAAAATCCTTAAGAGCTACTTTAGTCCCAGCACAAGATTAAAGACCACTTCTGTTATTCTACATTAAACCAATGCCCTTGATCTTTTCTTTCCTAAATGGAAAGACTTCACTCTTTTGAAGATATTGGGGATACTGAGCACCCAAAAGATCTTTGTATCTGAAGGAAAATTTTCAGCTGGTCAACAGTGTGAGTTGTTCTCTTTGTCAGGTTTTTTTGAGTTTTGGGTTTTGTGGGGGTTTTTCGGGGGAATGAGATTGTAGGAAGATGCATGTGTGGGTGGGTGTGCATGTGTTTTTTAAGGAGTTGGTATATGTGTGGGTTTTGATTTTTTTTTTTTTTTTTTTTTTTTTTTTTGCAGCCGTATAGGTACCAGGGACATCAGTTATACAAATTGTTTTGTCAGCAGGGAAACCACTATGAATTATCACCAACATCAGCTGATAGTTTTTTTCCCAGCATTGTCCTCATATCCTACCATTAGCAAACCTGCCATCAGAAATATATAGTAATTTTTAAATTATATAAACAAGAATAGGTAGACGTGGATTTTTTTCTATGAACACATATGGCATATACATATGAAAAACAAATAGTGTCTGAGTAGCTTTTCTTTGGAATAGGGGGAGGAACATTTACTTGGCTTGATTTCGATAACTTTTTAAAGCCTGATCATTTCATAAATGGTGTTGCAGGAAGGGTTCATTGAATAATTGTAAGCAAGAAAATGGCAACCATTGTGAGGATAGAACGAGTGATTAGCATGACTCAAAGCTGTTGTAGACAGAGCAATTTTATATAAACAAAATGAATTTTTTCCCCAGTTTCACAGCATCTGTGCATTTCAAAAACACACTTCACACACTTGGATGTATGTTGTTGAGAAAGAACAAGATATTACTGCAGCAAGACACTGACAACAGCACTGTCATACATTTTCCATATCAACAACATTCACCAATAGATACTAGATAATATGAAAAATGAAAATTGTACTTTGGATATTTGCTTTTCCCCAGGGGTGTAGCTGGATCTGGAGACTTGAATTATACACAGATACACAAAATGCACATTCACCAATCTTGTAATAACATGGTTAAAATCAAACAAATATAAAATCTGGATTCTCTGTGGATTTGTATTCAACTGTTTACAACCCCTTAACAATGTTCTGTCAAAGTCGAGAAATCTACAATGAGAAAATTTGGCAGTTTTACACAAGACAAATCTGTGTTATCAGGAATGTCTGGTGTATTACTACATGCAATCAGAGATTAAATCATTCTCTCCACAGTTTGTGGTAACCAATTCACACAGAGGCTAGGTACAAGTCTTAGTTGAACACACAGATGCCTTAGTTTGAGACAATTTAAAGGAGAACACTCTGGAATTAGTTGTATCCCTTTAAGGATTCCAACAATCCCTTTTCACCAATAAGGAATGATTACTAACAGATAAAAGTGAAAAAACAACAGTTTATTAATAAACAGAACACCACCAGGCAAGGGAGTGAAAAAAGTAAATAACTGCTAGATATCAAACTGCTAACCCTCACAACCCCACTGGAACAATGAGAGACCAAAGTGTCAGGAATACCCGTTCCCAATATGGGGTCTGGCAGTGATGGGCCCAGGCTTGTAGGATGAAAGGGACAAGATGGCACCAGATCCCTCTAAGGAAGACAGGAGCCTCACAGAGTAGTTCCAGCAGCAGACAAAGGTCCAATGGCTCATCAAGCGTCAACCTCCTCCCCACGGCAAGGCACACAGAGCGGGCATGGCAGGCAAAGCAGCTGGGCTGGAGACACTCTGTGTTTCCTGTGCCCGGCTTGGCGCAGTCAACGGTGACTGGGGCTGGGGGCCGCTCCACTACTCTCTGTCAGTGTAATGACCCCAGCTTCAGACAGGCAGCTAGGAAATTCATCCTTAAGGCAGCTCAAAGATAGTTACTCTGAGCTGAGGAAAAAAAATAAAAAAGAAATAAAAGCCTTTGCCTGAACAAAGAACAAACAGCCAGTGAAGCAAATACCACGGCAAGTAAAGCAACAAAGCCCTGGAGACGAAAATTTAAAAACACCCACACAAAGCAAGCCACCCAGACTGCCCTCCCCAAGGTCCCCAGCTGTAGGGTCTTAAAGATACAGTAACAATTTTTGGGCACAGATTGATGTGGAATACAGTATTAATAGGAATCACCCAAGACAACAGTGCAGAGCCCTGAAAACACATTTAGTTACATATTTCTGCTCATACCTTTGTCAATCAAGTTACATACTGAAACTATCCATAGCCCAGCCTGCAGTCATCTGCTTGGATTAATAGACAATTTCCATTTTTATTAACAGACAATTTTGTATTCCACCAGAAAGACAATGCTTTCAAAAATTTCTCCCTTTAGGAGTTAGATGTTTGGCTGGAACTTTATTTAAAAGACTTATCCTGGGTACAGGACAGTCTGAGCAGGATTTGCCATTTTTGGGTGTCATTTGCTTTGCCACTTGCAGTAGAAGCAAGGAGTTCTCTATGTTGTTGCAGAAATAGGTGCACAGAACTGCTGCCATCTCCCAAAACAACAAAGCTGTTCCCTTTTTACAAAATACCGCTTCTATGCAGTCTGCAAAGTTAGTTACAGAAAGTAAGAGCCCTGGAAGAAAACAATCTTGTGCTTGATTGGAAAATGCCACAGGAAAGCTCCATTCAGGAAAGATACTGTGTTACCTACGATGTTGCAGAACAGATGTTTCCTGTCCTAGACTGGTGGTAGGGAAATGAAGCAGAGGTCTGCTCCCAAATGAAGGAAATTTCTCTGTTGGAAAGCTGCATAGGCCTGTCAAAAGTAACTCAAAAAGGAAGGGAAGGCATCTCCTCCCCACTTTACCACTCACAAGTGATAGCAGGGTGGTGCAGACAAGTATGGCAGAACTAAGCTTCACAATCTAAGAAAGACCTGATCTCCCAGCAATGAGTCAGGCCAAGATGCATAAATCCTAGAAGAGATCTGATTGTATTTAATTTTGCTCTGGAAACTACTCTCTGCTTTCAAGAAATGATGGGCAATCTTGTGAAAAGAATCTGGACTTCACAGATCATATTGGACCAAGCTACTGTTACAAACTGTTAAATAAATTGGGATCAGGAATTTATAGCGTCAACTACAATAAAGTGACAGGAAAAACCCTGCTAAATAGCTTAACATCAGCTACAACTGCAAGTCAAAGCAGAGCATCTGGGCTAGACTCAGTATAAATTTAATGGCAAATAATTTACATATCTTCCCACCAATATTTGCACAGAATTTTTTTCTTTCCAGTGGTAAAGACCAGTAGTGTAACTTCAATTACTCGGAAGATACACAGTGTCTTTTTGGCTGTGAATGAAACACCACTACTGAAGCTAGGCTCATCTTAGATCCTGTTGCAAGAATAATTCCCCCACCTTCTCAATAATGAAAGTATTAACACAATCAGCGTACTGTCTAGACTTAACATTTCTATTTCAAAAATAAAGTAAGGCTGTCATGAGATAGTTTTATACTCTGTTTCTACTGACTGAGTTTTAACTGATGGCAAGCATAATATTGATCCTTACTCTCTCTTTCCCTCTCTATTTACAATAGCCAACCTCCACTCAATACCATGCTACCATTTAGAAGAGTGCTCACTCACATCTTCACTGCCAGGTCTAGTTCTGAGAGACATGGATATGCTGGAGTGAGGCCAGCAGATAGCTACAAATGCAAGTGGCTTGGAGCATCAGACATGTAAGGAGAGAACGGGAAAAGCCGGAGAAAAGGAGGCTCAGGTGTATCAGTGTGTATATAAAAGCAGGGCAGAAGGACAGAACACAGTCAGTAAGGAGGGAGACAGACACTTCTCAGTGGTGCCCAATGACTGGAAAAGATGGCCATAAACTGAAGTCCAGTAAATTCTGTATTAAACAAGAAATGGTAAAAAAGATTTAGGGGCGACAGAAGTCTAGAACGGGTTGCCCAGTGGGGCTGTGGAATATCCATCCCTGGAGAGAGACAATACCTAACCAGACACTGCCATGAAAACCTCTAATTGACCTTGCTTGGAGGGAGGGGGTTGGACTAAGTGGTCTCCAGAGCTGCCTTCCAGCCTCACCTGTTCCGTGATTCCTGTTGTAATCAGTGAGAAGTTAAAACTCCCATGTTTTACCACCTTCACCTTTAACATCAGGAACCTTAGCTCCCAGGGTGAATGACTATGCCTTGTTCCATCAGTATGTAATAACATAAAGCAAAGTACTTTCTTTAAAGTCCATTCTGTACTCCCACCTTACACAGTCAGATTTTCCTAATTAATGTTGCTGATCTATGATTTTTGGGCTTTTCTTTTCCTTCAAGAAGAATAACATTTTTTGTAATATCTTTTCTCAAAGACGCAACAGCAGCAAAACAGTACAGCATGGTCTAACAAGAAGACTAAAACTGGATTTCTATAAACTACTTTCTTAATGGTCCACATGTATTACCTTATAAAAAATAATGAACCAGGTAATCCACATTGTTGCAAGCATATCCACAACCGTAATTTTCAGTTTTTAGTCCAGCAGCAATCCAGAGATTGCTAAAACCTTCTGTGAAACTGCTGGGTGGCAAGAACCAGCTCTTCTGGAGCTGCAGAAAAATAAGTTATATTAATTACATTTTTCTTTCTGCTGTCTTTTTCACATGGCCCTTATTTCCATTTATCTTTTCTCATTCCACTTCTGCAAAGAGGCAACAGAAAACCTGCTTTGTTTTTAGATAATAGATAACTTCTGGAAACTAATTACTTGCCATTCTTATGCCCTAAATACATATCCAAGCTCGCAGTCTCACTGGGCTGCAAAACAAGCAAAAAACATAAAACAAAAAAACCAAAGGGAGGCATAAGAGAAGATACTTCTGGAATTTATTAGGACCTTGTTCACCTAAGCTGAAAAAAAGTCATTACAGCATTGTTTGCCATTTCTTCAGGAAAAGCCTCCTCAGTTCCTTCCCTCGCTCCTAATTCCAGGGAGACCTGACTCCCCCATACAGGCCCCTCAAACTGATTTCTGCTCACTTGCTTCTAACATCTGCTAGCTATTTGAGACTGCATCTGTTCATTCTAGTTCACTGGAAAAGATCTATTTTTCCAGCATGAAGCAATGCAAGGCAGAGTTACTGTATCTGAATTAAGGCTCTGATGCACTTAGCTAAGATACGTCCATAGACGTCTTGCAGAAAGAACAAAAACAATATATTCCATGACACCTGCTGGCTGCCCTCATCAGCCAACTCATGATAAGCAGTCATCACAAACACATTTACTTTCCTCCTGCAAACATTTACCTATTCTGTATTTCTGCTCTATTGCTTTCTGATGGAAAATCACCACCACTAAGTGAATTGCTGCTCGTCAGCTTGCAAGGATATACCTGGAAATCTTTAAATATGTATTCTGATGTTGCATAACCTCCACATGTGCTAGGGCTGAAACTTTGCTGGTTTTAGAGACATCAGCTTAACAAATCAGCAGATTTTTTGAAAAGCTGCTCATTCTTGCATGCCACATTTTGTGCTACTTAAAATACTCTACTAAAAAAATACTTAGAAAGATCATTTACATCATTATTCTTTGTCCATGCTGAAAAGAAAGGTGAGCTGACCCTCTCAAAAAACTCAAATTTTAAACATCCAGACAGAGTCCATCATAGCTGTAAGCCACGAATATACCCAGGTACTTAGAGCAATATATTTCCATGAAAATGTTCTTAGGAGGAAAGAAACAAGAGTTTAAGTTGTCTCACCTGCCACTGTTAGTGACTTTGTTTGAAACACACTGTCAATCACCCCTTCAAAGGTTTGTGCCAATATGCAGTTACCAGTTTCTTCCCTCAATCTGTACAATATTTACGTATTAGCCTGTCATGGGTTAGCTAGCATAGTCTCGGAAGTGATGTTCTCTCAAAGGAGTGCTTACAGCTTCCCCCCATGACCTGACAGAACCTATCAGCTGGCCAGTTTGAATATGGACAATTCTTTAAGCCACTTAAAATTGTGACCGCCTCTGTGATACCCACTTAAGAATAGACAAACCCCCCACAGTCTCTAAATTCTCATTTCCGGGGCTGGGACAGGTGGCTGCAGGCCCCGTACAGGGGCCAGTGGGCCCAGCCCAGGCCCTGCTCAGGCCAGGCCGGGCCGGGCCATGGCCATCCTGGAGCCGATGGGGCCTGTTCCACCCACGGAAACCCCCCCACAGCCTTGCTGTGGGCAGCCGGAGCAGCTTGGCTCTCCCCCCTCTCCACTGCGATAAGCCACATTCCAGCTGGAAGACCAAGGTGAGATTAACCCTTTTAGTGCTGTGAAGAGCTGAAAACCTGAGGGAGGAGAAAGAGGAGATGCTTAAAGCTGAAATTCTGTTGTGAAGCTATGATATAGCAGAGTATCCCGTTGTAATTTCATGAAGCTATGGGGGGTGGAATGTTCAACTCGTAAGCAAAAGCACCTGCGCTGAGATAGGCAGATGCTGAAGCAGCTGTAATTTCATAAGAAGTTTGAACAGGGAGTGATGGAAGTGATGAGGACTTTTGCTCCAAATGGGAAAGGAGAAAACCTCAGTTCCTAGAGATGCTCCCAGAGATAGTCCTAGAGATGAAGATGAGGAAGACCCTTTGCTCCCAGGGAAGGAGAAGGGCCTCTGTTCTTAGAGATGAAATGCTCCCAGAGATGGGTGAAGAGAATTTTTGTTTCTGAACAGCTCAACCTTAAAACTGTATCCCAAAAACCTTCAAGAGTGGACCCTCAAAAGCAGTTGTGGGAAAAGCTGCAAGTCAGGGGAAGGGACTCACATGTGAGCAGAGAGACCTCTTCCTAAGTGGACTGAACAAAGTTATTTGGAAGTAGGCAGCTGTCTCGTGATAATGTTTTCATAGCACGAGCAAGAAGAAACTTCTCTTTCTAAATGGACTTAACAAGGTTATTATAGAAGTGGTAAACAGACTGAACATCTTAAGGGTTGTCTTTTTACATTGTTAGTGGGAGAAGGAGGGGGGGGAGGACAAGAGTTCTGAAGGTATGGTATAATTTTTTTTCCTTCTTTTAGGTCTGTTAATAAACTTCTTTATATTCTTTCAAAGTTGGTGCCTGCTTTGCATTTCTCCTAATTCTTATCTCACAGAAGATAAACAGTAATGAGTATTTTGGGCCAAACCACTACACTAAATTGTTTCTGCCCGGTTACAAACCAAACCCTCTACATAGCCCTCTCAGGATTTGACTAATTTGGCTGCACTTTAGGTCAGGGCTTTTTAAAAGCAAGCCACTTACAGTCCATGTGGAACTTGCTCGTGGTCTCCAATGTCCTCCATTCCCATGAGTTGAACTGGTTGCTATTTGTGTTTAATAGAGGACCAGCTTTATCTCTGTTTCATTAAAATTGTGTTTGCTCTTCTTTAACTATGGCCAATTTTGAAAAAATTAAAATATTTGCCCTAAGGAGGAACATCTACTATATATTGCCAAGTTCTTGGCAAGGCTTTTGTATGCAAGGCTTTAAAGCAATCCAAGACCCATTCCATGACTTTTCCATACTTTCCTGCAATTATATCTTTTTGGTTTAACTTTGTGTAGCGGGTTCGGTTTGTAACCAGGCAGAAACACCAATTTAGTGTAGTGGTTTGGTCCAAAATACTCATTACTATTTACCTTCTGTGAGATAAGAATTAGGAGAAATGCAAAGCAGGCACCAAACTTGAAAGAATATAAAGAAGTTTATTAACAGACCTAAAAGAGGGAAAAAGGGAAAAAAAATAAAATCATACCACACTTTCAGAATTCTTCTCCTCCCCCCACCCTTCCTCCCTTCTCCCACTGACAATGTAAAAAGACAACCCTTGAGATGTTCAGTCTGTTTACCACTTCCATAATAACCTTGTTAAGTCCATTTAGGAAGAGGAGTCTCTCTTGCCCATGCTATGAAAACATTATCACAACGAGAAAGCCGCCCGGGTTGGTTCTCTGCTCGCATGCGAGTCCCTTCCCCCGACTTGCAGCTTTTCCCACAACTGCTTTCAAGGGTCCACTCTTGAATTACTGAGGTACAATTTTAAGGTTGAGCCATTCAGAAACAAAAGTTCTCTTCACCCATCTCTGGGAGCATTTTCATCTCTAAGAACAGAGGCCCTCCTCCTTCCCTGGGAGCAAAGGGTCTTCCTCATCTTCATCTCTAGGACTATCTCTGGGAACATCTCTAGGAACTGAGGTCTTCCCCTTTCCATGTGGAGTAAGAGTCCTCATCACTTCCATCACTCCCTGTTCAAACTTCTTATGAAATTACAGCTGCTTCAGCATCTGCCTATCAGCACAGGTGCTTTTGCTCACAAGTACAAGTTGAACGCTCCATCCCCCATGCCTTCATGAAATTACAACGGGATACTCTGCTATATCATCACTTTACAACAGAATTTCAGCTTTAAGCATCTCCTCTTTCTCCTCCCTCAGGTTTTCAGCTCTTCACAGCACTAAAAGGGTTAATCTCACCCAGGCCTTGCAGCTGGAATTTCACTTATCGCTGTTGGTCACATGATCTTTGCTGGGCAGTGGTGGGCAGCTTCAGTTGAATCTTGGCCACACTGGAGAGGGGGAGCTGGGCTGCTCCGTCTGCACGTAGCAGGGCTGTAGGAGGGCCGCGGGTGGAGCAGGGCCCACCAGCTCCAGGCTGGCTGTGGCCCCGCCCAGCCTGGCCCAAGCAGGGCCTGGGCCGGACCTGCCAGCTCCTGTATGGGGCCCGCAGCCGCCTGTCCCAGCACCAGAAATGAGAGAGAGCTCTGCCCGGGGTTTGTCTATTCTTAAATGTGGACCACAGAGGCAGTCACAATTTTAAGTGGCTTAAAAAATTGTCCATATTCAAAGTAGCCAGCTGATAGGTTCTGTCAGGTCATAGAGGAGCTGTAAGAACCCCTTTGCAAGAACATCTCTTCCAAGACTAGGCTTTGCTAACCCATGACACTTTGTCACTAACAGGTTGAATTTGTACAGTCAGTTTTCTTGCAGTATTTCTTCTACAGAAATGCATTTCTAATAACACTCATTAGCAAACAATTCTGAATGGCTTTCTCTTCCCTGATTCTTTGTCATCACTTCCTGCCCCTTCCAAAGACTTGTAATAAATTTCTGTATTTTCTTTCTCTTGTGACACCATACAAATCTAAGTGACATCCAGACAAAAGTGAGCTTAGTTCAAGCATAAAAAGAAGTGCTGGTGTTTTCTGGAACCACCTCACTTTCATAATCCAGACTATGTTTGCATCTCCATTTCCCATTAATGTGTCATTCTTCTATGACATCCCCCAAATTCCACCTTGGCTGCACAAAGCCATGACCAACTCAGCTCTCATTGTGGCAGCTGCAGTTAATGGGTTACTGATATTACTCATACATGCATATGCAGACTACATCTATCTGCCATATCAATCAAGACGCTTTGTAAGTATGAAGAAAATCTATCTTGTAAGGTAAGGGCTGCATCTCATCCTTTTACATTCCTTTCCAAACCCTCCCACCCAAACTCTCTGATCCAGGAGAAGTCAGCTTTTATTTTCAAAAAGAGCTGCTTGTTTATTGCCAAGGTAAATGTAGGTTATGCCAAGGTAAACATTAGCAGTTCATTAATGGTTCTGTTTGCCATCTAAACAGAAGATGGCTTCAAACCATGCCGAAGGAAAACTAGATTTCTAAAAATTAGGATTTTTTTAGCATCTAAATTAAGATTTTAGGTCACAAGAAAAATCTTGGCCAGGGAGAAGGAGATCTGGATCTACCCAAGAGTTTCAGAGAACTTCTGTGTATGTCAGGAAATACATATCCCTTAACAGGATCACCCCGCTGTCAACACTCCATCTAGTAGGAAATTTTTTTTGAAGGATGACCTTCCATCTTTTTAATAATAGCTGTACCAAACAGTGAGGAAGAAAGGGGAGCAAGTATCTCAGAGCTGGCACTACAAGTGGAACAGTGCAGTTTTCCTTTATGAAATCCAAGTATGGGCATCACTTTTTCTAGGCTAAAAGCCAGGAACGCAAAAGCAAATTTCCTCTTGCATTTCTCTTTGAAACTAAGGGTGACCTGGGACCAAGTGACAGGAATGTCATTTCACTTCCACAGCTGCAGCAACACCCCAAAGCAGAGCCATTCTTGCTGCGTAGTTCAGTACATTGGTATTCAGCAGTTATGCAGGGAAGAGGAAGACAGCAATATGAGTTGAGGAAAAGAGTCTCAGGAGAACTGATGGCAGAATGAGCAATAGGATCAGAGGCTGAACTGAAAAATCTTCCTGCAAGATCAGACCAGCTGCCACTGAGACCCCTCAAGAAAAATTTAAAAAGGGAACTTCCCTGTCAAGTGAAATTGGTTTTGCTCAAAAAACCACCTTGAGCATGTAATAAAAAACTTCTCTGATTATTTTTTCTTTTGCCCTCCCCAAACTCTGATAATTGGACCTGTAACAATCTTAATAACCTCACCTCTTTTTCCTCATGGCCAGCTTATCATTCCAACTCTTAGCCTCCACAAATTTATTGTCCTTGATGTGTCTTGGCTCTAGAACACTGCAACCTTTGCCAATAAGCCATAAGAATTACAGAAAAAAGGACATAGCCTGTTTCTGAAGCAATCCTTAAGAAGGGAAGATAAGACACTTCATTTGAAGAGCATTTTGACTTTTACTCTTCTTATAATAGCAACATTTTTTTCCCAGTATCTCCCATCAAACAGTAATAACTCAGTAACCAAAAATCACAACAAAACACCCTTGAACAAGAAGTCAGGTAGATTCAAAATCCTGCACACTTCATCAGCAGAGATACATTTGAAAAACCATTGCTGGAGCACAGATTGTTTACGCTGCAACTTAGACAAGGATGATTTTCAAATGTTTACACCCACAGCAGTATTTCGACTGTAACTCAGTGGGGTAGGATTGATTTTTACACCTTTACTTCCACTGAAAGTTTCCAGCTGTAGAGCTGGAGTCGGTTTCATGGCAGCAGAGGGGGTGATGACTCATTCAATGAAGATAAGGATGACGCTGTAGAGAACTAGTTTTCCCTCCTTCTCTCAAACTTCTTTATCCACTGCCTCACTTCATGACTCATTTTACATCAAGTACAAATATAATATGAAAAATAGTTGTGTTTCATAGCTGCTTTAACACCATTAGAAAATGGGGAAAATCTGGACTGCTAATTAGGTTATTTACAAAGCTATACAGAAATTGAGCCCAAATTTCAGTGTTTGCTACATTTGCAATATTCTGACCTGAAAAAACAAGTTCAATCCCAGCTCAGGCATGAAAACAGTTGTTGCATAATAATATGTTTTATTCATGGAGAAACCACCAGTATTCTATTCTTTCCAGGCTCAGTTTTTCAAAGATTAATTAGCACTGTTTGCTCTAAGGAAAATGGTAAAAAGCACTATCTTGAAAGAAGCCAAATTTTTAGACCTGATGATGGATGGATTTGTGAACCTTGCCATTTATCCTGGCTTGTGGACCCATGCATGAGCCTGTCATGAGCCGAAGGACGTGATGCCTTCACAGACAGACTCATCCCTATAGCACCACATAGAAGGAGTCAAAAGAGGGGTGTAAGAGCACAAGGGGTCAGCACGTACTGTTCCCTTGGAGTGTTTCCTACAGACTGCTCCAACCCACATGAAGAGAGTGCAGCACTAACTCATTTAAGGCACTTGAGCATGTACTCAGCTCCTGGTTTTGCAGCATCTGCTCCTTTTAACACGATGCAGGAGCTCAGTATGACTGAGCAGCAGAACCTTTAAATCCAACCACGAACAAGAGACACCAAAAGAAAATAACTTAAAAATTACAGAAAATGAAAGGCAGTGGTACGTATGCCCATAATGCAGTACAGCAACAAAAAGAAATTGCTATGAAACTTTAAACAGCCTGTCTCTTTAAAAAAACCTGTCAGATTTTAATCTAACACTAAAAGCCATGCACAGACCTCTCAACTCCTAATGGAAAAAAAATCAGTCACCTAGTTGTTCTCCCAGACAAATTTGAACCTAAATCATCACTGAAGAACTTTCATAGTTTGTTTTCTGGGCTGCTATTTCAAGCCAAACTCTGCATATGCGAAGAAGCAACCCTTTGCTTTCTTTAGCATCTACCCTTCCTAGAAAGTTTCATTTCCCCGCAGGAACCCCCATATCACTGTAGCTCACAGCAAAGAATGGAAAGTCTCAGCACAAAAACACAGGAACATACAGCCACGCTTCTTTTAATGGTAGGCTATGACACAAAAATGGTTCGCGGGAAATGGCTCTTCAGATCACATTTATTATGCTGCACACTTCATTTCTCTCTACTGTAGAAATATTCTTCAGCCAACCTATCACTAAGTGTCTTGTTTGCTTGAATCACTGACAACCAGAATACTTGCATTAACATTCACCCTGTTTTTTTTCACAGCCTACTGTTTTCACACCATCAGGGTTTTTTTAACCTTGCAAGATTAATTCCATAAAATGATCAATGACATTTATAATGTTTAAACAAGAAATAAAAAGTGCCTTAATGCTTCTATGTCTGTTTGTATTTTTGCAGCTTCAATGGAAAATCTACAACAAGCTTTGTTTGCTAATTACTTTAATTTGCAGCTTGGAGAGAAAAAGGGTTAGCACATATCAGATAAGCTTTACTCTAAACATGAAAGAAATCACATGGCAGAGCATAAGACCCTAGATGAATGATTTCCCTGCTTTTTATGAATCAAAGAACAGTTCAGCCGTAAGTTACATTTCCAGAACAAGAGGAACAGATGCATGTCCCAGACTCTATCTGCAAAGGAGAACATTGGCTCACTGACACTGCCCCTCGCTTGCTTGCTTTTGAAAAGTAGTTTACATCAGAAATAGCTTCAAAATGCAAAGCGAACAATTATTTTCTAGCACCCTCTTCTTTCAGTGACTTGCACTGCCTGTGTTTCCCCTGCTACTTGATTTCTGTATGCTATCACCTAGGAATCTGTGTGGTCTTTAAAAGGTGTTATTCCTGCCAAACTTGCAAAGCCTCAAGTCTCCAGGCAACTGTTGTTAACCAGTTACAAAGTGCCCATACCTCAGTTTTAGCTAATTAACACTTTCAATGGAGAAAGAAACTAGATTATTCATTGATGCTAAGAAAAGAATAAGTGGACTTTATTACTGACATAGTAACAAGCTGTCTGCTGCTCACTTACCAGCTGCTGCTGTGCAGGTTTTTTCATATTAACAACTAAATATTCACAGAGAGTGTGCTGAAGAGGTTTACTGTAAGTTAATGGGGCAGCTTCAACACAACTCAAGTTGTATGCCAGTGCTCCAGTCCACCCCAAAGCACAGAGAGAGAGTAGAATGGACAACACTGCTCCTCCACTGTGTCCTCAGCCAGGTCACCAAGGTCTCTCATTCAGCTCCAGGCTTCATGGTGGGCAGTGGGAATTTGCTGGCTCTAGACAGATGCAGAGACCTCAAGTAATGAGCCACAGCACAAATATCTCTCATATAAATCAAGCAAAAAAAGGTAATTAAAACAAATCTAGCAAAGTAAGCATGAAGTGAATGCAGAACTGTTCCATCAGAGGAAACCCTGCTGCAACCTGGAAATTTTTTTCCACTTTAAAGCCATAATCCTGAAGTGCAAATATAACACTTCCAGACATAGTAGGAGAAGAGGCAGCAGAATTCAGAGTATGAGACCCCCTCACACACAACAGGAAGACAGGAATAGTGTAGTACCTTATTGAAGAAAAACACCAATATTTCTGTTTTCAGTACATCAGAGATGAGGAAATAATTGGATTGCTTTTTTTTCAATGCACCTTCTTTAAAGTAGTCAGTAGTTTACATTTAGGATAAGAAGCAAAGAGGAAAAAAAAGGACAAAGACTGAAAGCATATGCTGCTTTTGGACACGGATGTTTTTCCAAGTCAACCCTATAACTGCATTAGATTATGCATTGCCTTCTCAATGCAATACTGGTGTAGCAATTTAAGCTTGCCAGCAGAATACTTTGGTCTGTTACTATATCTACAGGAATCTTCCCTTCTCTCTGCTTTTCCTTTTCCTGAAAAATCCACTAGAAGATACCAGCGAGGAGTTCAGGTGCCTTATATCTGGTCTCTTTCCCAGTCAGAACAAACCCAGGCACTGCCACGCGCTTAGCCGTCGGTTAGTTCAGTCTCCTCTGCCACCTGGTGGTTTCCTGCCCATCCTGCACCCTGGCCGCGCCTTCTCCTCCCGGTAAAACTCGACAGTTATATTTTCTCTGGACATCAAAGTCAACTCAATGGAGTACAATGGCAGCAGAAAGCCAAAGCCTCGTATTCTCGCAACACAAAAAGCAAAAAGCACTTTTGAAGGTTTTCTGATGTTCTTTCACCCAAAACAAAGCTTTCCTCAAAACCCATCAAGTTCCAGTGATGAGTTCCACCTCATAATCAATATGAAAAGTCTAGTTAAAGTCTGAGGGTATAACAAGAGCCTTGAGCATAACCACCAAGACTCTTCCATATCAACACCATGTATTTTAATCCTGAAACAAGAAAACCAAAGCCTTAAACTATTTTTTCAATAGCGGCAAGAGTCCCAAGCTACAGAAAAACTGAATATTTAGGTTTGGTATTGGTATTGTCTTGAGGGGTTTTTGTGGTTTGTTTGTTTGTTGGTTGGGTTTGGGTTTTGGTTTGTTTTCATGAAAAGCATTAGAAGATGTCACTTGCATCCAAAAGTGACTTGAAGTCTGCCAGACTCTTGAGGTTTTGGTTTTCTTCCCTACCAGAAAATTGCCAACAAGTAAATGAAGGCAGCACCTTTGTACCAGACCTAACTTACACTACATTCTGGCCATCTTAAGTAAGGCTCTACAGATATAGACCATATTAATTTTGGTTTTACTTGATTGTGTTTTAGTCTCTCGGATCTCTCTCAGATCACAACAGCTCTAATGTCAGGAAAGTGCTTTTGCAAGTAGAAAAACTCCAGCTGTAAATAACCAATTTTTAGGACCATCTGTACCAATGACCTTGATTTATGTAGATTGTTTGAGAAACATTCCTTGTGGCAGAAAACAGTAATCTGGCCTGTACATTTAATACATATATTCAATGAGCTTTAAACTCACCATTTAAAGACTCCTTTTTAAGTTCCATCCTTTTCTATCTCCCCCTCCAAATAAAACCCATCATTCCTGAAATGCTATCAAGAAAGTCTTGTATTCTTGACCTCTCACATTGTAATTCTGAATATTTTATGCTAATGAAGTACCTGCATTCATAAAGATACAAACACAGTTTAATAGACCTACAGGGTCCTTGAAAAGGGAAGTCAGGAAAAAGGCTCCACTCTAACTTAGCATGTTGTAAATTGTCAGTAAGATTAAAATGCATGTGTAGTGCTGAAAATTACCTTACTGCTTCATGGATGAGGAGTCAATCTATCTAAACCCCAATGAGTAGCTCGGTTTTGTAGTCTCGGTTTTGGAGACAAATTTCAGGAGAAAACGCCCTGGAATGAACGTTTCCTCTACAGGGAAAGGACTTCAATAACTCCCTTTTCTTCTGCCAATGAGAGAAATGGATACCAAGGAATAAAAGTGAAACAAAAGTAAACCTGTTTATTAACAAAGCAAGATAGCCGCAAAGCACAGGAAAATAAATTGAACCTTACACCCCACCCCCACCTCACCGTGTGGCCGACAGGCAAAGATGGTGGCTGCCCTTCTCTGTCTCTGGGAAGGGGGGAGAAGAGTTCACACAGCAGCTGGGAACCTGTTGGATTTTTTGCGTTGGGTCTCCTCCTCGCAGCAGGTGAAGTTGGTGGATTTTAATGTTCTTTCTCATGTTGGTTCAGCTCCCCCAAGGTCTCGGGTTCAGGGCAGTCCCCCCTGCCGGCTCACCGGACAGGCCGAAAAGAAAGCCAAGCCAAGCCGAAACAGTTCAAAACAAAAACAAAAACAAAAACAAACAAACAAAGCAACAAACAAACAAAAACAAACAAAAAAAAGAAAACGCCAAGAGGATTCCCAGTACAACCTCCAGGCTAGGGGAGGGGAAGGGAAAAAATACTTCTTGCTTCAAGCTAGCAAAAAAACAATTCAACAAAAGGAACAATGCAGCGTCCCTGGTCCACGCTGTCCGGAGCACCCGAGAGAGAGAGTTTGAACAGAACCCGCGCCTGGGGCTCCCAGGCTCCGGCCCCGCCCCAGGGTCATCTTAAAGATACAACAGCCATTCTAAGCATAAAGCAGATGATTAGGGAATGTAGCATCATCATAAAATCACCCCAAGACAGTAGCAAAGAGACAGGGGAGAAACAAAGGCCCAGCAATTTTGTTGAGCACAATCTACCCTGGCTCTTAAATCTGCAAATAACATGAACTGCTACAATTCACAAAAAATGAGGCAGAGCTGGCACATGAAACCATCTGGCACCATCTAATCCATATGCATATCCCAAGTTGGAAAGAAATTTCAGTACATATTGGTGAATTTTATAACTATATAAATCAGCTGCTTTTCTACTGCAAACTGCATTTTTTTAAGACCTTACAGAAAAAAAAGCCATGTCAGGTGTTATAAAAATTTTTTGTGGTTTTAAAGACTGTATTTTCAAGGTAGATCTAAATTTCAGTTATGCACAAGTTAACACCTATCAGTTACATTTGCAAACAAATCAAGTTCCAACAGAAGAAACTTAGGTAGCACAAAGTAGTCATAATATACCTATCAACCTCATTAATGCCATGTTCTCCATGTGTGTAATCTCTGTACTCATGTTTAGCAGGCAAGTTTAGCATGTACAGGTATTCAAAAATAGCTTAAATTCAGTGTGTGGTCAATTTTATACACACATGACACTGTAGTGATGTTTCCATATCTATGGACGCAAATAAAGTGCAAGAGGACTTAATTTCTTTTTCTATTTTCTATGTATCACCCATTCCTAATTTTAACAACTTTCAGAAGGTGCAAGATACAGGCACTAAATAGAGTTAGCTTGGCTCCAGGAGCAATACTAAGGGCCAAGAATATGCCCCCCACTGTGCTGATGACACACACTGTTTAGGGGAATGCTGTTTTAAGAAAATTATGATCTTGAATGTATTCAAGCACCAAAAAACTAAAATCTCTGATGTACAACTGATGTTCTCTGATGTATTAGGAGCTATAAAAAGACAATCCATTTAGGGATAATGACCATAGTTGTTCTGTGTTTCAGAAGGCCTCACCAAACTTACTTTCTTCACCAAAGTAAGTTTAATACTGTGAAATACAACCAGCTTAATTGCTTCTGTCATTAGGCCATTATTTAAACTTTCTCTATACAGAGATGAGAACATTAAAGCCAAGCTATTTGTTTAAAGTCTAACCAAATCAAATAAACAGCTTTTAATTTCTCTTACAGTGAGTACAGCTTTGCTTCTGTGAAGATTTTCTTGGCCACTCTAAAACCAGATTCGTGGGTAACGGAAGCGTTTTTCCAATAGGCCCCATTCCTTGATGAGATCACCTTGTCATGATGAGCAAATATAGCTTTATGTCACCCTTGATCATTGTTCACTTCCCAAATGACAGGAAACAGAGATTCCTTTCTGACACCAGTAGCATCCTCAACAACCTGCCCACTTCCTAAGTTGTGCCAGTGTTACAAAAAGGATAGGATATTGGATTTTAGAAGTAGTAAGGCTAAGGCTCTGCTAGGCTGTAAGGCCTCAGGTGTAGAAATAGTTCTCTGGGGAAACAGGAATGGAATGTACTGGGTGGGGAGGTTAGGAATAGTGAATTAGCTGGGCATGGTGAACCTGTTAGTGAATTAGCTGGGCATGGTGAACCTGTCTAAAAGTAAATTGTTCTGGGTTGATATATGTTGCATGCAAGGGGGATTTCAGTGGTAGGAGCTCGTTGAGCATTATCTAAGACTAGACAACCATGAAGAGATATGGCTTAGGGTATGATTATCAATTGTTAATCCTTGTGATGTATGTTTTACTTTGAAGATTAAATCTTGTATGTGTGCCAATGTTTGAAACTGTATAAAGAGCTGAGTGAAACGATAGGCCTTTGGGAAGCCTGATTTGGGACACTAGTCCCCAGGTCCCCGGGCCCTGAATAAAGCACCGCATAAACTGACTCTCTGTTGGTTTGTGTTTGTGGTCGGTGGGCAACAGTTTTCTGGCGACCCAGATGGGACTCTGGGGGTCGTAGGGGCGGTTCGCGGGGTGATCTGCTCCGTGCCGGCACCAGGTGATTTCTGGGGAGACATCAGCCCGTGCCCGACCCCGCGTCCGACGGACAACCGTGAGGTAAGCCCACAAGGTGCTTTATTCCTTTTAAACCGGTGGTGGTAGCCTGCCCGGTAAGACGAGTCTCTACTCGCAGGGTTGGGGCATTGGTTTGGATTATAAGCCTAGGCGCTGGCCGTCAGACAGAGCGAAAGCTTTGCAGAGCCAGCCCTTGCTTCTCGCGGCGACGAGATAAGCAAGGAGGGAATTGGATATTGTGGTAATTAGTATTGGTATTAGTCTGTGTGTTACTAGGTGTGTGTATGTTATTGTGTGGTTGCATACCTCTGGAATGATGCCGTTGCGGGTGTTTCGGGCTTTGTCAAGTTCAGATAAGGATATTCCGGAGGAATCTCCCCTCGGGTGTTTGCTAAGTCATTGGAAGGAGGGTAAATTGGGACGGGAGCTGCGGAAAAGAGAATTGATTGATTATTGTAATAAGGTATGGCCTGAATATGAAACTGGGGGGATGCAGTGGCCGTGGAATGGCACTATTAATTCTGAAATTATAACCCCCATGATGCGGTACCTACGGGAAAATGAGAAGTGGGATGAGATACCCTATTTGGATTTGTTCTATCAGCTAATAGGAAAAAAGGATTGGCAGAGGAAATGTGGAATGATGGTGTTAGAAACGGAACCAGAAGAATGCGCGGGTTGTAAAGAGCGAAGGGTACGGTTCTCTGAGCCTGAGGAGGATGTGTCTTTGTTGGTATCACCATCCGACCCAATCAACCTCCCCCTCCCGGACTCAGATTCTTCGGAAGAGGAATCTGACTCCGAGGAAGGAGAGAGGGAACGATCCCGAACTCCCGAACCCAGGGAGAGAGGGAGGGAACAATCCCGAACTCCGCTCTCCCAGCGTACTCGCAGAGGGCGACTGGACAGGGGAAAAAGCGCTTCTCGAGCACATCTAATGGCCCCATTGCGAGAAGCAGTTGGACCAACAGGGGATCGGGTCAGAGTGAAAGTTCCGTTTTCCCCCAATGATTTAATAATTTGGAAGCAATCTGCAGGAGCTTATAGAGAAAATCCTGAAAAGGTGGCTCGGGTGGTGAAAATGGTAATAAAGACACAGAATCCGGACTGGAATGACCTACAGGTGTTGCTAGACTCGATAATGGATTCTACGGAAAAGGAGATGGTATTTAAAGCTATGTCTAATCGGGCAAGGGACATGATTCAGTTGCAAGCACCAGCACTACAAGGAATAGGGAATGTGAATGAAATAGTACCAAGGGAAGATCCAGAATGGAACCCTAATTTGGCAGAAGAGTATCATAGGTTGCAGGTTTATCAGGAGCTGTTGGTGGAAGGAATTCAGAGGGGAATCCCAAAGACTTTAAATTGGTCTAAGTTGTATGCGGTAAGACAGGATAAGGCAGAGTCACCATCTGCGTTCTTGGAGAGGCTGAAAGAAATAGCACGAAGGTATACAGACTTAGACGTGGAATCGGAGGCAGGAAAACTACAAATGGCCTTGATATTTATGGGACAGTCACAGGAGGATATTAGGAGGAAGCTACAAAAGCTAGAAGGGAATGACACTCGGGACTTGGAGAAAATGCTTGAAGTAGCGTGGAAAGTGTATAATAATAGAGAGAAAGAGGCAGTGAAGAAGCAACAAGCAAGCATGTTGGCAGTGTTACAACAGGAAAGTCAGATGAATGTGAGAGGCCGGGGGAGGGGACGAGGCAGAGGAAACGGGGGCATGGGAAGAGGTGGTTTCGGAGGTTTTGTGAATCAGAATGTAGGGAACCAGATGATGCGTAGGGGTAGAGGTAAATTGGGGCCCAATCAGTGCGCCCGATGCTTCGCCGAAGGTCATTGGAAGAATGAGTGCCCCCTCAATTTGGGGATGGGGACACCGATGAGTAACTTTCCAGGAAGGAATCCCATAAATCAGGGAATGAACGCGAATGATGGGTTAAACCCTTTCGCGCCAGGACCACAAGGTGTCGCTCAAGCCTTTATGATGGGGAACTATCAAAATCAGAGCTGACTAGATAAAGATCTAAAAGTGGTCCTGGAAGTCGACGGGGGGCCCAGGGAATTTAGGGTAGATACAGGAGCCACTTTCTCTGCAATCAATGAACAAATAGGACCGTTAAGTGATTCAGTTGTGAAAGTAGTAGGGGTGTCGGGGGAGGTGGTGGAGAGGTCATTCTTGCGGCCACTGGAAATCAAATTTGAAAACAAAGAATTGGATCACCAGTTTTTATATATGCCAAGCAGCCCGGAATGCTTGTTGGGGCGAGATTTATTATCGGCACTGGATGCAAAAATCATATTCGAGAAAGGGCGTGCTAAACTAGAAATCCCGGAGGGGAATCTGGGAAAACTTTTTGTGATTAAAGAGACAAAGACAGAGGAGATACCCCAGGAAATAGAGCAGGCAGTAGTCCCGTGGGTATGGGAAACAGGGACCCCGGGCAGATCCAGGGTAGCCGTTCCTGTAAAAATTGAACTAAAGGAAGGGGCACACCCGGTAAGAGTTCGACAGTATCCTATTAGTTTGGAAGCCAGGAAAGGAATTGCCCCAATGATCACGCAATTTATAGCATTAGGGATTTTACAAGAATGCGAATCGGAATTTAATACTCCAATCTTTCCGGTAAGGAAACCAAATGGGAAATACAGGTTGGTGCAGGACCTGAGAGCAGTAAATGCAATTGCCAAAGATATACACCCGGTGGTGGCCAATCCATATACATTGTTAACATCGATTTCTGAGAATTTTCAGTGGTTCACAGTGATTGATCTAAAAGATGCCTTCTTCTGCATCCCACTGGCCCCCGAGAGTCGATACATTTTCGCCTTTGAATGGGAAAGCCCAGACACTCGCCGCAAGCGACAGTTAACATGGACCAGGTTGCCACAAGGATTTAAGTGTTCACCCACCATTTTTGGAAACCAGCTAGCAAAGGAGTTAGAGGAATGGAAAACTACCAAGGTAAAAGAGTCTCCTTTTTCTTATGTTGTTTTACAATATGTGGATGACATACTCCTGGGAACAGAGGAGCGGGGACTGTGCTCAAAGTTAACAATTGAACTATTAAACATGTTGGGTCAGGCAGGATACCGAGTATCCAAGGAAAAAGCGCAGCTGGTGCGACAGAAGGTAATTTATCTGGGATGTGAAATATCACAAGGAGTCAGGAGAATAGGGGTGAATCGCATACAAGCCATCTGTGCAATCCCTGTACCACGAAATAATCAGGAATTAAGATCTTTCCTAGGAATGGTCGGCTGGTGTCGCCTGTGGATTCCGAATTTCGGACTCATGGCCAAACCACTGTACGAAACAATCAAGGAACCCGAATTCAAGTGGGGTAAGACACAGCACAAGGCCTTCCAGGAATTAAAGCAAGCACTCAAAGAGGCCCCCGCCCTGGGTCTGCCAGACCTGACAAAAGACTTTCAATTGTATGTGCATGAAAGGCAGAGATTAGCTTTAGGAGTACTCACACAGCGATTGGGGTCATGGAAGAGGCCCGTGGGGTACTTCTCGAAACAGCTGGACATGGTGAGCGGAGGGTGGCCAGGGTGCTTGCGAGCAGTGGCTGCTACGGTAATCCTAATTCAGGAGGCACGGAAACTGACACTGGGAAAACACATCACGGTATATGTACCTCACATGGTCATAGCCGTCTTGGAACAAAAAGGGGGGCATTGGCTCTCCTCCAGCAGAATGATGCAGTACCAGGCTCAGTTGCGGGAACAAGATGATGTTGAATTAAAAATAACCAACCATCTCAATCCAGCAGAATTCCTCAGGTCCACCCAAGAGGAAGGAGAACTGGAGCATGACTGCGTGGAGGTGATCGAACAAGTGTATGCCAGCCGTGAAGATCTGAAAGATGTCCCGATGGCAGATCCCGATGTGGAGCTGTTCACGGACGGATCCAGTTTTATGGAGCATGGAACCAGGTATGCAGGGTATGCTGTGGTGACACTCCAAGAAATAGTGGAAGCTAAAGCACTGCCTCCGGAAACTTCAGCGCAAAAAGCAGAAGTATGGGCATTGGTAAGGGCATTGGTCCTTAGTAGAGACAGGAAAGTGAACATTTGGACTGATTCAAAGTATGCATTTGGTGTGGTTCACATCCATGGGGCTTTGTGGAAAGAAAGAGGACTTTTGACCTCTCAAGGCTCACAGATCAAACATAAGGAAGTAATAATCCAGTTGTTGGAAGCTGTACACTTACCTACGGCAGTAGCGATCATGCATGTCCGAGGTCATCAAGCAGACTCCGGGAAAGAATTTCAGGGGAATCGGATGGCAGATGAAGCTGCGAAAAGGGCAGCCAGATTGGTCTGGACTCAAATGGCTCTGATACCGACAAGAGAAAATCCCGCTGCACCTTATTTAGAAGAGAAACCGTGCTACTCTCCGGAGGATGAACGGTTGGCACAATTCACTGGAGCAAGAAGGAATGTTGTAGGATGGTATGTAACACCGGTCGGACAAGTTATACTGCCAGTAGGATTGATGAAAGTAGTCATGGAAACTGAACATAACAAACTCCACTGTGGTGCAGAAGCATTGGTAGAATATCTAAAGAAAATAGTACTCTCTAATTCGATGATAACAATGGCCAAAAGAATAAATGCCACCTGCCCGATTTGCATTAAAAATAACCCGTTGGTTAGAAGACAGGTCCAAATGGGGAAAATACGTGTAGGGCCACAACCAGGGAATTATTGGCAAATAGATTTTTCCGAGTTACCAAAATCTCAGGCATACAAGTACTTACTAGTTTATGTGTGCACCTTTTCGGGATGGCCCGAAGCTTTCCCTTGCAGGACGAACCAGGCCAAGGAGGTAGTGAAAACCCTTCTCAAGGAAATTATTCCAAGGTTTGGGGTTCCTTTAGGAATATCATCAGATAGAGGACCACATTTTACTGCAGGGATCGTGCAGGAAGTTTCTACTATTCTGAGAATTCAGTGGCACTTACACACCCCCTGGAGACCTCAATCTAGTGGTCAGGTGGAACGAATGAATCAAACTCTGAAAAATCAAATTAAAAAGATTTGTCAAGAAGCTAAAATACAGTGGCCCCAAGCATTGCCTCTAGCCCTTCTGAGGATTAAGATTAAACCACGAGAAAGGATAGGGGTAAGTCCGTATGAAATTTTGTACGGCAAACCATATCATGCTGTAACCTATCAAGGGGACCCACATGTAATTGGGGATCAGATGATTGTAAATTATGTTCTGTCTTTAAATAAGACCCTTGCAGCACTGAGATCCACGCTGGAGTGGAATCGACCGTTACCTCTGGACACTCCTGCTCACGATATTCACCCAGGAGATCAAGTTTACGTGAAGAACTGGTCGGTGGAGCCTCTGAAGGAAACATGGGACGGCCCCCATCAAGTGATAATGACAACTTACACCGCCGTCAAGGTCGACGGGATCAACAGCTGGATCCATTACACACGGGTCAAAAAGGTCCCCTCCCGATGGTCGGTGGAACCCCTATCTCCCACCAGAATGGTGTTCAAAGCCAAAAATTAATGCTGTTGTTGTTACTCTTGAGTAAAATAATAATTGTTGAAACCTTTGTTAAAATCACAATACCTGAATCAAGGGTGTGGGTACCGGAGAATTCAAATGTAAATCTTACATGTTTGTTTGTCGATGATCAGGGAGCTGGATGGGACAGAGTCAGGGCACAATGGAAATGGATCACCAAGGATCAAATTCCAGATAAAGGAGTAGAAACGGTCTGGGATGAGAAGCAGCAAAAAGGTAGGATTACCCTGCAGATATCCAATATAACAAAGGCCAGAACAGGAAAATACGCTTGTGTGGTTTGGATAAAAGGGAGTTATGATTATGGATTCGTAAATCTTGACATTTTAAATATCTCCCAAACAGAATCGGAAAATAGGGTCCAGGTGAATCTCCCAAATGGGAAAGTAGATATGTGGGACGGACCTCCTCTCAGAATAAAATGTACTCATAGATTTAAGACAGGGTGTCAGAAACAGATTAGAATGAAATGGTGGAAATGGAACACGACACAGGAAATGTGGAATCCACAGGTACAAGGGACAAGTTGGTGGACGCTGGGAAATGAGAGCAGAGGATGGTTGAATATAACGAACTCAGAGATTGGTAGATCGGAGGGTAAATACCTTTGTGTTATCATTTGTGGTGATAGTGGAGGTTATGGGGTCAGGAAAGTAGAAGTGGTATTACAACAGGAGCGAGGAATCAAGCCTGAACAGGAAATATATAACGCAAAGGAAGGGCAGAATTTGGTTTTAAGATGTAGGATACCAACCGAAAGCTACACTGAGTATGAATGGTGGTTTGGAGGACAAAGCTTGGTGGCTCAAGGGAAATATCAAATTAGAAGAAAACCCCAAGAAATAGTGTTAGTAATTAAAGAGGTCCTGGAACAGCAAGATAATGGACAATACTGGTGTTGGGTTGCTCGAGATGATTGGTGGGCAACCGGGATGATTAGTGTTTATGTTGAAAGAACAAGGGTGACTCGGCAGGTACCAGAGGATGAAATCCAAACCAAACCAGAGAATCTGATTGTGGGTTTAATTAGGGATTTTGGGCAAACACAAAATGTATCAGCAATCACTGCATGTCTGCCTTTGCCCCATGCGGCAGGAGATCCTATACCATGGGGAATTATACCAGCTCCAGACATGCCTGCATCTAATCGAACAGTCACCTTAAGTTGTACCCAGGAGATTAGGAGCCGAACTAAATTGGTTAATCGGACAAATGTGATAAGGAGGAAAACCCCGAGGACCCGAGCAGATTGTTACAAGCTTCCGAATGCTGTATTTACCAAAATCAGAAGATTCCATGGAGTAGGATGGTGTGAATACGATGAGAGGCAAACACGAGAAGTCCCGGCAACTGAACAATATTTTGAAATAATATGCCAGAATGTTACAAACACAACTACCATGGAACAATGGCAGACAATCTGGGGACCTAGTTTGTTGGAAACTTATAGTTATATAGGAACAGTTCAATGGTGTATTCATTGGAAGGGACGGAAAAATCAAACTTACTCAAAGACCTATCAAGGACAGGATAGTTGGAGGAAAGATGCACCTAGGATGACCGATTGGAATTGCACTGAGGTCTTCACTTGTGACAGCCCAAGTGAGTCTGTGAGTCTACTGCCGGTAAAGGTACTTTTGAGATTTGGCTGTGAATGTAGGGGATATAACCACACGATAAAAGACAAAAATACAGAAGGAGAGTTAAACTGTAAAACTACATCAATCCGAGCTCCAGGAAATTTAGTTTGGGTAATGGGTCATGGACATTGGACCACTCATATGCCGGTAGATGGTCCAACTACACAGATTACTTTAGGAGTTCCAACTCTTTGTCCTTTCTGGAAATCGACAAAATTGACGGCCTCAGAAATACAAATAAGACATAAGCGAGATATAAGTCAGGAAATTGGGGACATAGGGTTAGAAGAAGGGGAAGATTGGCATGAACCTTCTTCAGGAATTAAATTTGGGTGGGTATTAGAATCTCTCTTTGCACAAATATCATCATATCGAAACAGGGAAATGTTGTACAAATTGTTGGGACAAACAGAAAGGTTAGCGGCTGTGACCAAGAAGGGATTCAAGGACTTAAATCTGCAGTTACAAGCTACGTCTAGAATGACAATTCAAAATCGGATGGCTCTAGATATGATATTGTTGAAGGAGCATGGCGTATGTGGATATCTGCATGGTAGGGACGACCATTGCTGCATTCACATCCCGAATGTTACACAAGAAGTAGAAAAGGATATAAGTCAATTAGAACAGATTGAAGGAAAGGTGAATGATATTCAGAAAGAGGCAGAACACAATTGGGTTGGAGAACTGTTCAGCTCCCTGGGAATTCGGATGTCCGGATGGATATCCTCAATTGTACAATATGGAATCATGATTGTTATAATCATTTTAGTTGCCTTAATAGTATATAAGTGTCTTTTAGGAATGATTGTCAAGGAAGGTCAACATACTCGGTGAATAATGAAGGCGATAATGCGAAGAGAAGTCCTGGCAGAACCAGCCGTTCCACCTCCTGCTTATCGCGAAACAGCGACATGAATTGTTGAGCATCCTTGCGAACCCAGAAGAAGCTCGAAGGATGCTCAAAAGGGGGGACTTGTTACAAAAAGGATAGGATATTGGATTTTAGAAGTAGTAAGGCTAAGGCTCTGCTAGGCTGTAAGGCCTCAGGTGTAGAAATAGTTCTCTGGGGAAACAGGAATGGAATGTACTGGGTGGGGAGGTTAGGAATAGTGAATTAGCTGGGCATGGTGAACCTGTTAGTGAATTAGCTGGGCATGGTGAACCTGTCTAAAAGTAAATTGTTCTGGGTTGATATATGTTGCATGCAAGGGGGATTTCAGTGGTAGGAGCTCGTTGAGCATTATCTAAGACTAGACAACCATGAAGAGATATGGCTTAGGGTATGATTATCAATTGTTAATCCTTGTGATGTATGTTTTACTTTGAAGATTAAATCTTGTATGTGTGCCAATGTTTGAAACTGTATAAAGAGCTGAGTGAAACGATAGGCCTTTGGGAAGCCTGATTTGGGACACTAGTCCCCAGGTCCCCGGGCCCTGAATAAAGCACCGCATAAACTGACTCTCTGTTGGTTTGTGTTTGTGGTCGGTGGGCAACACCAGTGCTCCATAGTTATCTCCCTCTCTTCTCCAGGTCATGCCACAGTGACACATGGTGAGGATTTTTGCAGGCTAACAAGGACAATTCTCCAGACATCTTAGTTTTGAAATTCTGAGGGCTTTGTGCATTCCCCCAGTACCTGGCCACAGCAGCACAACCAGAAATCAAATCCACTCATTTAGACCACACAGAAAGATTTGCTTCTCCTCTGTAACATGTTAAAAGTAGGTCCTATAGAGACCGCATAGTTTAAATTCTATTTTAAAAGTTCTGTTTAAACAGTTTCCTCCACTTTCACCCTTACATGGCCATCTCTGTTTTCAGCCTTTTTTGCCCTCACAGCCTTTGACTCAGAAAGATCAACACTTATGCCTTGCTTCATCTGCTATCACCTCTATTCTCTCTTCATGATAAATACAGATACAAGACACCATTGTCTCTGAATTCTTCTCATTCTTTGTGTTTCTGTGGAAATTTCAACTTTCTGTCCCCACACAAAATCCAAATCCAGTTAGTTCTACACTCAGCTTCCAAATAGCCATATACCTCCCTGAAATAATACACACAGACAAAAAAAAAAAAAAAAAAAGAAAGCCCCAACCACATACTGACTTGGCTTTTTAAACTTCTCATTACCCTGATCTTGGCACCCTTTCCACTGACTTCCTTGTTTCCCACTTTCAAATTCTAACTTCCCACACCTGATACACTATTTCTGATTTTTTTTTTTATTGGTTGAACTGCTTATATGCAAGATCCACTGAGATGATGCAAGTTGAAACCTACTTTAAGATTCTGAGTTTTGTTCTGGACATGGCCAAGTCACTTGAAAACAGGTACTTTTACTGGCTGAAATTTATCTTGAGTAGTTACAGTATATACCTGAGAAAATGCCTTTTAAGTCTCAGAAAACCATCTGTAAGAGATGTTTCAGTTATACTCTGTGACCTAGGCACAGCCCTGTTCCCAGACTACTTAAGTGGTATATACTGTGTTTCGCCATGCTCTGCTTTGCCTTCTCAGTTCTCAGCTGTGAAGTATAATCGGGTACAAGGAATCTTCCATCTTCCCTGAACGCTACTCATATCTTACAGCATCATCTCATCTCATTTTCTTCCAGTCAACTGAAAGCTGAATTATGCCCAATTTTAGGCAACATTCACAAAGTAACTCTCCATTTTGTCTCTTCCTAACTGTTCAACTGGTTGAGCAGTTAAAACAATGCTGCTTAGGATCTGTGACTACAGTTTCTGAGCAAGTATATGCTTAGGTGGGAGGCAAAAATTATATCAATCTTGATGTAAAAAGAACTAACCCAGGCTGTCAGTCAAGTAAGAATTCTCTGCCTCATAATTACTGTTTTAGCCTCTTTTGTTATAAAAGAGAGAGCACAGAAGCATATCCAGGAAAGGAATTCATGCAAGGAAACTTGTTTTAGTTTTCAGAAAAGCTAAATTTCAGAAAACCTACACCACATTTTTTTCAGCTGGATCAATAAGGACATTTTAATTGTCATGTTTGTTTACATAAGACTGTACAAGCTGTCAAGACCACCCAGCACTGGATGGAAAGCAACCAGCCACCCTCTCAGTTCCACATTGCTGACATATTTGGCTTTGTCTCCTGTAACAATGCTGGGCAGACCTAGAGGCAAGAGCCCATTTTCCCCTCCTACATGCAAGATGTAGTACTCAGAAAATAAATATATTAATATAATCTCAGAACTAAGCAGTAGTCAGTTTCAATTTTATGGTTTTTTTCTTGTGAGGACCATTTAAAATGTTTGTATAGAAAATAAGACAGTCCACCACTGCCTTCAAATTATGGAGCTTTATTTCCAACCATTGACATTGTTGTTATTTAAACTCAGATGGTTGTTAGAACATTAGGTCCAAGATAAATCACTTGCTTTCAGCAAAGTCTTCTGAGCACATGGCTTCAGTATTTCAACACTTGAAGTGCAGCAGCTTTCAGTGTACATGCAAAATATCCATAGGGGTACAAGACAAAGCTCTTCCAATACCACACTAGATACCTGTAGCTGCAAAAGAAAATTCTTCCCCCACAAGTACCCCATTTCAGCTGAGTCACTACAGAGGTGCACTTGAGTTTGTCATAGGCCTCTTCTCTCTAGTGTGCTACTGAAAAATGATGAATTAGACTGAGCAAAACGAGCTCTTCCCTGAAAATGAGTGCAGCATTCTAGAAATAGAGTAATTAATTGCGTCAAAGTCAACAGAGAGCAAAACCTTGTTAAGTCACCAGGATGGGAACAGGCAGTAACAAAGCACACTTCCGGCTCCCAGCCCCAGCAATCCTGTCTCTGTACAAGGCTGTGCATATTTCTGCACAGACAGAGTGTCAGAATCAAGTGTCCTCCTTCTCCTTCGCAGGTCCAAGAGTCAGAGCCAGGAACTCACCAAATTCACACCCATTTACTTCACCCCCTTTGCTGCTACTCCCGCAGTAACCTCAAGAAATTAGAGGTGAGGGAAGAGCAAAGGTTCAAATAAACCTTTTTCAAATGGAGAAAGGAGGAAAAGGGTACAAGAAGGCATTCCACAGAGCAAAAACCACTGTCTTACCCAAAGCACCTGCCTGTTTACTCTTGCCAGACAGTCCGGCTACATCCCCACATGTTGGGTGAACACAGAGGATTTTCTTTGATTAAAAGAATGCATTTGTTTATAGGAATGCATGTAGTGAACTCATGGGACAACATGGAAACGGATAACTTCACCAAAAAAAAAAAAAAAAAAACACTTTTAAGAGTACTGATCAAAAAAAATAAGTCACTGTATCCAGTGCTCCTTAAGTGGTGAACACAACATGCTACATTCACACATTCACAATGATATTTTGTTCTGTAAATAACTCAAGAAAACTTCTCCCGAGTCCATAAAAGCAGTCAAGCAACAACAAGAAAGCTGCATGGGGATTAGCTGTATCTCAGGCTCTGGAGCAGAAAAAAAATAAGGATGAGAGGCCCTGAAAGCCTTCAAATACATATAGGAGTCATCCTTTCACTCTCTTTTGCTATCTAAAAATAGTGAAGGGAGCACATGCACTGCCCATTGAAAACCACAACTTGTAGCATGAGTACACAACAGCAGTTCCCCCATGAAAACTACTGCCTATCTTCCACAGCTGCCAGGACTTCACAATGCCCATCAGGCAAAACAACCTAAAACCTAGTTTTAGATTTATAAAAAACCAAAAACCCAACCCAAAACCTAAATCCCAAACCAACCTACCAAAAAAAAAAAAAAAAAACACACAAACAAAACCAAAGCAAAACAAAACACCCAAACAAAACCCCAAAACAAATCCAAAAAGCCCACGCCACAGAAGGAAAAACTTTTACTCTACCCTATGTCATATATTGTTAAACTTGCTTTGAATACTTCAAAAAATAAGTATACAACCAACTGTACTTCAGTTTATCCAGTGTCAGAAAACCAGAAATTTGCCATTTTCATTCTCACAATTATAGAATTAGTCTTCTATACAGAGACCTTCTAATAGAATGGCTGTTCTTTTTGTACATCATAATGCCATTAAGCTTGAATTTAAGAGGAAGCAATGCTGTTTAGGCATACTGCTACATAGAGCTAAAAGAAGGTTTTAATAAAGAACATAAAAAAGGACATCTAGGACTTACTGCTGATTATTATTTAAAGAATTTGCATTTTCTGGCACTCATTGCATGGCAAGAGATTGTAAGCCTTATACTGATTGAGAATAGTGTGTCACAGTGACACTGGGGACTTCCAATGCTAGCTGTACTTGCACTGACTCTTAAGCTCCTCAGGCTGCCCAGCAGCACAACTACTTTTCACTATATTCTCACATTCTGGTTGATATATTCTCAGAAAAGCAAGCATACAATCACCAAATCTATATTATTTCCCTTCACTTAACTGTAAATATTTTGCACTAAGTAATTAAAAAGGAAGCCTCTCAATAATGTATTATTCAAATCATGGCTTGGTTTACAAATAAACCCTAGAACTACTGTGAAAGAAATACTGTCTACTCTGCCTATGTTCATAGGGCTTTGGCAACACCAAGATTAATCTATTCTTCTGCAGAGCCACAGTGCAGCATTACTTCCCCAGATGCAATTGCTAGGTGCTTTGAAAAGCACAACTTTAAATCATTCCTGGGAATTTTTAACTCCAGTCTCAAAAAACCCTTTGAAAGAGTTATTAAAATTTCAGGAAGGGTTTTCTATTTGTAACTTTTTTACTTCATGAAAAATTCAGAAGAATCTACTCCTTTTCTATATGTTGGTCTCCTTTTAAAATCTTCCGTTTTGTTTCCTTGCATTTCTCTGGTCCCATAAATCTGCTTATGTGTTTCTTTCACTTGGTCTTCCCCTGAGCCAGGCTTAATAATTGTTCTTTCTTGCAAGCAATAAATTTTCCCCTAGAACTGTTAAATGAGGACTCTTAATCTGCTATTACCCTGGCTCGATTTAAGCAGGAAGGGCAGGTAGAGACACACCTCTTAATAATTGTAGCTGGCATACAATAATACATTAAAATATAGGGGTTTTTAAAACTGAATACAACCTAACATAGGATTAAATGTATACATGAAGATCTGTAAGCATGTCAGCTGGTGAGGGGTCAGTAGCTCTGACTGAGGAAGAGGTGACTGGTCCGGAGAGATGGTCCCATAAGGAATCACCTTCCCAAGGCCTGGTGTCTTCCCTCAGCTGCTAGCTAGGAGGGGCATGCAGAAGCTGTCAGCTCTTTAGTGATTGTCAGCTTGTGATTTTAGCTCTGCTCTGCAGGGCAGCCTCCAGGCCAAGCCAGACCAGAGAGAGACGAGAGGCTCATGTAGCTGGTTCTGCATGAAGTACCTTTATTGTTGGTCCATACTCCGGTGAAGAGGAAGCTAGGGACAAGCTCTCTGTCTCGCAGGGGCAGAGGGCTAGCTTTTATAGGCATACAGGGGGTGGGTGTCAGAGGGTAAAGGCCAATGGATAACAAAGGATCTGCATAGGGTGTCCCAGAGGATTCTGGGTCAATCTTCTTCTCGCAGTAACTGAAGAGTAGCTGCCTTCCCAGGGGGAGTCCTGCTGGGAGATTTAGGCAATCTCCTTATCTCAGCAGACATCCCTCCAGGGCAGTGGCTGGTCGTACCCTACATGTAAGTATAAATTATCCTTTGTTTAATTTTAAATTAGAATCTTCTAAAAACAAAATAAGAGGGATTTCTAAAATTACTTCAGTGATTTTTGTTAGTTTTGTCCCTTTGAGAAAACTATTTCCATTTACTGGCTTTCAAAAACAACAAAAATAACATTGCTTGTGTATGCAGAATCTCAAACTACAAATTAAATAGAAAATATTTTGATATATATATGAGCACCAACTCAAATAGAAACCTTATTAAAAGAAAAGATACAGAATAAAAGCATGGCATAACAGCTGCAGATCATTGGAAAGAATGATTTTATAAGATGATGCCTAGTATAAAAAATGGTTGTTCTCCAGTAACGTCTTAATGTTAAATCAAATGGAAATACCCTCTAACAACAATTTCTTTAATTTCAGTTTGTTGAATAGGCATAGAGAAGAGTCTGGACTAGCTAAACAAAGTGATAAAATTTCATGCATTTAGGATAACAAAACCAAAACAAATGCTTAAGCTTCACACCAGCCTTACAAGACCAGAGTTCTTCATCACAATTTTTCAGCATTCCTCACTCTGCCCAGCAGCATCCCCAGCTTCTCCAACCAGTCAATTAAGCATTCATAGTTTTCAGTCCCCTTTCCCAATTCCGTTTTACAGAAAAAAACTGGTTTATGCCTAAACAGCTATTTCCCTTCTCCTGAGGGAGTGCTAGCTCACAAAGGTCTAACCTCAGCCAATTCCACACTTCTCCAGATGATCAAGGAGTGGTGCTGCACAGGAATGGCCATGTGCAAATTCACTATCCTATGTAAAGGCGTCCAAATTGATCCCTATTATTTCATTATGTCACCAAACAAACTCCCTTCCTCTGTATTTGATTGAAAGGCTCTTTAAGAGATATTTTCATTTATAAGGATCTTATCAGCTTGTAACGCTGCACATCCTAAATTAATCTCCTTGAATTAAATCAATACCGCAGCCAAGACTGCGGCTACGAAAAAATGGACACAGGCTGAAAGGGAAGGATGGGTGGGTTAAAGAGGAAAAAATCCACAGAACTAAAGCCAAGAATATAAGAGAAAATTTTTTATACCCCAGACTGAATTCCTTCAAACTGAAGGCTTCCAGGAGCACACACACACAATACCCTCTTATTATGCTGGAGGCAGCAGACCTGCACAAGAATGAAACAGATTCTCAGTTTTACAAGCAGTCAACTACAGCATCAGGTCCTAGGAATTATGGACCAATAATATTACAATAGCCTGCAAAATGGTTTTTTGTGTCTTTTTGGTTTTTATCTTTAGCATCCGCAGGTATGCACAGTAGCTCAAAATCTTCAGCAACCTGCCTAATGTAAGCGTAAAAACACCCAAGCAAAAGCACTTTGCTGCTAGGGTGTTGTGTCTGGAGAGATCATGCCTCTGTTCTCAAATACCAGTTCAAACAAAAATCTCTTCTATTATCTCATAAGGCTAGAGTAACCACCACTTCTGGTTTGTCAGAGTAATCTGTCTCTTCATGAAATTTTACTGAACAGTAAGGCTAGTGGGAAGCAAGGTATAGGGAACCTCCAGGAGGGTATTTTAAGCTCCAGATATCAACAAACTACTGTGAAATTCAAATTAATTCAGCACTGTGATGCTGCCGCAGACCTTTTATGGCAGCTCTTACCAGCACACCTGCAGTTACCTTTAACAGAAGTTCGAAACAAAACAGTGGCGAGAATGATGAAGAGAGAGACAACATTTAGGTGTGATGGGTCTGGCCTTTTCTAACACACAGGAATACCAAATGTGATCAGATGCTCTGAATCTGCAGATTCCCAGTGTCTGCAATTAGAAATCCATGAGTCAACATTCCAAGTAGAGCACTGGTTGTGGTTGCAAGCTTCCCCATGCTCAGGGCAAATGCATATAGTGCAGTTTCAAAGGCTGATGTAATCAACTCTGGCTCCCAAAGAATTTAAAGTGGGAGGGTTTCAAGACTGCAGCTAGGTCAGTAAAAACCACTTGGATTTACAGAACAAAAGCAGAGTACTGTCAACATTTTCCAAAAGCATTTGAGTCGGATATCTAGACTAGACGTAAGTAACTACACTCAGACCTACCTGTGCACCAGGAAAGATACTTTGGGCCCTAATCCAGCCACTCTAGAGCTGATCTGATATCCACAGGTGACTTCAAAACTTGCTATTACTCTCTAGAGAACAGAGTGAAGGCAGCAGAACCAAGATATTTTTGGTTTATTTGTGCAAAATGAAGCATTATCATCTCTGTAGGTAGATAGCTTGTAACAGTGGGAAATCCAGCACATTTCTATGTTCTACTACTGAAAGTGGGCTTACACAAGTTGTACAGCAGCCTCTGCAGCCACCTACAGCAGCAGTCAGGCAGGAATCCATCAGCTGCAGATTATAAACAATAGAAAGAAAAAAGAGCTATAAAATGCATCTTTAAGATATCTCACATCACGTGCAATTCAGAGAAACCCAAAGCCCGTTTAATAAATGTGATGCTGCAGCACAAAGAGGACAATAGCACTAGATGTGCAAGACAGAATTTAATTAATCTAACAGCTAATTCTGTGTCTTGAGGAATTCCTTAAGCTACTTCACAGATGGATAAGGGTGGCAGCATGCATCACAGAACTGGTTGCAAGACTTTTTAATAATATAGTCATCAATTAAGTTTCCCTCAAAACTGAAGCCTCCAAAACAGACCACTTTAATCATCAGCAACTAGAAAACTCATTATTTTGTGTTACTCACAACAACTCATGGCAAAAGAGAGACTGAGTAGGAGGTTTGTGGAGGATGGGTTCTCTACCATTTTCCTCTAAGGAGATGAGAAACAGCTGCCCAAGAGACACAGCAGCCCAAGAGACACAGCCTGTTCTGTACATGTGGGGACTTAAGCTAAGTCTCTGAAGGACTGGAGTAAACGTTCACATTGCAGTCTCAATTAGATGATCATGAACAAGCCCTGTCTCCACAAAGGGCAACAACATGTTCCACATCTTCCTCTCAGAAGTGGTTTTCTAGATCCTCTGTTTGAGCTTGCTGGCTGATAAATAGAAAACAGCTATTTAAAAATGGATGAAGCAGATGCTTTTGCTCTGAAAACATTAATAATTTTTACGTTCAAGCAGTTCTTCTTCATTCATCTGTTAAGATCAGAAACAAGAAAAAGAGCAATTTATTTTAAAAGCTGCCTGGCAGAATTAAAACAAAAACATTCTTCTCAAAAATTAGCTGTGATTTGTAGGAATTAGCTTTTCCCAGTCTGCAGTTAAAACAGCTGTTGAACTGTTATAGTGGGAACGAAAAGCCAAGCTGTTGAGTTTTTTGTCCTGGTATTCTTAGTGTCACTGGTGATACGTGAAGGCATTGAGAGTCACAGAAGGAGCATGCAAGGGCAAGGCAAGGCCAGAAAATGCCAGAAAAAAAGGGTATTGAATTCAAGGGTGAGGGAGGGTTGAGCAAGATAATGCAAAGCAAGGAAGAGGTTCAGGTCGAGGCAAGTGAAGGGTCAGCAAGGCAAGTGAGAGGTAATCAAGGTAATGAGAGTCCTAGAAGGAGAACAAAAAGCAAGGCAAGACCTGGAAAACTGGATAGGGAATTCAAGGTGGGGTATAGGTGAGCAATTCAATTCAAGGCAATGGAGGGAAGGGTGGGCAAGGGAAGGGTACAGAGGAGGCAGTAAGGCAAAGCAAGGTGGGGGAAGAAAGGCGAAGCAAAGGAATGGTCAGGAATGACAAGGAAATGCAAGATTGGATAGGAAAGGCAAAGCAATGTAAGGGAGGGGTAGACAAGGTAATGAGTGTCATAAGAGAAAGAAGCAATGCAGATAAGGCCAAGAAAAAAGCAGTAGGGAAGTCAGGGCGGGGGTTGAGTGAGCAAGGCAATGCAAAGCAATGGAGTGGTAGGAAGGGCAAGGCAACGACGGATGGGTCATGAAGGCAAGGGAAGGGCTTGTCAGGAATGGCAAGGAAATGACAAGCTTGGATAATAATGGCAAGGAAATGCAAATGAGGTGTGGGCCTGGCAATGCAAGGCCATGGAAGAAAGCAGTAGGCAGGTGAATTCAAGGGGAAGATGGGCATGGAAGATAATGCAAGGCAAGGAAGGGTTAGCAAGACAATGCGAGTAAACTGCTGGGTTTTCAAGGCAAGGCAAGTGAGAGGTACCTTCAAGGATTGCTCCCAGATAAAAGCTGCCAGGACAGACAAACAAGTCTGGTTTGCCTTGACTTCCCCTGGGTCGCCACTAATCTGCACCTAAAATACTGGGGTTACGGGCTATCCATCCTACAGATGTCATTCTCATTCCAGAGCCCAAGGGCAAAATTTGGATTGCATGTCCAAAATTCAGTACTTTAAAGGATTGGATCCAGACAAGAGATTTTAGCTCGGACAGGTCGAGCTGAACATGACCTCTCCTGGGGCATCTACACCTGAAAGAGTGGGTCTACATGCTTTTCTTCCTATGGAAAAAACTGTCATTTGATGTTGGAGAAGATGAAAGTTTGGTAAGAAAGTTTCACAGATATGTAGGCTTGGCAGAAAGATCTCTGAATGTAGAAACTGAGAATGAGATAGGAATGAAAGCAAGTTTTGATATAGAGTAAAAGATGTTTTGCTGAAACACTGATCACTGAATAACTGAGAAAGCAAAGGTTGGAGATGAGTTGGAGGGAGATTTTTATGATTAGGGCAAAGGTATGGGACTACAAACAAAGACATGTTTTTCACTGTCTTGGGGTGACTTTATGATGTGTATCCCATGTCACTGCCCTATGCCCAGAAATTAACTTTGTGCCTTTCTATGCCTCTAAACTGAGCCTGAGAGGGGGAAGGAAAAAAACTGAGCAAAACTTTTTCAAAGCAGTTTGCAGCATGTTAAAGGTCACACAGAGATAGCTTTTTTTTCCAGCTGCAGCAGGGGAGGGAGGAGGCACCCGGCTTGCTGTTTTCCAGTCAGCTTGTGGCCAGTGGTTCAGCTTCTTTTTCTCTGGAGAGAGACTGAGAGCTGAATTTTTTTTTCCCTTCCCTGGAATTTCAGATTTTCTCCCTTTTCTGCTGGACTGCTTCAATATTGGAACACATCAGGAGGACTTTCCACCAAGCACAGAGGGCCTGGCCCTGGGCCAAGCCCCATCTCCGAGGAGATCAAAGGGAGGACTCTAACACTTTCCCAGGTTTTTTTTCTCCACAGCGAGAGATTTTATTATTTAGCATTATCTTCCTTTTCTTGTGTGTTTGTTAAATAAATAATTTTATCTCCTTCACTTTCCTTCGAGGAAAATTTATTTTTCCCGAACCTAGTGGGGGAGGGGTGGTTGTGCCTTCCCTCAGAGGATATATTTCTAAATTTGGCCAAACCGGAACATTCACCAAGTAAATAAGTCTCAAGAAGAGCATAAGTAAATAGAAAACATGTTTTTTATTAAAAAGAGAGATATCGCAGGCAAAGAAGACATTTCGATATGGCAGGTAGAAGAAAAGTCTGAGAGTTTTCCATTGTAAGCTTAAATTGTTTTTGTAAGCTTAAATTGTAATTGTAAAAACATACATACTCTTGTGATTGGATAATAATGACTATAATATGGTAATGGTAATAGTTATGATAGGCTATAGGCAAATATAAAGGTATTGTGTATGGCACTTATTGGTTGTTACATATTAAGATATTCAGCAAAGAAAAGTATATAATGCTTTGTAACTTGAACAGAAGGGGGCTTCAGGTATGCCTACAAGCTGTAGCTGACTCTAGATACCCACTCCCTGGACTGCTGTAATTTCGCCTATGCAATAAACACCTGAAGTCCAGACATCCTTCATGAACACTTTTCCTGTAATTCTAGTCCAGGAATCCGAGAGTGAAATTTCGACTGCATGTCCAAAATTCAGTACATGCAAGGATTGGTCCCAGAAAAAGCTGCCACCACAGACAAGCTTTGCTGGCCTTGTCCTTCCTTGTTCTGTCTTTCATCTGCACCTGAAACAGTGGGTCTACGTGTTTTCCTTCCCAGGGAAAAGAACTTTCATTCTTGTCCAGGAGTCTATGGCTAAAATGGTGATTGCATGTCCCATATCCAATACAACCAAGGATTACTCCCGGAGGAAAGCTGCCAGGACAGATGGGTCTTGCTGGCTTTGACCACCCCTGGGCCACCTCTCATATTCTCCTGAAACAGTGGGGTACATGAAGGCATTGCCATACCTGATCATCCCTTGCCATGCAGAGCCCAGCCTTGCATTGCCTTACAGACACCTCTGTGTACCTCCCTTGCCCTTCCTATGTCTCCATTGCATGGCCTTGTTCACCAATCTCCCACCTTGACTTTCTTACCCCTTGTTTCCTGGTCTTGTCTTGCCTGCTTCTCCTATGACTCTCTTGGCCTTGCCTAAGTCTCTCTTGCCTTGCTTTGCAAAGCCAACACTTGCCTTGCCCTGCTACCCCTCTTTCCCTCGCCTAGTCTACCCACACCTACCCACCTTTGACTGGCCTATCCATCCGATCATCACCTTTTCTGCACCACCCCTCCATGCTCTTGTCTTGCCTTGGCCTGCCTACCCTTCCCTTGCCTTGCACTGCCTTGCATAACCCTTGCCCTTCTTGACATTTGTGCCCCTTTCCAACCTGGCCTTGCTTTCCTTTGCCTACCCCTCCCAATCCCTGCTTTGCCTACAGATTCCTGGCCTTCTTTTGTCTACCACTCCTTTGCCTTTTGTGGGAACCAACAGCTGGTCTGAAGGCCTCACAGACATTTCCGTTGATACAATCATTTTGTACCCGTGAGAATTGCAGAAGCAAGAAGATAAACAACAGAAAGAAGTTGTAACAGCTGCAAAAGGGACGATACTGGCTGATGTTTAGCAAAGAATGTGTGTACACTATAGACAACCAATAGTATTGTATTATAGCAAAATAATAGTCCATGCACATGTAGCTAAAAAAGTGCATAAGAGAAGATGCATAAATAATACAAGTGGTTTTTTGCCATTGCTCGGGGCAGAGAGTGTATGTGTGTCGTGACCGTCTCAACAGCAACAGCCTTGCACTGCCTTTCATAACCAGCCCCTGCCTACTGCCTCCTTCCCTGGCCTTCCATGTCTTGTCTTCCTCTCCTTTGATTTAACTTGCTTCTCCTATCTCTCCCTTGCTTGCCTTACTCCACTGACCTTTCTGTGTTCTTGCCTTGACTTGCCTAGCTGTTCCTTGCTTCACATTGCTTTGTGTAAGCATTCCCTGTTTTTATTTGCCTACCCCTTTCTTGCCTGGCCTTTCCTTGCCTAGCCTTTCTTGTCTTTGCCTGCCCTCTGCATCACTGGACTTACCTTCCTATGCCCTGCCTTCCCTACAACTTCTGGGCCTTCTCTTGCCTCGCACTCATTGGCCCTACTTTGCTGCCTGCTCACTGCTCTTGCTTTGCTTTCCCTAACTTTCCCTTGACTTGACTAGAATTGCCTAAACTTACTTTGACTGCATTGCCTTGCCTGCATGGAAGAAAAGGCAAGGCAGGGCAAAGCAAGGAAATCATAGGCAGGGCAGGGCAAGGGAGACATAGGCAAGAGAGACGTAGCCAAGGAAGGCAAAGCAAGGGTAGGCTAGGAAAAACCAGGCAATGGTACTGAAGGCAACGCAAGGCCAAGTGACTCATAATGCCTTTCCTTGGAATGCAAAGGTCTGAATCCCAGTGTTGGTGGAGCAGATGATAAGGTCCCATGGGGAAGTAAACTCAACTGAGACATTTCTCTCCTGGCACCTCTTGTGTAGGAGCAATTCTTAGATATATTCAATATTGGCGGTAGCACGCCAGTTCCTCAGAGAGGATGACAATGCTTTTCCATGGGAAGGAAAGCACCTAGCCCCAGTGTTTCAGGTGCACATAAGAAGCTGCCTAGTGGAGGTAAAGGGCAGCAGCAACTTTCTGTCCTGGCATATTTGGTGTAGAAGCACTGCCTTGATTTGTACAAGTATGGAGTTGCTACGCCCTATTTTCAAGGCAGTCTCCTGAAAAAGTCAATTTTGGCATGTCGTTTCCACTTCTGAAAGGTGGTCTTCTGAACTCTTGGCAGTAAGCCAAGACACGCAGCTATGCTCATCCTTGGTGTGCAGCTGATTTAGACACCAGGGCAGGTAATGTCCAGTAACAGTGTTCTGGCACATTGGATGGGAGCAGTTCCTGGATGTTTTCTATTTTGGAGGAGGAGATCCCAGTTCTTCTGAGATGGGCTCATAGTTTCTCTCTTTGGCAAAGAAAGCAGTTTTGGATCTGCATGTAGGGTGTTCTCAGCGAATTAATGGCTTTTCCTCATGGGCAGTTCTGTGGGCTATAGCTGTTGAACTGTTAGAGAAGGAATGAAAAAGCCAAGCTGTTGAACAAATTTGCATCCTGCTGACTTTAGCAGCCCCTGATAAAATTCTGTTTGCATCCTGACTCTGTGAGACTGAAGGATTATGATGGTACTTAAAGCTGAGGAGGAAAGTGCACATAGAAGAGCATGTGAATTTAATGGCTCTTCCTAGTAGGCAGTTCTCTGGGCTAGAGCTGTTGAACTGTTAGAGAGGGAATGCAAGAGCCAAGCTTCTGAGCTCTTTTCCCTGCTACCTTTAAAGTATGAGCATTCCCTGGTGCTCTCCTATTTGGATAATAAGTTAGAGTGGGTTTCACATTCACTTTGAAGAATAGAAACAGCGCCATGTGAACCTGTGCCATCAGCTTTCCTTTCCAACTAAATGTTCCTACTTGCAATCTTGCAATTCTTACTTGCAATCATGCAGAGCACCGTGCTTGAGGCTGGTGCATTGAAGAAAATTAAATTAGGGCTGTATCAGTACAAAGGAGAGATTGCCATTTGCAAAACCTCGTTTCGCTTAAGTTAGTAATATTGTAAGTGTTAATTGAGTGGTCATTGGTTGCCTATCACCATCCTGATGCACTAATTTCATCAAGTGTAAATATTGGTCACAAAAGGTGCCCATTCAGCAACCTGTTGCTGTCTCCACATGGAAGTGTCTTCCGGACGAAATCAAAAGACATTCGAAGAGCCAGGATCCGCAAAGGAACAAACTATTGCCACATGAATGGTGCTGGGCGCCATGAGGAGCAGTTAACTTTAACCTGCGCGCTGTCAGCACTCAGAAGAACAACCCCAGCATGGCAGGGGGGACTTGCAAAAGAAGGAAAGGCCCCTCACCTAGCTATAAACCACCCAAAGTGCAGAGCCAAGTTGAAAACACCACTGCTCTCAAATCAACCGTGTCAGGACAAAAAGATTTCACTGATCTCCCCCTTCCAGGTACAAACTCTTATTTGCACCACACTCAGAGGGCAATGTGAGCTCCCCAGCGCTGTCTTTCACTCTCGCAGAGTCCAGATACTAACTTGTGAACATCCTACACAAACATTAGCTCATGAAAGTGCCAGCTTGAGCAAGAACAGCAGACCCTCCCATTGCACCCCCTTGTCATCCAGAGTGCGGCGGTTTGTTGAAAATCATGGACTCGGAAAGACCAATGCAGCAACTGCTTTTCTCTCTCCTACTGCCTTTCCCTGAGCGAGAGGTAGATGGATGATGTGGACTTAGTGGAACAGAAAGAGTATGACTGTACTTATAACGGAGGAAAACCCCCCACAGCATACTGTGCTGTGTGCAGTACACGCTCTGAAAAGAGACAAAGCTGAATGCTGCCAGCGGGCTTCGGTTCTCAGACTGCTTGCATGGGCAGAGCTGCGGGCTCTTTTAAGGGTGGAAACTGGCATCTGTGAGTGTAAAGAATGTGACTTTCCACACAGCTTAGAAGAAAGGTGCATAGCCCCAGTGAGAAGTGTGTACGTGAAAGACTGGCAGAAGAAGTCGCAGTCCAGCAAGGCTGGTATCTTTTTCTTTGTGCCAAATAGGCACCTTGGGAACATGAAAGTACTTGATGGTAGCCAAACTGACAGTGAAGGCACAGAACACCATCGGGTGTGTGCAGTGTACAGACGCAATGTAAAAGCCCTGAGTACCATTTGACTGCAGTCATAGTGCAAGTTTGCAACTGTACCATGCAAGGCCAGTGAAAGCTTCCTGTGCGGCCACATTTTCGTATTGGAGCTCGCTAGCTGGAAGTGATTCGGTTTGTCTGCAGTATCCGCTCGACTGAATGTGATGTGTCACTGGAAAGAAAAGTACAGACCAGCAGTGCGTTTGATATGGTTCAGGGGCTGCAAAGGAAATGTACAGGCCACCTCTGGGATTTTGGTCTTTGTGCATTCCCATGGCAGCAGTTCCTGGATGTTTTTGTTCTACAGTTTAGGCTCAGTGAGAGAGAAAAAATGCGAGGGCACGCATAGCAGAGCCACAGGGAGAATTGCTGAGGTATGAGTTGCGTGCTGTTCAGATACTGCCGTACCAAAGGCCTACCTAAACACTGCTGCTGATCTAGCATGTCTTTCTGTAGCAAGACTTGTTGGTACTGCAAAACAGAAGATGCGTGAGGTCAAATGAATCTGGACAGAAAATTTCAGACGAGCAGCCTATGAGTGCATGATTGAAACAGTAAATTTAGGTGACAGAATAGATCGTGGCATCGATTTGCGTAGTGTTAATATTCTCTGAAGGGAATGCAAAAAGCCAAGATGTGTTTTCCATTCTAGCTGTTCCTGACAAAAACTGAGGAATAAAACTTTCGTTCTAGATGGAATGTAACATTCAATTCCCAGGATTTTGCACTCCAAAGTTCAACAAAAGAGTTTCCACAAGAATCTTGAGAAGAAGCACAATCACTTCCACCTAGAGCTGGAAGAGGAAGAGGCAGCGGCACAAGCAAGTGCCCTTGAGCGTCCTCCTTCCGAATGCTAGAACGTCAATTCAGCAGGCAGGAGTGCAGCAGCCACCCTTCGTCTTGCAAGCCCATACGACGCGCACACCAGCCCGGTGCTCTGCGGCTTCGTCCTTCGCCTTTTCGAGCACGCCGTACCTTCATTCTCCCGGAGGCGAACAGCGGTCTGCTTCTCGCACGGAACGCTGTGTCGGCAGCCAAGCGCTCCAGTGCACTGCTTCTGCCCAAACACGCCTGGGCCCTGCACCTCTCCTTCCCAGCGCTACGTAGCAGCACAATCTGTCCCTCTTGCGATCCCAAGCTAAGCGGAAAGCTTCTCGGCTACGTCTCCCGCAGAGAGCTGTGCCAGGACAATAAGCTTGCAAGCACTTTGCTCCTGACACTAGTGGCAACAGGGATTCGCACCACCTTCCAGGAGCAGTCCTCTTGCCTTTTACAAGGTGCAAAAGCGCCCCCTCTGTGGCGGTGCTGTCTGCCCGGTCTTTCTCGGCTCGAAGCACCACGAGGCACACAAGACTCTCTCGCAAGGACCGAAATTCCCGATAGGCGTCTCTGCGCTTTCTGCAATGCTGCACGCACAAGCCCGGTGCTCTGAGGCTTCGTTCTTCGCCTTTCGTTGTCTGGGCAGAAGAGAAGCCGAGCGAGGCCATTGTGCTTTGCCGCTTGTCAGTGTGCTGTGCACGGTTTTTCCGCAGCTCGAGCTAGCGGGAGACCCCTTCGGTTTCGCGGCGTCCACACTACCCATGGTAGCTCTCGCTCAGCGAAACTTGAAGGGGAGAAGCACTTGCTGGATGAGTCTTTCAGTGTGCAGGACTTTGAAAACACAGCAGCGCAATCGGGGCCACGAGAAGGACCGCTGAGAAGTCGCTCTCGCACAGAGAACCGTGCCAGGATGACGAGCTCGCCCAGCATTTGCCCCTGACACTTGGGGAACTCGTAGCTGCCAGTGCCTTCCAGGGGCAGTCTGCTTTCTGTCATAACCTGCATAGGGCCCGTCAGATGGTGGTGCTGTCTGCCTTCTCCTTCTCGGCCAGAGTGTACTCTGGTGCACACTGCAGTCTGGCAAGGAGCAAAGAGCTTCGGTAGACATCTCGCACAGGAGAAAGTTGCCAAGAAAGAACCACGTTCTTCATCAGCCCTCCTCATGTCCCGATTGGGGTGCTGCCTTCAAAGCCTTGCACATTGAAAGACTTCTCCAGCAAGTGCTTCTCCCCTGGCGCACTTCGCTGAGTGAGAGCTGCATGGGCAGCGTGGACTCAGCGAAACCGAAAGGGTGTCGCTGTAGCTCGAGCTGAGCAAAGAAACCGTGCACGGTGCACCGTTGGTGGGTGCAGCATGCACGCGGAAAAGCAGCAAAGTTCACTGCCATCGCTGGCCTTCTCTTCAGTCCAGACCACTTAAGGCAAACAATTTAGCTGCAGAGCACTGGGCTTGCGTGTGCAGTGCACCAAATTGCCCAAGACCAGCAAGGGCTCGTTCACAAGCAGAGTCGGCTGAGAGCATTCTTGCTTGCTCCAGAAAGGAAGCCGCAGCTATAGTGCTTCATCCCACAGCGTGGACATAGGCACTTTCCTAGTTGTTCAGCCTTGCAGAGTCCCTGCAACTAGAGCTCAGCCAGGAGCAGGCGTCAAAGCAGAAGGCTTTCCTAAAGCACGCCTCTCCAACCAGCCTTCGGAAATCGCAAATGACACTGTGGCTCTGTGCCTTTCTTCTAAGACAGACGCCCACCTTGCTTTCACTCTCGCAGCTCCCTTGGCAGCCTCCAGCAGCTGCTTTCCTGGAGAACGGCCCGAGAAGTAGAAGCCAGGGCTGGGCTGCACCTTCGCCTTCCGCACGTAAGCGGCACCAGACTCACCGGTGCGCTCTGTTCTTCCCTCCTCCGCTGCATGCTACTACCATCGTGTTCTCGGAAAGACGGAGACTGAAGGGAAGCGCAAATGCTTCCACAGAGAGCTACAAGAGGAATAGGCAGCAGCAGCACAGGTAAGTGCCGTGGAACTTCCTCCTTCCCAAGGCTATAACGTCAATTCAGCAGGCAGGAGAGTGGCAGCCACGCTCGTCTTGCAGCCCGTACAACGAGCACGCGAGCCCGGCGCTCCGCGGCTTCGTTCTTCGCCTTTTCGAGCACGCCGTACCTTCGTTCCCCCGGAGGCGGACGGTCTTCTGCTTCTCGCCCGGAACACTGTGCTCGGCAGTGCAGCGCTTTCTGCGGCAAGCTGCAAAGCGCCCGTCAGATGGCGATGCTGTCTGCCCGCTCCTCGGCTCGAGTGTACTCCGGCGCACGCTGCCGTCTCGCAAGGAGCAAAGAGCTTCGGTAGACAGCTCACACAGGAGAAAGGTGCCAGGACGACACCACATTCCTCCTCACCCCTTCTCGTGGCCCACATTGTGGTGCTGCCTTCAAAGCCGTGCGCATTGAAAGACTCTTCCAGCAAGTGCTTCTCCCCTGGCACACTTCGCTCAGCGACAGCTACGTGGGCAGCGTGGACTCAGCGAAACTGAAAGGGTGTCCTTGTAGCTCGAGCTTGTTGGACAGGATGAAAGTTTGGTAAGAAAGTTTCACAGCTATGTAGGCTTGACAGAAAGATCTCTGAATATAGAAACTTAGCATGAGGAGGAAATGGAAACGAGTTTTGATAGAGAGTAAAAGGTGTTTTGCTGAAACACTGATCACTGAATAACTGAGAAGGCAAAGGTTGGAGATTGAGTTGGAAGGAGATGTTTTTTATTAGGACACCGGTATGTGAGTACAAACAAGCACATGTTTTTCACCAAGTAAATAAGTCTCAAGAAGGCCATAAGGAAATAGAAAACATGTTTTTACCAAAAAGAGAGCTATCGCAGGCAAACAAGAAATGTCGATGTAGCAAGAAGAAGAGAGGTCTGAGAATTTTCCACTGTAAGCTTAAATTGTAACATACTTACTCTTGTGATTGGATAAGAATGACTATAATATGGTAATGGTAGTAGTCATGATAGGCTACAGGCAAATGTAAAGGTATTGTTGTATGGTGCTTATTGGTTGCTATGTATTGAGATACTCAGCAAAGAAAAATACATAATGCTTTCTAACTTGAACAGAAAGCGGCTCCAGGTATGCCTACCAGCTGTAGCTGACAGCTGTAGGGCTGGCTCTGGATACCCACTCCCTGAAATGCTGTAACTTCGCCTATGCAATACACAGCTTTCAAGAGAGCCGCCTGAAGTCCAGACACCCTTCGCGAGCCTTTCTCCTATAGAGCTGTGGAAAGAAATCGTGCACGCTACACCGAGGGTGCGTGCAGCATGCACGAGCAAAAGCGGCAAAGTTCAGTGCCCTCGCTGGGCTTCCCTTCCGTGCGGATAACGTGAGGCGAAAAATGAAGCCGCAGAGCACCGGGCTTGCAGGTGCAGTGCACCGAGTTGCAGAAGTCCAGCAGGCTCGTTCACAAGCCAAGCCGGCTGAGGGAGTCCTCGCGTCTCCAAAAGGGAACGCGGAGCCGTAGCACTTCATCCCACAGCGTGGAGATAGGCACTTTCCTAGTCGTTCAGCCTTGCAGAGTCCCTGCAGCTAGAGCTCAGCCAGGAGCAGGCGTCAAAGCAGAAGGCCCTCCTAAAGCACCCTTTCTCCAAGCAGCCTCCTGAAAGGGCGCATCACAGTGCGGCTCTGCGCCTTTCTTCTAAGACAGACGCCCGCTATACTTTCGTGCTCGCAGCTCCCTTGGCAGCCTCCAGCAGCTACTCTGCTGGAGAACGGCCGTAGACGTCAAAGCCAGTGCTGGGCTGCACCTCCGCCCTCCCCAGGTAAGCAACAGCGAACTCACCGGTGCACTCTGTACTTCCCTCCTCCGCTTGCATCCTACATGCATTCGTGTTCTCCGAAACTCAGAGACTGAAGGGAAGGGCAATTGCTTCCCCAGATAGCTGCAAGGGCACTAGGCAGCAGCAGCAGAAATTTCACATGACCTGATGCACTGTAGAGATATTACCCTGTTACCCCTCCTTTCTCCTCGTCCTCGACCAATTGTGGTGGGATGTCGAAAGGCTTGGCCAGCGAAAAGCTCATCCAGCAAGGGCGTCTCTCTTGACGCATTTCCCTGACCGAGAGCTACACAGATGGTCTGGACACTGTAAAACAGCAAGAAAATAATTCTATGTCCAGCTGAGGAAAATCCGTGCACAGAAAAATGTAGATGCCTGCAGTAAACAATCTGAAGAGCGGCAAAGCTCCAAGCCATCGCTGCGCTTCAGTCCTGTCCGGACCACAGAAGGCGAAGAACGAAGCAGCTGGGCACCGGCTTCATGGGCTCAGTGGAGCGACTTGCAAATGTCCAGCCAAGAGCTGCTTCAACAAGCAGATTCAGCTGAGAATGCTCTGCCTGCTTCAACAAAGTAAGGCGCAGCCCTTGCACTGCAGCACACTGCCTGGCCAGAAACAGGTTCTTACACCTTCAGTGCTGCCGAGCCCACGCAGCTTGAGCACACCCAGAAGGACGCGTCCAGAAAGAAGGCCTTCTTCGAGTGCCTTGTCCTTCCTTGTTCTGTCTTTCATCTGCACCTGAAACAGTGGGTCTACGTGTTTTCCTTCCCAGGGAAAAGAACTTTCATTCTTGTCCAGGAGTCTATGGCTAAAATGGTGATTGCATGTCCCATATCCAATACAACCAAGGATTACTCCCGGAGGAAAGCTGCCAGGACAGATGGGTCTTGCTGGCTTTGACCACCCCTGGGCCACCTCTCATATTCTCCTGAAACAGTGGGGTACATGAAGGCATTGCCATACCTGATCATCCCTTGCCATGCAGAGCCCAGCCTTGCATTGCCTTACAGACACCTCTGTGTACCTCCCTTGCCCTTCCTATGTCTCCATTGCATGGCCTTGTTCACCAATCTCCCACCTTGACTTTCTTACCCCTTGTTTCCTGGTCTTGTCTTGCCTGCTTCTCCTATGACTCTCTTGGCCTTGCCTAAGTCTCTCTTGCCTTGCTTTGCAAAGCCAACACTTGCCTTGCCCTGCTACCCCTCTTTCCCTCGCCTAGTCTACCCACACCTACCCACCTTTGACTGGCCTATCCATCCGATCATCACCTTTTCTGCACCACCCCTCCATGCTCTTGTCTTGCCTTGGCCTGCCTACCCTTCCCTTGCCTTGCACTGCCTTGCATAACCCTTGCCCTTCTTGACATTTGTGCCCCTTTCCAACCTGGCCTTGCTTTCCTTTGCCTACCCCTCCCAATCCCTGCTTTGCCTACAGATTCCTGGCCTTCTTTTGTCTACCACTCCTTTGCCTTTTGTGGGAACCAACAGCTGGTCTGAAGGCCTCACAGACATTTCCGTTGATACAATCATTTTGTACCCGTGAGAATTGCAGAAGCAAGAAGATAAACAACAGAAAGAAGTTGTAACAGCTGCAAAAGGGACGATACTGGCTGATGTTTAGCAAAGAATGTGTGTACACTATAGACAACCAATAGTATTGTATTATAGCAAAATAATAGTCCATGCACATGTAGCTAAAAAAGTGCATAAGAGAAGATGCATAAATAATACAAGTGGTTTTTTGCCATTGCTCGGGGCAGAGAGTGTATGTGTGTCGTGACCGTCTCAACAGCAACAGCCTTGCACTGCCTTTCATAACCAGCCCCTGCCTACTGCCTCCTTCCCTGGCCTTCCATGTCTTGTCTTCCTCTCCTTTGATTTAACTTGCTTCTCCTATCTCTCCCTTGCTTGCCTTACTCCACTGACCTTTCTGTGTTCTTGCCTTGACTTGCCTAGCTGTTCCTTGCTTCACATTGCTTTGTGTAAGCATTCCCTGTTTTTATTTGCCTACCCCTTTCTTGCCTGGCCTTTCCTTGCCTAGCCTTTCTTGTCTTTGCCTGCCCTCTGCATCACTGGACTTACCTTCCTATGCCCTGCCTTCCCTACAACTTCTGGGCCTTCTCTTGCCTCGCACTCATTGGCCCTACTTTGCTGCCTGCTCACTGCTCTTGCTTTGCTTTCCCTAACTTTCCCTTGACTTGACTAGAATTGCCTAAACTTACTTTGACTGCATTGCCTTGCCTGCATGGAAGAAAAGGCAAGGCAGGGCAAAGCAAGGAAATCATAGGCAGGGCAGGGCAGGGCAAGGGAGACATAGGCAAGAGAGACGTAGCCAAGGAAGGCAAAGCAAGGGTAGGCTAGGAAAAACCAGGCAATGGTACTGAAGGCAACGCAAGGCCAAGTGACTCATAATGCCTTTCCTTGGAATGCAAAGGTCTGAATCCCAGTGTTGGTGGAGCAGATGATAAGGTCCCATGGGGAAGTAAACTCAACTGAGACATTTCTCTCCTGGCACCTCTTGTGTAGGAGCAATTCTTAGATATATTCAATATTGGCGGTAGCACGCCAGTTCCTCAGAGAGGATGACAATGCTTTTCCATGGGAAGGAAAGCACCTAGCCCCAGTGTTTCAGGTGCACATAAGAAGCTGCCTAGTGGAGGTAAAGGGCAGCAGCAACTTTCTGTCCTGGCATATTTGGTGTAGAAGCACTGCCTTGATTTGTACAAGTATGGAGTTGCTACGCCCTATTTTCAAGGCAGTCTCCTGAAAAAGTCAATTTTGGCATGTCGTTTCCACTTCTGAAAGGTGGTCTTCTGAACTCTTGGCAGTAAGCCAAGACAAGCAGCTATGCTCATCCTTGGTGTGCAGCTGATTTAGACACCAGGGCAGGTAATGTCCAGTAACAGTGTTCTGGCACATTGGATGGGAGCAGTTCCTGGATGTTTTCTATTTTGGAGGAGGAGATCCCAGTTCTTCTGAGATGGGCTCATAGTTTCTCTCTTTGGCAAAGAAAGCAGTTTTGGATCTGCATGTAGGGTGTTCTCAGCGAATTAATGGCTTTTCCTCATGGGCAGTTCTGTGGGCTATAGCTGTTGAACTGTTAGAGAAGGAATGAAAAAGCCAAGCTGTTGAACAAATTTGCATCCTGCTGACTTTAGCAGCCCCTGATAAAATTCTGTTTGCATCCTGACTCTGTGAGACTGAAGGATTATGATGGTACTTAAAGCTGAGGAGGAAAGTGCACATAGAAGAGCATGTGAATTTAATGGCTCTTCCTAGTAGGCAGTTCTCTGGGCTAGAGCTGTTGAACTGTTAGAGAGGGAATGCAAGAGCCAAGCTTCTGAGCTCTTTTCCCTGCTACCTTTAAAGTATGAGCATTCCCTGGTGCTCTCCTATTTGGATAATAAGTTAGAGTGGGTTTCACATTCACTTTGAAGAATAGAAACAGCGCCATGTGAACCTGTGCCATCAGCTTTCCTTTCCAACTAAATGTTCCTACTTGCAATCTTGCAATTCTTACTTGCAATCATGCAGAGCACCGTGCTTGAGGCTGGTGCATTGAAGAAAATTAAATTAGGGCTGTATCAGTACAAAGGAGAGATTGCCATTTGCAAAACCTCGTTTCGCTTAAGTTAGTAATATTGTAAGTGTTAATTGAGTGGTCATTGGTTGCCTATCACCATCCTGATGCACTAATTTCATCAAGTGTAAATATTGGTCACAAAAGGTCCCCATTCAGCAACCTGTTGCTGTCTCCACATGGAAGTGTCTTCCGGACGAAATCAAAAGACATTCGAAGAGCCAGGATTCGCAAAGGAACAAACTATTGCCACATGAATGGTGCTGGGCGCCATGAGGAGCAGTTAACTTTAACCTGCGCGCTGTCAGCACTCAGAAGAACAACCCCAGCATGGCAGGGGGGACTTGCAAAAGAAGGAAAGGCCCCTCACCTAGCTATAAACCACCCAAAGTGCAGAGCCAAGTTGAAAACACCACTGCTCTCAAATCAACCGTGTCAGGACAAAAAGATTTCACTGATCTCCCCCTTCCAGGTACAAACTCTTATTTGCACCACACTCAGAGGGCAATGTGAGCTCCCCAGCGCTGTCTTGCACTCTCGCAGAGTCCAGATACTAACTTGTGAACATCCTACACAAACATTAGCTCATGAAAGTGCCAGCTTGAGCAAGAACAGCAGACCCTCCCATTGCACCCCCTTGTCATCCAGAGTGCGGCGGTTTGTTGAAAATCATGGACTCGGAAAGACCAATGCAGCAACTGCTTTTCTCTCTCCTACTGCCTTTCCCTGAGCGAGAGGTAGATGGATGATGTGGACTTAGTGGAACAGAAAGAGTATGACTGTACTTATAACGGAGGAAAACCCCCCACAGCATACTGTGCTGTGTGCAGTACACGCTCTGAAAAGAGACAAAGCTGAATGCTGCCAGCGGGCTTCGGTTCTCAGACTGCTTGCATGGGCAGAGCTGCGGGCTCTTTTAAGGGTGGAAACTGGCATCTGTGAGTGTAAAGAATGTGACTTTCCACACAGCTTAGAAGAAAGGTGCATAGCCCCAGTGAGAAGTGTGTACGTGAAAGACTGGCAGAAGAAGTCGCAGTCCAGCAAGGCTGGTATCTTTTTCTTTGTGCCAAATAGGCACCTTGGGAACATGAAAGTACTTGATGGTAGCCAAACTGACAGTGAAGGCACAGAACACCATCGGGTGTGTGCAGTGTACAGACGCAATGTAAAAGCCCTGAGTACCATTTGACTGCAGTCATAGTGCAAGTTTGCAACTGTACCATGCAAGGCCAGTGAAAGCTTCCTGTGCGGCCACATTTTCGTATTGGAGCTCACTAGCTGGAAGTGATTCGGTTTGTCTGCAGTATCCGCTCGACTGAATGTGATGTGTCACTGGAAAGAAAAGTACAGACCAGCAGTGCGTTTGATATGGTTCAGGGGCTGCAAAGGAAATGTACAGGCCACCTCTGGGATTTTGGTCTTTGTGCATTCCCATGGCAGCAGTTCCTGGATGTTTTTGTTCTACAGTTTAGGCTCAGTGAGAGAGAAAAAATGCGAGGGCACGCATAGCAGAGCCACAGGGAGAATTGCTGAGGTATGAGTTGCGTGCTGTTCAGATACTGCCGTACCAAAGGCCTACCTAAACACTGCTGCTGATCTAGCATGTCTTTCTGTAGCAAGACTTGTTGGTACTGCAAAACAGAAGATGCGTGAGGTCAAATGAATCTGGACAGAAAATTTCAGACGAGCAGCCTATGAGTGCATGATTGAAACAGTAAATTTAGGTGACAGAATAGATCGTGGCATCGATTTGCGTAGTGTTAATATTCTCTGAAGGGAATGCAAAAAGCCAAGATGTGTTTTCCATTCTAGCTGTTCCTGACAAAAACTGAGGAATAAAACTTTCGTTCTAGATGGAATGTAACATTCAATTCCCAGGATTTTGCACTCCAAAGTTCAACAAAAGAGTTTCCACAAGAATCTTGAGAAGAAGCACAATCACTTCCACCTAGAGCTGGAAGAGGAAGAGGCAGCGGCACAAGCAAGTGCCCTTGAGCGTCCTCCTTCCGAATGCTAGAACGTCAATTCAGCAGGCAGGAGTGCAGCAGCCACCCTTCGTCTTGCAAGCCCATACGACGCGCACACCAGCCCGGTGCTCTGCGGCTTCGTCCTTCGCCTTTTCGAGCACGCCGTACCTTCATTCTCCCGGAGGCGAACAGCGGTCTGCTTCTCGCACGGAACGCTGTGTCGGCAGCCAAGCGCTCCAGTGCACTGCTTCTGCCCAAACACGCCTGGGCCCTGCACCTCTCCTTCCCAGCGCTACGTAGCAGCACAATCTGTCCCTCTTGCGATCCCAAGCTAAGCGGAAAGCTTCTCGGCTACGTCTCCCGCAGAGAGCTGTGCCAGGACAATAAGCTTGCAAGCACTTTGCTCCTGACACTAGTGGCAACAGGGATTCGCACCACCTTCCAGGAGCAGTCCTCTTGCCTTTTACAAGGTGCAAAAGCGCCCCCTCTGTGGCGGTGCTGTCTGCCCGGTCTTTCTCGGCTCGAAGCACCACGAGGCACACAAGACTCTCTCGCAAGGACCGAAATTCCCGATAGGCGTCTCTGCGCTTTCTGCAATGCTGCACGCACAAGCCCGGTGCTCTGAGGCTTCGTTCTTCGCCTTTCGTTGTCTGGGCAGAAGAGAAGCCGAGCGAGGCCATTGTGCTTTGCCGCTTGTCAGTGTGCTGTGCACGGTTTTTCCGCAGCTCGAGCTAGCGGGAGACCCCTTCGGTTTCGCGGCGTCCACACTACCCATGGTAGCTCTCGCTCAGCGAAACTTGAAGGGGAGAAGCACTTGCTGGATGAGTCTTTCAGTGTGCAGGACTTTGAAAACACAGCAGCGCAATCGGGGCCACGAGAAGGACCGCTGAGAAGTCGCTCTCGCACAGAGAACCGTGCCAGGATGACGAGCTCGCCCAGCATTTGCCCCTGACACTTGGGGAACTCGTAGCTGCCAGTGCCTTCCAGGGGCAGTCTGCTTTCTGTCATAACCTGCATAGGGCCCGTCAGATGGTGGTGCTGTCTGCCTTCTCCTTCTCGGCCAGAGTGTACTCTGGTGCACACTGCAGTCTGGCAAGGAGCAAAGATCTTCGGTAGACATCTCGCACAGGAGAAAGTTGCCAAGAAAGAACCACGTTCTTCATCAGCCCTCCTCATGTCCCGATTGGGGTGCTGCCTTCAAAGCCTTGCACATTGAAAGACTTCTCCAGCAAGTGCTTCTCCCCTGGCGCACTTCGCTGAGTGAGAGCTGCATGGGCAGCGTGGACTCAGCGAAACCGAAAGGCTGTCGCTGTAGCTCGAGCTGAGCAAAGAAACCGTGCACGGTGCACCGTTGGTGGGTGCAGCATGCACGCGGAAAAGCAGCAAAGTTCACTGCCATCGCTGGCCTTCTCTTCAGTCCAGACCACTTAAGGCAAACAATTTAGCTGCAGAGCACTGGGCTTGCGTGTGCAGTGCACCAAATTGCCCAAGACCAGCAAGGGCTCGTTCACAAGCAGAGTCGGCTGAGAGCATTCTTGCTTGCTCCAGAAAGGAAGCCGCAGCTATAGTGCTTCATCCCACAGCGTGGACATAGGCACTTTCCTAGTTGTTCAGCCTTGCAGAGTCCCTGCAACTAGAGCTCAGCCAGGAGCAGGCGTCAAAGCAGAAGGCTTTCCTAAAGCACGCCTCTCCAACCAGCCTTCGGAAATCGCAAATGACACTGTGGCTCTGTGCCTTTCTTCTAAGACAGACGCCCACCTTGCTTTCACTCTCGCAGCTCCCTTGGCAGCCTCCAGCAGCTGCTTTCCTGGAGAACGGCCCGAGAAGTAGAAGCCAGGGCTGGGCTGCACCTTCGCCTTCCGCACGTAAGCGGCACCAGACTCACCGGTGCGCTCTGTTCTTCCCTCCTCCGCTGCATGCTACTACCATCGTGTTCTCGGAAAGACGGAGACTGAAGGGAAGCGCAAATGCTTCCACAGAGAGCTACAAGAGGAATAGGCAGCAGCAGCACAGGTAAGTGCCGTGGAACTTCCTCCTTCCCAAGGCTATAACGTCAATTCAGCAGGCAGGAGAGTGGCAGCCACGCTCGTCTTGCAGCCCGTACAACGAGCACGCGAGCCCGGCGCTCCGCGGCTTCGTTCTTCGCCTTTTCGAGCACGCCGTACCTTCGTTCCCCCGGAGGCGGACGGTCTTCTGCTTCTCGCCCGGAACACTGTGCTCGGCAGTGCAGCGCTTTCTGCGGCAAGCTGCAAAGCGCCCGTCAGATGGCGATGCTGTCTGCCCGCTCCTCGGCTCGAGTGTACTCCGGCGCACGCTGCCGTCTCGCAAGGAGCAAAGAGCTTCGGTAGACAGCTCACACAGGAGAAAGGTGCCAGGACGACACCACATTCCTCCTCACCCCTTCTCGTGGCCCACATTGTGGTGCTGCCTTCAAAGCCGTGCGCATTGAAAGACTCTTCCAGCAAGTGCTTCTCCCCTGGCACACTTCGCTCAGCGACAGCTACGTGGGCAGCGTGGACTCAGCGAAACTGAAAGGGTGTCCTTGTAGCTCGAGCTTGTTGGAGAGGATGAAAGTTTGGTAAGAAAGTTTCACAGCTATGTAGGCTTGACAGAAAGATCTCTGAATGTAGAAACTTAGCATGAGGTAGAAATGGAAACGAGTTTTGATAGAGAGTAAAAGGTGTTTTGCTGAAACACTGATCACTGAATAACTGAGAAGGCAAAGGTTGGAGATTGAGTTGGAAGGAGATGTTTTTTATTAGGACACCGGTATGTGAGTACAAACAAGCACATGTTTTTCACCAAGTAAATAAGTCTCAAGAAGGCCATAAGGAAATAGAAAACATGTTTTTACCAAAAAGAGAGCTATCGCAGGCAAACAAGAAATGTCGATGTAGCAAGAAGAAGAGAGGTCTGAGAATTTTCCACTGTAAGCTTAAATTGTAACATACTTACTCTTGTGATTGGATAAGAATGACTATAATATGGTAATGGTAGTAGTCATGATAGGCTACAGGCAAATGTAAAGGTATTGTTGTATGGTGCTTATTGGTTGCTATGTATTGAGATACTCAGCAAAGAAAAATACATAATGCTTTCTAACTTGAACAGAAAGCGGCTCCAGGTATGCCTACCAGCTGTAGCTGACAGCTGTAGGGCTGGCTCTGGATACCCACTCCCTGAAATGCTGTAACTTCGCCTATGCAATACACAGCTTTCAAGAGAGCCGCCTGAAGTCCAGACACCCTTCGCGAGCCTTTCTCCTATAGAGCTGTGGAAAGAAATCGTGCACGCTACACCGAGGGTGCGTGCAGCATGCACGAGCAAAAGCGGCAAAGTTCAGTGCCCTCGCTGGGCTTCCCTTCCGTGCGGATAACGTGAGGCGAAAAATGAAGCCGCAGAGCACCGGGCTTGCAGGTGCAGTGCACCGAGTTGCAGAAGTCCAGCAGGCTCGTTCACAAGCCAAGCCGGCTGAGGGAGTCCTCGCGTCTCCAAAAGGGAACGCGGAGCCGTAGCACTTCATCCCACAGCGTGGAGATAGGCACTTTCCTAGTCGTTCAGCCTTGCAGAGTCCCTGCAGCTAGAGCTCAGCCAGGAGCAGGCGTCAAAGCAGAAGGCCCTCCTAAAGCACCCTTTCTCCAAGCAGCCTCCTGAAAGGGCGCATCACAGTGCGGCTCTGCGCCTTTCTTCTAAGACAGACGCCCGCTATACTTTCGTGCTCGCAGCTCCCTTGGCAGCCTCCAGCAGCTACTCTGCTGGAGAACGGCCGTAGACGTCAAAGCCAGTGCTGGGCTGCACCTCCGCCCTCCCCAGGTAAGCAACAGCGAACTCACCGGTGCACTCTGTACTTCCCTCCTCCGCTTGCATCCTACATGCATTCGTGTTCTCCGAAACTCAGAGACTGAAGGGAAGGGCAATTGCTTCCCCAGATAGCTGCAAGGGCACTAGGCAGCAGCAGCACAAATTTCACATGACCTGATGCACTGTAGAGATATTACCCTGTTACCCCTCCTTTCTCCTCGTCCTCGACCAATTGTGGTGGGATGTCGAAAGGCTTGGCCAGCGAAAAGCTCATCCAGCAAGGGCGTCTCTCTTGACGCATTTCCCTGACCGAGAGCTACACAGATGGTCTGGACACTGTAAAACAGCAAGAAAATAATTCTATGTCCAGCTGAGGAAAATCCGTGCACAGAAAAATGTAGATGCCTGCAGTAAACAATCTGAAGAGCGGCAAAGCTCCAAGCCATCGCTGCGCTTCAGTCCTGTCCGGACCACAGAAGGCGAAGAACGAAGCAGCTGGGCACCGGCTTCATGGGCTCAGTGGAGCGACTTGCAAATGTCCAGCCAAGAGCTGCTTCAACAAGCAGATTCAGCTGAGAATGCTCTGCCTGCTTCAACAAAGTAAGGCGCAGCCCTTGCACTGCAGCACACTGCCTGGCCAGAAACAGGTTCTTACACCTTCAGTGCTGCCGAGCCCACGCAGCTTGAGCACACCCAGAAGGACGCGTCCAGAAAGAAGGCCTTCTTCGAGTGCCTTGTCCTTCCTTGTTCTGTCTTTCATCTGCACCTGAAACAGTGGGTCTACGTGTTTTCCTTCCCAGGGAAAAGAACTTTCATTCTTGTCCAGGAGTCTATGGCTAAAATGGTGATTGCATGTCCCATATCCAATACAACCAAGGATTACTCCCGGAGGAAAGCTGCCAGGACAGATGGGTCTTGCTGGCTTTGACCACCCCTGGGCCACCTCTCATATTCTCCTGAAACAGTGGGGTACATGAAGGCATTGCCATACCTGATCATCCCTTGCCATGCAGAGCCCAGCCTTGCATTGCCTTACAGACACCTCTGTGTACCTCCCTTGCCCTTCCTATGTCTCCATTGCATGGCCTTGTTCACCAATCTCCCACCTTGACTTTCTTACCCCTTGTTTCCTGGTCTTGTCTTGCCTGCTTCTCCTATGACTCTCTTGGCCTTGCCTAAGTCTCTCTTGCCTTGCTTTGCAAAGCCAACACTTGCCTTGCCCTGCTACCCCTCTTTCCCTCGCCTAGTCTACCCACACCTACCCACCTTTGACTGGCCTATCCATCCGATCATCACCTTTTCTGCACCACCCCTCCATGCTCTTGTCTTGCCTTGGCCTGCCTACCCTTCCCTTGCCTTGCACTGCCTTGCATAACCCTTGCCCTTCTTGACATTTGTGCCCCTTTCCAACCTGGCCTTGCTTTCCTTTGCCTACCCCTCCCAATCCCTGCTTTGCCTACAGATTCCTGGCCTTCTTTTGTCTACCACTCCTTTGCCTTTTGTGGGAACCAACAGCTGGTCTGAAGGCCTCACAGACATTTCCGTTGATACAATCATTTTGTACCCGTGAGAATTGCAGAAGCAAGAAGATAAACAACAGAAAGAAGTTGTAACAGCTGCAAAAGGGACGATACTGGCTGATGTTTAGCAAAGAATGTGTGTACACTATAGACAACCAATAGTATTGTATTATAGCAAAATAATAGTCCATGCACATGTAGCTAAAAAAGTGCATAAGAGAAGATGCATAAATAATACAAGTGGTTTTTTGCCATTGCTCGGGGCAGAGAGTGTATGTGTGTCGTGACCGTCTCAACAGCAACAGCCTTGCACTGCCTTTCATAACCAGCCCCTGCCTACTGCCTCCTTCCCTGGCCTTCCATGTCTTGTCTTCCTCTCCTTTGATTTAACTTGCTTCTCCTATCTCTCCCTTGCTTGCCTTACTCCACTGACCTTTCTGTGTTCTTGCCTTGACTTGCCTAGCTGTTCCTTGCTTCACATTGCTTTGTGTAAGCATTCCCTGTTTTTATTTGCCTACCCCTTTCTTGCCTGGCCTTTCCTTGCCTAGCCTTTCTTGTCTTTGCCTGCCCTCTGCATCACTGGACTTACCTTCCTATGCCCTGCCTTCCCTACAACTTCTGGGCCTTCTCTTGCCTCGCACTCATTGGCCCTACTTTGCTGCCTGCTCACTGCTCTTGCTTTGCTTTCCCTAACTTTCCCTTGACTTGACTAGAATTGCCTAAACTTACTTTGACTGCATTGCCTTGCCTGCATGGAAGAAAAGGCAAGGCAGGGCAAAGCAAGGAAATCATAGGCAGGGCAGGGCAGGGCAAGGGAGACATAGGCAAGAGAGACGTAGCCAAGGAAGGCAAAGCAAGGGTAGGCTAGGAAAAACCAGGCAATGGTACTGAAGGCAACGCAAGGCCAAGTGACTCATAATGCCTTTCCTTGGAATGCAAAGGTCTGAATCCCAGTGTTGGTGGAGCAGATGATAAGGTCCCATGGGGAAGTAAACTCAACTGAGACATTTCTCTCCTGGCACCTCTTGTGTAGGAGCAATTCTTAGATATATTCAATATTGGCGGTAGCACGCCAGTTCCTCAGAGAGGATGACAATGCTTTTCCATGGGAAGGAAAGCACCTAGCCCCAGTGTTTCAGGTGCACATAAGAAGCTGCCTAGTGGAGGTAAAGGGCAGCAGCAACTTTCTGTCCTGGCATATTTGGTGTAGAAGCACTGCCTTGATTTGTACAAGTATGGAGTTGCTACGCCCTATTTTCAAGGCAGTCTCCTGAAAAAGTCAATTTTGGCATGTCGTTTCCACTTCTGAAAGGTGGTCTTCTGAACTCTTGGCAGTAAGCCAAGACAAGCAGCTATGCTCATCCTTGGTGTGCAGCTGATTTAGACACCAGGGCAGGTAATGTCCAGTAACAGTGTTCTGGCACATTGGATGGGAGCAGTTCCTGGATGTTTTCTATTTTGGAGGAGGAGATCCCAGTTCTTCTGAGATGGGCTCATAGTTTCTCTCTTTGGCAAAGAAAGCAGTTTTGGATCTGCATGTAGGGTGTTCTCAGCGAATTAATGGCTTTTCCTCATGGGCAGTTCTGTGGGCTATAGCTGTTGAACTGTTAGAGAAGGAATGAAAAAGCCAAGCTGTTGAACAAATTTGCATCCTGCTGACTTTAGCAGCCCCTGATAAAATTCTGTTTGCATCCTGACTCTGTGAGACTGAAGGATTATGATGGTACTTAAAGCTGAGGAGGAAAGTGCACATAGAAGAGCATGTGAATTTAATGGCTCTTCCTAGTAGGCAGTTCTCTGGGCTAGAGCTGTTGAACTGTTAGAGAGGGAATGCAAGAGCCAAGCTTCTGAGCTCTTTTCCCTGCTACCTTTAAAGTATGAGCATTCCCTGGTGCTCTCCTATTTGGATAATAAGTTAGAGTGGGTTTCACATTCACTTTGAAGAATAGAAACAGCGCCATGTGAACCTGTGCCATCAGCTTTCCTTTCCAACTAAATGTTCCTACTTGCAATCTTGCAATTCTTACTTGCAATCATGCAGAGCACCGTGCTTGAGGCTGGTGCATTGAAGAAAATTAAATTAGGGCTGTATCAGTACAAAGGAGAGATTGCCATTTGCAAAACCTCGTTTCGCTTAAGTTAGTAATATTGTAAGTGTTAATTGAGTGGTCATTGGTTGCCTATCACCATCCTGATGCACTAATTTCATCAAGTGTAAATATTGGTCACAAAAGGTCCCCATTCAGCAACCTGTTGCTGTCTCCACATGGAAGTGTCTTCCGGACGAAATCAAAAGACATTCGAAGAGCCAGGATTCGCAAAGGAACAAACTATTGCCACATGAATGGTGCTGGGCGCCATGAGGAGCAGTTAACTTTAACCTGCGCGCTGTCAGCACTCAGAAGAACAACCCCAGCATGGCAGGGGGGACTTGCAAAAGAAGGAAAGGCCCCTCACCTAGCTATAAACCACCCAAAGTGCAGAGCCAAGTTGAAAACACCACTGCTCTCAAATCAACCGTGTCAGGACAAAAAGATTTCACTGATCTCCCCCTTCCAGGTACAAACTCTTATTTGCACCACACTCAGAGGGCAATGTGAGCTCCCCAGCGCTGTCTTGCACTCTCGCAGAGTCCAGATACTAACTTGTGAACATCCTACACAAACATTAGCTCATGAAAGTGCCAGCTTGAGCAAGAACAGCAGACCCTCCCATTGCACCCCCTTGTCATCCAGAGTGCGGCGGTTTGTTGAAAATCATGGACTCGGAAAGACCAATGCAGCAACTGCTTTTCTCTCTCCTACTGCCTTTCCCTGAGCGAGAGGTAGATGGATGATGTGGACTTAGTGGAACAGAAAGAGTATGACTGTACTTATAACGGAGGAAAACCCCCCACAGCATACTGTGCTGTGTGCAGTACACGCTCTGAAAAGAGACAAAGCTGAATGCTGCCAGCGGGCTTCGGTTCTCAGACTGCTTGCATGGGCAGAGCTGCGGGCTCTTTTAAGGGTGGAAACTGGCATCTGTGAGTGTAAAGAATGTGACTTTCCACACAGCTTAGAAGAAAGGTGCATAGCCCCAGTGAGAAGTGTGTACGTGAAAGACTGGCAGAAGAAGTCGCAGTCCAGCAAGGCTGGTATCTTTTTCTTTGTGCCAAATAGGCACCTTGGGAACATGAAAGTACTTGATGGTAGCCAAACTGACAGTGAAGGCACAGAACACCATCGGGTGTGTGCAGTGTACAGACGCAATGTAAAAGCCCTGAGTACCATTTGACTGCAGTCATAGTGCAAGTTTGCAACTGTACCATGCAAGGCCAGTGAAAGCTTCCTGTGCGGCCACATTTTCGTATTGGAGCTCACTAGCTGGAAGTGATTCGGTTTGTCTGCAGTATCCGCTCGACTGAATGTGATGTGTCACTGGAAAGAAAAGTACAGACCAGCAGTGCGTTTGATATGGTTCAGGGGCTGCAAAGGAAATGTACAGGCCACCTCTGGGATTTTGGTCTTTGTGCATTCCCATGGCAGCAGTTCCTGGATGTTTTTGTTCTACAGTTTAGGCTCAGTGAGAGAGAAAAAATGCGAGGGCACGCATAGCAGAGCCACAGGGAGAATTGCTGAGGTATGAGTTGCGTGCTGTTCAGATACTGCCGTACCAAAGGCCTACCTAAACACTGCTGCTGATCTAGCATGTCTTTCTGTAGCAAGACTTGTTGGTACTGCAAAACAGAAGATGCGTGAGGTCAAATGAATCTGGACAGAAAATTTCAGACGAGCAGCCTATGAGTGCATGATTGAAACAGTAAATTTAGGTGACAGAATAGATCGTGGCATCGATTTGCGTAGTGTTAATATTCTCTGAAGGGAATGCAAAAAGCCAAGATGTGTTTTCCATTCTAGCTGTTCCTGACAAAAACTGAGGAATAAAACTTTCGTTCTAGATGGAATGTAACATTCAATTCCCAGGATTTTGCACTCCAAAGTTCAACAAAAGAGTTTCCACAAGAATCTTGAGAAGAAGCACAATCACTTCCACCTAGAGCTGGAAGAGGAAGAGGCAGCGGCACAAGCAAGTGCCCTTGAGCGTCCTCCTTCCGAATGCTAGAACGTCAATTCAGCAGGCAGGAGTGCAGCAGCCACCCTTCGTCTTGCAAGCCCATACGACGCGCACACCAGCCCGGTGCTCTGCGGCTTCGTCCTTCGCCTTTTCGAGCACGCCGTACCTTCATTCTCCCGGAGGCGAACAGCGGTCTGCTTCTCGCACGGAACGCTGTGTCGGCAGCCAAGCGCTCCAGTGCACTGCTTCTGCCCAAACACGCCTGGGCCCTGCACCTCTCCTTCCCAGCGCTACGTAGCAGCACAATCTGTCCCTCTTGCGATCCCAAGCTAAGCGGAAAGCTTCTCGGCTACGTCTCCCGCAGAGAGCTGTGCCAGGACAATAAGCTTGCAAGCACTTTGCTCCTGACACTAGTGGCAACAGGGATTCGCACCACCTTCCAGGAGCAGTCCTCTTGCCTTTTACAAGGTGCAAAAGCGCCCCCTCTGTGGCGGTGCTGTCTGCCCGGTCTTTCTCGGCTCGAAGCACCACGAGGCACACAAGACTCTCTCGCAAGGACCGAAATTCCCGATAGGCGTCTCTGCGCTTTCTGCAATGCTGCACGCACAAGCCCGGTGCTCTGAGGCTTCGTTCTTCGCCTTTCGTTGTCTGGGCAGAAGAGAAGCCGAGCGAGGCCATTGTGCTTTGCCGCTTGTCAGTGTGCTGTGCACGGTTTTTCCGCAGCTCGAGCTAGCGGGAGACCCCTTCGGTTTCGCGGCGTCCACACTACCCATGGTAGCTCTCGCTCAGCGAAACTTGAAGGGGAGAAGCACTTGCTGGATGAGTCTTTCAGTGTGCAGGACTTTGAAAACACAGCAGCGCAATCGGGGCCACGAGAAGGACCGCTGAGAAGTCGCTCTCGCACAGAGAACCGTGCCAGGATGACGAGCTCGCCCAGCATTTGCCCCTGACACTTGGGGAACTCGTAGCTGCCAGTGCCTTCCAGGGGCAGTCTGCTTTCTGTCATAACCTGCATAGGGCCCGTCAGATGGTGGTGCTGTCTGCCTTCTCCTTCTCGGCCAGAGTGTACTCTGGTGCACACTGCAGTCTGGCAAGGAGCAAAGATCTTCGGTAGACATCTCGCACAGGAGAAAGTTGCCAAGAAAGAACCACGTTCTTCATCAGCCCTCCTCATGTCCCGATTGGGGTGCTGCCTTCAAAGCCTTGCACATTGAAAGACTTCTCCAGCAAGTGCTTCTCCCCTGGCGCACTTCGCTGAGTGAGAGCTGCATGGGCAGCGTGGACTCAGCGAAACCGAAAGGCTGTCGCTGTAGCTCGAGCTGAGCAAAGAAACCGTGCACGGTGCACCGTTGGTGGGTGCAGCATGCACGCGGAAAAGCAGCAAAGTTCACTGCCATCGCTGGCCTTCTCTTCAGTCCAGACCACTTAAGGCAAACAATTTAGCTGCAGAGCACTGGGCTTGCGTGTGCAGTGCACCAAATTGCCCAAGACCAGCAAGGGCTCGTTCACAAGCAGAGTCGGCTGAGAGCATTCTTGCTTGCTCCAGAAAGGAAGCCGCAGCTATAGTGCTTCATCCCACAGCGTGGACATAGGCACTTTCCTAGTTGTTCAGCCTTGCAGAGTCCCTGCAACTAGAGCTCAGCCAGGAGCAGGCGTCAAAGCAGAAGGCTTTCCTAAAGCACGCCTCTCCAACCAGCCTTCGGAAATCGCAAATGACACTGTGGCTCTGTGCCTTTCTTCTAAGACAGACGCCCACCTTGCTTTCACTCTCGCAGCTCCCTTGGCAGCCTCCAGCAGCTGCTTTCCTGGAGAACGGCCCGAGAAGTAGAAGCCAGGGCTGGGCTGCACCTTCGCCTTCCGCACGTAAGCGGCACCAGACTCACCGGTGCGCTCTGTTCTTCCCTCCTCCGCTGCATGCTACTACCATCGTGTTCTCGGAAAGACGGAGACTGAAGGGAAGCGCAAATGCTTCCACAGAGAGCTACAAGAGGAATAGGCAGCAGCAGCACAGGTAAGTGCCGTGGAACTTCCTCCTTCCCAAGGCTATAACGTCAATTCAGCAGGCAGGAGAGTGGCAGCCACGCTCGTCTTGCAGCCCGTACAACGAGCACGCGAGCCCGGCGCTCCGCGGCTTCGTTCTTCGCCTTTTCGAGCACGCCGTACCTTCGTTCCCCCGGAGGCGGACGGTCTTCTGCTTCTCGCCCGGAACACTGTGCTCGGCAGTGCAGCGCTTTCTGCGGCAAGCTGCAAAGCGCCCGTCAGATGGCGATGCTGTCTGCCCGCTCCTCGGCTCGAGTGTACTCCGGCGCACGCTGCCGTCTCGCAAGGAGCAAAGAGCTTCGGTAGACAGCTCACACAGGAGAAAGGTGCCAGGACGACACCACATTCCTCCTCACCCCTTCTCGTGGCCCACATTGTGGTGCTGCCTTCAAAGCCGTGCGCATTGAAAGACTCTTCCAGCAAGTGCTTCTCCCCTGGCACACTTCGCTCAGCGACAGCTACGTGGGCAGCGTGGACTCAGCGAAACTGAAAGGGTGTCCTTGTAGCTCGAGCTTGTTGGAGAGGATGAAAGTTTGGTAAGAAAGTTTCACAGCTATGTAGGCTTGACAGAAAGATCTCTGAATGTAGAAACTTAGCATGAGGTAGAAATGGAAACGAGTTTTGATAGAGAGTAAAAGGTGTTTTGCTGAAACACTGATCACTGAATAACTGAGAAGGCAAAGGTTGGAGATTGAGTTGGAAGGAGATGTTTTTTATTAGGACACCGGTATGTGAGTACAAACAAGCACATGTTTTTCACCAAGTAAATAAGTCTCAAGAAGGCCATAAGGAAATAGAAAACATGTTTTTACCAAAAAGAGAGCTATCGCAGGCAAACAAGAAATGTCGATGTAGCAAGAAGAAGAGAGGTCTGAGAATTTTCCACTGTAAGCTTAAATTGTAACATACTTACTCTTGTGATTGGATAAGAATGACTATAATATGGTAATGGTAGTAGTCATGATAGGCTACAGGCAAATGTAAAGGTATTGTTGTATGGTGCTTATTGGTTGCTATGTATTGAGATACTCAGCAAAGAAAAATACATAATGCTTTCTAACTTGAACAGAAAGCGGCTCCAGGTATGCCTACCAGCTGTAGCTGACAGCTGTAGGGCTGGCTCTGGATACCCACTCCCTGAAATGCTGTAACTTCGCCTATGCAATACACAGCTTTCAAGAGAGCCGCCTGAAGTCCAGACACCCTTCGCGAGCCTTTCTCCTATAGAGCTGTGGAAAGAAATCGTGCACGCTACACCGAGGGTGCGTGCAGCATGCACGAGCAAAAGCGGCAAAGTTCAGTGCCCTCGCTGGGCTTCCCTTCCGTGCGGATAACGTGAGGCGAAAAATGAAGCCGCAGAGCACCGGGCTTGCAGGTGCAGTGCACCGAGTTGCAGAAGTCCAGCAGGCTCGTTCACAAGCCAAGCCGGCTGAGGGAGTCCTCGCGTCTCCAAAAGGGAACGCGGAGCCGTAGCACTTCATCCCACAGCGTGGAGATAGGCACTTTCCTAGTCGTTCAGCCTTGCAGAGTCCCTGCAGCTAGAGCTCAGCCAGGAGCAGGCGTCAAAGCAGAAGGCCCTCCTAAAGCACCCTTTCTCCAAGCAGCCTCCTGAAAGGGCGCATCACAGTGCGGCTCTGCGCCTTTCTTCTAAGACAGACGCCCGCTATACTTTCGTGCTCGCAGCTCCCTTGGCAGCCTCCAGCAGCTACTCTGCTGGAGAACGGCCGTAGACGTCAAAGCCAGTGCTGGGCTGCACCTCCGCCCTCCCCAGGTAAGCAACAGCGAACTCACCGGTGCACTCTGTACTTCCCTCCTCCGCTTGCATCCTACATGCATTCGTGTTCTCCGAAACTCAGAGACTGAAGGGAAGGGCAATTGCTTCCCCAGATAGCTGCAAGGGCACTAGGCAGCAGCAGCAGAAATTTCACATGACCTGATGCACTGTAGAGATATTACCCTGTTACCCCTCCTTTCTCCTCGTCCTCGACCAATTGTGGTGGGATGTCGAAAGGCTTGGCCAGCGAAAAGCTCATCCAGCAAGGGCGTCTCTCTTGACGCATTTCCCTGACCGAGAGCTACACAGATGGTCTGGACACTGTAAAACAGCAAGAAAATAATTCTATGTCCAGCTGAGGAAAATCCGTGCACAGAAAAATGTAGATGCCTGCAGTAAACAATCTGAAGAGCGGCAAAGCTCCAAGCCATCGCTGCGCTTCAGTCCTGTCCGGACCACAGAAGGCGAAGAACGAAGCAGCTGGGCACCGGCTTCATGGGCTCAGTGGAGCGACTTGCAAATGTCCAGCCAAGAGCTGCTTCAACAAGCAGATTCAGCTGAGAATGCTCTGCCTGCTTCAACAAAGTAAGGCGCAGCCCTTGCACTGCAGCACACTGCCTGGCCAGAAACAGGTTCTTACACCTTCAGTGCTGCCGAGCCCACGCAGCTTGAGCACACCCAGAAGGACGCGTCCAGAAAGAAGGCCTTCTTCGAGTGCCTTGTCCTTCCTTGTTCTGTCTTTCATCTGCACCTGAAACAGTGGGTCTACGTGTTTTCCTTCCCAGGGAAAAGAACTTTCATTCTTGTCCAGGAGTCTATGGCTAAAATGGTGATTGCATGTCCCATATCCAATACAACCAAGGATTACTCCCGGAGGAAAGCTGCCAGGACAGATGGGTCTTGCTGGCTTTGACCACCCCTGGGCCACCTCTCATATTCTCCTGAAACAGTGGGGTACATGAAGGCATTGCCATACCTGATCATCCCTTGCCATGCAGAGCCCAGCCTTGCATTGCCTTACAGACACCTCTGTGTACCTCCCTTGCCCTTCCTATGTCTCCATTGCATGGCCTTGTTCACCAATCTCCCACCTTGACTTTCTTACCCCTTGTTTCCTGGTCTTGTCTTGCCTGCTTCTCCTATGACTCTCTTGGCCTTGCCTAAGTCTCTCTTGCCTTGCTTTGCAAAGCCAACACTTGCCTTGCCCTGCTACCCCTCTTTCCCTCGCCTAGTCTACCCACACCTACCCACCTTTGACTGGCCTATCCATCCGATCATCACCTTTTCTGCACCACCCCTCCATGCTCTTGTCTTGCCTTGGCCTGCCTACCCTTCCCTTGCCTTGCACTGCCTTGCATAACCCTTGCCCTTCTTGACATTTGTGCCCCTTTCCAACCTGGCCTTGCTTTCCTTTGCCTACCCCTCCCAATCCCTGCTTTGCCTACAGATTCCTGGCCTTCTTTTGTCTACCACTCCTTTGCCTTTTGTGGGAACCAACAGCTGGTCTGAAGGCCTCACAGACATTTCCGTTGATACAATCATTTTGTACCCGTGAGAATTGCAGAAGCAAGAAGATAAACAACAGAAAGAAGTTGTAACAGCTGCAAAAGGGACGATACTGGCTGATGTTTAGCAAAGAATGTGTGTACACTATAGACAACCAATAGTATTGTATTATAGCAAAATAATAGTCCATGCACATGTAGCTAAAAAAGTGCATAAGAGAAGATGCATAAATAATACAAGTGGTTTTTTGCCATTGCTCGGGGCAGAGAGTGTATGTGTGTCGTGACCGTCTCAACAGCAACAGCCTTGCACTGCCTTTCATAACCAGCCCCTGCCTACTGCCTCCTTCCCTGGCCTTCCATGTCTTGTCTTCCTCTCCTTTGATTTAACTTGCTTCTCCTATCTCTCCCTTGCTTGCCTTACTCCACTGACCTTTCTGTGTTCTTGCCTTGACTTGCCTAGCTGTTCCTTGCTTCACATTGCTTTGTGTAAGCATTCCCTGTTTTTATTTGCCTACCCCTTTCTTGCCTGGCCTTTCCTTGCCTAGCCTTTCTTGTCTTTGCCTGCCCTCTGCATCACTGGACTTACCTTCCTATGCCCTGCCTTCCCTACAACTTCTGGGCCTTCTCTTGCCTCGCACTCATTGGCCCTACTTTGCTGCCTGCTCACTGCTCTTGCTTTGCTTTCCCTAACTTTCCCTTGACTTGACTAGAATTGCCTAAACTTACTTTGACTGCATTGCCTTGCCTGCATGGAAGAAAAGGCAAGGCAGGGCAAAGCAAGGAAATCATAGGCAGGGCAGGGCAGGGCAAGGGAGACATAGGCAAGAGAGACGTAGCCAAGGAAGGCAAAGCAAGGGTAGGCTAGGAAAAACCAGGCAATGGTACTGAAGGCAACGCAAGGCCAAGTGACTCATAATGCCTTTCCTTGGAATGCAAAGGTCTGAATCCCAGTGTTGGTGGAGCAGATGATAAGGTCCCATGGGGAAGTAAACTCAACTGAGACATTTCTCTCCTGGCACCTCTTGTGTAGGAGCAATTCTTAGATATATTCAATATTGGCGGTAGCACGCCAGTTCCTCAGAGAGGATGACAATGCTTTTCCATGGGAAGGAAAGCACCTAGCCCCAGTGTTTCAGGTGCACATAAGAAGCTGCCTAGTGGAGGTAAAGGGCAGCAGCAACTTTCTGTCCTGGCATATTTGGTGTAGAAGCACTGCCTTGATTTGTACAAGTATGGAGTTGCTACGCCCTATTTTCAAGGCAGTCTCCTGAAAAAGTCAATTTTGGCATGTCGTTTCCACTTCTGAAAGGTGGTCTTCTGAACTCTTGGCAGTAAGCCAAGACAAGCAGCTATGCTCATCCTTGGTGTGCAGCTGATTTAGACACCAGGGCAGGTAATGTCCAGTAACAGTGTTCTGGCACATTGGATGGGAGCAGTTCCTGGATGTTTTCTATTTTGGAGGAGGAGATCCCAGTTCTTCTGAGATGGGCTCATAGTTTCTCTCTTTGGCAAAGAAAGCAGTTTTGGATCTGCATGTAGGGTGTTCTCAGCGAATTAATGGCTTTTCCTCATGGGCAGTTCTGTGGGCTATAGCTGTTGAACTGTTAGAGAAGGAATGAAAAAGCCAAGCTGTTGAACAAATTTGCATCCTGCTGACTTTAGCAGCCCCTGATAAAATTCTGTTTGCATCCTGACTCTGTGAGACTGAAGGATTATGATGGTACTTAAAGCTGAGGAGGAAAGTGCACATAGAAGAGCATGTGAATTTAATGGCTCTTCCTAGTAGGCAGTTCTCTGGGCTAGAGCTGTTGAACTGTTAGAGAGGGAATGCAAGAGCCAAGCTTCTGAGCTCTTTTCCCTGCTACCTTTAAAGTATGAGCATTCCCTGGTGCTCTCCTATTTGGATAATAAGTTAGAGTGGGTTTCACATTCACTTTGAAGAATAGAAACAGCGCCATGTGAACCTGTGCCATCAGCTTTCCTTTCCAACTAAATGTTCCTACTTGCAATCTTGCAATTCTTACTTGCAATCATGCAGAGCACCGTGCTTGAGGCTGGTGCATTGAAGAAAATTAAATTAGGGCTGTATCAGTACAAAGGAGAGATTGCCATTTGCAAAACCTCGTTTCGCTTAAGTTAGTAATATTGTAAGTGTTAATTGAGTGGTCATTGGTTGCCTATCACCATCCTGATGCACTAATTTCATCAAGTGTAAATATTGGTCACAAAAGGTGCCCATTCAGCAACCTGTTGCTGTCTCCACATGGAAGTGTCTTCCGGACGAAATCAAAAGACATTCGAAGAGCCAGGATTCGCAAAGGAACAAACTATTGCCACATGAATGGTGCTGGGCGCCATGAGGAGCAGTTAACTTTAACCTGCGCGCTGTCAGCACTCAGAAGAACAACCCCAGCATGGCAGGGGGGACTTGCAAAAGAAGGAAAGGCCCCTCACCTAGCTATAAACCACCCAAAGTGCAGAGCCAAGTTGAAAACACCACTGCTCTCAAATCAACCGTGTCAGGACAAAAAGATTTCACTGATCTCCCCCTTCCAGGTACAAACTCTTATTTGCACCACACTCAGAGGGCAATGTGAGCTCCCCAGCGCTGTCTTGCACTCTCGCAGAGTCCAGATACTAACTTGTGAACATCCTACACAAACATTAGCTCATGAAAGTGCCAGCTTGAGCAAGAACAGCAGACCCTCCCATTGCACCCCCTTGTCATCCAGAGTGCGGCGGTTTGTTGAAAATCATGGACTCGGAAAGACCAATGCAGCAACTGCTTTTCTCTCTCCTACTGCCTTTCCCTGAGCGAGAGGTAGATGGATGATGTGGACTTAGTGGAACAGAAAGAGTATGACTGTACTTATAACGGAGGAAAACCCCCCACAGCATACTGTGCTGTGTGCAGTACACGCTCTGAAAAGAGACAAAGCTGAATGCTGCCAGCGGGCTTCGGTTCTCAGACTGCTTGCATGGGCAGAGCTGCGGGCTCTTTTAAGGGTGGAAACTGGCATCTGTGAGTGTAAAGAATGTGACTTTCCACACAGCTTAGAAGAAAGGTGCATAGCCCCAGTGAGAAGTGTGTACGTGAAAGACTGGCAGAAGAAGTCGCAGTCCAGCAAGGCTGGTATCTTTTTCTTTGTGCCAAATAGGCACCTTGGGAACATGAAAGTACTTGATGGTAGCCAAACTGACAGTGAAGGCACAGAACACCATCGGGTGTGTGCAGTGTACAGACGCAATGTAAAAGCCCTGAGTACCATTTGACTGCAGTCATAGTGCAAGTTTGCAACTGTACCATGCAAGGCCAGTGAAAGCTTCCTGTGCGGCCACATTTTCGTATTGGAGCTCACTAGCTGGAAGTGATTCGGTTTGTCTGCAGTATCCGCTCGACTGAATGTGATGTGTCACTGGAAAGAAAAGTACAGACCAGCAGTGCGTTTGATATGGTTCAGGGGCTGCAAAGGAAATGTACAGGCCACCTCTGGGATTTTGGTCTTTGTGCATTCCCATGGCAGCAGTTCCTGGATGTTTTTGTTCTACAGTTTAGGCTCAGTGAGAGAGAAAAAATGCGAGGGCACGCATAGCAGAGCCACAGGGAGAATTGCTGAGGTATGAGTTGCGTGCTGTTCAGATACTGCCGTACCAAAGGCCTACCTAAACACTGCTGCTGATCTAGCATGTCTTTCTGTAGCAAGACTTGTTGGTACTGCAAAACAGAAGATGCGTGAGGTCAAATGAATCTGGACAGAAAATTTCAGACGAGCAGCCTATGAGTGCATGATTGAAACAGTAAATTTAGGTGACAGAATAGATCGTGGCATCGATTTGCGTAGTGTTAATATTCTCTGAAGGGAATGCAAAAAGCCAAGATGTGTTTTCCATTCTAGCTGTTCCTGACAAAAACTGAGGAATAAAACTTTCGTTCTAGATGGAATGTAACATTCAATTCCCAGGATTTTGCACTCCAAAGTTCAACAAAAGAGTTTCCACAAGAATCTTGAGAAGAAGCACAATCACTTCCACCTAGAGCTGGAAGAGGAAGAGGCAGCGGCACAAGCAAGTGCCCTTGAGCGTCCTCCTTCCGAATGCTAGAACGTCAATTCAGCAGGCAGGAGTGCAGCAGCCACCCTTCGTCTTGCAAGCCCATACGACGCGCACACCAGCCCGGTGCTCTGCGGCTTCGTCCTTCGCCTTTTCGAGCACGCCGTACCTTCATTCTCCCGGAGGCGAACAGCGGTCTGCTTCTCGCACGGAACGCTGTGTCGGCAGCCAAGCGCTCCAGTGCACTGCTTCTGCCCAAACACGCCTGGGCCCTGCACCTCTCCTTCCCAGCGCTACGTAGCAGCACAATCTGTCCCTCTTGCGATCCCAAGCTAAGCGGAAAGCTTCTCGGCTACGTCTCCCGCAGAGAGCTGTGCCAGGACAATAAGCTTGCAAGCACTTTGCTCCTGACACTAGTGGCAACAGGGATTCGCACCACCTTCCAGGAGCAGTCCTCTTGCCTTTTACAAGGTGCAAAAGCGCCCCCTCTGTGGCGGTGCTGTCTGCCCGGTCTTTCTCGGCTCGAAGCACCACGAGGCACACAAGACTCTCTCGCAAGGACCGAAATTCCCGATAGGCGTCTCTGCGCTTTCTGCAATGCTGCACGCACAAGCCCGGTGCTCTGAGGCTTCGTTCTTCGCCTTTCGTTGTCTGGGCAGAAGAGAAGCCGAGCGAGGCCATTGTGCTTTGCCGCTTGTCAGTGTGCTGTGCACGGTTTTTCCGCAGCTCGAGCTAGCGGGAGACCCCTTCGGTTTCGCGGCGTCCACACTACCCATGGTAGCTCTCGCTCAGCGAAACTTGAAGGGGAGAAGCACTTGCTGGATGAGTCTTTCAGTGTGCAGGACTTTGAAAACACAGCAGCGCAATCGGGGCCACGAGAAGGACCGCTGAGAAGTCGCTCTCGCACAGAGAACCGTGCCAGGATGACGAGCTCGCCCAGCATTTGCCCCTGACACTTGGGGAACTCGTAGCTGCCAGTGCCTTCCAGGGGCAGTCTGCTTTCTGTCATAACCTGCATAGGGCCCGTCAGATGGTGGCGCTGTCTGCCTTCTCCTTCTCGGCCAGAGTGTACTCTGGTGCACACTGCAGTCTGGCAAGGAGCAAAGAGCTTCGGTAGACATCTCGCACAGGAGAAAGTTGCCAAGAAAGAACCACGTTCTTCATCAGCCCTCCTCATGTCCCGATTGGGGTGCTGCCTTCAAAGCCTTGCACATTGAAAGACTTCTCCAGCAAGTGCTTCTCCCCTGGCGCACTTCGCTGAGTGAGAGCTGCATGGGCAGCGTGGACTCAGCGAAACCGAAAGGCTGTCGCTGTAGCTCGAGCTGAGCAAAGAAACCGTGCACGGTGCACCGTTGGTGGGTGCAGCATGCACGCGGAAAAGCAGCAAAGTTCACTGCCATCGCTGGCCTTCTCTTCAGTCCAGACCACTTAAGGCAAACAATTTAGCTGCAGAGCACTGGGCTTGCGTGTGCAGTGCACCAAATTGCCCAAGACCAGCAAGGGCTCGTTCACAAGCAGAGTCGGCTGAGAGCATTCTTGCTTGCTCCAGAAAGGAAGCCGCAGCTATAGTGCTTCATCCCACAGCGTGGACATAGGCACTTTCCTAGTTGTTCAGCCTTGCAGAGTCCCTGCAACTAGAGCTCAGCCAGGAGCAGGCGTCAAAGCAGAAGGCTTTCCTAAAGCACGCCTCTCCAACCAGCCTTCGGAAGTCGCAAATGACACTGTGGCTCTGTGCCTTTCTTCTAAGACAGACGCCCACCTTGCTTTCACTCTCGCAGCTCCCTTGGCAGCCTCCAGCAGCTGCTTTCCTGGAGAACGGCCCGAGAAGTAGAAGCCAGGGCTGGGCTGCACCTTCGCCTTCCGCACGTAAGCGGCACCAGACTCACCGGTGCGCTCTGTTCTTCCCTCCTCCGCTGCATGCTACTACCATCGTGTTCTCGGAAAGACGGAGACTGAAGGGAAGCGCAAATGCTTCCACAGAGAGCTACAAGAGGAATAGGCAGCAGCAGCACAGGAAAGTGCCGTGGAACTTCCTCCTTCCCAAGGCTATAACGTCAATTCAGCAGGCAGGAGAGTGGCAGCCACGCTCGTCTTGCAGCCCGTACAACGAGCACGCGAGCCCGGCGCTCCGCGGCTTCGTTCTTCGCCTTTTCGAGCACGCCGTACCTTCGTTCCCCCGGAGGCGGACGGTCTTCTGCTTCTCGCCCGGAACACTGTGCCCGGCAGTGCAGCGCTTTCTGCGGCAAGCTGCAAAGCGCCCGTCAGATGGCGATGCTGTCTGCCCGCTCCTCGGCTCGAGTGTACTCCGGCGCACGCTGCCGTCTCGCAAGGAGCAAAGAGCTTCGGTAGACATCTCGCACAGGAGAAAGTTGCCAAGAAAGAACCACGTTCTTCATCAGCCCTCCTCATGTCCCGATTGGGGTGCTGCCTTCAAAGCCTTGCACATTGAAAGACTTCTCCAGCAAGTGCTTCTCCCCTGGCGCACTTCGCTGAGTGAGAGCTGCATGGGCAGCGTGGACTCAGCGAAACCGAAAGGCTGTCGCTGTAGCTCGAGCTGAGCAAAGAAACCGTGCACGGTGCACCGTTGGTGGGTGCAGCATGCACGCGGAAAAGCAGCAAAGTTCACTGCCATCGCTGGCCTTCTCTTCAGTCCAGACCACTTAAGGCAAACAATTTAGCTGCAGAGCACTGGGCTTGCGTGTGCAGTGCACCAAATTGCCCAAGACCAGCAAGGGCTCGTTCACAAGCAGAGTCGGCTGAGAGCATTCTTGCTTGCTCCAGAAAGGAAGCCGCAGCTATAGTGCTTCATCCCACAGCGTGGACATAGGCACTTTCCTAGTTGTTCAGCCTTGCAGAGTCCCTGCAACTAGAGCTCAGCCAGGAGCAGGCGTCAAAGCAGAAGGCTTTCCTAAAGCACGCCTCTCCAACCAGCCTTTGGAAATCGCAAATGACACTGTGGCTCTGTGCCTTTCTTCTAAGACAGACGCCCACCTTGCTTTCACTCTCGCAGCTCCCTTGGCAGCCTCCAGCAGCTGCTTTCCTGGAGAACGGCCCGAGAAGTAGAAGCCAGGGCTGGGCTGCACCTTCGCCTTCCGCACGTAAGCGGCACCAGACTCACCGGTGCGCTCTGTTCTTCCCTCCTCCGCTGCATGCTACTACCATCGTGTTCTCGGAAAGACGGAGACTGAAGGGAAGCGCAAATGCTTCCACAGAGAGCTACAAGAGGAATAGGCAGCAGCAGCACAGGTAAGTGCCGTGGAACTTCCTCCTTCCCAAGGCTATAACGTCAATTCAGCAGGCAGGAGAGTGGCAGCCACGCTCGTCTTGCAGCCCGTACAACGAGCACGCGAGCCCGGCGCTCCGCGGCTTCGTTCTTCGCCTTTTCGAGCACGCCGTACCTTCGTTCCCCCGGAGGCGGACGGTCTTCTGCTTCTCGCCCGGAACACTGTGCCCGGCAGTGCAGCGCTTTCTGCGGCAAGCTGCAAAGCGCCCGTCAGATGGCGATGCTGTCTGCCCGCTCCTCGGCTCGAGTGTACTCCGGCGCACGCTGCCGTCTCGCAAGGAGCAAAGAGCTTCGGTAGACATCTCGCACAGGAGAAAGTTGCCAAGAAAGAACCACGTTCTTCATCAGCCCTCCTCATGTCCCGATTGGGGTGCTGCCTTCAAAGCCTTGCACATTGAAAGACTTCTCCAGCAAGTGCTTCTCCCCTGGCGCACTTCGCTGAGTGAGAGCTGCATGGGCAGCGTGGACTCAGCGAAACCGAAAGGCTGTCGCTGTAGCTCGAGCTGAGCAAAGAAACCGTGCACGGTGCACCGTTGGTGGGTGCAGCATGCACGCGGAAAAGCAGCAAAGTTCACTGCCATCGCTGGCCTTCTCTTCAGTCCAGACCACTTAAGGCAAACAATTTAGCTGCAGAGCACTGGGCTTGCGTGTGCAGTGCACCAAATTGCCCAAGACCAGCAAGGGCTCGTTCACAAGCAGAGTCGGCTGAGAGCATTCTTGCTTGCTCCAGAAAGGAAGCCGCAGCTATAGTGCTTCATCCCACAGCGTGGACATAGGCACTTTCCTAGTTGTTCAGCCTTGCAGAGTCCCTGCAACTAGAGCTCAGCCAGGAGCAGGCGTCAAAGCAGAAGGCTTTCCTAAAGCACGCCTCTCCAACCAGCCTTCGGAAATCGCAAATGACACTGTGGCTCTGTGCCTTTCTTCTAAGACAGACGCCCACCTTGCTTTCACTCTCGCAGCTCCCTTGGCAGCCTCCAGCAGCTGCTTTCCTGGAGAACGGCCCGAGAAGTAGAAGCCAGGGCTGGGCTGCACCTTCGCCTTCCGCACGTAAGCGGCACCAGACTCACCGGTGCGCTCTGTTCTTCCCTCCTCCGCTGCATGCTACTACCATCGTGTTCTCGGAAAGACGGAGACTGAAGGGAAGCGCAAATGCTTCCACAGAGAGCTACAAGAGGAATAGGCAGCAGCAGCACAGGTAAGTGCCGTGGAACTTCCTCCTTCCCAAGGCTATAACGTCAATTCAGCAGGCAGGAGAGTGGCAGCCACGCTCGTCTTGCAGCCCGTACAACGAGCACGCGAGCCCGGCGCTCCGCGGCTTCGTTCTTCGCCTTTTCGAGCACGCCGTACCTTCGTTCCCCCGGAGGCGGACGGTCTTCTGCTTCTCGCCCGGAACACTGTGCTCGGCAGTGCAGCGCTTTCTGCGGCAAGCTGCAAAGCGCCCGTCAGATGGCGATGCTGTCTGCCCGCTCCTCGGCTCGAGTGTACTCCGGCGCACGCTGCCGTCTCGCAAGGAGCAAAGAGCTTCGGTAGACATCTCGCACAGGAGAAAGTTGCCAAGAAAGAACCACGTTCTTCATCAGCCCTCCTCATGTCCCGATTGGGGTGCTGCCTTCAAAGCCTTGCACATTGAAAGACTTCTCCAGCAAGTGCTTCTCCCCTGGCGCACTTCGCTGAGTGAGAGCTGCATGGGCAGCGTGGACTCAGCGAAACCGAAAGGCTGTCGCTGTAGCTCGAGCTGAGCAAAGAAACCGTGCACGGTGCACCGTTGGTGGGTGCAGCATGCACGCGGAAAAGCAGCAAAGTTCACTGCCATCGCTGGCCTTCTCTTCAGTCCAGACCACTTAAGGCAAACAATTTAGCTGCAGAGCACTGGGCTTGCGTGTGCAGTGCACCAAATTGCCCAAGACCAGCAAGGGCTCGTTCACAAGCAGAGTCGGCTGAGAGCATTCTTGCTTGCTCCAGAAAGGAAGCCGCAGCTATAGTGCTTCATCCCACAGCGTGGACATAGGCACTTTCCTAGTTGTTCAGCCTTGCAGAGTCCCTGCAACTAGAGCTCAGCCAGGAGCAGGCGTCAAAGCAGAAGGCTTTCCTAAAGCACGCCTCTCCAACCAGCCTTCGGAAGTCGCAAATGACACTGTGGCTCTGTGCCTTTCTTCTAAGACAGACGCCCACCTTGCTTTCACTCTCGCAGCTCCCTTGGCAGCCTCCAGCAGCTGCTTTCCTGGAGAACGGCCCGAGAAGTAGAAGCCAGGGCTGGGCTGCACCTTCGCCTTCCGCACGTAAGCGGCACCAGACTCACCGGTGCGCTCTGTTCTTCCCTCCTCCGCTGCATGCTACTACCATCGTGTTCTCGGAAAGACGGAGACTGAAGGGAAGCGCAAATGCTTCCACAGAGAGCTACAAGAGGAATAGGCAGCAGCAGCACAGGAAAGTGCCGTGGAACTTCCTCCTTCCCAAGGCTATAACGTCAATTCAGCAGGCAGGAGAGTGGCAGCCACGCTCGTCTTGCAGCCCGTACAACGAGCACGCGAGCCCGGCGCTCCGCGGCTTCGTTCTTCGCCTTTTCGAGCACGCCGTACCTTCGTTCCCCCGGAGGCGGACGGTCTTCTGCTTCTCGCCCGGAACACTGTGCCCGGCAGTGCAGCGCTTTCTGCGGCAAGCTGCAAAGCGCCCGTCAGATGGCGATGCTGTCTGCCCGCTCCTCGGCTCGAGTGTACTCCGGCGCACGCTGCCGTCTCGCAAGGAGCAAAGAGCTTCGGTAGACATCTCGCACAGGAGAAAGTTGCCAAGAAAGAACCACGTTCTTCATCAGCCCTCCTCATGTCCCGATTGGGGTGCTGCCTTCAAAGCCTTGCACATTGAAAGACTTCTCCAGCAAGTGCTTCTCCCCTGGCGCACTTCGCTGAGTGAGAGCTGCATGGGCAGCGTGGACTCAGCGAAACCGAAAGGCTGTCGCTGTAGCTCGAGCTGAGCAAAGAAACCGTGCACGGTGCACCGTTGGTGGGTGCAGCATGCACGCGGAAAAGCAGCAAAGTTCACTGCCATCGCTGGCCTTCTCTTCAGTCCAGACCACTTAAGGCAAACAATTTAGCTGCAGAGCACTGGGCTTGCGTGTGCAGTGCACCAAATTGCCCAAGACCAGCAAGGGCTCGTTCACAAGCAGAGTCGGCTGAGAGCATTCTTGCTTGCTCCAGAAAGGAAGCCGCAGCTATAGTGCTTCATCCCACAGCGTGGACATAGGCACTTTCCTAGTTGTTCAGCCTTGCAGAGTCCCTGCAACTAGAGCTCAGCCAGGAGCAGGCGTCAAAGCAGAAGGCTTTCCTAAAGCACGCCTCTCCAACCAGCCTTTGGAAATCGCAAATGACACTGTGGCTCTGTGCCTTTCTTCTAAGACAGACGCCCACCTTGCTTTCACTCTCGCAGCTCCCTTGGCAGCCTCCAGCAGCTGCTTTCCTGGAGAACGGCCCGAGAAGTAGAAGCCAGGGCTGGGCTGCACCTTCGCCTTCCGCACGTAAGCGGCACCAGACTCACCGGTGCGCTCTGTTCTTCCCTCCTCCGCTGCATGCTACTACCATCGTGTTCTCGGAAAGACGGAGACTGAAGGGAAGCGCAAATGCTTCCACAGAGAGCTACAAGAGGAATAGGCAGCAGCAGCACAGGTAAGTGCCGTGGAACTTCCTCCTTCCCAAGGCTATAACGTCAATTCAGCAGGCAGGAGAGTGGCAGCCACGCTCGTCTTGCAGCCCGTACAACGAGCACGCGAGCCCGGCGCTCCGCGGCTTCGTTCTTCGCCTTTTCGAGCACGCCGTACCTTCGTTCCCCCGGAGGCGGACGGTCTTCTGCTTCTCGCCCGGAACACTGTGCCCGGCAGTGCAGCGCTTTCTGCGGCAAGCTGCAAAGCGCCCGTCAGATGGCGATGCTGTCTGCCCGCTCCTCGGCTCGAGTGTACTCCGGCGCACGCTGCCGTCTCGCAAGGAGCAAAGAGCTTCGGTAGACATCTCGCACAGGAGAAAGTTGCCAAGAAAGAACCACGTTCTTCATCAGCCCTCCTCATGTCCCGATTGGGGTGCTGCCTTCAAAGCCTTGCACATTGAAAGACTTCTCCAGCAAGTGCTTCTCCCCTGGCGCACTTCGCTGAGTGAGAGCTGCATGGGCAGCGTGGACTCAGCGAAACCGAAAGGCTGTCGCTGTAGCTCGAGCTGAGCAAAGAAACCGTGCACGGTGCACCGTTGGTGGGTGCAGCATGCACGCGGAAAAGCAGCAAAGTTCACTGCCATCGCTGGCCTTCTCTTCAGTCCAGACCACTTAAGGCAAACAATTTAGCTGCAGAGCACTGGGCTTGCGTGTGCAGTGCACCAAATTGCCCAAGACCAGCAAGGGCTCGTTCACAAGCAGAGTCGGCTGAGAGCATTCTTGCTTGCTCCAGAAAGGAAGCCGCAGCTATAGTGCTTCATCCCACAGCGTGGACATAGGCACTTTCCTAGTTGTTCAGCCTTGCAGAGTCCCTGCAACTAGAGCTCAGCCAGGAGCAGGCGTCAAAGCAGAAGGCTTTCCTAAAGCACGCCTCTCCAACCAGCCTTCGGAAATCGCAAATGACACTGTGGCTCTGTGCCTTTCTTCTAAGACAGACGCCCACCTTGCTTTCACTCTCGCAGCTCCCTTGGCAGCCTCCAGCAGCTGCTTTCCTGGAGAACGGCCCGAGAAGTAGAAGCCAGGGCTGGGCTGCACCTTCGCCTTCCGCACGTAAGCGGCACCAGACTCACCGGTGCGCTCTGTTCTTCCCTCCTCCGCTGCATGCTACTACCATCGTGTTCTCGGAAAGACGGAGACTGAAGGGAAGCGCAAATGCTTCCACAGAGAGCTACAAGAGGAATAGGCAGCAGCAGCACAGGTAAGTGCCGTGGAACTTCCTCCTTCCCAAGGCTATAACGTCAATTCAGCAGGCAGGAGAGTGGCAGCCACGCTCGTCTTGCAGCCCGTACAACGAGCACGCGAGCCCGGCGCTCCGCGGCTTCGTTCTTCGCCTTTTCGAGCACGCCGTACCTTCGTTCCCCCGGAGGCGGACGGTCTTCTGCTTCTCGCCCGGAACACTGTGCTCGGCAGTGCAGCGCTTTCTGCGGCAAGCTGCAAAGCGCCCGTCAGATGGCGATGCTGTCTGCCCGCTCCTCGGCTCGAGTGTACTCCGGCGCACGCTGCCGTCTCGCAAGGAGCAAAGAGCTTCGGTAGACATCTCGCACAGGAGAAAGTTGCCCAGAAAGAACCACGTTCTTCATCAGCCCTCCTCATGTCCCGATTGGGGTGCTGCCTTCAAAGCCTTGCACATTGAAAGACTTCTCCAGCAAGTGCTTCTCCCCTGGCGCACTTCGCTGAGTGAGAGCTGCATGGGCAGCGTGGACTCAGCGAAACCGAAAGGCTGTCGCTGTAGCTCGAGCTGAGCAAAGAAACCGTGCACGGTGCACCGTTGGTGGGTGCAGCATGCACGCGGAAAAGCAGCAAAGTTCACTGCCATCGCTGGCCTTCTCTTCAGTCCAGACCACTTAAGGCAAACAATTTAGCTGCAGAGCACTGGGCTTGCGTGTGCAGTGCACCAAATTGCCCAAGACCAGCAAGGGCTCGTTCACAAGCAGAGTCGGCTGAGAGCATTCTTGCTTGCTCCAGAAAGGAAGCCGCAGCTATAGTGCTTCATCCCACAGCGTGGACATAGGCACTTTCCTAGTTGTTCAGCCTTGCAGAGTCCCTGCAACTAGAGCTCAGCCAGGAGCAGGCGTCAAAGCAGAAGGCTTTCCTAAAGCACGCCTCTCCAACCAGCCTTCGGAAGTCGCAAATGACACTGTGGCTCTGTGCCTTTCTTCTAAGACAGACGCCCACCTTGCTTTCACTCTCGCAGCTCCCTTGGCAGCCTCCAGCAGCTGCTTTCCTGGAGAACGGCCCGAGAAGTAGAAGCCAGGGCTGGGCTGCACCTTCGCCTTCCGCACGTAAGCGGCACCAGACTCACCGGTGCGCTCTGTTCTTCCCTCCTCCGCTGCATGCTACTACCATCGTGTTCTCGGAAAGACGGAGACTGAAGGGAAGCGCAAATGCTTCCACAGAGAGCTACAAGAGGAATAGGCAGCAGCAGCACAGGTAAGTGCCGTGGAACTTCCTCCTTCCCAAGGCTATAACGTCAATTCAGCAGGCAGGAGAGTGGCAGCCACGCTCGTCTTGCAGCCCGTACAACGAGCACGCGAGCCCGGCGCTCCGCGGCTTCGTTCTTCGCCTTTTCGAGCACGCCGTACCTTCGTTCCCCCGGAGGCGGACGGTCTTCTGCTTCTCGCCCGGAACACTGTGCCCGGCAGTGCAGCGCTTTCTGCGGCAAGCTGCAAAGCGCCCGTCAGATGGCGATGCTGTCTGCCCGCTCCTCGGCTCGAGTGTACTCCGGCGCACGCTGCCGTCTCGCAAGGAGCAAAGAGCTTCGGTAGACATCTCGCACAGGAGAAAGTTGCCAAGAAAGAACCACGTTCTTCATCAGCCCTCCTCATGTCCCGATTGGGGTGCTGCCTTCAAAGCCTTGCACATTGAAAGACTTCTCCAGCAAGTGCTTCTCCCCTGGCGCACTTCGCTGAGTGAGAGCTGCATGGGCAGCGTGGACTCAGCGAAACCGAAAGGCTGTCGCTGTAGCTCGAGCTGAGCAAAGAAACCGTGCACGGTGCACCGTTGGTGGGTGCAGCATGCACGCGGAAAAGCAGCAAAGTTCACTGCCATCGCTGGCCTTCTCTTCAGTCCAGACCACTTAAGGCAAACAATTTAGCTGCAGAGCACTGGGCTTGCGTGTGCAGTGCACCAAATTGCCCAAGACCAGCAAGGGCTCGTTCACAAGCAGAGTCGGCTGAGAGCATTCTTGCTTGCTCCAGAAAGGAAGCCGCAGCTATAGTGCTTCATCCCACAGCGTGGACATAGGCACTTTCCTAGTTGTTCAGCCTTGCAGAGTCCCTGCAACTAGAGCTCAGCCAGGAGCAGGCGTCAAAGCAGAAGGCTTTCCTAAAGCACGCCTCTCCAACCAGCCTTCGGAAATCGCAAATGACACTGTGGCTCTGTGCCTTTCTTCTAAGACAGACGCCCACCTTGCTTTCACTCTCGCAGCTCCCTTGGCAGCCTCCAGCAGCTGCTTTCCTGGAGAACGGCCCGAGAAGTAGAAGCCAGGGCTGGGCTGCACCTTCGCCTTCCGCACGTAAGCGGCACCAGACTCACCGGTGCGCTCTGTTCTTCCCTCCTCCGCTGCATGCTACTACCATCGTGTTCTCGGAAAGACGGAGACTGAAGGGAAGCGCAAATGCTTCCACAGAGAGCTACAAGAGGAATAGGCAGCAGCAGCACAGGTAAGTGCCGTGGAACTTCCTCCTTCCCAAGGCTATAACGTCAATTCAGCAGGCAGGAGAGTGGCAGCCACGCTCGTCTTGCAGCCCGTACAACGAGCACGCGAGCCCGGCGCTCCGCGGCTTCGTTCTTCGCCTTTTCGAGCACGCCGTACCTTCGTTCCCCCGGAGGCGGACGGTCTTCTGCTTCTCGCCCGGAACACTGTGCTCGGCAGTGCAGCGCTTTCTGCGGCAAGCTGCAAAGCGCCCGTCAGATGGCGATGCTGTCTGCCCGCTCCTCGGCTCGAGTGTACTCCGGCGCACGCTGCCGTCTCGCAAGGAGCAAAGAGCTTCGGTAGACATCTCGCACAGGAGAAAGTTGCCCAGAAAGAACCACGTTCTTCATCAGCCCTCCTCATGTCCCGATTGGGGTGCTGCCTTCAAAGCCTTGCACATTGAAAGACTTCTCCAGCAAGTGCTTCTCCCCTGGCGCACTTCGCTGAGTGAGAGCTGCATGGGCAGCGTGGACTCAGCGAAACCGAAAGGCTGTCGCTGTAGCTCGAGCTGAGCAAAGAAACCGTGCACGGTGCACCGTTGGTGGGTGCAGCATGCACGCGGAAAAGCAGCAAAGTTCACTGCCATCGCTGGCCTTCTCTTCAGTCCAGACCACTTAAGGCAAACAATTTAGCTGCAGAGCACTGGGCTTGCGTGTGCAGTGCACCAAATTGCCCAAGACCAGCAAGGGCTCGTTCACAAGCAGAGTCGGCTGAGAGCATTCTTGCTTGCTCCAGAAAGGAAGCCGCAGCTATAGTGCTTCATCCCACAGCGTGGACATAGGCACTTTCCTAGTTGTTCAGCCTTGCAGAGTCCCTGCAACTAGAGCTCAGCCAGGAGCAGGCGTCAAAGCAGAAGGCTTTCCTAAAGCACGCCTCTCCAACCAGCCTTCGGAAGTCGCAAATGACACTGTGGCTCTGTGCCTTTCTTCTAAGACAGACGCCCACCTTGCTTTCACTCTCGCAGCTCCCTTGGCAGCCTCCAGCAGCTGCTTTCCTGGAGAACGGCCCGAGAAGTAGAAGCCAGGGCTGGGCTGCACCTTCGCCTTCCGCACGTAAGCGGCACCAGACTCACCGGTGCGCTCTGTTCTTCCCTCCTCCGCTGCATGCTACTACCATCGTGTTCTCGGAAAGACGGAGACTGAAGGGAAGCGCAAATGCTTCCACAGAGAGCTACAAGAGGAATAGGCAGCAGCAGCACAGGTAAGTGCCGTGGAACTTCCTCCTTCCCAAGGCTATAACGTCAATTCAGCAGGCAGGAGAGTGGCAGCCACGCTCGTCTTGCAGCCCGTACAACGAGCACGCGAGCCCGGCGCTCCGCGGCTTCGTTCTTCGCCTTTTCGAGCACGCCGTACCTTCGTTCCCCCGGAGGCGGACGGTCTTCTGCTTCTCGCCCGGAACACTGTGCTCGGCAGTGCAGCGCTTTCTGCGGCAAGCTGCAAAGCGCCCGTCAGATGGCGATGCTGTCTGCCCGCTCCTCGGCTCGAGTGTACTCCGGCGCACGCTGCCGTCTCGCAAGGAGCAAAGAGCTTCGGTAGACAGCTCACACAGGAGAAAGGTGCCAGGACGACACCACATTCCTCCTCACCCCTTCTCGTGGCCCACATTGTGGTGCTGCCTTCAAAGCCGTGCGCATTGAAAGACTCTTCCAGCAAGTGCTTCTCCCCTGGCACACTTCGCTCAGCGACAGCTACGTGGGCAGCGTGGACTCAGCGAAACTGAAAGGGTGTCCTTGTAGCTCGAGCTTGTTGGACAGGATGAAAGTTTGGTAAGAAAGTTTCACAGCTATGTAGGCTTGACAGAAAGATCTCTGAATATAGAAACTTAGCATGAGGAGGAAATGGAAACGAGTTTTGATAGAGAGTAAAAGGTGTTTTGCTGAAACACTGATCACTGAATAACTGAGAAGGCAAAGGTTGGAGATTGAGTTGGAAGGAGATGTTTTTTATTAGGACACCGGTATGTGAGTACAAACAAGCACATGTTTTTCACCAAGTAAATAAGTCTCAAGAAGGCCATAAGGAAATAGAAAACATGTTTTTACCAAAAAGAGAGCTATCGCAGGCAAACAAGAAATGTCGATGTAGCAAGAAGAAGAGAGGTCTGAGAATTTTCCACTGTAAGCTTAAATTGTAACATACTTACTCTTGTGATTGGATAAGAATGACTATAATATGGTAATGGTAGTAGTCATGATAGGCTACAGGCAAATGTAAAGGTATTGTTGTATGGTGCTTATTGGTTGCTATGTATTGAGATACTCAGCAAAGAAAAATACATAATGCTTTCTAACTTGAACAGAAAGCGGCTCCAGGTATGCCTACCAGCTGTAGCTGACAGCTGTAGGGCTGGCTCTGGATACCCACTCCCTGAAATGCTGTAACTTCGCCTATGCAATACACAGCTTTCAAGAGAGCCGCCTGAAGTCCAGACACCCTTCGCGAGCCTTTCTCCTATAGAGCTGTGGAAAGAAATCGTGCACGCTACACCGAGGGTGCGTGCAGCATGCACGAGCAAAAGCGGCAAAGTTCAGTGCCCTCGCTGGGCTTCCCTTCCGTGCGGATAACGTGAGGCGAAAAATGAAGCCGCAGAGCACCGGGCTTGCAGGTGCAGTGCACCGAGTTGCAGAAGTCCAGCAGGCTCGTTCACAAGCCAAGCCGGCTGAGGGAGTCCTCGCGTCTCCAAAAGGGAACGCGGAGCCGTAGCACTTCATCCCACAGCGTGGAGATAGGCACTTTCCTAGTCGTTCAGCCTTGCAGAGTCCCTGCAGCTAGAGCTCAGCCAGGAGCAGGCGTCAAAGCAGAAGGCCCTCCTAAAGCACCCTTTCTCCAAGCAGCCTCCTGAAAGGGCGCATCACAGTGCGGCTCTGCGCCTTTCTTCTAAGACAGACGCCCGCTATACTTTCGTGCTCGCAGCTCCCTTGGCAGCCTCCAGCAGCTACTCTCCTGGAGAACGGCCGTAGACGTCAAAGCCAGTGCTGGGCTGCACCTCCGCCCTCCCCAGGTAAGCAACAGCGAACTCACCGGTGCACTCTGTACTTCCCTCCTCCGCTTGCATCCTACATGCATTCGTGTTCTCCGAAACTCAGAGACTGAAGGGAAGGGCAATTGCTTCCCCAGATAGCTGCAAGGGCACTAGGCAGCAGCAGCACAAATTTCACATGACCTGATGCACTGTAGAGATATTACCCTGTTACCCCTCCTTTCTCCTCGTCCTCGACCAATTGTGGTGGGATGTCGAAAGGCTTGGCCAGCGAAAAGCTCATCCAGCAAGGGCGTCTCTCTTGACGCATTTCCCTGACCGAGAGCTACACAGATGGTCTGGACACTGTAAAACAGCAAGAAAATAATTCTATGTCCAGCTGAGGAAAATCCGTGCACAGAAAAATGTAGATGCCTGCAGTAAACAATCTGAAGAGCGGCAAAGCTCCAAGCCATCGCTGCGCTTCAGTCCTGTCCGGACCACAGAAGGCGAAGAACGAAGCAGCTGGGCACCGGCTTCATGGGCTCAGTGGAGCGACTTGCAAATGTCCAGCCAAGAGCTGCTTCAACAAGCAGATTCAGCTGAGAATGCTCTGCCTGCTTCAACAAAGTAAGGCGCAGCCCTTGCACTGCAGCACACTGCCTGGCCAGAAACAGGTTCTTACACCTTCAGTGCTGCCGAGCCCACGCAGCTTGAGCACACCCAGAAGGACGCGTCCAGAAAGAAGGCCTTCTTCGAGTGCCTTGTCCTTCCTTGTTCTGTCTTTCATCTGCACCTGAAACAGTGGGTCTACGTGTTTTCCTTCCCAGGGAAAAGAACTTTCATTCTTGTCCAGGAGTCTATGGCTAAAATGGTGATTGCATGTCCCATATCCAATACAACCAAGGATTACTCCCGGAGGAAAGCTGCCAGGACAGATGGGTCTTGCTGGCTTTGACCACCCCTGGGCCACCTCTCATATTCTCCTGAAACAGTGGGGTACATGAAGGCATTGCCATACCTGATCATCCCTTGCCATGCAGAGCCCAGCCTTGCATTGCCTTACAGACACCTCTGTGTACCTCCCTTGCCCTTCCTATGTCTCCATTGCATGGCCTTGTTCACCAATCTCCCACCTTGACTTTCTTACCCCTTGTTTCCTGGTCTTGTCTTGCCTGCTTCTCCTATGACTCTCTTGGCCTTGCCTAAGTCTCTCTTGCCTTGCTTTGCAAAGCCAACACTTGCCTTGCCCTGCTACCCCTCTTTCCCTCGCCTAGTCTACCCACACCTACCCACCTTTGACTGGCCTATCCATCCGATCATCACCTTTTCTGCACCACCCCTCCATGCTCTTGTCTTGCCTTGGCCTGCCTACCCTTCCCTTGCCTTGCACTGCCTTGCATAACCCTTGCCCTTCTTGACATTTGTGCCCCTTTCCAACCTGGCCTTGCTTTCCTTTGCCTACCCCTCCCAATCCCTGCTTTGCCTACAGATTCCTGGCCTTCTTTTGTCTACCACTCCTTTGCCTTTTGTGGGAACCAACAGCTGGTCTGAAGGCCTCACAGACATTTCCGTTGATACAATCATTTTGTACCCGTGAGAATTGCAGAAGCAAGAAGATAAACAACAGAAAGAAGTTGTAACAGCTGCAAAAGGGACGATACTGGCTGATGTTTAGCAAAGAATGTGTGTACACTATAGACAACCAATAGTATTGTATTATAGCAAAATAATAGTCCATGCACATGTAGCTAAAAAAGTGCATAAGAGAAGATGCATAAATAATACAAGTGGTTTTTTGCCATTGCTCGGGGCAGAGAGTGTATGTGTGTCGTGACCGTCTCAACAGCAACAGCCTTGCACTGCCTTTCATAACCAGCCCCTGCCTACTGCCTCCTTCCCTGGCCTTCCATGTCTTGTCTTCCTCTCCTTTGATTTAACTTGCTTCTCCTATCTCTCCCTTGCTTGCCTTACTCCACTGACCTTTCTGTGTTCTTGCCTTGACTTGCCTAGCTGTTCCTTGCTTCACATTGCTTTGTGTAAGCATTCCCTGTTTTTATTTGCCTACCCCTTTCTTGCCTGGCCTTTCCTTGCCTAGCCTTTCTTGTCTTTGCCTGCCCTCTGCATCACTGGACTTACCTTCCTATGCCCTGCCTTCCCTACAACTTCTGGGCCTTCTCTTGCCTCGCACTCATTGGCCCTACTTTGCTGCCTGCTCACTGCTCTTGCTTTGCTTTCCCTAACTTTCCCTTGACTTGACTAGAATTGCCTAAACTTACTTTGACTGCATTGCCTTGCCTGCATGGAAGAAAAGGCAAGGCAGGGCAAAGCAAGGAAATCATAGGCAGGGCAGGGCAGGGCAAGGGAGACATAGGCAAGAGAGACGTAGCCAAGGAAGGCAAAGCAAGGGTAGGCTAGGAAAAACCAGGCAATGGTACTGAAGGCAACGCAAGGCCAAGTGACTCATAATGCCTTTCCTTGGAATGCAAAGGTCTGAATCCCAGTGTTGGTGGAGCAGATGATAAGGTCCCATGGGGAAGTAAACTCAACTGAGACATTTCTCTCCTGGCACCTCTTGTGTAGGAGCAATTCTTAGATATATTCAATATTGGCGGTAGCACGCCAGTTCCTCAGAGAGGATGACAATGCTTTTCCATGGGAAGGAAAGCACCTAGCCCCAGTGTTTCAGGTGCACATAAGAAGCTGCCTAGTGGAGGTAAAGGGCAGCAGCAACTTTCTGTCCTGGCATATTTGGTGTAGAAGCACTGCCTTGATTTGTACAAGTATGGAGTTGCTACGCCCTATTTTCAAGGCAGTCTCCTGAAAAAGTCAATTTTGGCATGTCGTTTCCACTTCTGAAAGGTGGTCTTCTGAACTCTTGGCAGTAAGCCAAGACAAGCAGCTATGCTCATCCTTGGTGTGCAGCTGATTTAGACACCAGGGCAGGTAATGTCCAGTAACAGTGTTCTGGCACATTGGATGGGAGCAGTTCCTGGATGTTTTCTATTTTGGAGGAGGAGATCCCAGTTCTTCTGAGATGGGCTCATAGTTTCTCTCTTTGGCAAAGAAAGCAGTTTTGGATCTGCATGTAGGGTGTTCTCAGCGAATTAATGGCTTTTCCTCATGGGCAGTTCTGTGGGCTATAGCTGTTGAACTGTTAGAGAAGGAATGAAAAAGCCAAGCTGTTGAACAAATTTGCATCCTGCTGACTTTAGCAGCCCCTGATAAAATTCTGTTTGCATCCTGACTCTGTGAGACTGAAGGATTATGATGGTACTTAAAGCTGAGGAGGAAAGTGCACATAGAAGAGCATGTGAATTTAATGGCTCTTCCTAGTAGGCAGTTCTCTGGGCTAGAGCTGTTGAACTGTTAGAGAGGGAATGCAAGAGCCAAGCTTCTGAGCTCTTTTCCCTGCTACCTTTAAAGTATGAGCATTCCCTGGTGCTCTCCTATTTGGATAATAAGTTAGAGTGGGTTTCACATTCACTTTGAAGAATAGAAACAGCACCATGTGAACCTGTGCCATCAGCTTTCCTTTCCAACTAAATGTTCCTACTTGCAATCTTGCAATTCTTACTTGCAATCATGCAGAGCACCGTGCTTGAGGCTGGTGCATTGAAGAAAATTAAATTAGGGCTGTATCAGTACAAAGGAGAGATTGCCATTTGCAAAACCTCGTTTCGCTTAAGTTAGTAATATTGTAAGTGTTAATTGAGTGGTCATTGGTTGCCTATCACCATCCTGATGCACTAATTTCATCAAGTGTAAATATTGGTCACAAAAGGTGCCCATTCAGCAACCTGTTGCTGTCTCCACATGGAAGTGTCTTCCGGACGAAATCAAAAGACATTCGAAGAGCCAGGATTCGCAAAGGAACAAACTATTGCCACATGAATGGTGCTGGGCGCCATGAGGAGCAGTTAACTTTAACCTGCGCGCTGTCAGCACTCAGAAGAACAACCCCAGCATGGCAGGGGGGACTTGCAAAAGAAGGAAAGGCCCCTCACCTAGCTATAAACCACCCAAAGTGCAGAGCCAAGTTGAAAACACCACTGCTCTCAAATCAACCGTGTCAGGACAAAAAGATTTCACTGATCTCCCCCTTCCAGGTACAAACTCTTATTTGCACCACACTCAGAGGGCAATGTGAGCTCCCCAGCGCTGTCTTGCACTCTCGCAGAGTCCAGATACTAACTTGTGAACATCCTACACAAACATTAGCTCATGAAAGTGCCAGCTTGAGCAAGAACAGCAGACCCTCCCATTGCACCCCCTTGTCATCCAGAGTGCGGCGGTTTGTTGAAAATCATGGACTCGGAAAGACCAATGCAGCAACTGCTTTTCTCTCTCCTACTGCCTTTCCCTGAGCGAGAGGTAGATGGATGATGTGGACTTAGTGGAACAGAAAGAGTATGACTGTACTTATAACGGAGGAAAACCCCCCACAGCATACTGTGCTGTGTGCAGTACACGCTCTGAAAAGAGACAAAGCTGAATGCTGCCAGCGGGCTTCGGTTCTCAGACTGCTTGCATGGGCAGAGCTGCGGGCTCTTTTAAGGGTGGAAACTGGCATCTGTGAGTGTAAAGAATGTGACTTTCCACACAGCTTAGAAGAAAGGTGCATAGCCCCAGTGAGAAGTGTGTACGTGAAAGACTGGCAGAAGAAGTCGCAGTCCAGCAAGGCTGGTATCTTTTTCTTTGTGCCAAATAGGCACCTTGGGAACATGAAAGTACTTGATGGTAGCCAAACTGACAGTGAAGGCACAGAACACCATCGGGTGTGTGCAGTGTACAGACGCAATGTAAAAGCCCTGAGTACCATTTGACTGCAGTCATAGTGCAAGTTTGTACCAACTGTACCATGCAAGGCCAGTGAAAGCTTCCTGTGCGGCCACATTTTCGTATTGGAGCTCACTAGCTGGAAGTGATTCGGTTTGTCTGCAGTATCCGCTCGACTGAATGTGATGTGTCACTGGAAAGAAAAGTACAGACCAGCAGTGCGTTTGATATGGTTCAGGGGCTGCAAAGGAAATGTACAGGCCACCTCTGGGATTTTGGTCTTTGTGCATTCCCATGGCAGCAGTTCCTGGATGTTTTTGTTCTACAGTTTAGGCTCAGTGAGAGAGAAAAAATGCGAGGGCACGCATAGCAGAGCCACAGGGAGAATTGCTGAGGTATGAGTTGCGTGCTGTTCAGATACTGCCGTACCAAAGGCCTACCTAAACACTGCTGCTGATCTAGCATGTCTTTCTGTAGCAAGACTTGTTGGTACTGCAAAACAGAAGATGCGTGAGGTCAAATGAATCTGGACAGAAAATTTCAGACGAGCAGCCTATGAGTGCATGATTGAAACAGTAAATTTAGGTGACAGAATAGATCGTGGCATCGATTTGCGTAGTGTTAATATTCTCTGAAGGGAATGCAAAAAGCCAAGATGTGTTTTCCATTCTAGCTGTTCCTGACAAAAACTGAGGAATAAAACTTTCGTTCTAGATGGAATGTAACATTCAATTCCCAGGATTTTGCACTCCAAAGTTCAACAAAAGAGTTTCCACAAGAATCTTGAGAAGAAGCACAATCACTTCCACCTAGAGCTGGAAGAGGAAGAGGCAGCGGCACAAGCAAGTGCCCTTGAGCGTCCTCCTTCCGAATGCTAGAACGTCAATTCAGCAGGCAGGAGTGCAGCAGCCACCCTTCGTCTTGCAAGCCCATACGACGCGCACACCAGCCCGGTGCTCTGCGGCTTCGTCCTTCGCCTTTTCGAGCACGCCGTACCTTCATTCTCCCGGAGGCGAACAGCGGTCTGCTTCTCGCACGGAACGCTGTGTCGGCAGCCAAGCGCTCCAGTGCACTGCTTCTGCCCAAACACGCCTGGGCCCTGCACCTCTCCTTCCCAGCGCTACGTAGCAGCACAATCTGTCCCTCTTGCGATCCCAAGCTAAGCGGAAAGCTTCTCGGCTACGTCTCCCGCAGAGAGCTGTGCCAGGACAATAAGCTTGCAAGCACTTTGCTCCTGACACTAGTGGCAACAGGGATTCGCACCACCTTCCAGGAGCAGTCCTCTTGCCTTTTACAAGGTGCAAAAGCGCCCCCTCTGTGGCGGTGCTGTCTGCCCGGTCTTTCTCGGCTCGAAGCACCACGAGGCACACAAGACTCTCTCGCAAGGACCGAAATTCCCGATAGGCGTCTCTGCGCTTTCTGCAATGCTGCACGCACAAGCCCGGTGCTCTGAGGCTTCGTTCTTCGCCTTTCGTTGTCTGGGCAGAAGAGAAGCCGAGCGAGGCCATTGTGCTTTGCCGCTTGTCAGTGTGCTGTGCACGGTTTTTCCGCAGCTCGAGCTAGCGGGAGACCCCTTCGGTTTCGCGGCGTCCACACTACCCATGGTAGCTCTCGCTCAGCGAAACTTGAAGGGGAGAAGCACTTGCTGGATGAGTCTTTCAGTGTGCAGGACTTTGAAAACACAGCAGCGCAATCGGGGCCACGAGAAGGACCGCTGAGAAGTCGCTCTCGCACAGAGAACCGTGCCAGGATGACGAGCTCGCCCAGCATTTGCCCCTGACACTTGGGGAACTCGTAGCTGCCAGTGCCTTCCAGGGGCAGTCTGCTTTCTGTCATAACCTGCATAGGGCCCGTCAGATGGTGGCGCTGTCTGCCTTCTCCTTCTCGGCCAGAGTGTACTCTGGTGCACACTGCAGTCTGGCAAGGAGCAAAGAGCTTCGGTAGACATCTCGCACAGGAGAAAGTTGCCAAGAAAGAACCACGTTCTTCATCAGCCCTCCTCATGTCCCGATTGGGGTGCTGCCTTCAAAGCCTTGCACATTGAAAGACTTCTCCAGCAAGTGCTTCTCCCCTGGCGCACTTCGCTGAGTGAGAGCTGCATGGGCAGCGTGGACTCAGCGAAACCGAAAGGCTGTCGCTGTAGCTCGAGCTGAGCAAAGAAACCGTGCACGGTGCACCGTTGGTGGGTGCAGCATGCACGCGGAAAAGCAGCAAAGTTCACTGCCATCGCTGGCCTTCTCTTCAGTCCAGACCACTTAAGGCAAACAATTTAGCTGCAGAGCACTGGGCTTGCGTGTGCAGTGCACCAAATTGCCCAAGACCAGCAAGGGCTCGTTCACAAGCAGAGTCGGCTGAGAGCATTCTTGCTTGCTCCAGAAAGGAAGCCGCAGCTATAGTGCTTCATCCCACAGCGTGGACATAGGCACTTTCCTAGTTGTTCAGCCTTGCAGAGTCCCTGCAACTAGAGCTCAGCCAGGAGCAGGCGTCAAAGCAGAAGGCTTTCCTAAAGCACGCCTCTCCAACCAGCCTTCGGAAGTCGCAAATGACACTGTGGCTCTGTGCCTTTCTTCTAAGACAGACGCCCACCTTGCTTTCACTCTCGCAGCTCCCTTGGCAGCCTCCAGCAGCTGCTTTCCTGGAGAACGGCCCGAGAAGTAGAAGCCAGGGCTGGGCTGCACCTTCGCCTTCCGCACGTAAGCGGCACCAGACTCACCGGTGCGCTCTGTTCTTCCCTCCTCCGCTGCATGCTACTACCATCGTGTTCTCGGAAAGACGGAGACTGAAGGGAAGCGCAAATGCTTCCACAGAGAGCTACAAGAGGAATAGGCAGCAGCAGCACAGGTAAGTGCCGTGGAACTTCCTCCTTCCCAAGGCTATAACGTCAATTCAGCAGGCAGGAGAGTGGCAGCCACGCTCGTCTTGCAGCCCGTACAACGAGCACGCGAGCCCGGCGCTCCGCGGCTTCGTTCTTCGCCTTTTCGAGCACGCCGTACCTTCGTTCCCCCGGAGGCGGACGGTCTTCTGCTTCTCGCCCGGAACACTGTGCTCGGCAGTGCAGCGCTTTCTGCGGCAAGCTGCAAAGCGCCCGTCAGATGGCGATGCTGTCTGCCCGCTCCTCGGCTCGAGTGTACTCCGGCGCACGCTGCCGTCTCGCAAGGAGCAAAGAGCTTCGGTAGACATCTCGCACAGGAGAAAGTTGCCCAGAAAAAACCACGTTCTTCATCAGCCCTCCTCATGTCCCGATTGGGGTGCTGCCTTCAAAGCCTTGCACATTGAAAGACTTCTCCAGCAAGTGCTTCTCCCCTGGCGCACTTCGCTGAGTGAGAGCTGCATGGGCAGCGTGGACTCAGCGAAACCGAAAGGCTGTCGCTGTAGCTCGAGCTGAGCAAAGAAACCGTGCACGGTGCACCGTTGGTGGGTGCAGCATGCACGCGGAAAAGCAGCAAAGTTCACTGCCATCGCTGGCCTTCTCTTCAGTCCAGACCACTTAAGGCAAACAATTTAGCTGCAGAGCACTGGGCTTGCGTGTGCAGTGCACCAAATTGCCCAAGACCAGCAAGGGCTCGTTCACAAGCAGAGTCGGCTGAGAGCATTCTTGCTTGCTCCAGAAAGGAAGCCGCAGCTATAGTGCTTCATCCCACAGCGTGGACATAGGCACTTTCCTAGTTGTTCAGCCTTGCAGAGTCCCTGCAACTAGAGCTCAGCCAGGAGCAGGCGTCAAAGCAGAAGGCTTTCCTAAAGCACGCCTCTCCAACCAGCCTTTGGAAATCGCAAATGACACTGTGGCTCTGTGCCTTTCTTCTAAGACAGACGCCCACCTTGCTTTCACTCTCGCAGCTCCCTTGGCAGCCTCCAGCAGCTGCTTTCCTGGAGAACGGCCCGAGAAGTAGAAGCCAGGGCTGGGCTGCACCTTCGCCTTCCGCACGTAAGCGGCACCAGACTCACCGGTGCGCTCTGTTCTTCCCTCCTCCGCTGCATGCTACTACCATCGTGTTCTCGGAAAGACGGAGACTGAAGGGAAGCGCAAATGCTTCCACAGAGAGCTACAAGAGGAATAGGCAGCAGCAGCACAGGTAAGTGCCGTGGAACTTCCTCCTTCCCAAGGCTATAACGTCAATTCAGCAGGCAGGAGAGTGGCAGCCACGCTCGTCTTGCAGCCCGTACAACGAGCACGCGAGCCCGGCGCTCCGCGGCTTCGTTCTTCGCCTTTTCGAGCACGCCGTACCTTCGTTCCCCCGGAGGCGGACGGTCTTCTGCTTCTCGCCCGGAACATTGTGCCCGGCAGTGCAGCGCTTTCTGCGGCAAGCTGCAAAGCGCCCGCCAGATGGCGATGCTGTCTGCCCGCTCCTCGGCTCGAGTGTACTCCGGCGCACGCTGCCGTCTCGCAAGGAGCAAAGAGCTTCGGTAGACAGCTCACACAGGAGAAAGGTGCCAGGACGACACCACATTCCTCCTCACCCCTTCTCGTGGCCCACATTGTGGTGCTGCCTTCAAAGCCGTGCGCATTGAAAGACTCTTCCAGCAAGTGCTTCTCCCCTGGCACACTTCGCTCAGCGACAGCTACGTGGGCAGCGTGGACTCAGCGAAACTGAAAGGGTGTCCTTGTAGCTCGAGCTTGTTGGAGAGGATGAAAGTTTGGTAAGAAAGTTTCACAGCTATGCAGGCTTGACAGAAAGATCTCTGAATGTAGAAACTTAGCATGAGGTAGAAATGGAAACGAGTTTTGATAGAGAGTAAAAGGTGTTTTGCTGAAACACTGATCACTGAATAACTGAGAAGGCAAAGGTTGGAGATTGAGTTGGAAGGAGATGTTTTTTATTAGGACACCGGTATGTGAGTACAAACAAGCACATGTTTTTCACCAAGTAAATAAGTCTCAAGAAGGCCATAAGGAAATAGAAAACATGTTTTTACCAAAAAGAGAGCTATCGCAGGCAAACAAGAAATGTCGATGTAGCAAGAAGAAGAGAGGTCTGAGAATTTTCCACTGTAAGCTTAAATTGTAACATACTTACTCTTGTGATTGGATAAGAATGACTATAATATGGTAATGGTAGTAGTCATGATAGGCTACAGGCAAATGTAAAGGTATTGTTGTATGGTGCTTATTGGTTGCTATGTATTGAGATACTCAGCAAAGAAAAATACATAATGCTTTCTAACTTGAACAGAAAGCGGCTCCAGGTATGCCTACCAGCTGTAGCTGACAGCTGTAGGGCTGGCTCTGGATACCCACTCCCTGAAATGCTGTAACTTCGCCTATGCAATACACAGCTTTCAAGAGAGCCGCCTGAAGTCCAGACACCCTTCGCGAGCCTTTCTCCTATAGAGCTGTGGAAAGAAATCGTGCACGCTACACCGAGGGTGCGTGCAGCATGCACGAGCAAAAGCGGCAAAGTTCAGTGCCCTCGCTGGGCTTCCCTTCCGTGCGGATAACGTGAGGCGAAAAATGAAGCCGCAGAGCACCGGGCTTGCAGGTGCAGTGCACCGAGTTGCAGAAGTCCAGCAGGCTCGTTCACAAGCCAAGCCGGCTGAGGGAGTCCTCGCGTCTCCAAAAGGGAACGCGGAGCCGTAGCACTTCATCCCACAGCGTGGAGATAGGCACTTTCCTAGTCGTTCAGCCTTGCAGAGTCCCTGCAGCTAGAGCTCAGCCAGGAGCAGGCGTCAAAGCAGAAGGCCCTCCTAAAGCACCCTTTCTCCAAGCAGCCTCCTGAAAGGGCGCATCACAGTGCGGCTCTGCGCCTTTCTTCTAAGACAGACGCCCGCTATACTTTCGTGCTCGCAGCTCCCTTGGCAGCCTCCAGCAGCTACTCTCCTGGAGAACGGCCGTAGACGTCAAAGCCAGTGCTGGGCTGCACCTCCGCCCTCCCCAGGTAAGCAACAGCGAACTCACCGGTGCACTCTGTACTTCCCTCCTCCGCTTGCATCCTACATGCATTCGTGTTCTCCGAAACTCAGAGACTGAAGGGAAGGGCAATTGCTTCCCCAGATAGCTGCAAGGGCACTAGGCAGCAGCAGCAGAAATTTCACATGACCTGATGCACTGTAGAGATATTACCCTGTTACCCCTCCTTTCTCCTCGTCCTCGACCAATTGTGGTGGGATGTCGAAAGGCTTGGCCAGCGAAAAGCTCATCCAGCAAGGGCGTCTCTCTTGACGCATTTCCCTGACCGAGAGCTACACAGATGGTCTGGACACTGTAAAACAGCAAGAAAATAATTCTATGTCCAGCTGAGGAAAATCCGTGCACAGAAAAATGTAGATGCCTGCAGTAAACAATCTGAAGAGCGGCAAAGCTCCAAGCCATCGCTGCGCTTCAGTCCTGTCCGGACCACAGAAGGCGAAGAACGAAGCAGCTGGGCACCGGCTTCATGGGCTCAGTGGAGCGACTTGCAAATGTCCAGCCAAGAGCTGCTTCAACAAGCAGATTCAGCTGAGAATGCTCTGCCTGCTTCAACAAAGTAAGGCGCAGCCCTTGCACTGCAGCACACTGCCTGGCCAGAAACAGGTTCTTACACCTTCAGTGCTGCCGAGCCCACGCAGCTTGAGCACACCCAGAAGGACGCGTCCAGAAAGAAGGCGTTCTTCGAGTGCCTTGTCCTTCCTTGTTCTGTCTTTCATCTGCACCTGAAACAGTGGGTCTACGTGTTTTCCTTCCCAGGGAAAAGAACTTTCATTCTTGTCCAGGAGTCTATGGCTAAAATGGTGATTGCATGTCCCATATCCAATACAACCAAGGATTACTCCCGGAGGAAAGCTGCCAGGACAGATGGGTCTTGCTGGCTTTGACCACCCCTGGGCCACCTCTCATATTCTCCTGAAACAGTGGGGTACATGAAGGCATTGCCATACCTGATCATCCCTTGCCATGCAGAGCCCAGCCTTGCATTGCCTTACAGACACCTCTGTGTACCTCCCTTGCCCTTCCTATGTCTCCATTGCATGGCCTTGTTCACCAATCTCCCACCTTGACTTTCTTACCCCTTGTTTCCTGGTCTTGTCTTGCCTGCTTCTCCTATGACTCTCTTGGCCTTGCCTAAGTCTCTCTTGCCTTGCTTTGCAAAGCCAACACTTGCCTTGCCCTGCTACCCCTCTTTCCCTCGCCTAGTCTACCCACACCTACCCACCTTTGACTGGCCTATCCATCCGATCATCACCTTTTCTGCACCACCCCTCCATGCTCTTGTCTTGCCTTGGCCTGCCTACCCTTCCCTTGCCTTGCACTGCCTTGCATAACCCTTGCCCTTCTTGACATTTGTGCCCCTTTCCAACCTGGCCTTGCTTTCCTTTGCCTACCCCTCCCAATCCCTGCTTTGCCTACAGATTCCTGGCCTTCTTTTGTCTACCACTCCTTTGCCTTTTGTGGGAACCAACAGCTGGTCTGAAGGCCTCACAGACATTTCCGTTGATACAATCATTTTGTACCCGTGAGAATTGCAGAAGCAAGAAGATAAACAACAGAAAGAAGTTGTAACAGCTGCAAAAGGGACGATACTGGCTGATGTTTAGCAAAGAATGTGTGTACACTATAGACAACCAATAGTATTGTATTATAGCAAAATAATAGTCCATGCACATGTAGCTAAAAAAGTGCATAAGAGAAGATGCATAAATAATACAAGTGGTTTTTTGCCATTGCTCGGGGCAGAGAGTGTATGTGTGTCGTGACCGTCTCAACAGCAACAGCCTTGCACTGCCTTTCATAACCAGCCCCTGCCTACTGCCTCCTTCCCTGGCCTTCCATGTCTTGTCTTCCTCTCCTTTGATTTAACTTGCTTCTCCTATCTCTCCCTTGCTTGCCTTACTCCACTGACCTTTCTGTGTTCTTGCCTTGACTTGCCTAGCTGTTCCTTGCTTCACATTGCTTTGTGTAAGCATTCCCTGTTTTTATTTGCCTACCCCTTTCTTGGCTGGCCTTTCCTTGCCTAGCCTTTCTTGTCTTTGCCTGCCCTCTGCATCACTGGACTTACCTTCCTATGCCCTGCCTTCCGAACTACAACTTCTGGGCCTTCTCTTGCCTCGCACTCATTGGCCCTACTTTGCTGCCTGCTCACTGCTCTTGCTTTGCTTTCCCTAACTTTCCCTTGACTTGACTAGAATTGCCTAAACTTGCTTTGACTGCATTGCCTTGCCTGCATGGAAGAAAAGGCAAGGCAGGGCAAAGCAAGGAAATCATAGGCAGGGCAGGGCAGGGCAAGGGAGACATAGGCAAGAGAGACGTAGCCAAGGAAGGCAAAGCAAGGGTAGGCTAGGAAAAACCAGGCAATGGTACTGAAGGCAACGCAAGGCCAAGTGACTCATAATGCCTTTCCTTGGAATGCAAAGGTCTGAATCCCAGTGTTGGTGGAGCAGATGATAAGGTCCCATGGGGAAGTAAACTCAACTGAGACATTTCTCTCCTGGCACCTCTTGTGTAGGAGCAATTCTTAGATATATTCAATATTGGCGGTAGCACGCCAGTTCCTCAGAGAGGATGACAATGCTTTTCCATGGGAAGGAAAGCACCTAGCCCCAGTGTTTCAGGTGCACATAAGAAGCTGCCTAGTGGAGGTAAAGGGCAGCAGCAACTTTCTGTCCTGGCATATTTGGTGTAGAAGCACTGCCTTGATTTGTACAAGTATGGAGTTGCTACGCCCTATTTTCAAGGCAGTCTCCTGAAAAAGTCAATTTTGGCATGTCGTTTCCACTTCTGAAAGGTGGTCTTCTGAACTCTTGGCAGTAAGCCAAGACAAGCAGCTATGCTCATCCTTGGTGTGCAGCTGATTTAGACACCAGGGCAGGTAATGTCCAGTAACAGTGTTCTGGCACATTGGATGGGAGCAGTTCCTGGATGTTTTCTATTTTGGAGGAGGAGATCCCAGTTCTTCTGAGATGGGCTCATAGTTTCTCTCTTTGGCAAAGAAAGCAGTTTTGGATCTGCATGTAGGGTGTTCTCAGCGAATTAATGGCTTTTCCTCATGGGCAGTTCTGTGGGCTATAGCTGTTGAACTGTTAGAGAAGGAATGAAAAAGCCAAGCTGTTGAACAAATTTGCATCCTGCTGACTTTAGCAGCCCCTGATAAAATTCTGTTTGCATCCTGACTCTGTGAGACTGAAGGATTATGATGGTACTTAAAGCTGAGGAGGAAAGTGCACATAGAAGAGCATGTGAATTTAATGGCTCTTCCTAGTAGGCAGTTCTCTGGGCTAGAGCTGTTGAACTGTTAGAGAGGGAATGCAAGAGCCAAGCTTCTGAGCTCTTTTCCCTGCTACCTTTAAAGTATGAGCATTCCCTGGTGCTCTCCTATTTGGATAATAAGTTAGAGTGGGTTTCACATTCACTTTGAAGAATAGAAACAGCGCCATGTGAACCTGTGCCATCAGCTTTCCTTTCCAACTAAATGTTCCTACTTGCAATCTTGCAATTCTTACTTGCAATCATGCAGAGCACCGTGCTTGAGGCTGGTGCATTGAAGAAAATTAAATTAGGGCTGTATCAGTACAAAGGAGAGATTGCCATTTGCAAAACCTCGTTTCGCTTAAGTTAGTAATATTGTAAGTGTTAATTGAGTGGTCATTGGTTGCCTATCACCATCCTGATGCACTAATTTCATCAAGTGTAAATATTGGTCACAAAAGGTGCCCATTCAGCAACCTGTTGCTGTCTCCACATGGAAGTGTCTTCCGGACGAAATCAAAAGACATTCGAAGAGCCAGGATTCGCAAAGGAACAAACTATTGCCACATGAATGGTGCTGGGCGCCATGAGGAGCAGTTAACTTTAACCTGCGCGCTGTCAGCACTCAGAAGAACAACCCCAGCATGGCAGGGGGGACTTGCAAAAGAAGGAAAGGCCCCTCACCTAGCTATAAACCACCCAAAGTGCAGAGCCAAGTTGAAAACACCACTGCTCTCAAATCAACCGTGTCAGGACAAAAAGATTTCACTGATCTCCCCCTTCCAGGTACAAACTCTTATTTGCACCACACTCAGAGGGCAATGTGAGCTCCCCAGCGCTGTCTTGCACTCTCGCAGAGTCCAGATACTAACTTGTGAACATCCTACACAAACATTAGCTCATGAAAGTGCCAGCTTGAGCAAGAACAGCAGACCCTCCCATTGCACCCCCTTGTCATCCAGAGTGCGGCGGTTTGTTGAAAATCATGGACTCGGAAAGACCAATGCAGCAACTGCTTTTCTCTCTCCTACTGCCTTTCCCTGAGCGAGAGGTAGATGGATGATGTGGACTTAGTGGAACAGAAAGAGTATGACTGTACTTATAACGGAGGAAAACCCCCCACAGCATACTGTGCTGTGTGCAGTACACGCTCTGAAAAGAGACAAAGCTGAATGCTGCCAGCGGGCTTCGGTTCTCAGACTGCTTGCATGGGCAGAGCTGCGGGCTCTTTTAAGGGTGGAAACTGGCATCTGTGAGTGTAAAGAATGTGACTTTCCACACAGCTTAGAAGAAAGGTGCATAGCCCCAGTGAGAAGTGTGTACGTGAAAGACTGGCAGAAGAAGTCGCAGTCCAGCAAGGCTGGTATCTTTTTCTTTGTGCCAAATAGGCACCTTGGGAACATGAAAGTACTTGATGGTAGCCAAACTGACAGTGAAGGCACAGAACACCATCGGGTGTGTGCAGTGTACAGACGCAATGTAAAAGCCCTGAGTACCATTTGACTGCAGTCATAGTGCAAGTTTGCAACTGTACCATGCAAGGCCAGTGAAAGCTTCCTGTGCGGCCACATTTTCGTATTGGAGCTCACTAGCTGGAAGTGATTCGGTTTGTCTGCAGTATCCGCTCGACTGAATGTGATGTGTCACTGGAAAGAAAAGTACAGACCAGCAGTGCGTTTGATATGGTTCAGGGGCTGCAAAGGAAATGTACAGGCCACCTCTGGGATTTTGGTCTTTGTGCATTCCCATGGCAGCAGTTCCTGGATGTTTTTGTTCTACAGTTTAGGCTCAGTGAGAGAGAAAAAATGCGAGGGCACGCATAGCAGAGCCACAGGGAGAATTGCTGAGGTATGAGTTGCGTGCTGTTCAGATACTGCCGTACCAAAGGCCTACCTAAACACTGCTGCTGATCTAGCATGTCTTTCTGTAGCAAGACTTGTTGGTACTGCAAAACAGAAGATGCGTGAGGTCAAATGAATCTGGACAGAAAATTTCAGACGAGCAGCCTATGAGTGCATGATTGAAACAGTAAATTTAGGTGACAGAATAGATCGTGGCATCGATTTGCGTAGTGTTAATATTCTCTGAAGGGAATGCAAAAAGCCAAGATGTGTTTTCCATTCTAGCTGTTCCTGACAAAAACTGAGGAATAAAACTTTCGTTCTAGATGGAATGTAACATTCAATTCCCAGGATTTTGCACTCCAAAGTTCAACAAAAGAGTTTCCACAAGAATCTTGAGAAGAAGCACAATCACTTCCACCTAGAGCTGGAAGAGGAAGAGGCAGCGGCACAAGCAAGTGCCCTTGAGCGTCCTCCTTCCGAATGCTAGAACGTCAATTCAGCAGGCAGGAGTGCAGCAGCCACCCTTCGTCTTGCAAGCCCATACGACGCGCACACCAGCCCGGTGCTCTGCGGCTTCGTCCTTCGCCTTTTCGAGCACGCCGTACCTTCATTCTCCCGGAGGCGAACAGCGGTCTGCTTCTCGCACGGAACGCTGTGTCGGCAGCCAAGCGCTCCAGTGCACTGCTTCTGCCCAAACACGCCTGGGCCCTGCACCTCTCCTTCCCAGCGCTACGTAGCAGCACAATCTGTCCCTCTTGCGATCCCAAGCTAAGCGGAAAGCTTCTCGGCTACGTCTCCCGCAGAGAGCTGTGCCAGGACAATAAGCTTGCAAGCACTTTGCTCCTGACACTAGTGGCAACAGGGATTCGCACCACCTTCCAGGAGCAGTCCTCTTGCCTTTTACAAGGTGCAAAAGCGCCCCCTCTGTGGCGGTGCTGTCTGCCCGGTCTTTCTCGGCTCGAAGCACCACGAGGCACACAAGACTCTCTCGCAAGGACCGAAATTCCCGATAGGCGTCTCTGCGCTTTCTGCAATGCTGCACGCACAAGCCCGGTGCTCTGAGGCTTCGTTCTTCGCCTTTCGTTGTCTGGGCAGAAGAGAAGCCGAGCGAGGCCATTGTGCTTTGCCGCTTGTCAGTGTGCTGTGCACGGTTTTTCCGCAGCTCGAGCTAGCGGGAGACCCCTTCGGTTTCGCGGCGTCCACACTACCCATGGTAGCTCTCGCTCAGCGAAACTTGAAGGGGAGAAGCACTTGCTGGATGAGTCTTTCAGTGTGCAGGACTTTGAAAACACAGCAGCGCAATCGGGGCCACGAGAAGGACCGCTGAGAAGTCGCTCTCGCACAGAGAACCGTGCCAGGATGACGAGCTCGCCCAGCATTTGCCCCTGACACTTGGGGAACTCGTAGCTGCCAGTGCCTTCCAGGGGCAGTCTGCTTTCTGTCATAACCTGCATAGGGCCCGTCAGATGGTGGTGCTGTCTGCCTTCTCCTTCTCGGCCAGAGTGTACTCTGGTGCACACTGCAGTCTGGCAAGGAGCAAAGAGCTTCGGTAGACATCTCGCACAGGAGAAAGTTGCCAAGAAAGAACCACGTTCTTCATCAGCCCTCCTCATGTCCCGATTGGGGTGCTGCCTTCAAAGCCTTGCACATTGAAAGACTTCTCCAGCAAGTGCTTCTCCCCTGGCGCACTTCGCTGAGTGAGAGCTGCATGGGCAGCGTGGACTCAGCGAAACCGAAAGGCTGTCGCTGTAGCTCGAGCTGAGCAAAGAAACCGTGCACGGTGCACCGTTGGTGGGTGCAGCATGCACGCGGAAAAGCAGCAAAGTTCACTGCCATCGCTGGCCTTCTCTTCAGTCCAGACCACTTAAGGCAAACAATTTAGCTGCAGAGCACTGGGCTTGCGTGTGCAGTGCACCAAATTGCCCAAGACCAGCAAGGGCTCGTTCACAAGCAGAGTCGGCTGAGAGCATTCTTGCTTGCTCCAGAAAGGAAGCCGCAGCTATAGTGCTTCATCCCACAGCGTGGACATAGGCACTTTCCTAGTTGTTCAGCCTTGCAGAGTCCCTGCAACTAGAGCTCAGCCAGGAGCAGGCGTCAAAGCAGAAGGCTTTCCTAAAGCACGCCTCTCCAACCAGCCTTCGGAAGTCGCAAATGACACTGTGGCTCTGTGCCTTTCTTCTAAGACAGACGCCCACCTTGCTTTCACTCTCGCAGCTCCCTTGGCAGCCTCCAGCAGCTGCTTTCCTGGAGAACGGCCCGAGAAGTAGAAGCCAGGGCTGGGCTGCACCTTCGCCTTCCGCACGTAAGCGGCACCAGACTCACCGGTGCGCTCTGTTCTTCCCTCCTCCGCTGCATGCTACTACCATCGTGTTCTCGGAAAGACGGAGACTGAAGGGAAGCGCAAATGCTTCCACAGAGAGCTACAAGAGGAATAGGCAGCAGCAGCACAGGAAAGTGCCGTGGAACTTCCTCCTTCCCAAGGCTATAACGTCAATTCAGCAGGCAGGAGAGTGGCAGCCACGCTCGTCTTGCAGCCCGTACAACGAGCACGCGAGCCCGGCGCTCCGCGGCTTCGTTCTTCGCCTTTTCGAGCACGCCGTACCTTCGTTCCCCCGGAGGCGGACGGTCTTCTGCTTCTCGCCCGGAACACTGTGCCCGGCAGTGCAGCGCTTTCTGCGGCAAGCTGCAAAGCGCCCGTCAGATGGCGATGCTGTCTGCCCGCTCCTCGGCTCGAGTGTACTCCGGCGCACGCTGCCGTCTCGCAAGGAGCAAAGAGCTTCGGTAGACATCTCGCACAGGAGAAAGTTGCCAAGAAAGAACCACGTTCTTCATCAGCCCTCCTCATGTCCCGATTGGGGTGCTGCCTTCAAAGCCTTGCACATTGAAAGACTTCTCCAGCAAGTGCTTCTCCCCTGGCGCACTTCGCTGAGTGAGAGCTGCATGGGCAGCGTGGACTCAGCGAAACCGAAAGGCTGTCGCTGTAGCTCGAGCTGAGCAAAGAAACCGTGCACGGTGCACCGTTGGTGGGTGCAGCATGCACGCGGAAAAGCAGCAAAGTTCACTGCCATCGCTGGCCTTCTCTTCAGTCCAGACCACTTAAGGCAAACAATTTAGCTGCAGAGCACTGGGCTTGCGTGTGCAGTGCACCAAATTGCCCAAGACCAGCAAGGGCTCGTTCACAAGCAGAGTCGGCTGAGAGCATTCTTGCTTGCTCCAGAAAGGAAGCCGCAGCTATAGTGCTTCATCCCACAGCGTGGACATAGGCACTTTCCTAGTTGTTCAGCCTTGCAGAGTCCCTGCAACTAGAGCTCAGCCAGGAGCAGGCGTCAAAGCAGAAGGCTTTCCTAAAGCACGCCTCTCCAACCAGCCTTTGGAAATCGCAAATGACACTGTGGCTCTGTGCCTTTCTTCTAAGACAGACGCCCACCTTGCTTTCACTCTCGCAGCTCCCTTGGCAGCCTCCAGCAGCTGCTTTCCTGGAGAACGGCCCGAGAAGTAGAAGCCAGGGCTGGGCTGCACCTTCGCCTTCCGCACGTAAGCGGCACCAGACTCACCGGTGCGCTCTGTTCTTCCCTCCTCCGCTGCATGCTACTACCATCGTGTTCTCGGAAAGACGGAGACTGAAGGGAAGCGCAAATGCTTCCACAGAGAGCTACAAGAGGAATAGGCAGCAGCAGCACAGGTAAGTGCCGTGGAACTTCCTCCTTCCCAAGGCTATAACGTCAATTCAGCAGGCAGGAGAGTGGCAGCCACGCTCGTCTTGCAGCCCGTACAACGAGCACGCGAGCCCGGCGCTCCGCGGCTTCGTTCTTCGCCTTTTCGAGCACGCCGTACCTTCGTTCCCCCGGAGGCGGACGGTCTTCTGCTTCTCGCCCGGAACACTGTGCCCGGCAGTGCAGCGCTTTCTGCGGCAAGCTGCAAAGCGCCCGTCAGATGGCGATGCTGTCTGCCCGCTCCTCGGCTCGAGTGTACTCCGGCGCACGCTGCCGTCTCGCAAGGAGCAAAGAGCTTCGGTAGACAGCTCACACAGGAGAAAGGTGCCAGGACGACACCACATTCCTCCTCACCCCTTCTCGTGGCCCACATTGTGGTGCTGCCTTCAAAGCCTTGCGCATTGAAAGACTCTTCCAGCAAGTGCTTCTCCCCTGGCACACTTCGCTCAGCGACAGCTACGTGGGCAGCGTGGACTCAGCGAAACTGAAAGGGTGTCCTTGTAGCTCGAGCTTGTTGGAGAGGATGAAAGTTTGGTAAGAAAGTTTCACAGCTATGTAGGCTTGACAGAAAGATCTCTGAATGTAGAAACTTAGCATGAGGTAGAAATGGAAACGAGTTTTGATAGAGAGTAAAAGGTGTTTTGCTGAAACACTGATCACTGAATAACTGAGAAGGCAAAGGTTGGAGATTGAGTTGGAAGGAGATGTTTTTTATTAGGACACCGGTATGTGAGTACAAACAAGCACATGTTTTTCACCAAGTAAATAAGTCTCAAGAAGGCCATAAGGAAATAGAAAACATGTTTTTACCAAAAAGAGAGCTATCGCAGGCAAACAAGAAATGTCGATGTAGCAAGAAGAAGAGAGGTCTGAGAATTTTCCACTGTAAGCTTAAATTGTAACATACTTACTCTTGTGATTGGATAAGAATGACTATAATATGGTAATGGTAGTAGTCATGATAGGCTACAGGCAAATGTAAAGGTATTGTTGTATGGTGCTTATTGGTTGCTATGTATTGAGATACTCAGCAAAGAAAAATACATAATGCTTTCTAACTTGAACAGAAAGCGGCTCCAGGTATGCCTACCAGCTGTAGCTGACAGCTGTAGGGCTGGCTCTGGATACCCACTCCCTGAAATGCTGTAACTTCGCCTATGCAATACACAGCTTTCAAGAGAGCCGCCTGAAGTCCAGACACCCTTCGCGAGCCTTTCTCCTATAGAGCTGTGGAAAGAAATCGTGCACGCTACACCGAGGGTGCGTGCAGCATGCACGAGCAAAAGCGGCAAAGTTCAGTGCCCTCGCTGGGCTTCCCTTCCGTGCGGATAACGTGAGGCGAAAAATGAAGCCGCAGAGCACCGGGCTTGCAGGTGCAGTGCACCGAGTTGCAGAAGTCCAGCAGGCTCGTTCACAAGCCAAGCCGGCTGAGGGAGTCCTCGCGTCTCCAAAAGGGAACGCGGAGCCGTAGCACTTCATCCCACAGCGTGGAGATAGGCACTTCCCTAGTCGTTCAGCCTTGCAGAGTCCCTGCAGCTAGAGCTCAGCCAGGAGCAGGCGTCAAAGCAGAAGGCCCTCCTAAAGCACCCTTTCTCCAAGCAGCCTCCTGAAAGGGCGCATCACAGTGCGGCTCTGCGCCTTTCTTCTAAGACAGACGCCCGCTATACTTTCGTGCTCGCAGCTCCCTTGGCAGCCTCCAGCAGCTACTCTCCTGGAGAACGGCCGTAGACGTCAAAGCCAGTGCTGGGCTGCACCTCCGCCCTCCCCAGGTAAGCAACAGCGAACTCACCGGTGCACTCTGTACTTCCCTCCTCCGCTTGCATCCTACATGCATTCGTGTTCTCCGAAACTCAGAGACTGAAGGGAAGGGCAATTGCTTCCCCAGATAGCTGCAAGGGCACTAGGCAGCAGCAGCAGAAATTTCACATGACCTGATGCACTGTAGAGATATTACCCTGTTACCCCTCCTCGACCAATTGTGGTGGGATGTCGAAAGGCTTGGCCAGCGAAAAGCTCATCCAGCAAGGGCGTCTCTCTTGACGCATTTCCCTGACCGAGAGCTACACAGATGGTCTGGACACTGTAAAACAGCAAGAAAATAATTCTATGTCCAGCTGAGGAAAATCCGTGCACAGAAAAATGTAGATGCCTGCAGTAAACAATCTGAAGAGCGGCAAAGCTCCAAGCCATCGCTGCGCTTCAGTCCTGTCCGGACCACAGAAGGCGAAGAACGAAGCAGCTGGGCACCGGCTTCATGGGCTCAGTGGAGCGACTTGCAAATGTCCAGCCAAGAGCTGCTTCAACAAGCAGATTCAGCTGAGAATGCTCTGCCTGCTTCAACAAAGTAAGGCGCAGCCCTTGCACTGCAGCACACTGCCTGGCCAGAAACAGGTTCTTACACCTTCAGTGCTGCCGAGCCCACGCAGCTTGAGCACACCCAGAAGGACGCGTCCAGAAAGAAGGCGTTCTTCGAGTGCCTTGTCCTTCCTTGTTCTGTCTTTCATCTGCACCTGAAACAGTGGGTCTACGTGTTTTCCTTCCCAGGGAAAAGAACTTTCATTCTTGTCCAGGAGTCTATGGCTAAAATGGTGATTGCATGTCCCATATCCAATACAACCAAGGATTACTCCCGGAGGAAAGCTGCCAGGACAGATGGGTCTTGCTGGCTTTGACCACCCCTGGGCCACCTCTCATATTCTCCTGAAACAGTGGGGTACATGAAGGCATTGCCATACCTGATCATCCCTTGCCATGCAGAGCCCAGCCTTGCATTGCCTTACAGACACCTCTGTGTACCTCCCTTGCCCTTCCTATGTCTCCATTGCATGGCCTTGTTCACCAATCTCCCACCTTGACTTTCTTACCCCTTGTTTCCTGGTCTTGTCTTGCCTGCTTCTCCTATGACTCTCTTGGCCTTGCCTAAGTCTCTCTTGCCTTGCTTTGCAAAGCCAACACTTGCCTTGCCCTGCTACCCCTCTTTCCCTCGCCTAGTCTACCCACACCTACCCACCTTTGACTGGCCTATCCATCCGATCATCACCTTTTCTGCACCACCCCTCCATGCTCTTGTCTTGCCTTGGCCTGCCTACCCTTCCCTTGCCTTGCACTGCCTTGCATAACCCTTGCCCTTCTTGACATTTGTGCCCCTTTCCAACCTGGCCTTGCTTTCCTTTGCCTACCCCTCCCAATCCCTGCTTTGCCTACAGATTCCTGGCCTTCTTTTGTCTACCACTCCTTTGCCTTTTGTGGGAACCAACAGCTGGTCTGAAGGCCTCACAGACATTTCCGTTGATACAATCATTTTGTACCCGTGAGAATTGCAGAAGCAAGAAGATAAACAACAGAAAGAAGTTGTAACAGCTGCAAAAGGGACGATACTGGCTGATGTTTAGCAAAGAATGTGTGTACACTATAGACAACCAATAGTATTGTATTATAGCAAAATAATAGTCCATGCACATGTAGCTAAAAAAGTGCATAAGAGAAGATGCATAAATAATACAAGTGGTTTTTTGCCATTGCTCGGGGCAGAGAGTGTATGTGTGTCGTGACCGTCTCAACAGCAACAGCCTTGCACTGCCTTTCATAACCAGCCCCTGCCTACTGCCTCCTTCCCTGGCCTTCCATGTCTTGTCTTCCTCTCCTTTGATTTAACTTGCTTCTCCTATCTCTCCCTTGCTTGCCTTACTCCACTGACCTTTCTGTGTTCTTGCCTTGACTTGCCTAGCTGTTCCTTGCTTCACATTGCTTTGTGTAAGCATTCCCTGTTTTTATTTGCCTACCCCTTTCTTGCCTGGCCTTTCCTTGCCTAGCCTTTCTTGTCTTTGCCTGCCCTCTGCATCACTGGACTTACCTTCCTATGCCCTGCCTTCCGAACTACAACTTCTGGGCCTTCTCTTGCCTCGCACTCATTGGCCCTACTTTGCTGCCTGCTCACTGCTCTTGCTTTGCTTTCCCTAACTTTCCCTTGACTTGACTAGAATTGCCTAAACTTGCTTTGACTGCATTGCCTTGCCTGCATGGAAGAAAAGGCAAGGCAGGGCAAAGCAAGGAAATCATAGGCAGGGCAGGGCAAGGGAGACATAGGCAAGAGAGACGTAGCCAAGGAAGGCAAAGCAAGGGTAGGCTAGGAAAAACCAGGCAATGGTACTGAAGGCAACGCAAGGCCAAGTGACTCATAATGCCTTTCCTTGGAATGCAAAGGTCTGAATCCCAGTGTTGGTGGAGCAGATGATAAGGTCCCATGGGGAAGTAAACTCAACTGAGACATTTCTCTCCTGGCACCTCTTGTGTAGGAGCAATTCTTAGATATATTCAATATTGGCGGTAGCACGCCAGTTCCTCAGAGAGGATGACAATGCTTTTCCATGGGAAGGAAAGCACCTAGCCCCAGTGTTTCAGGTGCACATAAGAAGCTGCCTAGTGGAGGTAAAGGGCAGCAGCAACTTTCTGTCCTGGCATATTTGGTGTAGAAGCACTGCCTTGATTTGTACAAGTATGGAGTTGCTACGCCCTATTTTCAAGGCAGTCTCCTGAAAAAGTCAATTTTGGCATGTCGTTTCCACTTCTGAAAGGTGGTCTTCTGAACTCTTGGCAGTAAGCCAAGACAAGCAGCTATGCTCATCCTTGGTGTGCAGCTGATTTAGACACCAGGGCAGGTAATGTCCAGTAACAGTGTTCTGGCACATTGGATGGGAGCAGTTCCTGGATGTTTTCTATTTTGGAGGAGGAGATCCCAGTTCTTCTGAGATGGGCTCATAGTTTCTCTCTTTGGCAAAGAAAGCAGTTTTGGATCTGCATGTAGGGTGTTCTCAGCGAATTAATGGCTTTTCCTCATGGGCAGTTCTGTGGGCTATAGCTGTTGAACTGTTAGAGAAGGAATGAAAAAGCCAAGCTGTTGAACAAATTTGCATCCTGCTGACTTTAGCAGCCCCTGATAAAATTCTGTTTGCATCCTGACTCTGTGAGACTGAAGGATTATGATGGTACTTAAAGCTGAGGAGGAAAGTGCACATAGAAGAGCATGTGAATTTAATGGCTCTTCCTAGTAGGCAGTTCTCTGGGCTAGAGCTGTTGAACTGTTAGAGAGGGAATGCAAGAGCCAAGCTTCTGAGCTCTTTTCCCTGCTACCTTTAAAGTATGAGCATTCCCTGGTGCTCTCCTATTTGGATAATAAGTTAGAGTGGGTTTCACATTCACTTTGAAGAATAGAAACAGCGCCATGTGAACCTGTGCCATCAGCTTTCCTTTCCAACTAAATGTTCCTACTTGCAATCTTGCAATTCTTACTTGCAATCATGCAGAGCACCGTGCTTGAGGCTGGTGCATTGAAGAAAATTAAATTAGGGCTGTATCAGTACAAAGGAGAGATTGCCATTTGCAAAACCTCGTTTCGCTTAAGTTAGTAATATTGTAAGTGTTAATTGAGTGGTCATTGGTTGCCTATCACCATCCTGATGCACTAATTTCATCAAGTGTAAATATTGGTCACAAAAGGTGCCCATTCAGCAACCTGTTGCTGTCTCCACATGGAAGTGTCTTCCGGACGAAATCAAAAGACATTCGAAGAGCCAGGATCCGCAAAGGAACAAACTATTGCCACATGAATGGTGCTGGGCGCCATGAGGAGCAGTTAACTTTAACCTGCGCGCTGTCAGCACTCAGAAGAACAACCCCAGCATGGCAGGGGGGACTTGCAAAAGAAGGAAAGGCCCCTCACCTAGCTATAAACCACCCAAAGTGCAGAGCCAAGTTGAAAACACCACTGCTCTCAAATCAACCGTGTCAGGACAAAAAGATTTCACTGATCTCCCCCTTCCAGGTACAAACTCTTATTTGCACCACACTCAGAGGGCAATGTGAGCTCCCCAGCGCTGTCTTGCACTCTCGCAGAGTCCAGATACTAACTTGTGAACATCCTACACAAACATTAGCTCATGAAAGTGCCAGCTTGAGCAAGAACAGCAGACCCTCCCATTGCACCCCCTTGTCATCCAGAGTGCGGCGGTTTGTTGAAAATCATGGACTCGGAAAGACCAATGCAGCAACTGCTTTTCTCTCTCCTACTGCCTTTCCCTGAGCGAGAGGTAGATGGATGATGTGGACTTAGTGGAACAGAAAGAGTATGACTGTACTTATAACGGAGGAAAACCCCCCACAGCATACTGTGCTGTGTGCAGTACACGCTCTGAAAAAGAGACAAAGCTGAATGCTGCCAGCGGGCTTCGGTTCTCAGACTGCTTGCATGGGCAGAGCTGCGGGCTCTTTTAAGGATGGAAACTGGCATCTGTGAGTGTAAAGAATGTGACTTTCCACACAGCTTAGAAGAAAGGTGCATAGCCCCAGTGAGAAGTGTGTACGTGAAAGACTGGCAGAAGAAGTCGCAGTCCAGCAAGGCTGGTATCTTTTTCTTTGTGCCAAATAGGCACCTTGGGAACATGAAAGTACTTGATGGTAGCCAAACTGACAGTGAAGGCACAGAACACCGTCGGGTGTGTGCAGTGTACAGACGCAATGTAAAAGCCCTGAGTACCATTTGACTGCAGTCATAGTGCAAGTTTGCAACTGTACCATGCAAGGCCAGTGAAAGCTTCCTGTGCGGCCACATTTTCGTATTGGAGCTCGCTAGCTGGAAGTGATTCGGTTTGTCTGCAGTATCCGCTCGACTGAATGTGATGTGTCACTGGAAAGAAAAGTACAGACCAGCAGTGCGTTTGATATGGTTCAGGGGCTGCAAAGGAAATGTACAGGCCACCTCTGGGATTTTGGTCTTTGTGCATTCCCATGGCAGCAGTTCCTGGATGTTTTTGTTCTACAGTTTAGGCTCAGTGAGAGAGAAAAAATGCGAGAGCACGCATAGCAGAGCCACAGGGAGAATTGCTGAGGTATGAGTTGCGTGCTGTTCAGATACTGCCGTACCAAAGGCCTACCTAAACACTGCTGCTGATCTAGCATGTCTTTCTGTAGCAAGACTTGTTGGTACTGCAAAACAGAAGATGCGTGAGGTCAAATGAATCTGGACAGAAAATTTCAGACGAGCAGCCTATGAGTGCATGATTGAAACAGTAAATTTAGGTGACAGAATAGATCGTGGCATCGATTTGCGTAGTGTTAATATTCTCTGAAGGGAATGCAAAAAGCCAAGATGTGTTTTCCATTCTAGCTGTTCCTGACAAAAACTGAGGAATAAAACTTTCGTTCTAGATGGAATGTAACATTCAATTCCCAGGATTTTGCACTCCAAAGTTCAACAAAAGAGTTTCCACAAGAATCTTGAGAAGAAGCACAATCACTTCCACCTAGAGCTGGAAGAGGAAGAGGCAGCGGCACAAGCAAGTGCCCTTGAGCGTCCTCCTTCCGAATGCTAGAACGTCAATTCAGCAGGCAGGAGTGCAGCAGCCACCCTTCGTCTTGCAAGCCCATACGACGCGCACACCAGCCCGGTGCTCTGCGGCTTCGTCCTTCGCCTTTTCGAGCACGCCGTACCTTCATTCTCCCGGAGGCGAACAGCGGTCTGCTTCTCGCACGGAACGCTGTGTCGGCAGCCAAGCGCTCCAGTGCACTGCTTCTGCCCAAACACGCCTGGGCCCTGCACCTCTCCTTCCCAGCGCTACGTAGCAGCACAATCTGTCCCTCTTGCGATCCCAAGCTAAGCGGAAAGCTTCTCGGCTACGTCTCCCGCAGAGAGCTGTGCCAGGACAATAAGCTTGCAAGCACTTTGCTCCTGACACTAGTGGCAACAGGGATTCGCACCACCTTCCAGGAGCAGTCCTCTTGCCTTTTACAAGGTGCAAAAGCGCCCCCTCTGTGGCGGTGCTGTCTGCCCGGTCTTTCTCGGCTCGAAGCACCACGAAGCACACAAGACTCTCTCGCAAGGACCGAAATTCCCGATAGGCGTCTCTGCGCTTTCTGCAATGCTGCACGCACAAGCCCGGTGCTCTGAGGCTTCGTTCTTCGCCTTTCGTTGTCTGGGCAGAAGAGAAGCCGAGCGAGGCCATTGTGCTTTGCCGCTTGTCAGTGTGCTGTGCACGGTTTTTCCGCAGCTCGAGCTAGCGGGAGACCCCTTCGGTTTCGCGGCGTCCACACTACCCATGGTAGCTCTCGCTCAGCGAAACTTGAAGGGGAGAAGCACTTGCTGGATGAGTCTTTCAGTGTGCAGGACTTTGAAAACACAGCAGCGCAATCGGGGCCACGAGAAGGACCGCTGAGAAGTCGCTCTCGCACAGAGAACCGTGCCAGGATGACGAGCTCGCCCAGCATTTGCCCCTGACACTTGGGGAACTCGTAGCTGCCAGTGCCTTCCAGGGGCAGTCTGCTTTCTGTCATAACCTGCATAGGGCCCGTCAGATGGTGGTGCTGTCTGCCTTCTCCTTCTCGGCCAGAGTGTACTCTGGTGCACACTGCAGTCTGGCAAGGAGCAAAGAGCTTCGGTAGACATCTCGCACAGGAGAAAGTTGCCAAGAAAGAACCACGTTCTTCATCAGCCCTCCTCATGTCCCGATTGGGGTGCTGCCTTCAAAGCCTTGCACATTGAAAGACTTCTCCAGCAAGTGCTTCTCCCCTGGCGCACTTCGCTGAGTGAGAGCTGCATGGGCAGCGTGGACTCAGCGAAACCGAAAGGCTGTCGCTGTAGCTCGAGCTGAGCAAAGAAACCGTGCACGGTGCACCGTTGGTGGGTGCAGCATGCACGCGGAAAAGCAGCAAAGTTCACTGCCATCGCTGGCCTTCTCTTCAGTCCAGACCACTTAAGGCAAACAATTTAGCTGCAGAGCACTGGGCTTGCGTGTGCAGTGCACCAAATTGCCCAAGACCAGCAAGGGCTCGTTCACAAGCAGAGTCGGCTGAGAGCATTCTTGCTTGCTCCAGAAAGGAAGCCGCAGCTATAGTGCTTCATCCCACAGCGTGGACATAGGCACTTTCCTAGTTGTTCAGCCTTGCAGAGTCCCTGCAACTAGAGCTCAGCCAGGAGCAGGCGTCAAAGCAGAAGGCTTTCCTAAAGCACGCCTCTCCAACCAGCCTTCGGAAATCGCAAATGACACTGTGGCTCTGTGCCTTTCTTCTAAGACAGACGCCCACCTTGCTTTCACTCTCGCAGCTCCCTTGGCAGCCTCCAGCAGCTGCTTTCCTGGAGAACGGCCCGAGAAGTAGAAGCCAGGGCTGGGCTGCACCTTCGCCTTCCGCACGTAAGCGGCACCAGACTCACCGGTGCGCTCTGTTCTTCCCTCCTCCGCTGCATGCTACTACCATCGTGTTCTCGGAAAGACGGAGACTGAAGGGAAGCGCAAATGCTTCCACAGAGAGCTACAAGAGGAATAGGCAGCAGCAGCACAGGTAAGTGCCGTGGAACTTCCTCCTTCCCAAGGCTATAACGTCAATTCAGCAGGCAGGAGAGTGGCAGCCACGCTCGTCTTGCAGCCCGTACAACGAGCACGCGAGCCCGGCGCTCCGCGGCTTCGTTCTTCGCCTTTTCGAGCACGCCGTACCTTCGTTCCCCCGGAGGCGGACGGTCTTCTGCTTCTCGCCCGGAACACTGTGCTCGGCAGTGCAGCGCTTTCTGCGGCAAGCTGCAAAGCGCCCGTCAGATGGCGATGCTGTCTGCCCGCTCCTCGGCTCGAGTGTACTCCGGCGCACGCTGCCGTCTCGCAAGGAGCAAAGAGCTTCGGTAGACATCTCGCACAGGAGAAAGTTGCCAAGAAAGAACCACGTTCTTCATCAGCCCTCCTCATGTCCCGATTGGGGTGCTGCCTTCAAAGCCTTGCACATTGAAAGACTTCTCCAGCAAGTGCTTCTCCCCTGGCGCACTTCGCTGAGTGAGAGCTGCATGGGCAGCGTGGACTCAGCGAAACCGAAAGGCTGTCGCTGTAGCTCGAGCTGAGCAAAGAAACCGTGCACGGTGCACCGTTGGTGGGTGCAGCATGCACGCGGAAAAGCAGCAAAGTTCACTGCCATCGCTGGCCTTCTCTTCAGTCCAGACCACTTAAGGCAAACAATTTAGCTGCAGAGCACTGGGCTTGCGTGTGCAGTGCACCAAATTGCCCAAGACCAGCAAGGGCTCGTTCACAAGCAGAGTCGGCTGAGAGCATTCTTGCTTGCTCCAGAAAGGAAGCCGCAGCTATAGTGCTTCATCCCACAGCGTGGACATAGGCACTTTCCTAGTTGTTCAGCCTTGCAGAGTCCCTGCAACTAGAGCTCAGCCAGGAGCAGGCGTCAAAGCAGAAGGCTTTCCTAAAGCACGCCTCTCCAACCAGCCTTCGGAAATCGCAAATGACACTGTGGCTCTGTGCCTTTCTTCTAAGACAGACGCCCACCTTGCTTTCACTCTCGCAGCTCCCTTGGCAGCCTCCAGCAGCTGCTTTCCTGGAGAACGGCCCGAGAAGTAGAAGCCAGGGCTGGGCTGCACCTTCGCCTTCCGCACGTAAGCGGCACCAGACTCACCGGTGCGCTCTGTTCTTCCCTCCTCCGCTGCATGCTACTACCATCGTGTTCTCGGAAAGACGGAGACTGAAGGGAAGCGCAAATGCTTCCACAGAGAGCTACAAGAGGAATAGGCAGCAGCAGCACAGGTAAGTGCCGTGGAACTTCCTCCTTCCCAAGGCTATAACGTCAATTCAGCAGGCAGGAGAGTGGCAGCCACGCTCGTCTTGCAGCCCGTACAACGAGCACGCGAGCCCGGCGCTCCGCGGCTTCGTTCTTCGCCTTTTCGAGCACGCCGTACCTTCGTTCCCCCGGAGGCGGACGGTCTTCTGCTTCTCGCCCGGAACACTGTGCTCGGCAGTGCAGCGCTTTCTGCGGCAAGCTGCAAAGCGCCCGTCAGATGGCGATGCTGTCTGCCCGCTCCTCGGCTCGAGTGTACTCCGGCGCACGCTGCCGTCTCGCAAGGAGCAAAGAGCTTCGGTAGACATCTCGCACAGGAGAAAGTTGCCAAGAAAGAACCACGTTCTTCATCAGCCCTCCTCACGTCCCGATTGGGGTGCTGCCTTCAAAGCCTTGCACATTGAAAGACTTCTCCAGCAAGTGCTTCTCCCCTGGCGCACTTCGCTGAGTGAGAGCTGCATGGGCAGCGTGGACTCAGCGAAACCGAAAGGCTGTCGCTGTAGCTCGAGCTGAGCAAAGAAACCGTGCACGGTGCACCGTTGGTGGGTGCAGCATGCACGCGGAAAAGCAGCAAAGTTCACTGCCATCGCTGGCCTTCTCTTCAGTCCAGACCACTTAAGGCAAACAATTTAGCTGCAGAGCACTGGGCTTGCGTGTGCAGTGCACCAAATTGCCCAAGACCAGCAAGGGCTCGTTCACAAGCAGAGTCGGCTGAGAGCATTCTTGCTTGCTCCAGAAAGGAAGCCGCAGCTATAGTGCTTCATCCCACAGCGTGGACATAGGCACTTTCCTAGTTGTTCAGCCTTGCAGAGTCCCTGCAACTAGAGCTCAGCCAGGAGCAGGCGTCAAAGCAGAAGGCTTTCCTAAAGCACGCCTCTCCAACCAGCCTTCGGAAATCGCAAATGACACTGTGGCTCTGTGCCTTTCTTCTAAGACAGACGCCCACCTTGCTTTCACTCTCGCAGCTCCCTTGGCAGCCTCCAGCAGCTGCTTTCCTGGAGAACGGCCCGAGAAGTAGAAGCCAGGGCTGGGCTGCACCTTCGCCTTCCGCACGTAAGCGGCACCAGACTCACCGGTGCGCTCTGTTCTTCCCTCCTCCGCTGCATGCTACTACCATCGTGTTCTCGGAAAGACGGAGACTGAAGGGAAGCGCAAATGCTTCCACAGAGAGCTACAAGAGGAATAGGCAGCAGCAGCACAGGTAAGTGCCGTGGAACTTCCTCCTTCCCAAGGCTATAACGTCAATTCAGCAGGCAGGAGAGTGGCAGCCACGCTCGTCTTGCAGCCCGTACAACGAGCACGCGAGCCCGGCGCTCCGCGGCTTCGTTCTTCGCCTTTTCGAGCACGCCGTACCTTCGTTCCCCCGGAGGCGGACGGTCTTCTGCTTCTCGCCCGGAGCACTGTGCTCGGCAGTGCAGCGCTTTCTGCGGCAAGCTGCAAAGCGCCCGTCAGATGGCGATGCTGTCTGCCCGCTCCTCGGCTCGAGTGTACTCCGGCGCACGCTGCCGTCTCGCAAGGAGCAAAGAGCTTCGGTAGACATCTCGCACAGGAGAAAGTTGCCAAGAAAGAACCACGTTCTTCATCAGCCCTCCTCATGTCCCGATTGGGGTGCTGCCTTCAAAGCCTTGCACATTGAAAGACTTCTCCAGCAAGTGCTTCTCCCCTGGCGCACTTCGCTGAGTGAGAGCTGCATGGGCAGCGTGGACTCAGCGAAACCGAAAGGCTGTCGCTGTAGCTCGAGCTGAGCAAAGAAACCGTGCACGGTGCACCGTTGGTGGGTGCAGCATGCACGCGGAAAAGCAGCAAAGTTCACTGCCATCGCTGGCCTTCTCTTCAGTCCAGACCACTTAAGGCAAACAATTTAGCTGCAGAGCACTGGGCTTGCGTGTGCAGTGCACCAAATTGCCCAAGACCAGCAAGGGCTCGTTCACAAGCAGAGTCGGCTGAGAGCATTCTTGCTTGCTCCAGAAAGGAAGCCGCAGCTATAGTGCTTCATCCCACAGCGTGGACATAGGCACTTTCCTAGTTGTTCAGCCTTGCAGAGTCCCTGCAACTAGAGCTCAGCCAGGAGCAGGCGTCAAAGCAGAAGGCTTTCCTAAAGCACGCCTCTCCAACCAGCCTTCGGAAATCGCAAATGACACTGTGGCTCTGTGCCTTTCTTCTAAGACAGACGCCCACCTTGCTTTCACTCTCGCAGCTCCCTTGGCAGCCTCCAGCAGCTGCTTTCCTGGAGAACGGCCCGAGAAGTAGAAGCCAGGGCTGGGCTGCACCTTCGCCTTCCGCACGTAAGCGGCACCAGACTCACCGGTGCGCTCTGTTCTTCCCTCCTCCGCTGCATGCTACTACCATCGTGTTCTCGGAAAGACGGAGACTGAAGGGAAGCGCAAATGCTTCCACAGAGAGCTACAAGAGGAATAGGCAGCAGCAGCACAGGTAAGTGCCGTGGAACTTCCTCCTTCCCAAGGCTATAACGTCAATTCAGCAGGCAGGAGAGTGGCAGCCACGCTCGTCTTGCAGCCCGTACAACGAGCACGCGAGCCCGGCGCTCCGCGGCTTCGTTCTTCGCCTTTTCGAGCACGCCGTACCTTCGTTCCCCCGGAGGCGGACGGTCTTCTGCTTCTCGCCCGGAACACTGTGCTCGGCAGTGCAGCGCTTTCTGCGGCAAGCTGCAAAGCGCCCGTCAGATGGCGATGCTGTCTGCCCGCTCCTCGGCTCGAGTGTACTCCGGCGCACGCTGCCGTCTCGCAAGGAGCAAAGAGCTTCGGTAGACATCTCGCACAGGAGAAAGTTGCCAAGAAAGAACCACGTTCTTCATCAGCCCTCCTCATGTCCCGATTGGGGTGCTGCCTTCAAAGCCTTGCACATTGAAAGACTTCTCCAGCAAGTGCTTCTCCCCTGGCGCACTTCGCTGAGTGAGAGCTGCATGGGCAGCGTGGACTCAGCGAAACCGAAAGGGTGTCGCTGTAGCTCGAGCTGAGCAAAGAAACCGTGCACGGTGCACCGTTGGTGGGTGCAGCATGCACGCGGAAAAGCAGCAAAGTTCACTGCCATCGCTGGCCTTCTCTTCAGTCCAGACCACTTAAGGCAAACAATTTAGCTGCAGAGCACTGGGCTTGCGTGTGCAGTGCACCAAATTGCCCAAGACCAGCAAGGGCTCGTTCACAAGCAGAGTCGGCTGAGAGCATTCTTGCTTGCTCCAGAAAGGAAGCCGCAGCTATAGTGCTTCATCCCACAGCGTGGACATAGGCACTTTCCTAGTTGTTCAGCCTTGCAGAGTCCCTGCAACTAGAGCTCAGCCAGGAGCAGGCGTCAAAGCAGAAGGCTTTCCTAAAGCACGCCTCTCCAACCAGCCTTCGGAAATCGCAAATGACACTGTGGCTCTGTGCCTTTCTTCTAAGACAGACGCCCACCTTGCTTTCACTCTCGCAGCTCCCTTGGCAGCCTCCAGCAGCTGCTTTCCTGGAGAACGGCCCGAGAAGTAGAAGCCAGGGCTGGGCTGCACCTTCGCCTTCCGCACGTAAGCGGCACCAGACTCACCGGTGCGCTCTGTTCTTCCCTCCTCCGCTGCATGCTACTACCATCGTGTTCTCGGAAAGACGGAGACTGAAGGGAAGCGCAAATGCTTCCACAGAGAGCTACAAGAGGAATAGGCAGCAGCAGCACAGGTAAGTGCCGTGGAACTTCCTCCTTCCCAAGGCTATAACGTCAATTCAGCAGGCAGGAGAGTGGCAGCCACGCTCGTCTTGCAGCCCGTACAACGAGCACGCGAGCCCGGCGCTCCGCGGCTTCGTTCTTCGCCTTTTCGAGCACGCCGTACCTTCGTTCCCCCGGAGGCGGACGGTCTTCTGCTTCTCGCCCGGAACACTGTGCTCGGCAGTGCAGCGCTTTCTGCGGCAAGCTGCAAAGCGCCCGTCAGATGGCGATGCTGTCTGCCCGCTCCTCGGCTCGAGTGTACTCCGGCGCACGCTGCCGTCTCGCAAGGAGCAAAGAGCTTCGGTAGACATCTCGCACAGGAGAAAGTTGCCCAGAAAAAACCACGTTCTTCATCAGCCCTCCTCATGTCCCGATTGGGGTGCTGCCTTCAAAGCCTTGCACATTGAAAGACTTCTCCAGCAAGTGCTTCTCCCCTGGCGCACTTCGCTGAGTGAGAGCTGCATGGGCAGCGTGGACTCAGCGAAACCGAAAGGCTGTCGCTGTAGCTCGAGCTGAGCAAAGAAACCGTGCACGGTGCACCGTTGGTGGGTGCAGCATGCACGCGGAAAAGCAGCAAAGTTCACTGCCATCGCTGGCCTTCTCTTCAGTCCAGACCACTTAAGGCAAACAATTTAGCTGCAGAGCACTGGGCTTGCGTGTGCAGTGCACCAAATTGCCCAAGACCAGCAAGGGCTCGTTCACAAGCAGAGTCGGCTGAGAGCATTCTTGCTTGCTCCAGAAAGGAAGCCGCAGCTATAGTGCTTCATCCCACAGCGTGGACATAGGCACTTTCCTAGTTGTTCAGCCTTGCAGAGTCCCTGCAACTAGAGCTCAGCCAGGAGCAGGCGTCAAAGCAGAAGGCTTTCCTAAAGCACGCCTCTCCAACCAGCCTTCGGAAATCGCAAATGACACTGTGGCTCTGTGCCTTTCTTCTAAGACAGACGCCCACCTTGCTTTCACTCTCGCAGCTCCCTTGGCAGCCTCCAGCAGCTGCTTTCCTGGAGAACGGCCCGAGAAGTAGAAGCCAGGGCTGGGCTGCACCTTCGCCTTCCGCACGTAAGCGGCACCAGACTCACCGGTGCGCTCTGTTCTTCCCTCCTCCGCTGCATGCTACTACCATCGTGTTCTCGGAAAGACGGAGACTGAAGGGAAGCGCAAATGCTTCCACAGAGAGCTACAAGAGGAATAGGCAGCAGCAGCACAGGTAAGTGCCGTGGAACTTCCTCCTTCCCAAGGCTATAACGTCAATTCAGCAGGCAGGAGAGTGGCAGCCACGCTCGTCTTGCAGCCCGTACAACGAGCACGCGAGCCCGGCGCTCCGCGGCTTCGTTCTTCGCCTTTTCGAGCACGCCGTACCTTCGTTCCCCCGGAGGCGGACGGTCTTCTGCTTCTCGCCCGGAACACTGTGCTCGGCAGTGCAGCGCTTTCTGCGGCAAGCTGCAAAGCGCCCGTCAGATGGCGATGCTGTCTGCCCGCTCCTCGGCTCGAGTGTACTCCGGCGCACGCTGCCGTCTCGCAAGGAGCAAAGAGCTTCGGTAGACATCTCGCACAGGAGAAAGTTGCCAAGAAAGAACCACGTTCTTCATCAGCCCTCCTCATGTCCCGATTGGGGTGCTGCCTTCAAAGCCTTGCACATTGAAAGACTTCTCCAGCAAGTGCTTCTCCCCTGGCGCACTTCGCTGAGTGAGAGCTGCATGGGCAGCGTGGACTCAGCGAAACCGAAAGGCTGTCGCTGTAGCTCGAGCTGAGCAAAGAAACCGTGCACGGTGCACCGTTGGTGGGTGCAGCATGCACGCGGAAAAGCAGCAAAGTTCACTGCCATCGCTGGCCTTCTCTTCAGTCCAGACCACTTAAGGCAAACAATTTAGCTGCAGAGCACTGGGCTTGCGTGTGCAGTGCACCAAATTGCCCAAGACCAGCAAGGGCTCGTTCACAAGCAGAGTCGGCTGAGAGCATTCTTGCTTGCTCCAGAAAGGAAGCCGCAGCTATAGTGCTTCATCCCACAGCGTGGACATAGGCACTTTCCTAGTTGTTCAGCCTTGCAGAGTCCCTGCAACTAGAGCTCAGCCAGGAGCAGGCGTCAAAGCAGAAGGCTTTCCTAAAGCACGCCTCTCCAACCAGCCTTCGGAAATCGCAAATGACACTGTGGCTCTGTGCCTTTCTTCTAAGACAGACGCCCACCTTGCTTTCACTCTCGCAGCTCCCTTGGCAGCCTCCAGCAGCTGCTTTCCTGGAGAACGGCCCGAGAAGTAGAAGCCAGGGCTGGGCTGCACCTTCGCCTTCCGCACGTAAGCGGCACCAGACTCACCGGTGCGCTCTGTTCTTCCCTCCTCCGCTGCATGCTACTACCATCGTGTTCTCGGAAAGACGGAGACTGAAGGGAAGCGCAAATGCTTCCACAGAGAGCTACAAGAGGAATAGGCAGCAGCAGCACAGGTAAGTGCCGTGGAACTTCCTCCTTCCCAAGGCTATAACGTCAATTCAGCAGGCAGGAGAGTGGCAGCCACGCTCGTCTTGCAGCCCGTACAACGAGCACGCGAGCCCGGCGCTCCGCGGCTTCGTTCTTCGCCTTTTCGAGCACGCCGTACCTTCGTTCCCCCGGAGGCGGACGGTCTTCTGCTTCTCGCCCGGAACACTGTGCTCGGCAGTGCAGCGCTTTCTGCGGCAAGCTGCAAAGCGCCCGTCAGATGGCGATGCTGTCTGCCCGCTCCTCGGCTCGAGTGTACTCCGGCGCACGCTGCCGTCTCGCAAGGAGCAAAGAGCTTCGGTAGACATCTCGCACAGGAGAAAGTTGCCAAGAAAGAACCACGTTCTTCATCAGCCCTCCTCATGTCCCGATTGGGGTGCTGCCTTCAAAGCCTTGCACATTGAAAGACTTCTCCAGCAAGTGCTTCTCCCCTGGCGCACTTCGCTGAGTGAGAGCTGCATGGGCAGCGTGGACTCAGCGAAACCGAAAGGGTGTCGCTGTAGCTCGAGCTGAGCAAAGAAACCGTGCACGGTGCACCGTTGGTGGGTGCAGCATGCACGCGGAAAAGCAGCAAAGTTCACTGCCATCGCTGGCCTTCTCTTCAGTCCAGACCACTTAAGGCAAACAATTTAGCTGCAGAGCACTGGGCTTGCGTGTGCAGTGCACCAAATTGCCCAAGACCAGCAAGGGCTCGTTCACAAGCAGAGTCGGCTGAGAGCATTCTTGCTTGCTCCAGAAAGGAAGCCGCAGCTATAGTGCTTCATCCCACAGCGTGGACATAGGCACTTTCCTAGTTGTTCAGCCTTGCAGAGTCCCTGCAACTAGAGCTCAGCCAGGAGCAGGCGTCAAAGCAGAAGGCTTTCCTAAAGCACGCCTCTCCAACCAGCCTTCGGAAATCGCAAATGACACTGTGGCTCTGTGCCTTTCTTCTAAGACAGACGCCCACCTTGCTTTCACTCTCGCAGCTCCCTTGGCAGCCTCCAGCAGCTGCTTTCCTGGAGAACGGCCCGAGAAGTAGAAGCCAGGGCTGGGCTGCACCTTCGCCTTCCGCACGTAAGCGGCACCAGACTCACCGGTGCGCTCTGTTCTTCCCTCCTCCGCTGCATGCTACTACCATCGTGTTCTCGGAAAGACGGAGACTGAAGGGAAGCGCAAATGCTTCCACAGAGAGCTACAAGAGGAATAGGCAGCAGCAGCACAGGTAAGTGCCGTGGAACTTCCTCCTTCCCAAGGCTATAACGTCAATTCAGCAGGCAGGAGAGTGGCAGCCACGCTCGTCTTGCAGCCCGTACAACGAGCACGCGAGCCCGGCGCTCCGCGGCTTCGTTCTTCGCCTTTTCGAGCACGCCGTACCTTCGTTCCCCCGGAGGCGGACGGTCTTCTGCTTCTCGCCCGGAACACTGTGCTCGGCAGTGCAGCGCTTTCTGCGGCAAGCTGCAAAGCGCCCGTCAGATGGCGATGCTGTCTGCCCGCTCCTCGGCTCGAGTGTACTCCGGCGCACGCTGCCGTCTCGCAAGGAGCAAAGAGCTTCGGTAGACATCTCGCACAGGAGAAAGTTGCCAAGAAAGAACCACGTTCTTCATCAGCCCTCCTCATGTCCCGATTGGGGTGCTGCCTTCAAAGCCTTGCACATTGAAAGACTTCTCCAGCAAGTGCTTCTCCCCTGGCGCACTTCGCTGAGTGAGAGCTGCATGGGCAGCGTGGACTCAGCGAAACCGAAAGGCTGTCGCTGTAGCTCGAGCTGAGCAAAGAAACCGTGCACGGTGCACCGTTGGTGGGTGCAGCATGCACGCGGAAAAGCAGCAAAGTTCACTGCCATCGCTGGCCTTCTCTTCAGTCCAGACCACTTAAGGCAAACAATTTAGCTGCAGAGCACTGGGCTTGCGTGTGCAGTGCACCAAATTGCCCAAGACCAGCAAGGGCTCGTTCACAAGCAGAGTCGGCTGAGAGCATTCTTGCTTGCTCCAGAAAGGAAGCCGCAGCTATAGTGCTTCATCCCACAGCGTGGACATAGGCACTTTCCTAGTTGTTCAGCCTTGCAGAGTCCCTGCAACTAGAGCTCAGCCAGGAGCAGGCGTCAAAGCAGAAGGCTTTCCTAAAGCACGCCTCTCCAACCAGCCTTCGGAAATCGCAAATGACACTGTGGCTCTGTGCCTTTCTTCTAAGACAGACGCCCACCTTGCTTTCACTCTCGCAGCTCCCTTGGCAGCCTCCAGCAGCTGCTTTCCTGGAGAACGGCCCGAGAAGTAGAAGCCAGGGCTGGGCTGCACCTTCGCCTTCCGCACGTAAGCGGCACCAGACTCACCGGTGCGCTCTGTTCTTCCCTCCTCCGCTGCATGCTACTACCATCGTGTTCTCGGAAAGACGGAGACTGAAGGGAAGCGCAAATGCTTCCACAGAGAGCTACAAGAGGAATAGGCAGCAGCAGCACAGGTAAGTGCCGTGGAACTTCCTCCTTCCCAAGGCTATAACGTCAATTCAGCAGGCAGGAGAGTGGCAGCCACGCTCGTCTTGCAGCCCGTACAACGAGCACGCGAGCCCGGCGCTCCGCGGCTTCGTTCTTCGCCTTTTCGAGCACGCCGTACCTTCGTTCCCCCGGAGGCGGACGGTCTTCTGCTTCTCGCCCGGAACACTGTGCCCGGCAGTGCAGCGCTTTCTGCGGCAAGCTGCAAAGCGCCCGTCAGATGGCGATGCTGTCTGCCCGCTCCTCGGCTCGAGTGTACTCCGGCGCACGCTGCCGTCTCGCAAGGAGCAAAGAGCTTCGGTAGACATCTCGCACAGGAGAAAGTTGCCAAGAAAGAACCACGTTCTTCATCAGCCCTCCTCATGTCCCGATTGGGGTGCTGCCTTCAAAGCCTTGCACATTGAAAGACTTCTCCAGCAAGTGCTTCTCCCCTGGCGCACTTCGCTGAGTGAGAGCTGCATGGGCAGCGTGGACTCAGCGAAACCGAAAGGCTGTCGCTGTAGCTCGAGCTGAGCAAAGAAACCGTGCACGGTGCACCGTTGGTGGGTGCAGCATGCACGCGGAAAAGCAGCAAAGTTCACTGCCATCGCTGGCCTTCTCTTCAGTCCAGACCACTTAAGGCAAACAATTTAGCTGCAGAGCACTGGGCTTGCGTGTGCAGTGCACCAAATTGCCCAAGACCAGCAAGGGCTCGTTCACAAGCAGAGTCGGCTGAGAGCATTCTTGCTTGCTCCAGAAAGGAAGCCGCAGCTATAGTGCTTCATCCCACAGCGTGGACATAGGCACTTTCCTAGTTGTTCAGCCTTGCAGAGTCCCTGCAACTAGAGCTCAGCCAGGAGCAGGCGTCAAAGCAGAAGGCTTTCCTAAAGCACGCCTCTCCAACCAGCCTTCGGAAATCGCAAATGACACTGTGGCTCTGTGCCTTTCTTCTAAGACAGACGCCCACCTTGCTTTCACTCTCGCAGCTCCCTTGGCAGCCTCCAGCAGCTGCTTTCCTGGAGAACGGCCCGAGAAGTAGAAGCCAGGGCTGGGCTGCACCTTCGCCTTCCGCACGTAAGCGGCACCAGACTCACCGGTGCGCTCTGTTCTTCCCTCCTCCGCTGCATGCTACTACCATCGTGTTCTCGGAAAGACGGAGACTGAAGGGAAGCGCAAATGCTTCCACAGAGAGCTACAAGAGGAATAGGCAGCAGCAGCACAGGTAAGTGCCGTGGAACTTCCTCCTTCCCAAGGCTATAACGTCAATTCAGCAGGCAGGAGAGTGGCAGCCACGCTCGTCTTGCAGCCCGTACAACGAGCACGCGAGCCCGGCGCTCCGCGGCTTCGTTCTTCGCCTTTTCGAGCACGCCGTACCTTCGTTCCCCCGGAGGCGGACGGTCTTCTGCTTCTCGCCCGGAACACTGTGCTCGGCAGTGCAGCGCTTTCTGCGGCAAGCTGCAAAGCGCCCGTCAGATGGCGATGCTGTCTGCCCGCTCCTCGGCTCGAGTGTACTCCGGCGCACGCTGCCGTCTCGCAAGGAGCAAAGAGCTTCGGTAGACATCTCGCACAGGAGAAAGTTGCCAAGAAAGAACCACGTTCTTCATCAGCCCTCCTCATGTCCCGATTGGGGTGCTGCCTTCAAAGCCTTGCACATTGAAAGACTTCTCCAGCAAGTGCTTCTCCCCTGGCGCACTTCGCTGAGTGAGAGCTGCATGGGCAGCGTGGACTCAGCGAAACCGAAAGGGTGTCGCTGTAGCTCGAGCTGAGCAAAGAAACCGTGCACGGTGCACCGTTGGTGGGTGCAGCATGCACGCGGAAAAGCAGCAAAGTTCACTGCCATCGCTGGCCTTCTCTTCAGTCCAGACCACTTAAGGCAAACAATTTAGCTGCAGAGCACTGGGCTTGCGTGTGCAGTGCACCAAATTGCCCAAGACCACCAAGGGCTCGTTCACAAGCAGAGTCGGCTGAGAGCATTCTTGCTTGCTCCAGAAAGGAAGCCGCAGCTATAGTGCTTCATCCCACAGCGTGGACATAGGCACTTTCCTAGTTGTTCAGCCTTGCAGAGTCCCTGCAACTAGAGCTCAGCCAGGAGCAGGCGTCAAAGCAGAAGGCTTTCCTAAAGCACGCCTCTCCAACCAGCCTTCGGAAATCGCAAATGACACTGTGGCTCTGTGCCTTTCTTCTAAGACAGACGCCCACCTTGCTTTCACTCTCGCAGCTCCCTTGGCAGCCTCCAGCAGCTGCTTTCCTGGAGAACGGCCCGAGAAGTAGAAGCCAGGGCTGGGCTGCACCTTCGCCTTCCGCACGTAAGCGGCACCAGACTCACCGGTGCGCTCTGTTCTTCCCTCCTCCGCTGCATGCTACTACCATCGTGTTCTCGGAAAGCCGGAGACTGAAGGGAAGCGCAAATGCTTCCACAGAGAGCTACAAGAGGAATAGGCAGCAGCAGCACAGGTAAGTGCCGTGGAACTTCCTCCTTCCCAAGGCTATAACGTCAATTCAGCAGGCAGGAGAGTGGCAGCCACGCTCGTCTTGCAGCCCGTACAACGAGCACGCGAGCCCGGCGCTCCGCGGCTTCGTTCTTCGCCTTTTCGAGCACGCCGTACCTTCGTTCCCCCGGAGGCGGACGGTCTTCTGCTTCTCGCCCGGAACACTGTGCTCGGCAGTGCAGCGCTTTCTGCGGCAAGCTGCAAAGCGCCCGTCAGATGGCGATGCTGTCTGCCCGCTCCTCGGCTCGAGTGTACTCCGGCGCACGCTGCCGTCTCGCAAGGAGCAAAGAGCTTCGGTAGACATCTCGCACAGGAGAAAGTTGCCAAGAAAGAACCACGTTCTTCATCAGCCCTCCTCATGTCCCGATTGGGGTGCTGCCTTCAAAGCCTTGCACATTGAAAGACTTCTCCAGCAAGTGCTTCTCCCCTGGCGCACTTCGCTGAGTGAGAGCTGCATGGGCAGCGTGGACTCAGCGAAACCGAAAGGCTGTCGCTGTAGCTCGAGCTGAGCAAAGAAACCGTGCACGGTGCACCGTTGGTGGGTGCAGCATGCACGCGGAAAAGCAGCAAAGTTCACTGCCATCGCTGGCCTTCTCTTCAGTCCAGACCACTTAAGGCAAACAATTTAGCTGCAGAGCACTGGGCTTGCGTGTGCAGTGCACCAAATTGCCCAAGACCACCAAGGGCTCGTTCACAAGCAGAGTCGGCTGAGAGCATTCTTGCTTGCTCCAGAAAGGAAGCCGCAGCTATAGTGCTTCATCCCACAGCGTGGACATAGGCACTTTCCTAGTTGTTCAGCCTTGCAGAGTCCCTGCAACTAGAGCTCAGCCAGGAGCAGGCGTCAAAGCAGAAGGCTTTCCTAAAGCACGCCTCTCCAACCAGCCTTCGGAAATCGCAAATGACACTGTGGCTCTGTGCCTTTCTTCTAAGACAGACGCCCACCTTGCTTTCACTCTCGCAGCTCCCTTGGCAGCCTCCAGCAGCTGCTTTCCTGGAGAACGGCCCGAGAAGTAGAAGCCAGGGCTGGGCTGCACCTTCGCCTTCCGCACGTAAGCGGCACCAGACTCACCGGTGCGCTCTGTTCTTCCCTCCTCCGCTGCATGCTACTACCATCGTGTTCTCGGAAAGACGGAGACTGAAGGGAAGCGCAAATGCTTCCACAGAGAGCTACAAGAGGAATAGGCAGCAGCAGCACAGGTAAGTGCCGTGGAACTTCCTCCTTCCCAAGGCTATAACGTCAATTCAGCAGGCAGGAGAGTGGCAGCCACGCTCGTCTTGCAGCCCGTACAACGAGCACGCGAGCCCGGCGCTCCGCGGCTTCGTTCTTCGCCTTTTCGAGCACGCCGTACCTTCGTTCCCCCGGAGGCGGACGGTCTTCTGCTTCTCGCCCGGAACACTGTGCTCGGCAGTGCAGCGCTTTCTGCGGCAAGCTGCAAAGCGCCCGTCAGATGGCGATGCTGTCTGCCCGCTCCTCGGCTCGAGTGTACTCCGGCGCACGCTGCCGTCTCGCAAGGAGCAAAGAGCTTCGGTAGACATCTCGCACAGGAGAAAGTTGCCAAGAAAGAACCACGTTCTTCATCAGCCCTCCTCATGTCCCGATTGGGGTGCTGCCTTCAAAGCCTTGCACATTGAAAGACTTCTCCAGCAAGTGCTTCTCCCCTGGCGCACTTCGCTGAGTGAGAGCTGCATGGGCAGCGTGGACTCAGCGAAACCGAAAGGCTGTCGCTGTAGCTCGAGCTGAGCAAAGAAACCGTGCACGGTGCACCGTTGGTGGGTGCAGCATGCACGCGGAAAAGCAGCAAAGTTCACTGCCATCGCTGGCCTTCTCTTCAGTCCAGACCACTTAAGGCAAACAATTTAGCTGCAGAGCACTGGGCTTGCGTGTGCAGTGCACCAAATTGCCCAAGACCAGCAAGGGCTCGTTCACAAGCAGAGTCGGCTGAGAGCATTCTTGCTTGCTCCAGAAAGGAAGCCGCAGCTATAGTGCTTCATCCCACAGCGTGGACATAGGCACTTTCCTAGTTGTTCAGCCTTGCAGAGTCCCTGCAACTAGAGCTCAGCCAGGAGCAGGCGTCAAAGCAGAAGGCTTTCCTAAAGCACGCCTCTCCAACCAGCCTTCGGAAATCGCAAATGACACTGTGGCTCTGTGCCTTTCTTCTAAGACAGACGCCCACCTTGCTTTCACTCTCGCAGCTCCCTTGGCAGCCTCCAGCAGCTGCTTTCCTGGAGAACGGCCCGAGAAGTAGAAGCCAGGGCTGGGCTGCACCTTCGCCTTCCGCACGTAAGCGGCACCAGACTCACCGGTGCGCTCTGTTCTTCCCTCCTCCGCTGCATGCTACTACCATCGTGTTCTCGGAAAGACGGAGACTGAAGGGAAGCGCAAATGCTTCCACAGAGAGCTACAAGAGGAATAGGCAGCAGCAGCACAGGTAAGTGCCGTGGAACTTCCTCCTTCCCAAGGCTATAACGTCAATTCAGCAGGCAGGAGAGTGGCAGCCACGCTCGTCTTGCAGCCCGTACAACGAGCACGCGAGCCCGGCGCTCCGCGGCTTCGTTCTTCGCCTTTTCGAGCACGCCGTACCTTCGTTCCCCCGGAGGCGGACGGTCTTCTGCTTCTCGCCCGGAACACTGTGCTCGGCAGTGCAGCGCTTTCTGCGGCAAGCTGCAAAGCGCCCGTCAGATGGCGATGCTGTCTGCCCGCTCCTCGGCTCGAGTGTACTCCGGCGCACGCTGCCGTCTCGCAAGGAGCAAAGAGCTTCGGTAGACATCTCGCACAGGAGAAAGTTGCCAAGAAAGAACCACGTTCTTCATCAGCCCTCCTCATGTCCCGATTGGGGTGCTGCCTTCAAAGCCTTGCACATTGAAAGACTTCTCCAGCAAGTGCTTCTCCCCTGGCGCACTTCGCTGAGTGAGAGCTGCATGGGCAGCGTGGACTCAGCGAAACCGAAAGGGTGTCGCTGTAGCTCGAGCTGAGCAAAGAAACCGTGCACGGTGCACCGTTGGTGGGTGCAGCATGCACGCGGAAAAGCAGCAAAGTTCACTGCCATCGCTGGCCTTCTCTTCAGTCCAGACCACTTAAGGCAAACAATTTAGCTGCAGAGCACTGGGCTTGCGTGTGCAGTGCACCAAATTGCCCAAGACCACCAAGGGCTCGTTCACAAGCAGAGTCGGCTGAGAGCATTCTTGCTTGCTCCAGAAAGGAAGCCGCAGCTATAGTGCTTCATCCCACAGCGTGGACATAGGCACTTTCCTAGTTGTTCAGCCTTGCAGAGTCCCTGCAACTAGAGCTCAGCCAGGAGCAGGCGTCAAAGCAGAAGGCTTTCCTAAAGCACGCCTCTCCAACCAGCCTTCGGAAATCGCAAATGACACTGTGGCTCTGTGCCTTTCTTCTAAGACAGACGCCCACCTTGCTTTCACTCTCGCAGCTCCCTTGGCAGCCTCCAGCAGCTGCTTTCCTGGAGAACGGCCCGAGAAGTAGAAGCCAGGGCTGGGCTGCACCTTCGCCTTCCGCACGTAAGCGGCACCAGACTCACCGGTGCGCTCTGTTCTTCCCTCCTCCGCTGCATGCTACTACCATCGTGTTCTCGGAAAGACGGAGACTGAAGGGAAGCGCAAATGCTTCCACAGAGAGCTACAAGAGGAATAGGCAGCAGCAGCACAGGTAAGTGCCGTGGAACTTCCTCCTTCCCAAGGCTATAACGTCAATTCAGCAGGCAGGAGAGTGGCAGCCACGCTCGTCTTGCAGCCCGTACAACGAGCACGCGAGCCCGGCGCTCCGCGGCTTCGTTCTTCGCCTTTTCGAGCACGCCGTACCTTCGTTCCCCCGGAGGCGGACGGTCTTCTGCTTCTCGCCCGGAACACTGTGCTCGGCAGTGCAGCGCTTTCTGCGGCAAGCTGCAAAGCGCCCGTCAGATGGCGATGCTGTCTGCCCGCTCCTCGGCTCGAGTGTACTCCGGCGCACGCTGCCGTCTCGCAAGGAGCAAAGAGCTTCGGTAGACATCTCGCACAGGAGAAAGTTGCCCAGAAAAAACCACGTTCTTCATCAGCCCTCCTCATGTCCCGATTGGGGTGCTGCCTTCAAAGCCTTGCACATTGAAAGACTTCTCCAGCAAGTGCTTCTCCCCTGGCGCACTTCGCTGAGTGAGAGCTGCATGGGCAGCGTGGACTCAGCGAAACCGAAAGGGTGTCGCTGTAGCTCGAGCTGAGCAAAGAAACCGTGCACGGTGCACCGTTGGTGGGTGCAGCATGCACGCGGAAAAGCAGCAAAGTTCACTGCCATCGCTGGCCTTCTCTTCAGTCCAGACCACTTAAGGCAAACAATTTAGCTGCAGAGCACTGGGCTTGCGTGTGCAGTGCACCAAATTGCCCAAGACCAGCAAGGGCTCGTTCACAAGCAGAGTCGGCTGAGAGCATTCTTGCTTGCTCCAGAAAGGAAGCCGCAGCTATAGTGCTTCATCCCACAGCGTGGACATAGGCACTTTCCTAGTTGTTCAGCCTTGCAGAGTCCCTGCAACTAGAGCTCAGCCAGGAGCAGGCGTCAAAGCAGAAGGCTTTCCTAAAGCACGCCTCTCCAACCAGCCTTCGGAAATCGCAAATGACACTGTGGCTCTGTGCCTTTCTTCTAAGACAGACGCCCACCTTGCTTTCACTCTCGCAGCTCCCTTGGCAGCCTCCAGCAGCTGCTTTCCTGGAGAACGGCCCGAGAAGTAGAAGCCAGGGCTGGGCTGCACCTTCGCCTTCCGCACGTAAGCGGCACCAGACTCACCGGTGCGCTCTGTTCTTCCCTCCTCCGCTGCATGCTACTACCATCGTGTTCTCGGAAAGACGGAGACTGAAGGGAAGCGCAAATGCTTCCACAGAGAGCTACAAGAGGAATAGGCAGCAGCAGCACAGGTAAGTGCCGTGGAACTTCCTCCTTCCCAAGGCTATAACGTCAATTCAGCAGGCAGGAGAGTGGCAGCCACGCTCGTCTTGCAGCCCGTACAACGAGCACGCGAGCCCGGCGCTCCGCGGCTTCGTTCTTCGCCTTTTCGAGCACGCCGTACCTTCGTTCCCCCGGAGGCGGACGGTCTTCTGCTTCTCGCCCGGAGCACTGTGCTCGGCAGTGCAGCGCTTTCTGCGGCAAGCTGCAAAGCGCCCGTCAGATGGCGATGCTGTCTGCCCGCTCCTCGGCTCGAGTGTACTCCGGCGCACGCTGCCGTCTCGCAAGGAGCAAAGAGCTTCGGTAGACATCTCGCACAGGAGAAAGTTGCCAAGAAAGAACCACGTTCTTCATCAGCCCTCCTCATGTCCCGATTGGGGTGCTGCCTTCAAAGCCTTGCACATTGAAAGACTTCTCCAGCAAGTGCTTCTCCCCTGGCGCACTTCGCTGAGTGAGAGCTGCATGGGCAGCGTGGACTCAGCGAAACCGAAAGGCTGTCGCTGTAGCTCGAGCTGAGCAAAGAAACCGTGCACGGTGCACCGTTGGTGGGTGCAGCATGCACGCGGAAAAGCAGCAAAGTTCACTGCCATCGCTGGCCTTCTCTTCAGTCCAGACCACTTAAGGCAAACAATTTAGCTGCAGAGCACTGGGCTTGCGTGTGCAGTGCACCAAATTGCCCAAGACCACCAAGGGCTCGTTCACAAGCAGAGTCGGCTGAGAGCATTCTTGCTTGCTCCAGAAAGGAAGCCGCAGCTATAGTGCTTCATCCCACAGCGTGGACATAGGCACTTTCCTAGTTGTTCAGCCTTGCAGAGTCCCTGCAACTAGAGCTCAGCCAGGAGCAGGCGTCAAAGCAGAAGGCTTTCCTAAAGCACGCCTCTCCAACCAGCCTTCGGAAATCGCAAATGACACTGTGGCTCTGTGCCTTTCTTCTAAGACAGACGCCCACCTTGCTTTCACTCTCGCAGCTCCCTTGGCAGCCTCCAGCAGCTGCTTTCCTGGAGAACGGCCCGAGAAGTAGAAGCCAGGGCTGGGCTGCACCTTCGCCTTCCGCACGTAAGCGGCACCAGACTCACCGGTGCGCTCTGTTCTTCCCTCCTCCGCTGCATGCTACTACCATCGTGTTCTCGGAAAGACGGAGACTGAAGGGAAGCGCAAATGCTTCCACAGAGAGCTACAAGAGGAATAGGCAGCAGCAGCACAGGTAAGTGCCGTGGAACTTCCTCCTTCCCAAGGCTATAACGTCAATTCAGCAGGCAGGAGAGTGGCAGCCACGCTCGTCTTGCAGCCCGTACAACGAGCACGCGAGCCCGGCGCTCCGCGGCTTCGTTCTTCGCCTTTTCGAGCACGCCGTACCTTCGTTCCCCCGGAGGCGGACGGTCTTCTGCTTCTCGCCCGGAACACTGTGCTCGGCAGTGCAGCGCTTTCTGCGGCAAGCTGCAAAGCGCCCGTCAGATGGCGATGCTGTCTGCCCGCTCCTCGGCTCGAGTGTACTCCGGCGCACGCTGCCGTCTCGCAAGGAGCAAAGAGCTTCGGTAGACATCTCGCACAGGAGAAAGTTGCCAAGAAAGAACCACGTTCTTCATCAGCCCTCCTCATGTCCCGATTGGGGTGCTGCCTTCAAAGCCTTGCACATTGAAAGACTTCTCCAGCAAGTGCTTCTCCCCTGGCGCACTTCGCTGAGTGAGAGCTGCATGGGCAGCGTGGACTCAGCGAAACCGAAAGGCTGTCGCTGTAGCTCGAGCTGAGCAAAGAAACCGTGCACGGTGCACCGTTGGTGGGTGCAGCATGCACGCGGAAAAGCAGCAAAGTTCACTGCCATCGCTGGCCTTCTCTTCAGTCCAGACCACTTAAGGCAAACAATTTAGCTGCAGAGCACTGGGCTTGCGTGTGCAGTGCACCAAATTGCCCAAGACCAGCAAGGGCTCGTTCACAAGCAGAGTCGGCTGAGAGCATTCTTGCTTGCTCCAGAAAGGAAGCCGCAGCTATAGTGCTTCATCCCACAGCGTGGACATAGGCACTTTCCTAGTTGTTCAGCCTTGCAGAGTCCCTGCAACTAGAGCTCAGCCAGGAGCAGGCGTCAAAGCAGAAGGCTTTCCTAAAGCACGCCTCTCCAACCAGCCTTTGGAAATCGCAAATGACACTGTGGCTCTGTGCCTTTCTTCTAAGACAGACGCCCACCTTGCTTTCACTCTCGCAGCTCCCTTGGCAGCCTCCAGCAGCTGCTTTCCTGGAGAACGGCCCGAGAAGTAGAAGCCAGGGCTGGGCTGCACCTTCGCCTTCCGCACGTAAGCGGCACCAGACTCACCGGTGCGCTCTGTTCTTCCCTCCTCCGCTGCATGCTACTACCATCGTGTTCTCGGAAAGACGGAGACTGAAGGGAAGCGCAAATGCTTCCACAGAGAGCTACAAGAGGAATAGGCAGCAGCAGCACAGGTAAGTGCCGTGGAACTTCCTCCTTCCCAAGGCTATAACGTCAATTCAGCAGGCAGGAGAGTGGCAGCCACGCTCGTCTTGCAGCCCGTACAACGAGCACGCGAGCCCGGCGCTCCGCGGCTTCGTTCTTCGCCTTTTCGAGCACGCCGTACCTTCGTTCCCCCGGAGGCGGACGGTCTTCTGCTTCTCGCCCGGAACACTGTGCCCGGCAGTGCAGCGCTTTCTGCGGCAAGCTGCAAAGCGCCCGTCAGATGGCGATGCTGTCTGCCCGCTCCTCGGCTCGAGTGTACTCCGGCGCACGCTGCCGTCTCGCAAGGAGCAAAGAGCTTCGGTAGACAGCTCACACAGGAGAAAGGTGCCAGGACGACACCACATTCCTCCTCACCCCTTCTCGTGGCCCACATTGTGGTGCTGCCTTCAAAGCCTTGCGCATTGAAAGACTCTTCCAGCAAGTGCTTCTCCCCTGGCACACTTCGCTCAGCGACAGCTACGTGGGCAGCGTGGACTCAGCGAAACTGAAAGGGTGTCCTTGTAGCTCGAGCTTGTTGGAGAGGATGAAAGTTTGGTAAGAAAGTTTCACAGCTATGTAGGCTTGACAGAAAGATCTCTGAATGTAGAAACTTAGCATGAGGTAGAAATGGAAACGAGTTTTGATAGAGAGTAAAAGGTGTTTTGCTGAAACACTGATCACTGAATAACTGAGAAGGCAAAGGTTGGAGATTGAGTTGGAAGGAGATGTTTTTTATTAGGACACCGGTATGTGAGTACAAACAAGCACATGTTTTTCACCAAGTAAATAAGTCTCAAGAAGGCCATAAGGAAATAGAAAACATGTTTTTACCAAAAAGAGAGCTATCGCAGGCAAACAAGAAATGTCGATGTAGCAAGAAGAAGAGAGGTCTGAGAATTTTCCACTGTAAGCTTAAATTGTAACATACTTACTCTTGTGATTGGATAAGAATGACTATAATATGGTAATGGTAGTAGTCATGATAGGCTACAGGCAAATGTAAAGGTATTGTTGTATGGTGCTTATTGGTTGCTATGTATTGAGATACTCAGCAAAGAAAAATACATAATGCTTTCTAACTTGAACAGAAAGCGGCTCCAGGTATGCCTACCAGCTGTAGCTGACAGCTGTAGGGCTGGCTCTGGATACCCACTCCCTGAAATGCTGTAACTTCGCCTATGCAATACACAGCTTTCAAGAGAGCCGCCTGAAGTCCAGACACCCTTCGCGAGCCTTTCTCCTATAGAGCTGTGGAAAGAAATCGTGCACGCTACACCGAGGGTGCGTGCAGCATGCACGAGCAAAAGCGGCAAAGTTCAGTGCCCTCGCTGGGCTTCCCTTCCGTGCGGATAACGTGAGGCGAAAAATGAAGCCGCAGAGCACCGGGCTTGCAGGTGCAGTGCACCGAGTTGCAGAAGTCCAGCAGGCTCGTTCACAAGCCAAGCCGGCTGAGGGAGTCCTCGCGTCTCCAAAAGGGAACGCGGAGCCGTAGCACTTCATCCCACAGCGTGGAGATAGGCACTTCCCTAGTCGTTCAGCCTTGCAGAGTCCCTGCAGCTAGAGCTCAGCCAGGAGCAGGCGTCAAAGCAGAAGGCCCTCCTAAAGCACCCTTTCTCCAAGCAGCCTCCTGAAAGGGCGCATCACAGTGCGGCTCTGCGCCTTTCTTCTAAGACAGACGCCCGCTATACTTTCGTGCTCGCAGCTCCCTTGGCAGCCTCCAGCAGCTACTCTGCTGGAGAACGGCCGTAGACGTCAAAGCCAGTGCTGGGCTGCACCTCCGCCCTCCCCAGGTAAGCAACAGCGAACTCACCGGTGCACTCTGTACTTCCCTCCTCCGCTTGCATCCTACATGCATTCGTGTTCTCCGAAACTCAGAGACTGAAGGGAAGGGCAATTGCTTCCCCAGATAGCTGCAAGGGCACTAGGCAGCAGCAGCAGAAATTTCACATGACCTGATGCACTGTAGAGATATTACCCTGTTACCCCTCCTCGACCAATTGTGGTGGGATGTCGAAAGGCTTGGCCAGCGAAAAGCTCATCCAGCAAGGGCGTCTCTCTTGACGCATTTCCCTGACCGAGAGCTACACAGATGGTCTGGACACTGTAAAACAGAAAGAAAATAATTCTATGTCCAGCTGAGGAAAATCCGTGCACAGAAAAATGTAGATGCCTGCAGTAAACAATCTGAAGAGCGGCAAAGCTCCAAGCCATCGCTGCGCTTCAGTCCTGTCCGGACCACAGAAGGCGAAGAACGAAGCAGCTGGGCACCGGCTTCATGGGCTCAGTGGAGCGACTTGCAAATGTCCAGCCAAGAGCTGCTTCAACAAGCAGATTCAGCTGAGAATGCTCTGCCTGCTTCAACAAAGTAAGGCGCAGCCCTTGCACTGCAGCACACTGCCTGGCCAGAAACAGGTTCTTACACCTTCAGTGCTGCCGAGCCCACGCAGCTTGAGCACACCCAGAAGGACGCGTCCAGAAAGAAGGCGTTCTTCGAGTGCCTTGTCCTTCCTTGTTCTGTCTTTCATCTGCACCTGAAACAGTGGGTCTACGTGTTTTCCTTCCCAGGGAAAAGAACTTTCATTCTTGTCCAGGAGTCTATGGCTAAAATGGTGATTGCATGTCCCATATCCAATACAACCAAGGATTACTCCCGGAGGAAAGCTGCCAGGACAGATGGGTCTTGCTGGCTTTGACCACCCCTGGGCCACCTCTCATATTCTCCTGAAACAGTGGGGTACATGAAGGCATTGCCATACCTGATCATCCCTTGCCATGCAGAGCCCAGCCTTGCATTGCCTTACAGACACCTCTGTGTACCTCCCTTGCCCTTCCTATGTCTCCATTGCATGGCCTTGTTCACCAATCTCCCACCTTGACTTTCTTACCCCTTGTTTCCTGGTCTTGTCTTGCCTGCTTCTCCTATGACTCTCTTGGCCTTGCCTAAGTCTCTCTTGCCTTGCTTTGCAAAGCCAACACTTGCCTTGCCCTGCTACCCCTCTTTCCCTCGCCTAGTCTACCCACACCTACCCACCTTTGACTGGCCTATCCATCCGATCATCACCTTTTCTGCACCACCCCTCCATGCTCTTGTCTTGCCTTGGCCTGCCTACCCTTCCCTTGCCTTGCACTGCCTTGCATAACCCTTGCCCTTCTTGACATTTGTGCCCCTTTCCAACCTGGCCTTGCTTTCCTTTGCCTACCCCTCCCAATCCCTGCTTTGCCTACAGATTCCTGGCCTTCTTTTGTCTACCACTCCTTTGCCTTTTGTGGGAACCAACAGCTGGTCTGAAGGCCTCACAGACATTTCCGTTGATACAATCATTTTGTACCCGTGAGAATTGCAGAAGCAAGAAGATAAACAACAGAAAGAAGTTGTAACAGCTGCAAAAGGGACGATACTGGCTGATGTTTAGCAAAGAATGTGTGTACACTATAGACAACCAATAGTATTGTATTATAGCAAAATAATAGTCCATGCACATGTAGCTAAAAAAGTGCATAAGAGAAGATGCATAAATAATACAAGTGGTTTTTTGCCATTGCTCGGGGCAGAGAGTGTATGTGTGTCGTGACCGTCTCAACAGCAACAGCCTTGCACTGCCTTTCATAACCAGCCCCTGCCTACTGCCTCCTTCCCTGGCCTTCCATGTCTTGTCTTCCTCTCCTTTGATTTAACTTGCTTCTCCTATCTCTCCCTTGCTTGCCTTACTCCACTGACCTTTCTGTGTTCTTGCCTTGACTTGCCTAGCTGTTCCTTGCTTCGCATTGCTTTGTGTAAGCATTCCCTGTTTTTATTTGCCTACCCCTTTCTTGCCTGGCCTTTCCTTGCCTAGCCTTTCTTGTCTTTGCCTGCCCTCTGCATCACTGGACTTACCTTCCTATGCCCTGCCTTCCGAACTACAACTTCTGGGCCTTCTCTTGCCTCGCACTCATTGGCCCTACTTTGCTGCCTGCTCACTGCTCTTGCTTTGCTTTCCCTAACTTTCCCTTGACTTGACTAGAATTGCCTAAACTTGCTTTGACTGCATTGCCTTGCCTGCATGGAAGAAAAGGCAAGGCAGGGCAAAGCAAGGAAATCATAGGCAGGGCAGGGCAAGGGAGACATAGGCAAGAGAGACGTAGCCAAGGAAGGCAAAGCAAGGGTAGGCTAGGAAAAACCAGGCAATGGTACTGAAGGCAACGCAAGGCCAAGTGACTCATAATGCCTTTCCTTGGAATGCAAAGGTCTGAATCCCAGTGTTGGTGGAGCAGATGATAAGGTCCCATGGGGAAGTAAACTCAACTGAGACATTTCTCTCCTGGCACCTCTTGTGTAGGAGCAATTCTTAGATATATTCAATATTGGCGGTAGCACGCCAGTTCCTCAGAGAGGATGACAATGCTTTTCCATGGGAAGGAAAGCACCTAGCCCCAGTGTTTCAGGTGCACATAAGAAGCTGCCTAGTGGAGGTAAAGGGCAGCAGCAACTTTCTGTCCTGGCATATTTGGTGTAGAAGCACTGCCTTGATTTGTACAAGTATGGAGTTGCTACGCCCTATTTTCAAGGCAGTCTCCTGAAAAAGTCAATTTTGGCATGTCGTTTCCACTTCTGAAAGGTGGTCTTCTGAACTCTTGGCAGTAAGCCAAGACAAGCAGCTATGCTCATCCTTGGTGTGCAGCTGATTTAGACACCAGGGCAGGTAATGTCCAGTAACAGTGTTCTGGCACATTGGATGGGAGCAGTTCCTGGATGTTTTCTATTTTGGAGGAGGAGATCCCAGTTCTTCTGAGATGGGCTCATAGTTTCTCTCTTTGGCAAAGAAAGCAGTTTTGGATCTGCATGTAGGGTGTTCTCAGCGAATTAATGGCTTTTCCTCATGGGCAGTTCTGTGGGCTATAGCTGTTGAACTGTTAGAGAAGGAATGAAAAAGCCAAGCTGTTGAACAAATTTGCATCCTGCTGACTTTAGCAGCCCCTGATAAAATTCTGTTTGCATCCTGACTCTGTGAGACTGAAGGATTATGATGGTACTTAAAGCTGAGGAGGAAAGTGCACATAGAAGAGCATGTGAATTTAATGGCTCTTCCTAGTAGGCAGTTCTCTGGGCTAGAGCTGTTGAACTGTTAGAGAGGGAATGCAAGAGCCAAGCTTCTGAGCTCTTTTCCCTGCTACCTTTAAAGTATGAGCATTCCCTGGTGCTCTCCTATTTGGATAATAAGTTAGAGTGGGTTTCACATTCACTTTGAAGAATAGAAACAGCGCCATGTGAACCTGTGCCATCAGCTTTCCTTTCCAACTAAATGTTCCTACTTGCAATCTTGCAATTCTTACTTGCAATCATGCAGAGCACCGTGCTTGAGGCTGGTGCATTGAAGAAAATTAAATTAGGGCTGTATCAGTACAAAGGAGAGATTGCCATTTGCAAAACCTCGTTTCGCTTAAGTTAGTAATATTGTAAGTGTTAATTGAGTGGTCATTGGTTGCCTATCACCATCCTGATGCACTAATTTCATCAAGTGTAAATATTGGTCACAAAAGGTGCCCATTCAGCAACCTGTTGCTGTCTCCACATGGAAGTGTCTTCCAGACGAAATCAAAAGACATTCGAAGAGCCAGGATCCGCAAAGGAACAAACTATTGCCACATGAATGGTGCTGGGCGCCATGAGGAGCAGTTAACTTTAACCTGCGCGCTGTCAGCACTCAGAAGAACAACCCCAGCATGGCAGGGGGGACTTGCAAAAGAAGGAAAGGCCCCTCACCTAGCTATAAACCACCCAAAGTGCAGAGCCAAGTTGAAAACACCACTGCTCTCAAATCAACCGTGTCAGGACAAAAAGATTTCACTGATCTCCCCCTTCCAGGTACAAACTCTTATTTGCACCACACTCAGAGGGCAATGTGAGCTCCCCAGCGCTGTCTTGCACTCTCGCAGAGTCCAGATACTAACTTGTGAACATCCTACACAAACATTAGCTCATGAAAGTGCCAGCTTGAGCAAGAACAGCAGACCCTCCCATTGCACCCCCTTGTCATCCAGAGTGCGGCGGTTTGTTGAAAATCATGGACTCGGAAAGACCAATGCAGCAACTGCTTTTCTCTCTCCTACTGCCTTTCCCTGAGCGAGAGGTAGATGGATGATGTGGACTTAGTGGAACAGAAAGAGTATGACTGTACTTATAACGGAGGAAAACCCCCCACAGCATACTGTGCTGTGTGCAGTACACGCTCTGAAAAAGAGACAAAGCTGAATGCTGCCAGCGGGCTTCGGTTCTCAGACTGCTTGCATGGGCAGAGCTGCGGGCTCTTTTAAGGATGGAAACTGGCATCTGTGAGTGTAAAGAATGTGACTTTCCACACAGCTTAGAAGAAAGGTGCATAGCCCCAGTGAGAAGTGTGTACGTGAAAGACTGGCAGAAGAAGTCGCAGTCCAGCAAGGCTGGTATCTTTTTCTTTGTGCCAAATAGGCACCTTGGGAACATGAAAGTACTTGATGGTAGCCAAACTGACAGTGAAGGCACAGAACACCGTCGGGTGTGTGCAGTGTACAGACGCAATGTAAAAGCCCTGAGTACCATTTGACTGCAGTCATAGTGCAAGTTTGCAACTGTACCATGCAAGGCCAGTGAAAGCTTCCTGTGCGGCCACATTTTCGTATTGGAGCTCGCTAGCTGGAAGTGATTCGGTTTGTCTGCAGTATCCGCTCGACTGAATGTGATGTGTCACTGGAAAGAAAAGTACAGACCAGCAGTGCGTTTGATATGGTTCAGGGGCTGCAAAGGAAATGTACAGGCCACCTCTGGGATTTTGGTCTTTGTGCATTCCCATGGCAGCAGTTCCTGGATGTTTTTGTTCTACAGTTTAGGCTCAGTGAGAGAGAAAAAATGCGAGAGCACGCATAGCAGAGCCACAGGGAGAATTGCTGAGGTATGAGTTGCGTGCTGTTCAGATACTGCCGTACCAAAGGCCTACCTAAACACTGCTGCTGATCTAGCATGTCTTTCTGTAGCAAGACTTGTTGGTACTGCAAAACAGAAGATGCGTGAGGTCAAATGAATCTGGACAGAAAATTTCAGACGAGCAGCCTATGAGTGCATGATTGAAACAGTAAATTTAGGTGACAGAATAGATCGTGGCATCGATTTGCGTAGTGTTAATATTCTCTGAAGGGAATGCAAAAAGCCAAGATGTGTTTTCCATTCTAGCTGTTCCTGACAAAAACTGAGGAATAAAACTTTCGTTCTAGATGGAATGTAACATTCAATTCCCAGGATTTTGCACTCCAAAGTTCAACAAAAGAGTTTCCACAAGAATCTTGAGAAGAAGCACAATCACTTCCACCTAGAGCTGGAAGAGGAAGAGGCAGCGGCACAAGCAAGTGCCCTTGAGCGTCCTCCTTCCGAATGCTAGAACGTCAATTCAGCAGGCAGGAGTGCAGCAGCCACCCTTCGTCTTGCAAGCCCATACGACGCGCACACCAGCCCGGTGCTCTGCGGCTTCGTCCTTCGCCTTTTCGAGCACGCCGTACCTTCATTCTCCCGGAGGCGAACAGCGGTCTGCTTCTCGCACGGAACGCTGTGTCGGCAGCCAAGCGCTCCAGTGCACTGCTTCTGCCCAAACACGCCTGGGCCCTGCACCTCTCCTTCCCAGCGCTACGTAGCAGCACAATCTGTCCCTCTTGCGATCCCAAGCTAAGCGGAAAGCTTCTCGGCTACGTCTCCCGCAGAGAGCTGTGCCAGGACAATAAGCTTGCAAGCACTTTGCTCCTGACACTAGTGGCAACAGGGATTCGCACCACCTTCCAGGAGCAGTCCTCTTGCCTTTTACAAGGTGCAAAAGCGCCCCCTCTGTGGCGGTGCTGTCTGCCCGGTCTTTCTCGGCTCGAAGCACCACGAAGCACACAAGACTCTCTCGCAAGGACCGAAATTCCCGATAGGCGTCTCTGCGCTTTCTGCAATGCTGCACGCACAAGCCCGGTGCTCTGAGGCTTCGTTCTTCGCCTTTCGTTGTCTGGGCAGAAGAGAAGCCGAGCGAGGCCATTGTGCTTTGCCGCTTGTCAGTGTGCTGTGCACGGTTTTTCCGCAGCTCGAGCTAGCGGGAGACCCCTTCGGTTTCGCGGCGTCCACACTACCCATGGTAGCTCTCGCTCAGCGAAACTTGAAGGGGAGAAGCACTTGCTGGATGAGTCTTTCAGTGTGCAGGACTTTGAAAACACAGCAGCGCAATCGGGGCCACGAGAAGGACCGCTGAGAAGTCGCTCTCGCACAGAGAACCGTGCCAGGATGACGAGCTCGCCCAGCATTTGCCCCTGACACTTGGGGAACTCGTAGCTGCCAGTGCCTTCCAGGGGCAGTCTGCTTTCTGTCATAACCTGCATAGGGCCCGTCAGATGGTGGTGCTGTCTGCCTTCTCCTTCTCGGCCAGAGTGTACTCTGGTGCACACTGCAGTCTGGCAAGGAGCAAAGAGCTTCGGTAGACATCTCGCACAGGAGAAAGTTGCCAAGAAAGAACCACGTTCTTCATCAGCCCTCCTCATGTCCCGATTGGGGTGCTGCCTTCAAAGCCTTGCACATTGAAAGACTTCTCCAGCAAGTGCTTCTCCCCTGGCGCACTTCGCTGAGTGAGAGCTGCATGGGCAGCGTGGACTCAGCGAAACCGAAAGGCTGTCGCTGTAGCTCGAGCTGAGCAAAGAAACCGTGCACGGTGCACCGTTGGTGGGTGCAGCATGCACGCGGAAAAGCAGCAAAGTTCACTGCCATCGCTGGCCTTCTCTTCAGTCCAGACCACTTAAGGCAAACAATTTAGCTGCAGAGCACTGGGCTTGCGTGTGCAGTGCACCAAATTGCCCAAGACCAGCAAGGGCTCGTTCACAAGCAGAGTCGGCTGAGAGCATTCTTGCTTGCTCCAGAAAGGAAGCCGCAGCTATAGTGCTTCATCCCACAGCGTGGACATAGGCACTTTCCTAGTTGTTCAGCCTTGCAGAGTCCCTGCAACTAGAGCTCAGCCAGGAGCAGGCGTCAAAGCAGAAGGCTTTCCTAAAGCACGCCTCTCCAACCAGCCTTCGGAAATCGCAAATGACACTGTGGCTCTGTGCCTTTCTTCTAAGACAGACGCCCACCTTGCTTTCACTCTCGCAGCTCCCTTGGCAGCCTCCAGCAGCTGCTTTCCTGGAGAACGGCCCGAGAAGTAGAAGCCAGGGCTGGGCTGCACCTTCGCCTTCCGCACGTAAGCGGCACCAGACTCACCGGTGCGCTCTGTTCTTCCCTCCTCCGCTGCATGCTACTACCATCGTGTTCTCGGAAAGACGGAGACTGAAGGGAAGCGCAAATGCTTCCACAGAGAGCTACAAGAGGAATAGGCAGCAGCAGCACAGGTAAGTGCCGTGGAACTTCCTCCTTCCCAAGGCTATAACGTCAATTCAGCAGGCAGGAGAGTGGCAGCCACGCTCGTCTTGCAGCCCGTACAACGAGCACGCGAGCCCGGCGCTCCGCGGCTTCGTTCTTCGCCTTTTCGAGCACGCCGTACCTTCGTTCCCCCGGAGGCGGACGGTCTTCTGCTTCTCGCCCGGAACACTGTGCTCGGCAGTGCAGCGCTTTCTGCGGCAAGCTGCAAAGCGCCCGTCAGATGGCGATGCTGTCTGCCCGCTCCTCGGCTCGAGTGTACTCCGGCGCACGCTGCCGTCTCGCAAGGAGCAAAGAGCTTCGGTAGACATCTCGCACAGGAGAAAGTTGCCAAGAAAGAACCACGTTCTTCATCAGCCCTCCTCACGTCCCGATTGGGGTGCTGCCTTCAAAGCCTTGCACATTGAAAGACTTCTCCAGCAAGTGCTTCTCCCCTGGCGCACTTCGCTGAGTGAGAGCTGCATGGGCAGCGTGGACTCAGCGAAACCGAAAGGCTGTCGCTGTAGCTCGAGCTGAGCAAAGAAACCGTGCACGGTGCACCGTTGGTGGGTGCAGCATGCACGCGGAAAAGCAGCAAAGTTCACTGCCATCGCTGGCCTTCTCTTCAGTCCAGACCACTTAAGGCAAACAATTTAGCTGCAGAGCACTGGGCTTGCGTGTGCAGTGCACCAAATTGCCCAAGACCAGCAAGGGCTCGTTCACAAGCAGAGTCGGCTGAGAGCATTCTTGCTTGCTCCAGAAAGGAAGCCGCAGCTATAGTGCTTCATCCCACAGCGTGGACATAGGCACTTTCCTAGTTGTTCAGCCTTGCAGAGTCCCTGCAACTAGAGCTCAGCCAGGAGCAGGCGTCAAAGCAGAAGGCTTTCCTAAAGCACGCCTCTCCAACCAGCCTTCGGAAATCGCAAATGACACTGTGGCTCTGTGCCTTTCTTCTAAGACAGACGCCCACCTTGCTTTCACTCTCGCAGCTCCCTTGGCAGCCTCCAGCAGCTGCTTTCCTGGAGAACGGCCCGAGAAGTAGAAGCCAGGGCTGGGCTGCACCTTCGCCTTCCGCACGTAAGCGGCACCAGACTCACCGGTGCGCTCTGTTCTTCCCTCCTCCGCTGCATGCTACTACCATCGTGTTCTCGGAAAGACGGAGACTGAAGGGAAGCGCAAATGCTTCCACAGAGAGCTACAAGAGGAATAGGCAGCAGCAGCACAGGTAAGTGCCGTGGAACTTCCTCCTTCCCAAGGCTATAACGTCAATTCAGCAGGCAGGAGAGTGGCAGCCACGCTCGTCTTGCAGCCCGTACAACGAGCACGCGAGCCCGGCGCTCCGCGGCTTCGTTCTTCGCCTTTTCGAGCACGCCGTACCTTCGTTCCCCCGGAGGCGGACGGTCTTCTGCTTCTCGCCCGGAACACTGTGCTCGGCAGTGCAGCGCTTTCTGCGGCAAGCTGCAAAGCGCCCGTCAGATGGCGATGCTGTCTGCCCGCTCCTCGGCTCGAGTGTACTCCGGCGCACGCTGCCGTCTCGCAAGGAGCAAAGAGCTTCGGTAGACATCTCGCACAGGAGAAAGTTGCCCAGAAAAAACCACGTTCTTCATCAGCCCTCCTCATGTCCCGATTGGGGTGCTGCCTTCAAAGCCTTGCACATTGAAAGACTTCTCCAGCAAGTGCTTCTCCCCTGGCGCACTTCGCTGAGTGAGAGCTGCATGGGCAGCGTGGACTCAGCGAAACCGAAAGGCTGTCGCTGTAGCTCGAGCTGAGCAAAGAAACCGTGCACGGTGCACCGTTGGTGGGTGCAGCATGCACGCGGAAAAGCAGCAAAGTTCACTGCCATCGCTGGCCTTCTCTTCAGTCCAGACCACTTAAGGCAAACAATTTAGCTGCAGAGCACTGGGCTTGCGTGTGCAGTGCACCAAATTGCCCAAGACCAGCAAGGGCTCGTTCACAAGCAGAGTCGGCTGAGAGCATTCTTGCTTGCTCCAGAAAGGAAGCCGCAGCTATAGTGCTTCATCCCACAGCGTGGACATAGGCACTTTCCTAGTTGTTCAGCCTTGCAGAGTCCCTGCAACTAGAGCTCAGCCAGGAGCAGGCGTCAAAGCAGAAGGCTTTCCTAAAGCACGCCTCTCCAACCAGCCTTCGGAAATCGCAAATGACACTGTGGCTCTGTGCCTTTCTTCTAAGACAGACGCCCACCTTGCTTTCACTCTCGCAGCTCCCTTGGCAGCCTCCAGCAGCTGCTTTCCTGGAGAACGGCCCGAGAAGTAGAAGCCAGGGCTGGGCTGCACCTTCGCCTTCCGCACGTAAGCGGCACCAGACTCACCGGTGCGCTCTGTTCTTCCCTCCTCCGCTGCATGCTACTACCATCGTGTTCTCGGAAAGACGGAGACTGAAGGGAAGCGCAAATGCTTCCACAGAGAGCTACAAGAGGAATAGGCAGCAGCAGCACAGGTAAGTGCCGTGGAACTTCCTCCTTCCCAAGGCTATAACGTCAATTCAGCAGGCAGGAGAGTGGCAGCCACGCTCGTCTTGCAGCCCGTACAACGAGCACGCGAGCCCGGCGCTCCGCGGCTTCGTTCTTCGCCTTTTCGAGCACGCCGTACCTTCGTTCCCCCGGAGGCGGACGGTCTTCTGCTTCTCGCCCGGAGCACTGTGCTCGGCAGTGCAGCGCTTTCTGCGGCAAGCTGCAAAGCGCCCGTCAGATGGCGATGCTGTCTGCCCGCTCCTCGGCTCGAGTGTACTCCGGCGCACGCTGCCGTCTCGCAAGGAGCAAAGAGCTTCGGTAGACATCTCGCACAGGAGAAAGTTGCCAAGAAAGAACCACGTTCTTCATCAGCCCTCCTCATGTCCCGATTGGGGTGCTGCCTTCAAAGCCTTGCACATTGAAAGACTTCTCCAGCAAGTGCTTCTCCCCTGGCGCACTTCGCTGAGTGAGAGCTGCATGGGCAGCGTGGACTCAGCGAAACCGAAAGGCTGTCGCTGTAGCTCGAGCTGAGCAAAGAAACCGTGCACGGTGCACCGTTGGTGGGTGCAGCATGCACGCGGAAAAGCAGCAAAGTTCACTGCCATCGCTGGCCTTCTCTTCAGTCCAGACCACTTAAGGCAAACAATTTAGCTGCAGAGCACTGGGCTTGCGTGTGCAGTGCACCAAATTGCCCAAGACCAGCAAGGGCTCGTTCACAAGCAGAGTCGGCTGAGAGCATTCTTGCTTGCTCCAGAAAGGAAGCCGCAGCTATAGTGCTTCATCCCACAGCGTGGACATAGGCACTTTCCTAGTTGTTCAGCCTTGCAGAGTCCCTGCAACTAGAGCTCAGCCAGGAGCAGGCGTCAAAGCAGAAGGCTTTCCTAAAGCACGCCTCTCCAACCAGCCTTCGGAAATCGCAAATGACACTGTGGCTCTGTGCCTTTCTTCTAAGACAGACGCCCACCTTGCTTTCACTCTCGCAGCTCCCTTGGCAGCCTCCAGCAGCTGCTTTCCTGGAGAACGGCCCGAGAAGTAGAAGCCAGGGCTGGGCTGCACCTTCGCCTTCCGCACGTAAGCGGCACCAGACTCACCGGTGCGCTCTGTTCTTCCCTCCTCCGCTGCATGCTACTACCATCGTGTTCTCGGAAAGACGGAGACTGAAGGGAAGCGCAAATGCTTCCACAGAGAGCTACAAGAGGAATAGGCAGCAGCAGCACAGGTAAGTGCCGTGGAACTTCCTCCTTCCCAAGGCTATAACGTCAATTCAGCAGGCAGGAGAGTGGCAGCCACGCTCGTCTTGCAGCCCGTACAACGAGCACGCGAGCCCGGCGCTCCGCGGCTTCGTTCTTCGCCTTTTCGAGCACGCCGTACCTTCGTTCCCCCGGAGGCGGACGGTCTTCTGCTTCTCGCCCGGAACACTGTGCTCGGCAGTGCAGCGCTTTCTGCGGCAAGCTGCAAAGCGCCCGTCAGATGGCGATGCTGTCTGCCCGCTCCTCGGCTCGAGTGTACTCCGGCGCACGCTGCCGTCTCGCAAGGAGCAAAGAGCTTCGGTAGACATCTCGCACAGGAGAAAGTTGCCAAGAAAGAACCACGTTCTTCATCAGCCCTCCTCATGTCCCGATTGGGGTGCTGCCTTCAAAGCCTTGCACATTGAAAGACTTCTCCAGCAAGTGCTTCTCCCCTGGCGCACTTCGCTGAGTGAGAGCTGCATGGGCAGCGTGGACTCAGCGAAACCGAAAGGCTGTCGCTGTAGCTCGAGCTGAGCAAAGAAACCGTGCACGGTGCACCGTTGGTGGGTGCAGCATGCACGCGGAAAAGCAGCAAAGTTCACTGCCATCGCTGGCCTTCTCTTCAGTCCAGACCACTTAAGGCAAACAATTTAGCTGCAGAGCACTGGGCTTGCGTGTGCAGTGCACCAAATTGCCCAAGACCAGCAAGGGCTCGTTCACAAGCAGAGTCGGCTGAGAGCATTCTTGCTTGCTCCAGAAAGGAAGCCGCAGCTATAGTGCTTCATCCCACAGCGTGGACATAGGCACTTTCCTAGTTGTTCAGCCTTGCAGAGTCCCTGCAACTAGAGCTCAGCCAGGAGCAGGCGTCAAAGCAGAAGGCTTTCCTAAAGCACGCCTCTCCAACCAGCCTTTGGAAATCGCAAATGACACTGTGGCTCTGTGCCTTTCTTCTAAGACAGACGCCCACCTTGCTTTCACTCTCGCAGCTCCCTTGGCAGCCTCCAGCAGCTGCTTTCCTGGAGAACGGCCCGAGAAGTAGAAGCCAGGGCTGGGCTGCACCTTCGCCTTCCGCACGTAAGCGGCACCAGACTCACCGGTGCGCTCTGTTCTTCCCTCCTCCGCTGCATGCTACTACCATCGTGTTCTCGGAAAGACGGAGACTGAAGGGAAGCGCAAATGCTTCCACAGAGAGCTACAAGAGGAATAGGCAGCAGCAGCACAGGTAAGTGCCGTGGAACTTCCTCCTTCCCAAGGCTATAACGTCAATTCAGCAGGCAGGAGAGTGGCAGCCACGCTCGTCTTGCAGCCCGTACAACGAGCACGCGAGCCCGGCGCTCCGCGGCTTCGTTCTTCGCCTTTTCGAGCACGCCGTACCTTCGTTCCCCCGGAGGCGGACGGTCTTCTGCTTCTCGCCCGGAACACTGTGCCCGGCAGTGCAGCGCTTTCTGCGGCAAGCTGCAAAGCGCCCGTCAGATGGCGATGCTGTCTGCCCGCTCCTCGGCTCGAGTGTACTCCGGCGCACGCTGCCGTCTCGCAAGGAGCAAAGAGCTTCGGTAGACAGCTCACACAGGAGAAAGGTGCCAGGACGACACCACATTCCTCCTCACCCCTTCTCGTGGCCCACATTGTGGTGCTGCCTTCAAAGCCTTGCGCATTGAAAGACTCTTCCAGCAAGTGCTTCTCCCCTGGCACACTTCGCTCAGCGACAGCTACGTGGGCAGCGTGGACTCAGCGAAACTGAAAGGGTGTCCTTGTAGCTCGAGCTTGTTGGAGAGGATGAAAGTTTGGTAAGAAAGTTTCACAGCTATGTAGGCTTGACAGAAAGATCTCTGAATGTAGAAACTTAGCATGAGGTAGAAATGGAAACGAGTTTTGATAGAGAGTAAAAGGTGTTTTGCTGAAACACTGATCACTGAATAACTGAGAAGGCAAAGGTTGGAGATTGAGTTGGAAGGAGATGTTTTTTATTAGGACACCGGTATGTGAGTACAAACAAGCACATGTTTTTCACCAAGTAAATAAGTCTCAAGAAGGCCATAAGGAAATAGAAAACATGTTTTTACCAAAAAGAGAGCTATCGCAGGCAAACAAGAAATGTCGATGTAGCAAGAAGAAGAGAGGTCTGAGAATTTTCCACTGTAAGCTTAAATTGTAACATACTTACTCTTGTGATTGGATAAGAATGACTATAATATGGTAATGGTAGTAGTCATGATAGGCTACAGGCAAATGTAAAGGTATTGTTGTATGGTGCTTATTGGTTGCTATGTATTGAGATACTCAGCAAAGAAAAATACATAATGCTTTCTAACTTGAACAGAAAGCGGCTCCAGGTATGCCTACCAGCTGTAGCTGACAGCTGTAGGGCTGGCTCTGGATACCCACTCCCTGAAATGCTGTAACTTCGCCTATGCAATACACAGCTTTCAAGAGAGCCGCCTGAAGTCCAGACACCCTTCGCGAGCCTTTCTCCTATAGAGCTGTGGAAAGAAATCGTGCACGCTACACCGAGGGTGCGTGCAGCATGCACGAGCAAAAGCGGCAAAGTTCAGTGCCCTCGCTGGGCTTCCCTTCCGTGCGGATAACGTGAGGCGAAAAATGAAGCCGCAGAGCACCGGGCTTGCAGGTGCAGTGCACCGAGTTGCAGAAGTCCAGCAGGCTCGTTCACAAGCCAAGCCGGCTGAGGGAGTCCTCGCGTCTCCAAAAGGGAACGCGGAGCCGTAGCACTTCATCCCACAGCGTGGAGATAGGCACTTCCCTAGTCGTTCAGCCTTGCAGAGTCCCTGCAGCTAGAGCTCAGCCAGGAGCAGGCGTCAAAGCAGAAGGCCCTCCTAAAGCACCCTTTCTCCAAGCAGCCTCCTGAAAGGGCGCATCACAGTGCGGCTCTGCGCCTTTCTTCTAAGACAGACGCCCGCTATACTTTCGTGCTCGCAGCTCCCTTGGCAGCCTCCAGCAGCTACTCTCCTGGAGAACGGCCGTAGACGTCAAAGCCAGTGCTGGGCTGCACCTCCGCCCTCCCCAGGTAAGCAACAGCGAACTCACCGGTGCACTCTGTACTTCCCTCCTCCGCTTGCATCCTACATGCATTCGTGTTCTCCGAAACTCAGAGACTGAAGGGAAGGGCAATTGCTTCCCCAGATAGCTGCAAGGGCACTAGGCAGCAGCAGCAGAAATTTCACATGACCTGATGCACTGTAGAGATATTACCCTGTTACCCCTCCTCGACCAATTGTGGTGGGATGTCGAAAGGCTTGGCCAGCGAAAAGCTCATCCAGCAAGGGCGTCTCTCTTGACGCATTTCCCTGACCGAGAGCTACACAGATGGTCTGGACACTGTAAAACAGAAAGAAAATAATTCTATGTCCAGCTGAGGAAAATCCGTGCACAGAAAAATGTAGATGCCTGCAGTAAACAATCTGAAGAGCGGCAAAGCTCCAAGCCATCGCTGCGCTTCAGTCCTGTCCGGACCACAGAAGGCGAAGAACGAAGCAGCTGGGCACCGGCTTCATGGGCTCAGTGGAGCGACTTGCAAATGTCCAGCCAAGAGCTGCTTCAACAAGCAGATTCAGCTGAGAATGCTCTGCCTGCTTCAACAAAGTAAGGCGCAGCCCTTGCACTGCAGCACACTGCCTGGCCAGAAACAGGTTCTTACACCTTCAGTGCTGCCGAGCCCACGCAGCTTGAGCACACCCAGAAGGACGCGTCCAGAAAGAAGGCGTTCTTCGAGTGCCTTGTCCTTCCTTGTTCTGTCTTTCATCTGCACCTGAAACAGTGGGTCTACGTGTTTTCCTTCCCAGGGAAAAGAACTTTCATTCTTGTCCAGGAGTCTATGGCTAAAATGGTGATTGCATGTCCCATATCCAATACAACCAAGGATTACTCCCGGAGGAAAGCTGCCAGGACAGATGGGTCTTGCTGGCTTTGACCACCCCTGGGCCACCTCTCATATTCTCCTGAAACAGTGGGGTACATGAAGGCATTGCCATACCTGATCATCCCTTGCCATGCAGAGCCCAGCCTTGCATTGCCTTACAGACACCTCTGTGTACCTCCCTTGCCCTTCCTATGTCTCCATTGCATGGCCTTGTTCACCAATCTCCCACCTTGACTTTCTTACCCCTTGTTTCCTGGTCTTGTCTTGCCTGCTTCTCCTATGACTCTCTTGGCCTTGCCTAAGTCTCTCTTGCCTTGCTTTGCAAAGCCAACACTTGCCTTGCCCTGCTACCCCTCTTTCCCTCGCCTAGTCTACCCACACCTACCCACCTTTGACTGGCCTATCCATCCGATCATCACCTTTTCTGCACCACCCCTCCATGCTCTTGTCTTGCCTTGGCCTGCCTACCCTTCCCTTGCCTTGCACTGCCTTGCATAACCCTTGCCCTTCTTGACATTTGTGCCCCTTTCCAACCTGGCCTTGCTTTCCTTTGCCTACCCCTCCCAATCCCTGCTTTGCCTACAGATTCCTGGCCTTCTTTTGTCTACCACTCCTTTGCCTTTTGTGGGAACCAACAGCTGGTCTGAAGGCCTCACAGACATTTCCGTTGATACAATCATTTTGTACCCGTGAGAATTGCAGAAGCAAGAAGATAAACAACAGAAAGAAGTTGTAACAGCTGCAAAAGGGACGATACTGGCTGATGTTTAGCAAAGAATGTGTGTACACTATAGACAACCAATAGTATTGTATTATAGCAAAATAATAGTCCATGCACATGTAGCTAAAAAAGTGCATAAGAGAAGATGCATAAATAATACAAGTGGTTTTTTGCCATTGCTCGGGGCAGAGAGTGTATGTGTGTCGTGACCGTCTCAACAGCAACAGCCTTGCACTGCCTTTCATAACCAGCCCCTGCCTACTGCCTCCTTCCCTGGCCTTCCATGTCTTGTCTTCCTCTCCTTTGATTTAACTTGCTTCTCCTATCTCTCCCTTGCTTGCCTTACTCCACTGACCTTTCTGTGTTCTTGCCTTGACTTGCCTAGCTGTTCCTTGCTTCACATTGCTTTGTGTAAGCATTCCCTGTTTTTATTTGCCTACCCCTTTCTTGCCTGGCCTTTCCTTGCCTAGCCTTTCTTGTCTTTGCCTGCCCTCTGCATCACTGGACTTACCTTCCTATGCCCTGCCTTCCGAACTACAACTTCTGGGCCTTCTCTTGCCTCGCACTCATTGGCCCTACTTTGCTGCCTGCTCACTGCTCTTGCTTTGCTTTCCCTAACTTTCCCTTGACTTGACTAGAATTGCCTAAACTTGCTTTGACTGCATTGCCTTGCCTGCATGGAAGAAAAGGCAAGGCAGGGCAAAGCAAGGAAATCATAGGCAGGGCAGGGCAAGGGAGACATAGGCAAGAGAGACGTAGCCAAGGAAGGCAAAGCAAGGGTAGGCTAGGAAAAACCAGGCAATGGTACTGAAGGCAACGCAAGGCCAAGTGACTCATAATGCCTTTCCTTGGAATGCAAAGGTCTGAATCCCAGTGTTGGTGGAGCAGATGATAAGGTCCCATGGGGAAGTAAACTCAACTGAGACATTTCTCTCCTGGCACCTCTTGTGTAGGAGCAATTCTTAGATATATTCAATATTGGCGGTAGCACGCCAGTTCCTCAGAGAGGATGACAATGCTTTTCCATGGGAAGGAAAGCACCTAGCCCCAGTGTTTCAGGTGCACATAAGAAGCTGCCTAGTGGAGGTAAAGGGCAGCAGCAACTTTCTGTCCTGGCATATTTGGTGTAGAAGCACTGCCTTGATTTGTACAAGTATGGAGTTGCTACGCCCTATTTTCAAGGCAGTCTCCTGAAAAAGTCAATTTTGGCATGTCGTTTCCACTTCTGAAAGGTGGTCTTCTGAACTCTTGGCAGTAAGCCAAGACAAGCAGCTATGCTCATCCTTGGTGTGCAGCTGATTTAGACACCAGGGCAGGTAATGTCCAGTAACAGTGTTCTGGCACATTGGATGGGAGCAGTTCCTGGATGTTTTCTATTTTGGAGGAGGAGATCCCAGTTCTTCTGAGATGGGCTCATAGTTTCTCTCTTTGGCAAAGAAAGCAGTTTTGGATCTGCATGTAGGGTGTTCTCAGCGAATTAATGGCTTTTCCTCATGGGCAGTTCTGTGGGCTATAGCTGTTGAACTGTTAGAGAAGGAATGAAAAAGCCAAGCTGTTGAACAAATTTGCATCCTGCTGACTTTAGCAGCCCCTGATAAAATTCTGTTTGCATCCTGACTCTGTGAGACTGAAGGATTATGATGGTACTTAAAGCTGAGGAGGAAAGTGCACATAGAAGAGCATGTGAATTTAATGGCTCTTCCTAGTAGGCAGTTCTCTGGGCTAGAGCTGTTGAACTGTTAGAGAGGGAATGCAAGAGCCAAGCTTCTGAGCTCTTTTCCCTGCTACCTTTAAAGTATGAGCATTCCCTGGTGCTCTCCTATTTGGATAATAAGTTAGAGTGGGTTTCACATTCACTTTGAAGAATAGAAACAGCGCCATGTGAACCTGTGCCATCAGCTTTCCTTTCCAACTAAATGTTCCTACTTGCAATCTTGCAATTCTTACTTGCAATCATGCAGAGCACCGTGCTTGAGGCTGGTGCATTGAAGAAAATTAAATTAGGGCTGTATCAGTACAAAGGAGAGATTGCCATTTGCAAAACCTCGTTTCGCTTAAGTTAGTAATATTGTAAGTGTTAATTGAGTGGTCATTGGTTGCCTATCACCATCCTGATGCACTAATTTCATCAAGTGTAAATATTGGTCACAAAAGGTGCCCATTCAGCAACCTGTTGCTGTCTCCACATGGAAGTGTCTTCCAGACGAAATCAAAAGACATTCGAAGAGCCAGGATCCGCAAAGGAACAAACTATTGCCACATGAATGGTGCTGGGCGCCATGAGGAGCAGTTAACTTTAACCTGCGCGCTGTCAGCACTCAGAAGAACAACCCCAGCATGGCAGGGGGGACTTGCAAAAGAAGGAAAGGCCCCTCACCTAGCTATAAACCACCCAAAGTGCAGAGCCAAGTTGAAAACACCACTGCTCTCAAATCAACCGTGTCAGGACAAAAAGATTTCACTGATCTCCCCCTTCCAGGTACAAACTCTTATTTGCACCACACTCAGAGGGCAATGTGAGCTCCCCAGCGCTGTCTTGCACTCTCGCAGAGTCCAGATACTAACTTGTGAACATCCTACACAAACATTAGCTCATGAAAGTGCCAGCTTGAGCAAGAACAGCAGACCCTCCCATTGCACCCCCTTGTCATCCAGAGTGCGGCGGTTTGTTGAAAATCATGGACTCGGAAAGACCAATGCAGCAACTGCTTTTCTCTCTCCTACTGCCTTTCCCTGAGCGAGAGGTAGATGGATGATGTGGACTTAGTGGAACAGAAAGAGTATGACTGTACTTATAACGGAGGAAAACCCCCCACAGCATACTGTGCTGTGTGCAGTACACGCTCTGAAAAAGAGACAAAGCTGAATGCTGCCAGCGGGCTTCGGTTCTCAGACTGCTTGCATGGGCAGAGCTGCGGGCTCTTTTAAGGATGGAAACTGGCATCTGTGAGTGTAAAGAATGTGACTTTCCACACAGCTTAGAAGAAAGGTGCATAGCCCCAGTGAGAAGTGTGTACGTGAAAGACTGGCAGAAGAAGTCGCAGTCCAGCAAGGCTGGTATCTTTTTCTTTGTGCCAAATAGGCACCTTGGGAACATGAAAGTACTTGATGGTAGCCAAACTGACAGTGAAGGCACAGAACACCGTCGGGTGTGTGCAGTGTACAGACGCAATGTAAAAGCCCTGAGTACCATTTGACTGCAGTCATAGTGCAAGTTTGCAACTGTACCATGCAAGGCCAGTGAAAGCTTCCTGTGCGGCCACATTTTCGTATTGGAGCTCGCTAGCTGGAAGTGATTCGGTTTGTCTGCAGTATCCGCTCGACTGAATGTGATGTGTCACTGGAAAGAAAAGTACAGACCAGCAGTGCGTTTGATATGGTTCAGGGGCTGCAAAGGAAATGTACAGGCCACCTCTGGGATTTTGGTCTTTGTGCATTCCCATGGCAGCAGTTCCTGGATGTTTTTGTTCTACAGTTTAGGCTCAGTGAGAGAGAAAAAATGCGAGAGCACGCATAGCAGAGCCACAGGGAGAATTGCTGAGGTATGAGTTGCGTGCTGTTCAGATACTGCCGTACCAAAGGCCTACCTAAACACTGCTGCTGATCTAGCATGTCTTTCTGTAGCAAGACTTGTTGGTACTGCAAAACAGAAGATGCGTGAGGTCAAATGAATCTGGACAGAAAATTTCAGACGAGCAGCCTATGAGTGCATGATTGAAACAGTAAATTTAGGTGACAGAATAGATCGTGGCATCGATTTGCGTAGTGTTAATATTCTCTGAAGGGAATGCAAAAAGCCAAGATGTGTTTTCCATTCTAGCTGTTCCTGACAAAAACTGAGGAATAAAACTTTCGTTCTAGATGGAATGTAACATTCAATTCCCAGGATTTTGCACTCCAAAGTTCAACAAAAGAGTTTCCACAAGAATCTTGAGAAGAAGCACAATCACTTCCACCTAGAGCTGGAAGAGGAAGAGGCAGCGGCACAAGCAAGTGCCCTTGAGCGTCCTCCTTCCGAATGCTAGAACGTCAATTCAGCAGGCAGGAGTGCAGCAGCCACCCTTCGTCTTGCAAGCCCATACGACGCGCACACCAGCCCGGTGCTCTGCGGCTTCGTCCTTCGCCTTTTCGAGCACGCCGTACCTTCATTCTCCCGGAGGCGAACAGCGGTCTGCTTCTCGCACGGAACGCTGTGTCGGCAGCCAAGCGCTCCAGTGCACTGCTTCTGCCCAAACACGCCTGGGCCCTGCACCTCTCCTTCCCAGCGCTACGTAGCAGCACAATCTGTCCCTCTTGCGATCCCAAGCTAAGCGGAAAGCTTCTCGGCTACGTCTCCCGCAGAGAGCTGTGCCAGGACAATAAGCTTGCAAGCACTTTGCTCCTGACACTAGTGGCAACAGGGATTCGCACCACCTTCCAGGAGCAGTCCTCTTGCCTTTTACAAGGTGCAAAAGCGCCCCCTCTGTGGCGGTGCTGTCTGCCCGGTCTTTCTCGGCTCGAAGCACCACGAAGCACACAAGACTCTCTCGCAAGGACCGAAATTCCCGATAGGCGTCTCTGCGCTTTCTGCAATGCTGCACGCACAAGCCCGGTGCTCTGAGGCTTCGTTCTTCGCCTTTCGTTGTCTGGGCAGAAGAGAAGCCGAGCGAGGCCATTGTGCTTTGCCGCTTGTCAGTGTGCTGTGCACGGTTTTTCCGCAGCTCGAGCTAGCGGGAGACCCCTTCGGTTTCGCGGCGTCCACACTACCCATGGTAGCTCTCGCTCAGCGAAACTTGAAGGGGAGAAGCACTTGCTGGATGAGTCTTTCAGTGTGCAGGACTTTGAAAACACAGCAGCGCAATCGGGGCCACGAGAAGGACCGCTGAGAAGTCGCTCTCGCACAGAGAACCGTGCCAGGATGACGAGCTCGCCCAGCATTTGCCCCTGACACTTGGGGAACTCGTAGCTGCCAGTGCCTTCCAGGGGCAGTCTGCTTTCTGTCATAACCTGCATAGGGCCCGTCAGATGGTGGTGCTGTCTGCCTTCTCCTTCTCGGCCAGAGTGTACTCTGGTGCACACTGCAGTCTGGCAAGGAGCAAAGAGCTTCGGTAGACATCTCGCACAGGAGAAAGTTGCCAAGAAAGAACCACGTTCTTCATCAGCCCTCCTCATGTCCCGATTGGGGTGCTGCCTTCAAAGCCTTGCACATTGAAAGACTTCTCCAGCAAGTGCTTCTCCCCTGGCGCACTTCGCTGAGTGAGAGCTGCATGGGCAGCGTGGACTCAGCGAAACCGAAAGGCTGTCGCTGTAGCTCGAGCTGAGCAAAGAAACCGTGCACGGTGCACCGTTGGTGGGTGCAGCATGCACGCGGAAAAGCAGCAAAGTTCACTGCCATCGCTGGCCTTCTCTTCAGTCCAGACCACTTAAGGCAAACAATTTAGCTGCAGAGCACTGGGCTTGCGTGTGCAGTGCACCAAATTGCCCAAGACCAGCAAGGGCTCGTTCACAAGCAGAGTCGGCTGAGAGCATTCTTGCTTGCTCCAGAAAGGAAGCCGCAGCTATAGTGCTTCATCCCACAGCGTGGACATAGGCACTTTCCTAGTTGTTCAGCCTTGCAGAGTCCCTGCAACTAGAGCTCAGCCAGGAGCAGGCGTCAAAGCAGAAGGCTTTCCTAAAGCACGCCTCTCCAACCAGCCTTCGGAAATCGCAAATGACACTGTGGCTCTGTGCCTTTCTTCTAAGACAGACGCCCACCTTGCTTTCACTCTCGCAGCTCCCTTGGCAGCCTCCAGCAGCTGCTTTCCTGGAGAACGGCCCGAGAAGTAGAAGCCAGGGCTGGGCTGCACCTTCGCCTTCCGCACGTAAGCGGCACCAGACTCACCGGTGCGCTCTGTTCTTCCCTCCTCCGCTGCATGCTACTACCATCGTGTTCTCGGAAAGACGGAGACTGAAGGGAAGCGCAAATGCTTCCACAGAGAGCTACAAGAGGAATAGGCAGCAGCAGCACAGGTAAGTGCCGTGGAACTTCCTCCTTCCCAAGGCTATAACGTCAATTCAGCAGGCAGGAGAGTGGCAGCCACGCTCGTCTTGCAGCCCGTACAACGAGCACGCGAGCCCGGCGCTCCGCGGCTTCGTTCTTCGCCTTTTCGAGCACGCCGTACCTTCGTTCCCCCGGAGGCGGACGGTCTTCTGCTTCTCGCCCGGAACACTGTGCTCGGCAGTGCAGCGCTTTCTGCGGCAAGCTGCAAAGCGCCCGTCAGATGGCGATGCTGTCTGCCCGCTCCTCGGCTCGAGTGTACTCCGGCGCACGCTGCCGTCTCGCAAGGAGCAAAGAGCTTCGGTAGACATCTCGCACAGGAGAAAGTTGCCAAGAAAGAACCACGTTCTTCATCAGCCCTCCTCATGTCCCGATTGGGGTGCTGCCTTCAAAGCCTTGCACATTGAAAGACTTCTCCAGCAAGTGCTTCTCCCCTGGCGCACTTCGCTGAGTGAGAGCTGCATGGGCAGCGTGGACTCAGCGAAACCGAAAGGCTGTCGCTGTAGCTCGAGCTGAGCAAAGAAACCGTGCACGGTGCACCGTTGGTGGGTGCAGCATGCACGCGGAAAAGCAGCAAAGTTCACTGCCATCGCTGGCCTTCTCTTCAGTCCAGACCACTTAAGGCAAACAATTTAGCTGCAGAGCACTGGGCTTGCGTGTGCAGTGCACCAAATTGCCCAAGACCAGCAAGGGCTCGTTCACAAGCAGAGTCGGCTGAGAGCATTCTTGCTTGCTCCAGAAAGGAAGCCGCAGCTATAGTGCTTCATCCCACAGCGTGGACATAGGCACTTTCCTAGTTGTTCAGCCTTGCAGAGTCCCTGCAACTAGAGCTCAGCCAGGAGCAGGCGTCAAAGCAGAAGGCTTTCCTAAAGCACGCCTCTCCAACCAGCCTTCGGAAATCGCAAATGACACTGTGGCTCTGTGCCTTTCTTCTAAGACAGACGCCCACCTTGCTTTCACTCTCGCAGCTCCCTTGGCAGCCTCCAGCAGCTGCTTTCCTGGAGAACGGCCCGAGAAGTAGAAGCCAGGGCTGGGCTGCACCTTCGCCTTCCGCACGTAAGCGGCACCAGACTCACCGGTGCGCTCTGTTCTTCCCTCCTCCGCTGCATGCTACTACCATCGTGTTCTCGGAAAGACGGAGACTGAAGGGAAGCGCAAATGCTTCCACAGAGAGCTACAAGAGGAATAGGCAGCAGCAGCACAGGTAAGTGCCGTGGAACTTCCTCCTTCCCAAGGCTATAACGTCAATTCAGCAGGCAGGAGAGTGGCAGCCACGCTCGTCTTGCAGCCCGTACAACGAGCACGCGAGCCCGGCGCTCCGCGGCTTCGTTCTTCGCCTTTTCGAGCACGCCGTACCTTCGTTCCCCCGGAGGCGGACGGTCTTCTGCTTCTCGCCCGGAACACTGTGCTCGGCAGTGCAGCGCTTTCTGCGGCAAGCTGCAAAGCGCCCGTCAGATGGCGATGCTGTCTGCCCGCTCCTCGGCTCGAGTGTACTCCGGCGCACGCTGCCGTCTCGCAAGGAGCAAAGAGCTTCGGTAGACATCTCGCACAGGAGAAAGTTGCCAAGAAAGAACCACGTTCTTCATCAGCCCTCCTCACGTCCCGATTGGGGTGCTGCCTTCAAAGCCTTGCACATTGAAAGACTTCTCCAGCAAGTGCTTCTCCCCTGGCGCACTTCGCTGAGTGAGAGCTGCATGGGCAGCGTGGACTCAGCGAAACCGAAAGGCTGTCGCTGTAGCTCGAGCTGAGCAAAGAAACCGTGCACGGTGCACCGTTGGTGGGTGCAGCATGCACGCGGAAAAGCAGCAAAGTTCACTGCCATCGCTGGCCTTCTCTTCAGTCCAGACCACTTAAGGCAAACAATTTAGCTGCAGAGCACTGGGCTTGCGTGTGCAGTGCACCAAATTGCCCAAGACCAGCAAGGGCTCGTTCACAAGCAGAGTCGGCTGAGAGCATTCTTGCTTGCTCCAGAAAGGAAGCCGCAGCTATAGTGCTTCATCCCACAGCGTGGACATAGGCACTTTCCTAGTTGTTCAGCCTTGCAGAGTCCCTGCAACTAGAGCTCAGCCAGGAGCATGCGTCAAAGCAGAAGGCTTTCCTAAAGCACGCCTCTCCAACCAGCCTTCGGAAATCGCAAATGACACTGTGGCTCTGTGCCTTTCTTCTAAGACAGACGCCCACCTTGCTTTCACTCTCGCAGCTCCCTTGGCAGCCTCCAGCAGCTGCTTTCCTGGAGAACGGCCCGAGAAGTAGAAGCCAGGGCTGGGCTGCACCTTCGCCTTCCGCACGTAAGCGGCACCAGACTCACCGGTGCGCTCTGTTCTTCCCTCCTCCGCTGCATGCTACTACCATCGTGTTCTCGGAAAGACGGAGACTGAAGGGAAGCGCAAATGCTTCCACAGAGAGCTACAAGAGGAATAGGCAGCAGCAGCACAGGTAAGTGCCGTGGAACTTCCTCCTTCCCAAGGCTATAACGTCAATTCAGCAGGCAGGAGAGTGGCAGCCACGCTCGTCTTGCAGCCCGTACAACGAGCACGCGAGCCCGGCGCTCCGCGGCTTCGTTCTTCGCCTTTTCGAGCACGCCGTACCTTCGTTCCCCCGGAGGCGGACGGTCTTCTGCTTCTCGCCCGGAGCACTGTGCTCGGCAGTGCAGCGCTTTCTGCGGCAAGCTGCAAAGCGCCCGTCAGATGGCGATGCTGTCTGCCCGCTCCTCGGCTCGAGTGTACTCCGGCGCACGCTGCCGTCTCGCAAGGAGCAAAGAGCTTCGGTAGACATCTCGCACAGGAGAAAGTTGCCAAGAAAGAACCACGTTCTTCATCAGCCCTCCTCATGTCCCGATTGGGGTGCTGCCTTCAAAGCCTTGCACATTGAAAGACTTCTCCAGCAAGTGCTTCTCCCCTGGCGCACTTCGCTGAGTGAGAGCTGCATGGGCAGCGTGGACTCAGCGAAACCGAAAGGCTGTCGCTGTAGCTCGAGCTGAGCAAAGAAACCGTGCACGGTGCACCGTTGGTGGGTGCAGCATGCACGCGGAAAAGCAGCAAAGTTCACTGCCATCGCTGGCCTTCTCTTCAGTCCAGACCACTTAAGGCAAACAATTTAGCTGCAGAGCACTGGGCTTGCGTGTGCAGTGCACCAAATTGCCCAAGACCAGCAAGGGCTCGTTCACAAGCAGAGTCGGCTGAGAGCATTCTTGCTTGCTCCAGAAAGGAAGCCGCAGCTATAGTGCTTCATCCCACAGCGTGGACATAGGCACTTTCCTAGTTGTTCAGCCTTGCAGAGTCCCTGCAACTAGAGCTCAGCCAGGAGCAGGCGTCAAAGCAGAAGGCTTTCCTAAAGCACGCCTCTCCAACCAGCCTTCGGAAATCGCAAATGACACTGTGGCTCTGTGCCTTTCTTCTAAGACAGACGCCCACCTTGCTTTCACTCTCGCAGCTCCCTTGGCAGCCTCCAGCAGCTGCTTTCCTGGAGAACGGCCCGAGAAGTAGAAGCCAGGGCTGGGCTGCACCTTCGCCTTCCGCACGTAAGCGGCACCAGACTCACCGGTGCGCTCTGTTCTTCCCTCCTCCGCTGCATGCTACTACCATCGTGTTCTCGGAAAGACGGAGACTGAAGGGAAGCGCAAATGCTTCCACAGAGAGCTACAAGAGGAATAGGCAGCAGCAGCACAGGTAAGTGCCGTGGAACTTCCTCCTTCCCAAGGCTATAACGTCAATTCAGCAGGCAGGAGAGTGGCAGCCACGCTCGTCTTGCAGCCCGTACAACGAGCACGCGAGCCCGGCGCTCCGCGGCTTCGTTCTTCGCCTTTTCGAGCACGCCGTACCTTCGTTCCCCCGGAGGCGGACGGTCTTCTGCTTCTCGCCCGGAACACTGTGCTCGGCAGTGCAGCGCTTTCTGCGGCAAGCTGCAAAGCGCCCGTCAGATGGCGATGCTGTCTGCCCGCTCCTCGGCTCGAGTGTACTCCGGCGCACGCTGCCGTCTCGCAAGGAGCAAAGAGCTTCGGTAGACATCTCGCACAGGAGAAAGTTGCCAAGAAAGAACCACGTTCTTCATCAGCCCTCCTCATGTCCCGATTGGGGTGCTGCCTTCAAAGCCTTGCACATTGAAAGACTTCTCCAGCAAGTGCTTCTCCCCTGGCGCACTTCGCTGAGTGAGAGCTGCATGGGCAGCGTGGACTCAGCGAAACCGAAAGGGTGTCGCTGTAGCTCGAGCTGAGCAAAGAAACCGTGCACGGTGCACCGTTGGTGGGTGCAGCATGCACGCGGAAAAGCAGCAAAGTTCACTGCCATCGCTGGCCTTCTCTTCAGTCCAGACCACTTAAGGCAAACAATTTAGCTGCAGAGCACTGGGCTTGCGTGTGCAGTGCACCAAATTGCCCAAGACCAGCAAGGGCTCGTTCACAAGCAGAGTCGGCTGAGAGCATTCTTGCTTGCTCCAGAAAGGAAGCCGCAGCTATAGTGCTTCATCCCACAGCGTGGACATAGGCACTTTCCTAGTTGTTCAGCCTTGCAGAGTCCCTGCAACTAGAGCTCAGCCAGGAGCAGGCGTCAAAGCAGAAGGCTTTCCTAAAGCACGCCTCTCCAACCAGCCTTCGGAAATCGCAAATGACACTGTGGCTCTGTGCCTTTCTTCTAAGACAGACGCCCACCTTGCTTTCACTCTCGCAGCTCCCTTGGCAGCCTCCAGCAGCTGCTTTCCTGGAGAACGGCCCGAGAAGTAGAAGCCAGGGCTGGGCTGCACCTTCGCCTTCCGCACGTAAGCGGCACCAGACTCACCGGTGCGCTCTGTTCTTCCCTCCTCCGCTGCATGCTACTACCATCGTGTTCTCGGAAAGACGGAGACTGAAGGGAAGCGCAAATGCTTCCACAGAGAGCTACAAGAGGAATAGGCAGCAGCAGCACAGGTAAGTGCCGTGGAACTTCCTCCTTCCCAAGGCTATAACGTCAATTCAGCAGGCAGGAGAGTGGCAGCCACGCTCGTCTTGCAGCCCGTACAACGAGCACGCGAGCCCGGCGCTCCGCGGCTTCGTTCTTCGCCTTTTCGAGCACGCCGTACCTTCGTTCCCCCGGAGGCGGACGGTCTTCTGCTTCTCGCCCGGAACACTGTGCTCGGCAGTGCAGCGCTTTCTGCGGCAAGCTGCAAAGCGCCCGTCAGATGGCGATGCTGTCTGCCCGCTCCTCGGCTCGAGTGTACTCCGGCGCACGCTGCCGTCTCGCAAGGAGCAAAGAGCTTCGGTAGACATCTCGCACAGGAGAAAGTTGCCCAGAAAAAACCACGTTCTTCATCAGCCCTCCTCATGTCCCGATTGGGGTGCTGCCTTCAAAGCCTTGCACATTGAAAGACTTCTCCAGCAAGTGCTTCTCCCCTGGCGCACTTCGCTGAGTGAGAGCTGCATGGGCAGCGTGGACTCAGCGAAACCGAAAGGCTGTCGCTGTAGCTCGAGCTGAGCAAAGAAACCGTGCACGGTGCACCGTTGGTGGGTGCAGCATGCACGCGGAAAAGCAGCAAAGTTCACTGCCATCGCTGGCCTTCTCTTCAGTCCAGACCACTTAAGGCAAACAATTTAGCTGCAGAGCACTGGGCTTGCGTGTGCAGTGCACCAAATTGCCCAAGACCACCAAGGGCTCGTTCACAAGCAGAGTCGGCTGAGAGCATTCTTGCTTGCTCCAGAAAGGAAGCCGCAGCTATAGTGCTTCATCCCACAGCGTGGACATAGGCACTTTCCTAGTTGTTCAGCCTTGCAGAGTCCCTGCAACTAGAGCTCAGCCAGGAGCAGGCGTCAAAGCAGAAGGCTTTCCTAAAGCACGCCTCTCCAACCAGCCTTCGGAAATCGCAAATGACACTGTGGCTCTGTGCCTTTCTTCTAAGACAGACGCCCACCTTGCTTTCACTCTCGCAGCTCCCTTGGCAGCCTCCAGCAGCTGCTTTCCTGGAGAACGGCCCGAGAAGTAGAAGCCAGGGCTGGGCTGCACCTTCGCCTTCCGCACGTAAGCGGCACCAGACTCACCGGTGCGCTCTGTTCTTCCCTCCTCCGCTGCATGCTACTACCATCGTGTTCTCGGAAAGACGGAGACTGAAGGGAAGCGCAAATGCTTCCACAGAGAGCTACAAGAGGAATAGGCAGCAGCAGCACAGGTAAGTGCCGTGGAACTTCCTCCTTCCCAAGGCTATAACGTCAATTCAGCAGGCAGGAGAGTGGCAGCCACGCTCGTCTTGCAGCCCGTACAACGAGCACGCGAGCCCGGCGCTCCGCGGCTTCGTTCTTCGCCTTTTCGAGCACGCCGTACCTTCGTTCCCCCGGAGGCGGACGGTCTTCTGCTTCTCGCCCGGAACACTGTGCTCGGCAGTGCAGCGCTTTCTGCGGCAAGCTGCAAAGCGCCCGTCAGATGGCGATGCTGTCTGCCCGCTCCTCGGCTCGAGTGTACTCCGGCGCACGCTGCCGTCTCGCAAGGAGCAAAGAGCTTCGGTAGACATCTCGCACAGGAGAAAGTTGCCAAGAAAGAACCACGTTCTTCATCAGCCCTCCTCATGTCCCGATTGGGGTGCTGCCTTCAAAGCCTTGCACATTGAAAGACTTCTCCAGCAAGTGCTTCTCCCCTGGCGCACTTCGCTGAGTGAGAGCTGCATGGGCAGCGTGGACTCAGCGAAACCGAAAGGGTGTCGCTGTAGCTCGAGCTGAGCAAAGAAACCGTGCACGGTGCACCGTTGGTGGGTGCAGCATGCACGCGGAAAAGCAGCAAAGTTCACTGCCATCGCTGGCCTTCTCTTCAGTCCAGACCACTTAAGGCAAACAATTTAGCTGCAGAGCACTGGGCTTGCGTGTGCAGTGCACCAAATTGCCCAAGACCAGCAAGGGCTCGTTCACAAGCAGAGTCGGCTGAGAGCATTCTTGCTTGCTCCAGAAAGGAAGCCGCAGCTATAGTGCTTCATCCCACAGCGTGGACATAGGCACTTTCCTAGTTGTTCAGCCTTGCAGAGTCCCTGCAACTAGAGCTCAGCCAGGAGCAGGCGTCAAAGCAGAAGGCTTTCCTAAAGCACGCCTCTCCAACCAGCCTTCGGAAATCGCAAATGACACTGTGGCTCTGTGCCTTTCTTCTAAGACAGACGCCCACCTTGCTTTCACTCTCGCAGCTCCCTTGGCAGCCTCCAGCAGCTGCTTTCCTGGAGAACGGCCCGAGAAGTAGAAGCCAGGGCTGGGCTGCACCTTCGCCTTCCGCACGTAAGCGGCACCAGACTCACCGGTGCGCTCTGTTCTTCCCTCCTCCGCTGCATGCTACTACCATCGTGTTCTCGGAAAGCCGGAGACTGAAGGGAAGCGCAAATGCTTCCACAGAGAGCTACAAGAGGAATAGGCAGCAGCAGCACAGGTAAGTGCCGTGGAACTTCCTCCTTCCCAAGGCTATAACGTCAATTCAGCAGGCAGGAGAGTGGCAGCCACGCTCGTCTTGCAGCCCGTACAACGAGCACGCGAGCCCGGCGCTCCGCGGCTTCGTTCTTCGCCTTTTCGAGCACGCCGTACCTTCGTTCCCCCGGAGGCGGACGGTCTTCTGCTTCTCGCCCGGAACACTGTGCTCGGCAGTGCAGCGCTTTCTGCGGCAAGCTGCAAAGCGCCCGTCAGATGGCGATGCTGTCTGCCCGCTCCTCGGCTCGAGTGTACTCCGGCGCACGCTGCCGTCTCGCAAGGAGCAAAGAGCTTCGGTAGACATCTCGCACAGGAGAAAGTTGCCAAGAAAGAACCACGTTCTTCATCAGCCCTCCTCATGTCCCGATTGGGGTGCTGCCTTCAAAGCCTTGCACATTGAAAGACTTCTCCAGCAAGTGCTTCTCCCCTGGCGCACTTCGCTGAGTGAGAGCTGCATGGGCAGCGTGGACTCAGCGAAACCGAAAGGCTGTCGCTGTAGCTCGAGCTGAGCAAAGAAACCGTGCACGGTGCACCGTTGGTGGGTGCAGCATGCACGCGGAAAAGCAGCAAAGTTCACTGCCATCGCTGGCCTTCTCTTCAGTCCAGACCACTTAAGGCAAACAATTTAGCTGCAGAGCACTGGGCTTGCGTGTGCAGTGCACCAAATTGCCCAAGACCAGCAAGGGCTCGTTCACAAGCAGAGTCGGCTGAGAGCATTCTTGCTTGCTCCAGAAAGGAAGCCGCAGCTATAGTGCTTCATCCCACAGCGTGGACATAGGCACTTTCCTAGTTGTTCAGCCTTGCAGAGTCCCTGCAACTAGAGCTCAGCCAGGAGCAGGCGTCAAAGCAGAAGGCTTTCCTAAAGCACGCCTCTCCAACCAGCCTTCGGAAATCGCAAATGACACTGTGGCTCTGTGCCTTTCTTCTAAGACAGACGCCCACCTTGCTTTCACTCTCGCAGCTCCCTTGGCAGCCTCCAGCAGCTGCTTTCCTGGAGAACGGCCCGAGAAGTAGAAGCCAGGGCTGGGCTGCACCTTCGCCTTCCGCACGTAAGCGGCACCAGACTCACCGGTGCGCTCTGTTCTTCCCTCCTCCGCTGCATGCTACTACCATCGTGTTCTCGGAAAGACGGAGACTGAAGGGAAGCGCAAATGCTTCCACAGAGAGCTACAAGAGGAATAGGCAGCAGCAGCACAGGTAAGTGCCGTGGAACTTCCTCCTTCCCAAGGCTATAACGTCAATTCAGCAGGCAGGAGAGTGGCAGCCACGCTCGTCTTGCAGCCCGTACAACGAGCACGCGAGCCCGGCGCTCCGCGGCTTCGTTCTTCGCCTTTTCGAGCACGCCGTACCTTCGTTCCCCCGGAGGCGGACGGTCTTCTGCTTCTCGCCCGGAACACTGTGCTCGGCAGTGCAGCGCTTTCTGCGGCAAGCTGCAAAGCGCCCGTCAGATGGCGATGCTGTCTGCCCGCTCCTCGGCTCGAGTGTACTCCGGCGCACGCTGCCGTCTCGCAAGGAGCAAAGAGCTTCGGTAGACATCTCGCACAGGAGAAAGTTGCCAAGAAAGAACCACGTTCTTCATCAGCCCTCCTCATGTCCCGATTGGGGTGCTGCCTTCAAAGCCTTGCACATTGAAAGACTTCTCCAGCAAGTGCTTCTCCCCTGGCGCACTTCGCTGAGTGAGAGCTGCATGGGCAGCGTGGACTCAGCGAAACCGAAAGGCTGTCGCTGTAGCTCGAGCTGAGCAAAGAAACCGTGCACGGTGCACCGTTGGTGGGTGCAGCATGCACGCGGAAAAGCAGCAAAGTTCACTGCCATCGCTGGCCTTCTCTTCAGTCCAGACCACTTAAGGCAAACAATTTAGCTGCAGAGCACTGGGCTTGCGTGTGCAGTGCACCAAATTGCCCAAGACCAGCAAGGGCTCGTTCACAAGCAGAGTCGGCTGAGAGCATTCTTGCTTGCTCCAGAAAGGAAGCCGCAGCTATAGTGCTTCATCCCACAGCGTGGACATAGGCACTTTCCTAGTTGTTCAGCCTTGCAGAGTCCCTGCAACTAGAGCTCAGCCAGGAGCAGGCGTCAAAGCAGAAGGCTTTCCTAAAGCACGCCTCTCCAACCAGCCTTCGGAAATCGCAAATGACACTGTGGCTCTGTGCCTTTCTTCTAAGACAGACGCCCACCTTGCTTTCACTCTCGCAGCTCCCTTGGCAGCCTCCAGCAGCTGCTTTCCTGGAGAACGGCCCGAGAAGTAGAAGCCAGGGCTGGGCTGCACCTTCGCCTTCCGCACGTAAGCGGCACCAGACTCACCGGTGCGCTCTGTTCTTCCCTCCTCCGCTGCATGCTACTACCATCGTGTTCTCGGAAAGACGGAGACTGAAGGGAAGCGCAAATGCTTCCACAGAGAGCTACAAGAGGAATAGGCAGCAGCAGCACAGGTAAGTGCCGTGGAACTTCCTCCTTCCCAAGGCTATAACGTCAATTCAGCAGGCAGGAGAGTGGCAGCCACGCTCGTCTTGCAGCCCGTACAACGAGCACGCGAGCCCGGCGCTCCGCGGCTTCGTTCTTCGCCTTTTCGAGCACGCCGTACCTTCGTTCCCCCGGAGGCGGACGGTCTTCTGCTTCTCGCCCGGAACACTGTGCTCGGCAGTGCAGCGCTTTCTGCGGCAAGCTGCAAAGCGCCCGTCAGATGGCGATGCTGTCTGCCCGCTCCTCGGCTCGAGTGTACTCCGGCGCACGCTGCCGTCTCGCAAGGAGCAAAGAGCTTCGGTAGACATCTCGCACAGGAGAAAGTTGCCAAGAAAGAACCACGTTCTTCATCAGCCCTCCTCATGTCCCGATTGGGGTGCTGCCTTCAAAGCCTTGCACATTGAAAGACTTCTCCAGCAAGTGCTTCTCCCCTGGCGCACTTCGCTGAGTGAGAGCTGCATGGGCAGCGTGGACTCAGCGAAACCGAAAGGCTGTCGCTGTAGCTCGAGCTGAGCAAAGAAACCGTGCACGGTGCACCGTTGGTGGGTGCAGCATGCACGCGGAAAAGCAGCAAAGTTCACTGCCATCGCTGGCCTTCTCTTCAGTCCAGACCACTTAAGGCAAACAATTTAGCTGCAGAGCACTGGGCTTGCGTGTGCAGTGCACCAAATTGCCCAAGACCAGCAAGGGCTCGTTCACAAGCAGAGTCGGCTGAGAGCATTCTTGCTTGCTCCAGAAAGGAAGCCGCAGCTATAGTGCTTCATCCCACAGCGTGGACATAGGCACTTTCCTAGTTGTTCAGCCTTGCAGAGTCCCTGCAACTAGAGCTCAGCCAGGAGCAGGCGTCAAAGCAGAAGGCTTTCCTAAAGCACGCCTCTCCAACCAGCCTTCGGAAATCGCAAATGACACTGTGGCTCTGTGCCTTTCTTCTAAGACAGACGCCCACCTTGCTTTCACTCTCGCAGCTCCCTTGGCAGCCTCCAGCAGCTGCTTTCCTGGAGAACGGCCCGAGAAGTAGAAGCCAGGGCTGGGCTGCACCTTCGCCTTCCGCACGTAAGCGGCACCAGACTCACCGGTGCGCTCTGTTCTTCCCTCCTCCGCTGCATGCTACTACCATCGTGTTCTCGGAAAGACGGAGACTGAAGGGAAGCGCAAATGCTTCCACAGAGAGCTACAAGAGGAATAGGCAGCAGCAGCACAGGTAAGTGCCGTGGAACTTCCTCCTTCCCAAGGCTATAACGTCAATTCAGCAGGCAGGAGAGTGGCAGCCACGCTCGTCTTGCAGCCCGTACAACGAGCACGCGAGCCCGGCGCTCCGCGGCTTCGTTCTTCGCCTTTTCGAGCACGCCGTACCTTCGTTCCCCCGGAGGCGGACGGTCTTCTGCTTCTCGCCCGGAGCACTGTGCTCGGCAGTGCAGCGCTTTCTGCGGCAAGCTGCAAAGCGCCCGTCAGATGGCGATGCTGTCTGCCCGCTCCTCGGCTCGAGTGTACTCCGGCGCACGCTGCCGTCTCGCAAGGAGCAAAGAGCTTCGGTAGACATCTCGCACAGGAGAAAGTTGCCAAGAAAGAACCACGTTCTTCATCAGCCCTCCTCATGTCCCGATTGGGGTGCTGCCTTCAAAGCCTTGCACATTGAAAGACTTCTCCAGCAAGTGCTTCTCCCCTGGCGCACTTCGCTGAGTGAGAGCTGCATGGGCAGCGTGGACTCAGCGAAACCGAAAGGCTGTCGCTGTAGCTCGAGCTGAGCAAAGAAACCGTGCACGGTGCACCGTTGGTGGGTGCAGCATGCACGCGGAAAAGCAGCAAAGTTCACTGCCATCGCTGGCCTTCTCTTCAGTCCAGACCACTTAAGGCAAACAATTTAGCTGCAGAGCACTGGGCTTGCGTGTGCAGTGCACCAAATTGCCCAAGACCAGCAAGGGCTCGTTCACAAGCAGAGTCGGCTGAGAGCATTCTTGCTTGCTCCAGAAAGGAAGCCGCAGCTATAGTGCTTCATCCCACAGCGTGGACATAGGCACTTTCCTAGTTGTTCAGCCTTGCAGAGTCCCTGCAACTAGAGCTCAGCCAGGAGCAGGCGTCAAAGCAGAAGGCTTTCCTAAAGCACGCCTCTCCAACCAGCCTTCGGAAATCGCAAATGACACTGTGGCTCTGTGCCTTTCTTCTAAGACAGACGCCCACCTTGCTTTCACTCTCGCAGCTCCCTTGGCAGCCTCCAGCAGCTGCTTTCCTGGAGAACGGCCCGAGAAGTAGAAGCCAGGGCTGGGCTGCACCTTCGCCTTCCGCACGTAAGCGGCACCAGACTCACCGGTGCGCTCTGTTCTTCCCTCCTCCGCTGCATGCTACTACCATCGTGTTCTCGGAAAGACGGAGACTGAAGGGAAGCGCAAATGCTTCCACAGAGAGCTACAAGAGGAATAGGCAGCAGCAGCACAGGTAAGTGCCGTGGAACTTCCTCCTTCCCAAGGCTATAACGTCAATTCAGCAGGCAGGAGAGTGGCAGCCACGCTCGTCTTGCAGCCCGTACAACGAGCACGCGAGCCCGGCGCTCCGCGGCTTCGTTCTTCGCCTTTTCGAGCACGCCGTACCTTCGTTCCCCCGGAGGCGGACGGTCTTCTGCTTCTCGCCCGGAACACTGTGCTCGGCAGTGCAGCGCTTTCTGCGGCAAGCTGCAAAGCGCCCGTCAGATGGCGATGCTGTCTGCCCGCTCCTCGGCTCGAGTGTACTCCGGCGCACGCTGCCGTCTCGCAAGGAGCAAAGAGCTTCGGTAGACATCTCGCACAGGAGAAAGTTGCCAAGAAAGAACCACGTTCTTCATCAGCCCTCCTCATGTCCCGATTGGGGTGCTGCCTTCAAAGCCTTGCACATTGAAAGACTTCTCCAGCAAGTGCTTCTCCCCTGGCGCACTTCGCTGAGTGAGAGCTGCATGGGCAGCGTGGACTCAGCGAAACCGAAAGGCTGTCGCTGTAGCTCGAGCTGAGCAAAGAAACCGTGCACGGTGCACCGTTGGTGGGTGCAGCATGCACGCGGAAAAGCAGCAAAGTTCACTGCCATCGCTGGCCTTCTCTTCAGTCCAGACCACTTAAGGCAAACAATTTAGCTGCAGAGCACTGGGCTTGCGTGTGCAGTGCACCAAATTGCCCAAGACCAGCAAGGGCTCGTTCACAAGCAGAGTCGGCTGAGAGCATTCTTGCTTGCTCCAGAAAGGAAGCCGCAGCTATAGTGCTTCATCCCACAGCGTGGACATAGGCACTTTCCTAGTTGTTCAGCCTTGCAGAGTCCCTGCAACTAGAGCTCAGCCAGGAGCAGGCGTCAAAGCAGAAGGCTTTCCTAAAGCACGCCTCTCCAACCAGCCTTCGGAAATCGCAAATGACACTGTGGCTCTGTGCCTTTCTTCTAAGACAGACGCCCACCTTGCTTTCACTCTCGCAGCTCCCTTGGCAGCCTCCAGCAGCTGCTTTCCTGGAGAACGGCCCGAGAAGTAGAAGCCAGGGCTGGGCTGCACCTTCGCCTTCCGCACGTAAGCGGCACCAGACTCACCGGTGCGCTCTGTTCTTCCCTCCTCCGCTGCATGCTACTACCATCGTGTTCTCGGAAAGACGGAGACTGAAGGGAAGCGCAAATGCTTCCACAGAGAGCTACAAGAGGAATAGGCAGCAGCAGCACAGGTAAGTGCCGTGGAACTTCCTCCTTCCCAAGGCTATAACGTCAATTCAGCAGGCAGGAGAGTGGCAGCCACGCTCGTCTTGCAGCCCGTACAACGAGCACGCGAGCCCGGCGCTCCGCGGCTTCGTTCTTCGCCTTTTCGAGCACGCCGTACCTTCGTTCCCCCGGAGGCGGACGGTCTTCTGCTTCTCGCCCGGAGCACTGTGCTCGGCAGTGCAGCGCTTTCTGCGGCAAGCTGCAAAGCGCCCGTCAGATGGCGATGCTGTCTGCCCGCTCCTCGGCTCGAGTGTACTCCGGCGCACGCTGCCGTCTCGCAAGGAGCAAAGAGCTTCGGTAGACATCTCGCACAGGAGAAAGTTGCCCAGAAAAAACCACGTTCTTCATCAGCCCTCCTCATGTCCCGATTGGGGTGCTGCCTTCAAAGCCTTGCACATTGAAAGACTTCTCCAGCAAGTGCTTCTCCCCTGGCGCACTTCGCTGAGTGAGAGCTGCATGGGCAGCGTGGACTCAGCGAAACCGAAAGGCTGTCGCTGTAGCTCGAGCTGAGCAAAGAAACCGTGCACGGTGCACCGTTGGTGGGTGCAGCATGCACGCGGAAAAGCAGCAAAGTTCACTGCCATCGCTGGCCTTCTCTTCAGTCCAGACCACTTAAGGCAAACAATTTAGCTGCAGAGCACTGGGCTTGCGTGTGCAGTGCACCAAATTGCCCAAGACCAGCAAGGGCTCGTTCACAAGCAGAGTCGGCTGAGAGCATTCTTGCTTGCTCCAGAAAGGAAGCCGCAGCTATAGTGCTTCATCCCACAGCGTGGACATAGGCACTTTCCTAGTTGTTCAGCCTTGCAGAGTCCCTGCAACTAGAGCTCAGCCAGGAGCAGGCGTCAAAGCAGAAGGCTTTCCTAAAGCACGCCTCTCCAACCAGCCTTCGGAAATCGCAAATGACACTGTGGCTCTGTGCCTTTCTTCTAAGACAGACGCCCACCTTGCTTTCACTCTCGCAGCTCCCTTGGCAGCCTCCAGCAGCTGCTTTCCTGGAGAACGGCCCGAGAAGTAGAAGCCAGGGCTGGGCTGCACCTTCGCCTTCCGCACGTAAGCGGCACCAGACTCACCGGTGCGCTCTGTTCTTCCCTCCTCCGCTGCATGCTACTACCATCGTGTTCTCGGAAAGACGGAGACTGAAGGGAAGCGCAAATGCTTCCACAGAGAGCTACAAGAGGAATAGGCAGCAGCAGCACAGGTAAGTGCCGTGGAACTTCCTCCTTCCCAAGGCTATAACGTCAATTCAGCAGGCAGGAGAGTGGCAGCCACGCTCGTCTTGCAGCCCGTACAACGAGCACGCGAGCCCGGCGCTCCGCGGCTTCGTTCTTCGCCTTTTCGAGCACGCCGTACCTTCGTTCCCCCGGAGGCGGACGGTCTTCTGCTTCTCGCCCGGAACACTGTGCTCGGCAGTGCAGCGCTTTCTGCGGCAAGCTGCAAAGCGCCCGTCAGATGGCGATGCTGTCTGCCCGCTCCTCGGCTCGAGTGTACTCCGGCGCACGCTGCCGTCTCGCAAGGAGCAAAGAGCTTCGGTAGACATCTCGCACAGGAGAAAGTTGCCAAGAAAGAACCACGTTCTTCATCAGCCCTCCTCATGTCCCGATTGGGGTGCTGCCTTCAAAGCCTTGCACATTGAAAGACTTCTCCAGCAAGTGCTTCTCCCCTGGCGCACTTCGCTGAGTGAGAGCTGCATGGGCAGCGTGGACTCAGCGAAACCGAAAGGCTGTCGCTGTAGCTCGAGCTGAGCAAAGAAACCGTGCACGGTGCACCGTTGGTGGGTGCAGCATGCACGCGGAAAAGCAGCAAAGTTCACTGCCATCGCTGGCCTTCTCTTCAGTCCAGACCACTTAAGGCAAACAATTTAGCTGCAGAGCACTGGGCTTGCGTGTGCAGTGCACCAAATTGCCCAAGACCAGCAAGGGCTCGTTCACAAGCAGAGTCGGCTGAGAGCATTCTTGCTTGCTCCAGAAAGGAAGCCGCAGCTATAGTGCTTCATCCCACAGCGTGGACATAGGCACTTTCCTAGTTGTTCAGCCTTGCAGAGTCCCTGCAACTAGAGCTCAGCCAGGAGCAGGCGTCAAAGCAGAAGGCTTTCCTAAAGCACGCCTCTCCAACCAGCCTTCGGAAATCGCAAATGACACTGTGGCTCTGTGCCTTTCTTCTAAGACAGACGCCCACCTTGCTTTCACTCTCGCAGCTCCCTTGGCAGCCTCCAGCAGCTGCTTTCCTGGAGAACGGCCCGAGAAGTAGAAGCCAGGGCTGGGCTGCACCTTCGCCTTCCGCACGTAAGCGGCACCAGACTCACCGGTGCGCTCTGTTCTTCCCTCCTCCGCTGCATGCTACTACCATCGTGTTCTCGGAAAGACGGAGACTGAAGGGAAGCGCAAATGCTTCCACAGAGAGCTACAAGAGGAATAGGCAGCAGCAGCACAGGTAAGTGCCGTGGAACTTCCTCCTTCCCAAGGCTATAACGTCAATTCAGCAGGCAGGAGAGTGGCAGCCACGCTCGTCTTGCAGCCCGTACAACGAGCACGCGAGCCCGGCGCTCCGCGGCTTCGTTCTTCGCCTTTTCGAGCACGCCGTACCTTCGTTCCCCCGGAGGCGGACGGTCTTCTGCTTCTCGCCCGGAGCACTGTGCTCGGCAGTGCAGCGCTTTCTGCGGCAAGCTGCAAAGCGCCCGTCAGATGGCGATGCTGTCTGCCCGCTCCTCGGCTCGAGTGTACTCCGGCGCACGCTGCCGTCTCGCAAGGAGCAAAGAGCTTCGGTAGACATCTCGCACAGGAGAAAGTTGCCAAGAAAGAACCACGTTCTTCATCAGCCCTCCTCATGTCCCGATTGGGGTGCTGCCTTCAAAGCCTTGCACATTGAAAGACTTCTCCAGCAAGTGCTTCTCCCCTGGCGCACTTCGCTGAGTGAGAGCTGCATGGGCAGCGTGGACTCAGCGAAACCGAAAGGCTGTCGCTGTAGCTCGAGCTGAGCAAAGAAACCGTGCACGGTGCACCGTTGGTGGGTGCAGCATGCACGCGGAAAAGCAGCAAAGTTCACTGCCATCGCTGGCCTTCTCTTCAGTCCAGACCACTTAAGGCAAACAATTTAGCTGCAGAGCACTGGGCTTGCGTGTGCAGTGCACCAAATTGCCCAAGACCAGCAAGGGCTCGTTCACAAGCAGAGTCGGCTGAGAGCATTCTTGCTTGCTCCAGAAAGGAAGCCGCAGCTATAGTGCTTCATCCCACAGCGTGGACATAGGCACTTTCCTAGTTGTTCAGCCTTGCAGAGTCCCTGCAACTAGAGCTCAGCCAGGAGCAGGCGTCAAAGCAGAAGGCTTTCCTAAAGCACGCCTCTCCAACCAGCCTTCGGAAATCGCAAATGACACTGTGGCTCTGTGCCTTTCTTCTAAGACAGACGCCCACCTTGCTTTCACTCTCGCAGCTCCCTTGGCAGCCTCCAGCAGCTGCTTTCCTGGAGAACGGCCCGAGAAGTAGAAGCCAGGGCTGGGCTGCACCTTCGCCTTCCGCACGTAAGCGGCACCAGACTCACCGGTGCGCTCTGTTCTTCCCTCCTCCGCTGCATGCTACTACCATCGTGTTCTCGGAAAGACGGAGACTGAAGGGAAGCGCAAATGCTTCCACAGAGAGCTACAAGAGGAATAGGCAGCAGCAGCACAGGTAAGTGCCGTGGAACTTCCTCCTTCCCAAGGCTATAACGTCAATTCAGCAGGCAGGAGAGTGGCAGCCACGCTCGTCTTGCAGCCCGTACAACGAGCACGCGAGCCCGGCGCTCCGCGGCTTCGTTCTTCGCCTTTTCGAGCACGCCGTACCTTCGTTCCCCCGGAGGCGGACGGTCTTCTGCTTCTCGCCCGGAACACTGTGCTCGGCAGTGCAGCGCTTTCTGCGGCAAGCTGCAAAGCGCCCGTCAGATGGCGATGCTGTCTGCCCGCTCCTCGGCTCGAGTGTACTCCGGCGCACGCTGCCGTCTCGCAAGGAGCAAAGAGCTTCGGTAGACATCTCGCACAGGAGAAAGTTGCCAAGAAAGAACCACGTTCTTCATCAGCCCTCCTCATGTCCCGATTGGGGTGCTGCCTTCAAAGCCTTGCACATTGAAAGACTTCTCCAGCAAGTGCTTCTCCCCTGGCGCACTTCGCTGAGTGAGAGCTGCATGGGCAGCGTGGACTCAGCGAAACCGAAAGGGTGTCGCTGTAGCTCGAGCTGAGCAAAGAAACCGTGCACGGTGCACCGTTGGTGGGTGCAGCATGCACGCGGAAAAGCAGCAAAGTTCACTGCCATCGCTGGCCTTCTCTTCAGTCCAGACCACTTAAGGCAAACAATTTAGCTGCAGAGCACTGGGCTTGCGTGTGCAGTGCACCAAATTGCCCAAGACCAGCAAGGGCTCGTTCACAAGCAGAGTCGGCTGAGAGCATTCTTGCTTGCTCCAGAAAGGAAGCCGCAGCTATAGTGCTTCATCCCACAGCGTGGACATAGGCACTTTCCTAGTTGTTCAGCCTTGCAGAGTCCCTGCAACTAGAGCTCAGCCAGGAGCAGGCGTCAAAGCAGAAGGCTTTCCTAAAGCACGCCTCTCCAACCAGCCTTCGGAAATCGCAAATGACACTGTGGCTCTGTGCCTTTCTTCTAAGACAGACGCCCACCTTGCTTTCACTCTCGCAGCTCCCTTGGCAGCCTCCAGCAGCTGCTTTCCTGGAGAACGGCCCGAGAAGTAGAAGCCAGGGCTGGGCTGCACCTTCGCCTTCCGCACGTAAGCGGCACCAGACTCACCGGTGCGCTCTGTTCTTCCCTCCTCCGCTGCATGCTACTACCATCGTGTTCTCGGAAAGACGGAGACTGAAGGGAAGCGCAAATGCTTCCACAGAGAGCTACAAGAGGAATAGGCAGCAGCAGCACAGGTAAGTGCCGTGGAACTTCCTCCTTCCCAAGGCTATAACGTCAATTCAGCAGGCAGGAGAGTGGCAGCCACGCTCGTCTTGCAGCCCGTACAACGAGCACGCGAGCCCGGCGCTCCGCGGCTTCGTTCTTCGCCTTTTCGAGCACGCCGTACCTTCGTTCCCCCGGAGGCGGACGGTCTTCTGCTTCTCGCCCGGAACACTGTGCTCGGCAGTGCAGCGCTTTCTGCGGCAAGCTGCAAAGCGCCCGTCAGATGGCGATGCTGTCTGCCCGCTCCTCGGCTCGAGTGTACTCCGGCGCACGCTGCCGTCTCGCAAGGAGCAAAGAGCTTCGGTAGACATCTCGCACAGGAGAAAGTTGCCAAGAAAGAACCACGTTCTTCATCAGCCCTCCTCATGTCCCGATTGGGGTGCTGCCTTCAAAGCCTTGCACATTGAAAGACTTCTCCAGCAAGTGCTTCTCCCCTGGCGCACTTCGCTGAGTGAGAGCTGCATGGGCAGCGTGGACTCAGCGAAACCGAAAGGCTGTCGCTGTAGCTCGAGCTGAGCAAAGAAACCGTGCACGGTGCACCGTTGGTGGGTGCAGCATGCACGCGGAAAAGCAGCAAAGTTCACTGCCATCGCTGGCCTTCTCTTCAGTCCAGACCACTTAAGGCAAACAATTTAGCTGCAGAGCACTGGGCTTGCGTGTGCAGTGCACCAAATTGCCCAAGACCAGCAAGGGCTCGTTCACAAGCAGAGTCGGCTGAGAGCATTCTTGCTTGCTCCAGAAAGGAAGCCGCAGCTATAGTGCTTCATCCCACAGCGTGGACATAGGCACTTTCCTAGTTGTTCAGCCTTGCAGAGTCCCTGCAACTAGAGCTCAGCCAGGAGCAGGCGTCAAAGCAGAAGGCTTTCCTAAAGCACGCCTCTCCAACCAGCCTTCGGAAATCGCAAATGACACTGTGGCTCTGTGCCTTTCTTCTAAGACAGACGCCCACCTTGCTTTCACTCTCGCAGCTCCCTTGGCAGCCTCCAGCAGCTGCTTTCCTGGAGAACGGCCCGAGAAGTAGAAGCCAGGGCTGGGCTGCACCTTCGCCTTCCGCACGTAAGCGGCACCAGACTCACCGGTGCGCTCTGTTCTTCCCTCCTCCGCTGCATGCTACTACCATCGTGTTCTCGGAAAGACGGAGACTGAAGGGAAGCGCAAATGCTTCCACAGAGAGCTACAAGAGGAATAGGCAGCAGCAGCACAGGTAAGTGCCGTGGAACTTCCTCCTTCCCAAGGCTATAACGTCAATTCAGCAGGCAGGAGAGTGGCAGCCACGCTCGTCTTGCAGCCCGTACAACGAGCACGCGAGCCCGGCGCTCCGCGGCTTCGTTCTTCGCCTTTTCGAGCACGCCGTACCTTCGTTCCCCCGGAGGCGGACGGTCTTCTGCTTCTCGCCCGGAACACTGTGCTCGGCAGTGCAGCGCTTTCTGCGGCAAGCTGCAAAGCGCCCGTCAGATGGCGATGCTGTCTGCCCGCTCCTCGGCTCGAGTGTACTCCGGCGCACGCTGCCGTCTCGCAAGGAGCAAAGAGCTTCGGTAGACATCTCGCACAGGAGAAAGTTGCCAAGAAAGAACCACGTTCTTCATCAGCCCTCCTCATGTCCCGATTGGGGTGCTGCCTTCAAAGCCTTGCACATTGAAAGACTTCTCCAGCAAGTGCTTCTCCCCTGGCGCACTTCGCTGAGTGAGAGCTGCATGGGCAGCGTGGACTCAGCGAAACCGAAAGGCTGTCGCTGTAGCTCGAGCTGAGCAAAGAAACCGTGCACGGTGCACCGTTGGTGGGTGCAGCATGCACGCGGAAAAGCAGCAAAGTTCACTGCCATCGCTGGCCTTCTCTTCAGTCCAGACCACTTAAGGCAAACAATTTAGCTGCAGAGCACTGGGCTTGCGTGTGCAGTGCACCAAATTGCCCAAGACCAGCAAGGGCTCGTTCACAAGCAGAGTCGGCTGAGAGCATTCTTGCTTGCTCCAGAAAGGAAGCCGCAGCTATAGTGCTTCATCCCACAGCGTGGACATAGGCACTTTCCTAGTTGTTCAGCCTTGCAGAGTCCCTGCAACTAGAGCTCAGCCAGGAGCAGGCGTCAAAGCAGAAGGCTTTCCTAAAGCACGCCTCTCCAACCAGCCTTCGGAAATCGCAAATGACACTGTGGCTCTGTGCCTTTCTTCTAAGACAGACGCCCACCTTGCTTTCACTCTCGCAGCTCCCTTGGCAGCCTCCAGCAGCTGCTTTCCTGGAGAACGGCCCGAGAAGTAGAAGCCAGGGCTGGGCTGCACCTTCGCCTTCCGCACGTAAGCGGCACCAGACTCACCGGTGCGCTCTGTTCTTCCCTCCTCCGCTGCATGCTACTACCATCGTGTTCTCGGAAAGACGGAGACTGAAGGGAAGCGCAAATGCTTCCACAGAGAGCTACAAGAGGAATAGGCAGCAGCAGCACAGGTAAGTGCCGTGGAACTTCCTCCTTCCCAAGGCTATAACGTCAATTCAGCAGGCAGGAGAGTGGCAGCCACGCTCGTCTTGCAGCCCGTACAACGAGCACGCGAGCCCGGCGCTCCGCGGCTTCGTTCTTCGCCTTTTCGAGCACGCCGTACCTTCGTTCCCCCGGAGGCGGACGGTCTTCTGCTTCTCGCCCGGAACACTGTGCTCGGCAGTGCAGCGCTTTCTGCGGCAAGCTGCAAAGCGCCCGTCAGATGGCGATGCTGGCTGCCCGCTCCTCGGCTCGAGTGTACTCCGGCGCACGCTGCCGTCTCGCAAGGAGCAAAGAGCTTCGGTAGACATCTCGCACAGGAGAAAGTTGCCAAGAAAGAACCACGTTCTTCATCAGCCCTCCTCATGTCCCGATTGGGGTGCTGCCTTCAAAGCCTTGCACATTGAAAGACTTCTCCAGCAAGTGCTTCTCCCCTGGCGCACTTCGCTGAGTGAGAGCTGCATGGGCAGCGTGGACTCAGCGAAACCGAAAGGCTGTCGCTGTAGCTCGAGCTGAGCAAAGAAACCGTGCACGGTGCACCGTTGGTGGGTGCAGCATGCACGCGGAAAAGCAGCAAAGTTCACTGCCATCGCTGGCCTTCTCTTCAGTCCAGACCACTTAAGGCAAACAATTTAGCTGCAGAGCACTGGGCTTGCGTGTGCAGTGCACCAAATTGCCCAAGACCAGCAAGGGCTCGTTCACAAGCAGAGTCGGCTGAGAGCATTCTTGCTTGCTCCAGAAAGGAAGCCGCAGCTATAGTGCTTCATCCCACAGCGTGGACATAGGCACTTTCCTAGTTGTTCAGCCTTGCAGAGTCCCTGCAACTAGAGCTCAGCCAGGAGCAGGCGTCAAAGCAGAAGGCTTTCCTAAAGCACGCCTCTCCAACCAGCCTTCGGAAATCGCAAATGACACTGTGGCTCTGTGCCTTTCTTCTAAGACAGACGCCCACCTTGCTTTCACTCTCGCAGCTCCCTTGGCAGCCTCCAGCAGCTGCTTTCCTGGAGAACGGCCCGAGAAGTAGAAGCCAGGGCTGGGCTGCACCTTCGCCTTCCGCACGTAAGCGGCACCAGACTCACCGGTGCGCTCTGTTCTTCCCTCCTCCGCTGCATGCTACTACCATCGTGTTCTCGGAAAGACGGAGACTGAAGGGAAGCGCAAATGCTTCCACAGAGAGCTACAAGAGGAATAGGCAGCAGCAGCACAGGTAAGTGCCGTGGAACTTCCTCCTTCCCAAGGCTATAACGTCAATTCAGCAGGCAGGAGAGTGGCAGCCACGCTCGTCTTGCAGCCCGTACAACGAGCACGCGAGCCCGGCGCTCCGCGGCTTCGTTCTTCGCCTTTTCGAGCACGCCGTACCTTCGTTCCCCCGGAGGCGGACGGTCTTCTGCTTCTCGCCCGGAACACTGTGCTCGGCAGTGCAGCGCTTTCTGCGGCAAGCTGCAAAGCGCCCGTCAGATGGCGATGCTGTCTGCCCGCTCCTCGGCTCGAGTGTACTCCGGCGCACGCTGCCGTCTCGCAAGGAGCAAAGAGCTTCGGTAGACATCTCGCACAGGAGAAAGTTGCCAAGAAAGAACCACGTTCTTCATCAGCCCTCCTCATGTCCCGATTGGGGTGCTGCCTTCAAAGCCTTGCACATTGAAAGACTTCTCCAGCAAGTGCTTCTCCCCTGGCGCACTTCGCTGAGTGAGAGCTGCATGGGCAGCGTGGACTCAGCGAAACCGAAAGGGTGTCGCTGTAGCTCGAGCTGAGCAAAGAAACCGTGCACGGTGCACCGTTGGTGGGTGCAGCATGCACGCGGAAAAGCAGCAAAGTTCACTGCCATCGCTGGCCTTCTCTTCAGTCCAGACCACTTAAGGCAAACAATTTAGCTGCAGAGCACTGGGCTTGCGTGTGCAGTGCACCAAATTGCCCAAGACCAGCAAGGGCTCGTTCACAAGCAGAGTCGGCTGAGAGCATTCTTGCTTGCTCCAGAAAGGAAGCCGCAGCTATAGTGCTTCATCCCACAGCGTGGACATAGGCACTTTCCTAGTTGTTCAGCCTTGCAGAGTCCCTGCAACTAGAGCTCAGCCAGGAGCAGGCGTCAAAGCAGAAGGCTTTCCTAAAGCACGCCTCTCCAACCAGCCTTCGGAAATCGCAAATGACACTGTGGCTCTGTGCCTTTCTTCTAAGACAGACGCCCACCTTGCTTTCACTCTCGCAGCTCCCTTGGCAGCCTCCAGCAGCTGCTTTCCTGGAGAACGGCCCGAGAAGTAGAAGCCAGGGCTGGGCTGCACCTTCGCCTTCCGCACGTAAGCGGCACCAGACTCACCGGTGCGCTCTGTTCTTCCCTCCTCCGCTGCATGCTACTACCATCGTGTTCTCGGAAAGACGGAGACTGAAGGGAAGCGCAAATGCTTCCACAGAGAGCTACAAGAGGAATAGGCAGCAGCAGCACAGGTAAGTGCCGTGGAACTTCCTCCTTCCCAAGGCTATAACGTCAATTCAGCAGGCAGGAGAGTGGCAGCCACGCTCGTCTTGCAGCCCGTACAACGAGCACGCGAGCCCGGCGCTCCGCGGCTTCGTTCTTCGCCTTTTCGAGCACGCCGTACCTTCGTTCCCCCGGAGGCGGACGGTCTTCTGCTTCTCGCCCGGAACACTGTGCTCGGCAGTGCAGCGCTTTCTGCGGCAAGCTGCAAAGCGCCCGTCAGATGGCGATGCTGTCTGCCCGCTCCTCGGCTCGAGTGTACTCCGGCGCACGCTGCCGTCTCGCAAGGAGCAAAGAGCTTCGGTAGACATCTCGCACAGGAGAAAGTTGCCAAGAAAGAACCACGTTCTTCATCAGCCCTCCTCATGTCCCGATTGGGGTGCTGCCTTCAAAGCCTTGCACATTGAAAGACTTCTCCAGCAAGTGCTTCTCCCCTGGCGCACTTCGCTGAGTGAGAGCTGCATGGGCAGCGTGGACTCAGCGAAACCGAAAGGCTGTCGCTGTAGCTCGAGCTGAGCAAAGAAACCGTGCACGGTGCACCGTTGGTGGGTGCAGCATGCACGCGGAAAAGCAGCAAAGTTCACTGCCATCGCTGGCCTTCTCTTCAGTCCAGACCACTTAAGGCAAACAATTTAGCTGCAGAGCACTGGGCTTGCGTGTGCAGTGCACCAAATTGCCCAAGACCAGCAAGGGCTCGTTCACAAGCAGAGTCGGCTGAGAGCATTCTTGCTTGCTCCAGAAAGGAAGCCGCAGCTATAGTGCTTCATCCCACAGCGTGGACATAGGCACTTTCCTAGTTGTTCAGCCTTGCAGAGTCCCTGCAACTAGAGCTCAGCCAGGAGCAGGCGTCAAAGCAGAAGGCTTTCCTAAAGCACGCCTCTCCAACCAGCCTTCGGAAATCGCAAATGACACTGTGGCTCTGTGCCTTTCTTCTAAGACAGACGCCCACCTTGCTTTCACTCTCGCAGCTCCCTTGGCAGCCTCCAGCAGCTGCTTTCCTGGAGAACGGCCCGAGAAGTAGAAGCCAGGGCTGGGCTGCACCTTCGCCTTCCGCACGTAAGCGGCACCAGACTCACCGGTGCGCTCTGTTCTTCCCTCCTCCGCTGCATGCTACTACCATCGTGTTCTCGGAAAGACGGAGACTGAAGGGAAGCGCAAATGCTTCCACAGAGAGCTACAAGAGGAATAGGCAGCAGCAGCACAGGTAAGTGCCGTGGAACTTCCTCCTTCCCAAGGCTATAACGTCAATTCAGCAGGCAGGAGAGTGGCAGCCACGCTCGTCTTGCAGCCCGTACAACGAGCACGCGAGCCCGGCGCTCCGCGGCTTCGTTCTTCGCCTTTTCGAGCACGCCGTACCTTCGTTCCCCCGGAGGCGGACGGTCTTCTGCTTCTCGCCCGGAACACTGTGCCCGGCAGTGCAGCGCTTTCTGCGGCAAGCTGCAAAGCGCCCGTCAGATGGCGATGCTGTCTGCCCGCTCCTCGGCTCGAGTGTACTCCGGCGCACGCTGCCGTCTCGCAAGGAGCAAAGAGCTTCGGTAGACATCTCGCACAGGAGAAAGTTGCCAAGAAAGAACCACGTTCTTCATCAGCCCTCCTCATGTCCCGATTGGGGTGCTGCCTTCAAAGCCTTGCACATTGAAAGACTTCTCCAGCAAGTGCTTCTCCCCTGGCGCACTTCGCTGAGTGAGAGCTGCATGGGCAGCGTGGACTCAGCGAAACCGAAAGGGTGTCGCTGTAGCTCGAGCTGAGCAAAGAAACCGTGCACGGTGCACCGTTGGTGGGTGCAGCATGCACGCGGAAAAGCAGCAAAGTTCACTGCCATCGCTGGCCTTCTCTTCAGTCCAGACCACTTAAGGCAAACAATTTAGCTGCAGAGCACTGGGCTTGCGTGTGCAGTGCACCAAATTGCCCAAGACCAGCAAGGGCTCGTTCACAAGCAGAGTCGGCTGAGAGCATTCTTGCTTGCTCCAGAAAGGAAGCCGCAGCTATAGTGCTTCATCCCACAGCGTGGACATAGGCACTTTCCTAGTTGTTCAGCCTTGCAGAGTCCCTGCAACTAGAGCTCAGCCAGGAGCAGGCGTCAAAGCAGAAGGCTTTCCTAAAGCACGCCTCTCCAACCAGCCTTCGGAAATCGCAAATGACACTGTGGCTCTGTGCCTTTCTTCTAAGACAGACGCCCACCTTGCTTTCACTCTCGCAGCTCCCTTGGCAGCCTCCAGCAGCTGCTTTCCTGGAGAACGGCCCGAGAAGTAGAAGCCAGGGCTGGGCTGCACCTTCGCCTTCCGCACGTAAGCGGCACCAGACTCACCGGTGCGCTCTGTTCTTCCCTCCTCCGCTGCATGCTACTACCATCGTGTTCTCGGAAAGACGGAGACTGAAGGGAAGCGCAAATGCTTCCACAGAGAGCTACAAGAGGAATAGGCAGCAGCAGCACAGGTAAGTGCCGTGGAACTTCCTCCTTCCCAAGGCTATAACGTCAATTCAGCAGGCAGGAGAGTGGCAGCCACGCTCGTCTTGCAGCCCGTACAACGAGCACGCGAGCCCGGCGCTCCGCGGCTTCGTTCTTCGCCTTTTCGAGCACGCCGTACCTTCGTTCCCCCGGAGGCGGACGGTCTTCTGCTTCTCGCCCGGAACACTGTGCTCGGCAGTGCAGCGCTTTCTGCGGCAAGCTGCAAAGCGCCCGTCAGATGGCGATGCTGTCTGCCCGCTCCTCGGCTCGAGTGTACTCCGGCGCACGCTGCCGTCTCGCAAGGAGCAAAGAGCTTCGGTAGACATCTCGCACAGGAGAAAGTTGCCAAGAAAGAACCACGTTCTTCATCAGCCCTCCTCATGTCCCGATTGGGGTGCTGCCTTCAAAGCCTTGCACATTGAAAGACTTCTCCAGCAAGTGCTTCTCCCCTGGCGCACTTCGCTGAGTGAGAGCTGCATGGGCAGCGTGGACTCAGCGAAACCGAAAGGCTGTCGCTGTAGCTCGAGCTGAGCAAAGAAACCGTGCACGGTGCACCGTTGGTGGGTGCAGCATGCACGCGGAAAAGCAGCAAAGTTCACTGCCATCGCTGGCCTTCTCTTCAGTCCAGACCACTTAAGGCAAACAATTTAGCTGCAGAGCACTGGGCTTGCGTGTGCAGTGCACCAAATTGCCCAAGACCAGCAAGGGCTCGTTCACAAGCAGAGTCGGCTGAGAGCATTCTTGCTTGCTCCAGAAAGGAAGCCGCAGCTATAGTGCTTCATCCCACAGCGTGGACATAGGCACTTTCCTAGTTGTTCAGCCTTGCAGAGTCCCTGCAACTAGAGCTCAGCCAGGAGCAGGCGTCAAAGCAGAAGGCTTTCCTAAAGCACGCCTCTCCAACCAGCCTTCGGAAATCGCAAATGACACTGTGGCTCTGTGCCTTTCTTCTAAGACAGACGCCCACCTTGCTTTCACTCTCGCAGCTCCCTTGGCAGCCTCCAGCAGCTGCTTTCCTGGAGAACGGCCCGAGAAGTAGAAGCCAGGGCTGGGCTGCACCTTCGCCTTCCGCACGTAAGCGGCACCAGACTCACCGGTGCGCTCTGTTCTTCCCTCCTCCGCTGCATGCTACTACCATCGTGTTCTCGGAAAGACGGAGACTGAAGGGAAGCGCAAATGCTTCCACAGAGAGCTACAAGAGGAATAGGCAGCAGCAGCACAGGTAAGTGCCGTGGAACTTCCTCCTTCCCAAGGCTATAACGTCAATTCAGCAGGCAGGAGAGTGGCAGCCACGCTCGTCTTGCAGCCCGTACAACGAGCACGCGAGCCCGGCGCTCCGCGGCTTCGTTCTTCGCCTTTTCGAGCACGCCGTACCTTCGTTCCCCCGGAGGCGGACGGTCTTCTGCTTCTCGCCCGGAACACTGTGCCCGGCAGTGCAGCGCTTTCTGCGGCAAGCTGCAAAGCGCCCGTCAGATGGCGATGCTGTCTGCCCGCTCCTCGGCTCGAGTGTACTCCGGCGCACGCTGCCGTCTCGCAAGGAGCAAAGAGCTTCGGTAGACATCTCGCACAGGAGAAAGTTGCCAAGAAAGAACCACGTTCTTCATCAGCCCTCCTCATGTCCCGATTGGGGTGCTGCCTTCAAAGCCTTGCACATTGAAAGACTTCTCCAGCAAGTGCTTCTCCCCTGGCGCACTTCGCTGAGTGAGAGCTGCATGGGCAGCGTGGACTCAGCGAAACCGAAAGGCTGTCGCTGTAGCTCGAGCTGAGCAAAGAAACCGTGCACGGTGCACCGTTGGTGGGTGCAGCATGCACGCGGAAAAGCAGCAAAGTTCACTGCCATCGCTGGCCTTCTCTTCAGTCCAGACCACTTAAGGCAAACAATTTAGCTGCAGAGCACTGGGCTTGCGTGTGCAGTGCACCAAATTGCCCAAGACCAGCAAGGGCTCGTTCACAAGCAGAGTCGGCTGAGAGCATTCTTGCTTGCTCCAGAAAGGAAGCCGCAGCTATAGTGCTTCATCCCACAGCGTGGACATAGGCACTTTCCTAGTTGTTCAGCCTTGCAGAGTCCCTGCAACTAGAGCTCAGCCAGGAGCAGGCGTCAAAGCAGAAGGCTTTCCTAAAGCACGCCTCTCCAACCAGCCTTCGGAAATCGCAAATGACACTGTGGCTCTGTGCCTTTCTTCTAAGACAGACGCCCACCTTGCTTTCACTCTCGCAGCTCCCTTGGCAGCCTCCAGCAGCTGCTTTCCTGGAGAACGGCCCGAGAAGTAGAAGCCAGGGCTGGGCTGCACCTTCGCCTTCCGCACGTAAGCGGCACCAGACTCACCGGTGCGCTCTGTTCTTCCCTCCTCCGCTGCATGCTACTACCATCGTGTTCTCGGAAAGACGGAGACTGAAGGGAAGCGCAAATGCTTCCACAGAGAGCTACAAGAGGAATAGGCAGCAGCAGCACAGGTAAGTGCCGTGGAACTTCCTCCTTCCCAAGGCTATAACGTCAATTCAGCAGGCAGGAGAGTGGCAGCCACGCTCGTCTTGCAGCCCGTACAACGAGCACGCGAGCCCGGCGCTCCGCGGCTTCGTTCTTCGCCTTTTCGAGCACGCCGTACCTTCGTTCCCCCGGAGGCGGACGGTCTTCTGCTTCTCGCCCGGAACACTGTGCCCGGCAGTGCAGCGCTTTCTGCGGCAAGCTGCAAAGCGCCCGTCAGATGGCGATGCTGTCTGCCCGCTCCTCGGCTCGAGTGTACTCCGGCGCACGCTGCCGTCTCGCAAGGAGCAAAGAGCTTCGGTAGACATCTCGCACAGGAGAAAGTTGCCAAGAAAGAACCACGTTCTTCATCAGCCCTCCTCATGTCCCGATTGGGGTGCTGCCTTCAAAGCCTTGCACATTGAAAGACTTCTCCAGCAAGTGCTTCTCCCCTGGCGCACTTCGCTGAGTGAGAGCTGCATGGGCAGCGTGGACTCAGCGAAACCGAAAGGGTGTCGCTGTAGCTCGAGCTGAGCAAAGAAACCGTGCACGGTGCACCGTTGGTGGGTGCAGCATGCACGCGGAAAAGCAGCAAAGTTCACTGCCATCGCTGGCCTTCTCTTCAGTCCAGACCACTTAAGGCAAACAATTTAGCTGCAGAGCACTGGGCTTGCGTGTGCAGTGCACCAAATTGCCCAAGACCAGCAAGGGCTCGTTCACAAGCAGAGTCGGCTGAGAGCATTCTTGCTTGCTCCAGAAAGGAAGCCGCAGCTATAGTGCTTCATCCCACAGCGTGGACATAGGCACTTTCCTAGTTGTTCAGCCTTGCAGAGTCCCTGCAACTAGAGCTCAGCCAGGAGCAGGCGTCAAAGCAGAAGGCTTTCCTAAAGCACGCCTCTCCAACCAGCCTTCGGAAATCGCAAATGACACTGTGGCTCTGTGCCTTTCTTCTAAGACAGACGCCCACCTTGCTTTCACTCTCGCAGCTCCCTTGGCAGCCTCCAGCAGCTGCTTTCCTGGAGAACGGCCCGAGAAGTAGAAGCCAGGGCTGGGCTGCACCTTCGCCTTCCGCACGTAAGCGGCACCAGACTCACCGGTGCGCTCTGTTCTTCCCTCCTCCGCTGCATGCTACTACCATCGTGTTCTCGGAAAGACGGAGACTGAAGGGAAGCGCAAATGCTTCCACAGAGAGCTACAAGAGGAATAGGCAGCAGCAGCACAGGTAAGTGCCGTGGAACTTCCTCCTTCCCAAGGCTATAACGTCAATTCAGCAGGCAGGAGAGTGGCAGCCACGCTCGTCTTGCAGCCCGTACAACGAGCACGCGAGCCCGGCGCTCCGCGGCTTCGTTCTTCGCCTTTTCGAGCACGCCGTACCTTCGTTCCCCCGGAGGCGGACGGTCTTCTGCTTCTCGCCCGGAACACTGTGCTCGGCAGTGCAGCGCTTTCTGCGGCAAGCTGCAAAGCGCCCGTCAGATGGCGATGCTGTCTGCCCGCTCCTCGGCTCGAGTGTACTCCGGCGCACGCTGCCGTCTCGCAAGGAGCAAAGAGCTTCGGTAGACATCTCGCACAGGAGAAAGTTGCCAAGAAAGAACCACGTTCTTCATCAGCCCTCCTCATGTCCCGATTGGGGTGCTGCCTTCAAAGCCTTGCACATTGAAAGACTTCTCCAGCAAGTGCTTCTCCCCTGGCGCACTTCGCTGAGTGAGAGCTGCATGGGCAGCGTGGACTCAGCGAAACCGAAAGGGTGTCGCTGTAGCTCGAGCTGAGCAAAGAAACCGTGCACGGTGCACCGTTGGTGGGTGCAGCATGCACGCGGAAAAGCAGCAAAGTTCACTGCCATCGCTGGCCTTCTCTTCAGTCCAGACCACTTAAGGCAAACAATTTAGCTGCAGAGCACTGGGCTTGCGTGTGCAGTGCACCAAATTGCCCAAGACCAGCAAGGGCTCGTTCACAAGCAGAGTCGGCTGAGAGCATTCTTGCTTGCTCCAGAAAGGAAGCCGCAGCTATAGTGCTTCATCCCACAGCGTGGACATAGGCACTTTCCTAGTTGTTCAGCCTTGCAGAGTCCCTGCAACTAGAGCTCAGCCAGGAGCAGGCGTCAAAGCAGAAGGCTTTCCTAAAGCACGCCTCTCCAACCAGCCTTCGGAAATCGCAAATGACACTGTGGCTCTGTGCCTTTCTTCTAAGACAGACGCCCACCTTGCTTTCACTCTCGCAGCTCCCTTGGCAGCCTCCAGCAGCTGCTTTCCTGGAGAACGGCCCGAGAAGTAGAAGCCAGGGCTGGGCTGCACCTTCGCCTTCCGCACGTAAGCGGCACCAGACTCACCGGTGCGCTCTGTTCTTCCCTCCTCCGCTGCATGCTACTACCATCGTGTTCTCGGAAAGACGGAGACTGAAGGGAAGCGCAAATGCTTCCACAGAGAGCTACAAGAGGAATAGGCAGCAGCAGCACAGGTAAGTGCCGTGGAACTTCCTCCTTCCCAAGGCTATAACGTCAATTCAGCAGGCAGGAGAGTGGCAGCCACGCTCGTCTTGCAGCCCGTACAACGAGCACGCGAGCCCGGCGCTCCGCGGCTTCGTTCTTCGCCTTTTCGAGCACGCCGTACCTTCGTTCCCCCGGAGGCGGACGGTCTTCTGCTTCTCGCCCGGAGCACTGTGCTCGGCAGTGCAGCGCTTTCTGCGGCAAGCTGCAAAGCGCCCGTCAGATGGCGATGCTGTCTGCCCGCTCCTCGGCTCGAGTGTACTCTGGTGCACGCTGCCGTCTCGCAAGGAGCAAAGAGCTTCGGTAGACATCTCGCACAGGAGAAAGTTGCCAAGAAAGAACCACGTTCTTCATCAGCCCTCCTCATGTCCCGATTGGGGTGCTGCCTTCAAAGCCTTGCACATTGAAAGACTTCTCCAGCAAGTGCTTCTCCCCTGGCGCACTTCGCTGAGTGAGAGCTGCATGGGCAGCGTGGACTCAGCGAAACCGAAAGGCTGTCGCTGTAGCTCGAGCTGAGCAAAGAAACCGTGCACGGTGCACCGTTGGTGGGTGCAGCATGCACGCGGAAAAGCAGCAAAGTTCACTGCCATCGCTGGCCTTCTCGTCAGTCCAGACCACTTAAGGCAAACAATTTAGCTGCAGAGCACTGGGCTTGCGTGTGCAGTGCACCAAATTGCCCAAGACCAGCAAGGGCTCGTTCACAAGCAGAGTCGGCTGAGAGCATTCTTGCTTGCTCCAGAAAGGAAGCCGCAGCTATAGTGCTTCATCCCACAGCGTGGACATAGGCACTTTCCTAGTTGTTCAGCCTTGCAGAGTCCCTGCAACTAGAGCTCAGCCAGGAGCAGGCGTCAAAGCAGAAGGCTTTCCTAAAGCACGCCTCTCCAACCAGCCTTCGGAAATCGCAAATGACACTGTGGCTCTGTGCCTTTCTTCTAAGACAGACGCCCACCTTGCTTTCACTCTCGCAGCTCCCTTGGCAGCCTCCAGCAGCTGCTTTCCTGGAGAACGGCCCGAGAAGTAGAAGCCAGGGCTGGGCTGCACCTTCGCCTTCCGCACGTAAGCGGCACCAGACTCACCGGTGCGCTCTGTTCTTCCCTCCTCCGCTGCATGCTACTACCATCGTGTTCTCGGAAAGACGGAGACTGAAGGGAAGCGCAAATGCTTCCACAGAGAGCTACAAGAGGAATAGGCAGCAGCAGCACAGGTAAGTGCCGTGGAACTTCCTCCTTCCCAAGGCTATAACGTCAATTCAGCAGGCAGGAGAGTGGCAGCCACGCTCGTCTTGCAGCCCGTACAACGAGCACGCGAGCCCGGCGCTCCGCGGCTTCGTTCTTCGCCTTTTCGAGCACGCCGTACCTTCGTTCCCCCGGAGGCGGACGGTCTTCTGCTTCTCGCCCGGAACACTGTGCTCGGCAGTGCAGCGCTTTCTGCGGCAAGCTGCAAAGCGCCCGTCAGATGGCGATGCTGTCTGCCCGCTCCTCGGCTCGAGTGTACTCCGGCGCACGCTGCCGTCTCGCAAGGAGCAAAGAGCTTCGGTAGACATCTCGCACAGGAGAAAGTTGCCAAGAAAGAACCACGTTCTTCATCAGCCCTCCTCATGTCCCGATTGGGGTGCTGCCTTCAAAGCCTTGCACATTGAAAGACTTCTCCAGCAAGTGCTTCTCCCCTGGCGCACTTCGCTGAGTGAGAGCTGCATGGGCAGCGTGGACTCAGCGAAACCGAAAGGGTGTCGCTGTAGCTCGAGCTGAGCAAAGAAACCGTGCACGGTGCACCGTTGGTGGGTGCAGCATGCACGCGGAAAAGCAGCAAAGTTCACTGCCATCGCTGGCCTTCTCTTCAGTCCAGACCACTTAAGGCAAACAATTTAGCTGCAGAGCACTGGGCTTGCGTGTGCAGTGCACCAAATTGCCCAAGACCAGCAAGGGCTCGTTCACAAGCAGAGTCGGCTGAGAGCATTCTTGCTTGCTCCAGAAAGGAAGCCGCAGCTATAGTGCTTCATCCCACAGCGTGGACATAGGCACTTTCCTAGTTGTTCAGCCTTGCAGAGTCCCTGCAACTAGAGCTCAGCCAGGAGCAGGCGTCAAAGCAGAAGGCTTTCCTAAAGCACGCCTCTCCAACCAGCCTTCGGAAATCGCAAATGACACTGTGGCTCTGTGCCTTTCTTCTAAGACAGACGCCCACCTTGCTTTCACTCTCGCAGCTCCCTTGGCAGCCTCCAGCAGCTGCTTTCCTGGAGAACGGCCCGAGAAGTAGAAGCCAGGGCTGGGCTGCACCTTCGCCTTCCGCACGTAAGCGGCACCAGACTCACCGGTGCGCTCTGTTCTTCCCTCCTCCGCTGCATGCTACTACCATCGTGTTCTCGGAAAGACGGAGACTGAAGGGAAGCGCAAATGCTTCCACAGAGAGCTACAAGAGGAATAGGCAGCAGCAGCACAGGTAAGTGCCGTGGAACTTCCTCCTTCCCAAGGCTATAACGTCAATTCAGCAGGCAGGAGAGTGGCAGCCACGCTCGTCTTGCAGCCCGTACAACGAGCACGCGAGCCCGGCGCTCCGCGGCTTCGTTCTTCGCCTTTTCGAGCACGCCGTACCTTCGTTCCCCCGGAGGCGGACGGTCTTCTGCTTCTCGCCCGGAACACTGTGCCCGGCAGTGCAGCGCTTTCTGCGGCAAGCTGCAAAGCGCCCGTCAGATGGCGATGCTGTCTGCCCGCTCCTCGGCTCGAGTGTACTCCGGCGCACGCTGCCGTCTCGCAAGGAGCAAAGAGCTTCGGTAGACATCTCGCACAGGAGAAAGTTGCCAAGAAAGAACCACGTTCTTCATCAGCCCTCCTCATGTCCCGATTGGGGTGCTGCCTTCAAAGCCTTGCACATTGAAAGACTTCTCCAGCAAGTGCTTCTCCCCTGGCGCACTTCGCTGAGTGAGAGCTGCATGGGCAGCGTGGACTCAGCGAAACCGAAAGGGTGTCGCTGTAGCTCGAGCTGAGCAAAGAAACCGTGCACGGTGCACCGTTGGTGGGTGCAGCATGCACGCGGAAAAGCAGCAAAGTTCACTGCCATCGCTGGCCTTCTCTTCAGTCCAGACCACTTAAGGCAAACAATTTAGCTGCAGAGCACTGGGCTTGCGTGTGCAGTGCACCAAATTGCCCAAGACCAGCAAGGGCTCGTTCACAAGCAGAGTCGGCTGAGAGCATTCTTGCTTGCTCCAGAAAGGAAGCCGCAGCTATAGTGCTTCATCCCACAGCGTGGACATAGGCACTTTCCTAGTTGTTCAGCCTTGCAGAGTCCCTGCAACTAGAGCTCAGCCAGGAGCAGGCGTCAAAGCAGAAGGCTTTCCTAAAGCACGCCTCTCCAACCAGCCTTCGGAAATCGCAAATGACACTGTGGCTCTGTGCCTTTCTTCTAAGACAGACGCCCACCTTGCTTTCACTCTCGCAGCTCCCTTGGCAGCCTCCAGCAGCTGCTTTCCTGGAGAACGGCCCGAGAAGTAGAAGCCAGGGCTGGGCTGCACCTTCGCCTTCCGCACGTAAGCGGCACCAGAGTCACCGGTGCGCTCTGTTCTTCCCTCCTCCGCTGCATGCTACTACCATCGTGTTCTCGGAAAGACGGAGACTGAAGGGAAGCGCAAATGCTTCCACAGAGAGCTACAAGAGGAATAGGCAGCAGCAGCACAGGAAAGTGCCGTGGAACTTCCTCCTTCCCAAGGCTATAACGTCAATTCAGCAGGCAGGAGAGTGGCAGCCACGCTCGTCTTGCAGCCCGTACAACGAGCACGCGAGCCCGGCGCTCCGCGGCTTCGTTCTTCGCCTTTTCGAGCACGCCGTACCTTCGTTCCCCCGGAGGCGGACGGTCTTCTGCTTCTCGCCCGGAACACTGTGCCCGGCAGTGCAGCGCTTTCTGCGGCAAGCTGCAAAGCGCCCGTCAGATGGCGATGCTGTCTGCCCGCTCCTCGGCTCGAGTGTACTCCGGCGCACGCTGCCGTCTCGCAAGGAGCAAAGAGCTTCGGTAGACATCTCGCACAGGAGAAAGTTGCCAAGAAAGAACCACGTTCTTCATCAGCCCTCCTCATGTCCCGATTGGGGTGCTGCCTTCAAAGCCTTGCACATTGAAAGACTTCTCCAGCAAGTGCTTCTCCCCTGGCGCACTTCGCTGAGTGAGAGCTGCATGGGCAGCGTGGACTCAGCGAAACCGAAAGGCTGTCGCTGTAGCTCGAGCTGAGCAAAGAAACCGTGCACGGTGCACCGTTGGTGGGTGCAGCATGCACGCGGAAAAGCAGCAAAGTTCACTGCCATCGCTGGCCTTCTCTTCAGTCCAGACCACTTAAGGCAAACAATTTAGCTGCAGAGCACTGGGCTTGCGTGTGCAGTGCACCAAATTGCCCAAGACCAGCAAGGGCTCGTTCACAAGCAGAGTCGGCTGAGAGCATTCTTGCTTGCTCCAGAAAGGAAGCCGCAGCTATAGTGCTTCATCCCACAGCGTGGACATAGGCACTTTCCTAGTTGTTCAGCCTTGCAGAGTCCCTGCAACTAGAGCTCAGCCAGGAGCAGGCGTCAAAGCAGAAGGCTTTCCTAAAGCACGCCTCTCCAACCAGCCTTCGGAAATCGCAAATGACACTGTGGCTCTGTGCCTTTCTTCTAAGACAGACGCCCACCTTGCTTTCACTCTCGCAGCTCCCTTGGCAGCCTCCAGCAGCTGCTTTCCTGGAGAACGGCCCGAGAAGTAGAAGCCAGGGCTGGGCTGCACCTTCGCCTTCCGCACGTAAGCGGCACCAGACTCACCGGTGCGCTCTGTTCTTCCCTCCTCCGCTGCATGCTACTACCATCGTGTTCTCGGAAAGACGGAGACTGAAGGGAAGCGCAAATGCTTCCACAGAGAGCTACAAGAGGAATAGGCAGCAGCAGCACAGGTAAGTGCCGTGGAACTTCCTCCTTCCCAAGGCTATAACGTCAATTCAGCAGGCAGGAGAGTGGCAGCCACGCTCGTCTTGCAGCCCGTACAACGAGCACGCGAGCCCGGCGCTCCGCGGCTTCGTTCTTCGCCTTTTCGAGCACGCCGTACCTTCGTTCCCCCGGAGGCGGACGGTCTTCTGCTTCTCGCCCGGAACACTGTGCCCGGCAGTGCAGCGCTTTCTGCGGCAAGCTGCAAAGCGCCCGTCAGATGGCGATGCTGTCTGCCCGCTCCTCGGCTCGAGTGTACTCCGGCGCACGCTGCCGTCTCGCAAGGAGCAAAGAGCTTCGGTAGACATCTCGCACAGGAGAAAGTTGCCAAGAAAGAACCACGTTCTTCATCAGCCCTCCTCATGTCCCGATTGGGGTGCTGCCTTCAAAGCCTTGCACATTGAAAGACTTCTCCAGCAAGTGCTTCTCCCCTGGCGCACTTCGCTGAGTGAGAGCTGCATGGGCAGCGTGGACTCAGCGAAACCGAAAGGCTGTCGCTGTAGCTCGAGCTGAGCAAAGAAACCGTGCACGGTGCACCGTTGGTGGGTGCAGCATGCACGCGGAAAAGCAGCAAAGTTCACTGCCATCGCTGGCCTTCTCTTCAGTCCAGACCACTTAAGGCAAACAATTTAGCTGCAGAGCACTGGGCTTGCGTGTGCAGTGCACCAAATTGCCCAAGACCAGCAAGGGCTCGTTCACAAGCAGAGTCGGCTGAGAGCATTCTTGCTTGCTCCAGAAAGGAAGCCGCAGCTATAGTGCTTCATCCCACAGCGTGGACATAGGCACTTTCCTAGTTGTTCAGCCTTGCAGAGTCCCTGCAACTAGAGCTCAGCCAGGAGCAGGCGTCAAAGCAGAAGGCTTTCCTAAAGCACGCCTCTCCAACCAGCCTTCGGAAATCGCAAATGACACTGTGGCTCTGTGCCTTTCTTCTAAGACAGACGCCCACCTTGCTTTCACTCTCGCAGCTCCCTTGGCAGCCTCCAGCAGCTGCTTTCCTGGAGAACGGCCCGAGAAGTAGAAGCCAGGGCTGGGCTGCACCTTCGCCTTCCGCACGTAAGCGGCACCAGACTCACCGGTGCGCTCTGTTCTTCCCTCCTCCGCTGCATGCTACTACCATCGTGTTCTCGGAAAGACGGAGACTGAAGGGAAGCGCAAATGCTTCCACAGAGAGCTACAAGAGGAATAGGCAGCAGCAGCACAGGTAAGTGCCGTGGAACTTCCTCCTTCCCAAGGCTATAACGTCAATTCAGCAGGCAGGAGAGTGGCAGCCACGCTCGTCTTGCAGCCCGTACAACGAGCACGCGAGCCCGGCGCTCCGCGGCTTCGTTCTTCGCCTTTTCGAGCACGCCGTACCTTCGTTCCCCCGGAGGCGGACGGTCTTCTGCTTCTCGCCCGGAACACTGTGCCCGGCAGTGCAGCGCTTTCTGCGGCAAGCTGCAAAGCGCCCGTCAGATGGCGATGCTGTCTGCCCGCTCCTCGGCTCGAGTGTACTCCGGCGCACGCTGCCGTCTCGCAAGGAGCAAAGAGCTTCGGTAGACATCTCGCACAGGAGAAAGTTGCCAAGAAAGAACCACGTTCTTCATCAGCCCTCCTCATGTCCCGATTGGGGTGCTGCCTTCAAAGCCTTGCACATTGAAAGACTTCTCCAGCAAGTGCTTCTCCCCTGGCGCACTTCGCTGAGTGAGAGCTGCATGGGCAGCGTGGACTCAGCGAAACCGAAAGGGTGTCGCTGTAGCTCGAGCTGAGCAAAGAAACCGTGCACGGTGCACCGTTGGTGGGTGCAGCATGCACGCGGAAAAGCAGCAAAGTTCACTGCCATCGCTGGCCTTCTCGTCAGTCCAGACCACTTAAGGCAAACAATTTAGCTGCAGAGCACTGGGCTTGCGTGTGCAGTGCACCAAATTGCCCAAGACCAGCAAGGGCTCGTTCACAAGCAGAGTCGGCTGAGAGCATTCTTGCTTGCTCCAGAAAGGAAGCCGCAGCTATAGTGCTTCATCCCACAGCGTGGACATAGGCACTTTCCTAGTTGTTCAGCCTTGCAGAGTCCCTGCAACTAGAGCTCAGCCAGGAGCAGGCGTCAAAGCAGAAGGCTTTCCTAAAGCACGCCTCTCCAACCAGCCTTCGGAAATCGCAAATGACACTGTGGCTCTGTGCCTTTCTTCTAAGACAGACGCCCACCTTGCTTTCACTCTCGCAGCTCCCTTGGCAGCCTCCAGCAGCTGCTTTCCTGGAGAACGGCCCGAGAAGTAGAAGCCAGGGCTGGGCTGCACCTTCGCCTTCCGCACGTAAGCGGCACCAGACTCACCGGTGCGCTCTGTTCTTCCCTCCTCCGCTGCATGCTACTACCATCGTGTTCTCGGAAAGACGGAGACTGAAGGGAAGCGCAAATGCTTCCACAGAGAGCTACAAGAGGAATAGGCAGCAGCAGCACAGGTAAGTGCCGTGGAACTTCCTCCTTCCCAAGGCTATAACGTCAATTCAGCAGGCAGGAGAGTGGCAGCCACGCTCGTCTTGCAGCCCGTACAACGAGCACGCGAGCCCGGCGCTCCGCGGCTTCGTTCTTCGCCTTTTCGAGCACGCCGTACCTTCGTTCCCCCGGAGGCGGACGGTCTTCTGCTTCTCGCCCGGAACACTGTGCTCGGCAGTGCAGCGCTTTCTGCGGCAAGCTGCAAAGCGCCCGTCAGATGGCGATGCTGTCTGCCCGCTCCTCGGCTCGAGTGTACTCCGGCGCACGCTGCCGTCTCGCAAGGAGCAAAGAGCTTCGGTAGACATCTCGCACAGGAGAAAGTTGCCAAGAAAGAACCACGTTCTTCATCAGCCCTCCTCATGTCCCGATTGGGGTGCTGCCTTCAAAGCCTTGCACATTGAAAGACTTCTCCAGCAAGTGCTTCTCCCCTGGCGCACTTCGCTGAGTGAGAGCTGCATGGGCAGCGTGGACTCAGCGAAACCGAAAGGGTGTCGCTGTAGCTCGAGCTGAGCAAAGAAACCGTGCACGGTGCACCGTTGGTGGGTGCAGCATGCACGCGGAAAAGCAGCAAAGTTCACTGCCATCGCTGGCCTTCTCTTCAGTCCAGACCACTTAAGGCAAACAATTTAGCTGCAGAGCACTGGGCTTGCGTGTGCAGTGCACCAAATTGCCCAAGACCAGCAAGGGCTCGTTCACAAGCAGAGTCGGCTGAGAGCATTCTTGCTTGCTCCAGAAAGGAAGCCGCAGCTATAGTGCTTCATCCCACAGCGTGGACATAGGCACTTTCCTAGTTGTTCAGCCTTGCAGAGTCCCTGCAACTAGAGCTCAGCCAGGAGCAGGCGTCAAAGCAGAAGGCTTTCCTAAAGCACGCCTCTCCAACCAGCCTTCGGAAATCGCAAATGACACTGTGGCTCTGTGCCTTTCTTCTAAGACAGACGCCCACCTTGCTTTCACTCTCGCAGCTCCCTTGGCAGCCTCCAGCAGCTGCTTTCCTGGAGAACGGCCCGAGAAGTAGAAGCCAGGGCTGGGCTGCACCTTCGCCTTCCGCACGTAAGCGGCACCAGACTCACCGGTGCGCTCTGTTCTTCCCTCCTCCGCTGCATGCTACTACCATCGTGTTCTCGGAAAGACGGAGACTGAAGGGAAGCGCAAATGCTTCCACAGAGAGCTACAAGAGGAATAGGCAGCAGCAGCACAGGTAAGTGCCGTGGAACTTCCTCCTTCCCAAGGCTATAACGTCAATTCAGCAGGCAGGAGAGTGGCAGCCACGCTCGTCTTGCAGCCCGTACAACGAGCACGCGAGCCCGGCGCTCCGCGGCTTCGTTCTTCGCCTTTTCGAGCACGCCGTACCTTCGTTCCCCCGGAGGCGGACGGTCTTCTGCTTCTCGCCCGGAACACTGTGCCCGGCAGTGCAGCGCTTTCTGCGGCAAGCTGCAAAGCGCCCGTCAGATGGCGATGCTGTCTGCCCGCTCCTCGGCTCGAGTGTACTCCGGCGCACGCTGCCGTCTCGCAAGGAGCAAAGAGCTTCGGTAGACATCTCGCACAGGAGAAAGTTGCCAAGAAAGAACCACGTTCTTCATCAGCCCTCCTCATGTCCCGATTGGGGTGCTGCCTTCAAAGCCTTGCACATTGAAAGACTTCTCCAGCAAGTGCTTCTCCCCTGGCGCACTTCGCTGAGTGAGAGCTGCATGGGCAGCGTGGACTCAGCGAAACCGAAAGGGTGTCGCTGTAGCTCGAGCTGAGCAAAGAAACCGTGCACGGTGCACCGTTGGTGGGTGCAGCATGCACGCGGAAAAGCAGCAAAGTTCACTGCCATCGCTGGCCTTCTCTTCAGTCCAGACCACTTAAGGCAAACAATTTAGCTGCAGAGCACTGGGCTTGCGTGTGCAGTGCACCAAATTGCCCAAGACCAGCAAGGGCTCGTTCACAAGCAGAGTCGGCTGAGAGCATTCTTGCTTGCTCCAGAAAGGAAGCCGCAGCTATAGTGCTTCATCCCACAGCGTGGACATAGGCACTTTCCTAGTTGTTCAGCCTTGCAGAGTCCCTGCAACTAGAGCTCAGCCAGGAGCAGGCGTCAAAGCAGAAGGCTTTCCTAAAGCACGCCTCTCCAACCAGCCTTCGGAAATCGCAAATGACACTGTGGCTCTGTGCCTTTCTTCTAAGACAGACGCCCACCTTGCTTTCACTCTCGCAGCTCCCTTGGCAGCCTCCAGCAGCTGCTTTCCTGGAGAACGGCCCGAGAAGTAGAAGCCAGGGCTGGGCTGCACCTTCGCCTTCCGCACGTAAGCGGCACCAGAGTCACCGGTGCGCTCTGTTCTTCCCTCCTCCGCTGCATGCTACTACCATCGTGTTCTCGGAAAGACGGAGACTGAAGGGAAGCGCAAATGCTTCCACAGAGAGCTACAAGAGGAATAGGCAGCAGCAGCACAGGAAAGTGCCGTGGAACTTCCTCCTTCCCAAGGCTATAACGTCAATTCAGCAGGCAGGAGAGTGGCAGCCACGCTCGTCTTGCAGCCCGTACAACGAGCACGCGAGCCCGGCGCTCCGCGGCTTCGTTCTTCGCCTTTTCGAGCACGCCGTACCTTCGTTCCCCCGGAGGCGGACGGTCTTCTGCTTCTCGCCCGGAACACTGTGCCCGGCAGTGCAGCGCTTTCTGCGGCAAGCTGCAAAGCGCCCGTCAGATGGCGATGCTGTCTGCCCGCTCCTCGGCTCGAGTGTACTCCGGCGCACGCTGCCGTCTCGCAAGGAGCAAAGAGCTTCGGTAGACATCTCGCACAGGAGAAAGTTGCCAAGAAAGAACCACGTTCTTCATCAGCCCTCCTCATGTCCCGATTGGGGTGCTGCCTTCAAAGCCTTGCACATTGAAAGACTTCTCCAGCAAGTGCTTCTCCCCTGGCGCACTTCGCTGAGTGAGAGCTGCATGGGCAGCGTGGACTCAGCGAAACCGAAAGGCTGTCGCTGTAGCTCGAGCTGAGCAAAGAAACCGTGCACGGTGCACCGTTGGTGGGTGCAGCATGCACGCGGAAAAGCAGCAAAGTTCACTGCCATCGCTGGCCTTCTCTTCAGTCCAGACCACTTAAGGCAAACAATTTAGCTGCAGAGCACTGGGCTTGCGTGTGCAGTGCACCAAATTGCCCAAGACCAGCAAGGGCTCGTTCACAAGCAGAGTCGGCTGAGAGCATTCTTGCTTGCTCCAGAAAGGAAGCCGCAGCTATAGTGCTTCATCCCACAGCGTGGACATAGGCACTTTCCTAGTTGTTCAGCCTTGCAGAGTCCCTGCAACTAGAGCTCAGCCAGGAGCAGGCGTCAAAGCAGAAGGCTTTCCTAAAGCACGCCTCTCCAACCAGCCTTCGGAAATCGCAAATGACACTGTGGCTCTGTGCCTTTCTTCTAAGACAGACGCCCACCTTGCTTTCACTCTCGCAGCTCCCTTGGCAGCCTCCAGCAGCTGCTTTCCTGGAGAACGGCCCGAGAAGTAGAAGCCAGGGCTGGGCTGCACCTTCGCCTTCCGCACGTAAGCGGCACCAGACTCACCGGTGCGCTCTGTTCTTCCCTCCTCCGCTGCATGCTACTACCATCGTGTTCTCGGAAAGACGGAGACTGAAGGGAAGCGCAAATGCTTCCACAGAGAGCTACAAGAGGAATAGGCAGCAGCAGCACAGGTAAGTGCCGTGGAACTTCCTCCTTCCCAAGGCTATAACGTCAATTCAGCAGGCAGGAGAGTGGCAGCCACGCTCGTCTTGCAGCCCGTACAACGAGCACGCGAGCCCGGCGCTCCGCGGCTTCGTTCTTCGCCTTTTCGAGCACGCCGTACCTTCGTTCCCCCGGAGGCGGACGGTCTTCTGCTTCTCGCCCGGAACACTGTGCCCGGCAGTGCAGCGCTTTCTGCGGCAAGCTGCAAAGCGCCCGTCAGATGGCGATGCTGTCTGCCCGCTCCTCGGCTCGAGTGTACTCCGGCGCACGCTGCCGTCTCGCAAGGAGCAAAGAGCTTCGGTAGACATCTCGCACAGGAGAAAGTTGCCAAGAAAGAACCACGTTCTTCATCAGCCCTCCTCATGTCCCGATTGGGGTGCTGCCTTCAAAGCCTTGCACATTGAAAGACTTCTCCAGCAAGTGCTTCTCCCCTGGCGCACTTCGCTGAGTGAGAGCTGCATGGGCAGCGTGGACTCAGCGAAACCGAAAGGCTGTCGCTGTAGCTCGAGCTGAGCAAAGAAACCGTGCACGGTGCACCGTTGGTGGGTGCAGCATGCACGCGGAAAAGCAGCAAAGTTCACTGCCATCGCTGGCCTTCTCTTCAGTCCAGACCACTTAAGGCAAACAATTTAGCTGCAGAGCACTGGGCTTGCGTGTGCAGTGCACCAAATTGCCCAAGACCAGCAAGGGCTCGTTCACAAGCAGAGTCGGCTGAGAGCATTCTTGCTTGCTCCAGAAAGGAAGCCGCAGCTATAGTGCTTCATCCCACAGCGTGGACATAGGCACTTTCCTAGTTGTTCAGCCTTGCAGAGTCCCTGCAACTAGAGCTCAGCCAGGAGCAGGCGTCAAAGCAGAAGGCTTTCCTAAAGCACGCCTCTCCAACCAGCCTTCGGAAATCGCAAATGACACTGTGGCTCTGTGCCTTTCTTCTAAGACAGACGCCCACCTTGCTTTCACTCTCGCAGCTCCCTTGGCAGCCTCCAGCAGCTGCTTTCCTGGAGAACGGCCCGAGAAGTAGAAGCCAGGGCTGGGCTGCACCTTCGCCTTCCGCACGTAAGCGGCACCAGACTCACCGGTGCGCTCTGTTCTTCCCTCCTCCGCTGCATGCTACTACCATCGTGTTCTCGGAAAGACGGAGACTGAAGGGAAGCGCAAATGCTTCCACAGAGAGCTACAAGAGGAATAGGCAGCAGCAGCACAGGTAAGTGCCGTGGAACTTCCTCCTTCCCAAGGCTATAACGTCAATTCAGCAGGCAGGAGAGTGGCAGCCACGCTCGTCTTGCAGCCCGTACAACGAGCACGCGAGCCCGGCGCTCCGCGGCTTCGTTCTTCGCCTTTTCGAGCACGCCGTACCTTCGTTCCCCCGGAGGCGGACGGTCTTCTGCTTCTCGCCCGGAACACTGTGCCCGGCAGTGCAGCGCTTTCTGCGGCAAGCTGCAAAGCGCCCGTCAGATGGCGATGCTGTCTGCCCGCTCCTCGGCTCGAGTGTACTCCGGCGCACGCTGCCGTCTCGCAAGGAGCAAAGAGCTTCGGTAGACATCTCGCACAGGAGAAAGTTGCCAAGAAAGAACCACGTTCTTCATCAGCCCTCCTCATGTCCCGATTGGGGTGCTGCCTTCAAAGCCTTGCACATTGAAAGACTTCTCCAGCAAGTGCTTCTCCCCTGGCGCACTTCGCTGAGTGAGAGCTGCATGGGCAGCGTGGACTCAGCGAAACCGAAAGGGTGTCGCTGTAGCTCGAGCTGAGCAAAGAAACCGTGCACGGTGCACCGTTGGTGGGTGCAGCATGCACGCGGAAAAGCAGCAAAGTTCACTGCCATCGCTGGCCTTCTCTTCAGTCCAGACCACTTAAGGCAAACAATTTAGCTGCAGAGCACTGGGCTTGCGTGTGCAGTGCACCAAATTGCCCAAGACCAGCAAGGGCTCGTTCACAAGCAGAGTCGGCTGAGAGCATTCTTGCTTGCTCCAGAAAGGAAGCCGCAGCTATAGTGCTTCATCCCACAGCGTGGACATAGGCACTTTCCTAGTTGTTCAGCCTTGCAGAGTCCCTGCAACTAGAGCTCAGCCAGGAGCAGGCGTCAAAGCAGAAGGCTTTCCTAAAGCACGCCTCTCCAACCAGCCTTCGGAAATCGCAAATGACACTGTGGCTCTGTGCCTTTCTTCTAAGACAGACGCCCACCTTGCTTTCACTCTCGCAGCTCCCTTGGCAGCCTCCAGCAGCTGCTTTCCTGGAGAACGGCCCGAGAAGTAGAAGCCAGGGCTGGGCTGCACCTTCGCCTTCCGCACGTAAGCGGCACCAGACTCACCGGTGCGCTCTGTTCTTCCCTCCTCCGCTGCATGCTACTACCATCGTGTTCTCGGAAAGACGGAGACTGAAGGGAAGCGCAAATGCTTCCACAGAGAGCTACAAGAGGAATAGGCAGCAGCAGCACAGGTAAGTGCCGTGGAACTTCCTCCTTCCCAAGGCTATAACGTCAATTCAGCAGGCAGGAGAGTGGCAGCCACGCTCGTCTTGCAGCCCGTACAACGAGCACGCGAGCCCGGCGCTCCGCGGCTTCGTTCTTCGCCTTTTCGAGCACGCCGTACCTTCGTTCCCCCGGAGGCGGACGGTCTTCTGCTTCTCGCCCGGAACACTGTGCTCGGCAGTGCAGCGCTTTCTGCGGCAAGCTGCAAAGCGCCCGTCAGATGGCGATGCTGTCTGCCCGCTCCTCGGCTCGAGTGTACTCCGGCGCACGCTGCCGTCTCGCAAGGAGCAAAGAGCTTCGGTAGACATCTCGCACAGGAGAAAGTTGCCAAGAAAGAACCACGTTCTTCATCAGCCCTCCTCATGTCCCGATTGGGGTGCTGCCTTCAAAGCCTTGCACATTGAAAGACTTCTCCAGCAAGTGCTTCTCCCCTGGCGCACTTCGCTGAGTGAGAGCTGCATGGGCAGCGTGGACTCAGCGAAACCGAAAGGGTGTCGCTGTAGCTCGAGCTGAGCAAAGAAACCGTGCACGGTGCACCGTTGGTGGGTGCAGCATGCACGCGGAAAAGCAGCAAAGTTCACTGCCATCGCTGGCCTTCTCTTCAGTCCAGACCACTTAAGGCAAACAATTTAGCTGCAGAGCACTGGGCTTGCGTGTGCAGTGCACCAAATTGCCCAAGACCAGCAAGGGCTCGTTCACAAGCAGAGTCGGCTGAGAGCATTCTTGCTTGCTCCAGAAAGGAAGCCGCAGCTATAGTGCTTCATCCCACAGCGTGGACATAGGCACTTTCCTAGTTGTTCAGCCTTGCAGAGTCCCTGCAACTAGAGCTCAGCCAGGAGCAGGCGTCAAAGCAGAAGGCTTTCCTAAAGCACGCCTCTCCAACCAGCCTTCGGAAATCGCAAATGACACTGTGGCTCTGTGCCTTTCTTCTAAGACAGACGCCCACCTTGCTTTCACTCTCGCAGCTCCCTTGGCAGCCTCCAGCAGCTGCTTTCCTGGAGAACGGCCCGAGAAGTAGAAGCCAGGGCTGGGCTGCACCTTCGCCTTCCGCACGTAAGCGGCACCAGACTCACCGGTGCGCTCTGTTCTTCCCTCCTCCGCTGCATGCTACTACCATCGTGTTCTCGGAAAGACGGAGACTGAAGGGAAGCGCAAATGCTTCCACAGAGAGCTACAAGAGGAATAGGCAGCAGCAGCACAGGTAAGTGCCGTGGAACTTCCTCCTTCCCAAGGCTATAACGTCAATTCAGCAGGCAGGAGAGTGGCAGCCACGCTCGTCTTGCAGCCCGTACAACGAGCACGCGAGCCCGGCGCTCCGCGGCTTCGTTCTTCGCCTTTTCGAGCACGCCGTACCTTCGTTCCCCCGGAGGCGGACGGTCTTCTGCTTCTCGCCCGGAACACTGTGCCCGGCAGTGCAGCGCTTTCTGCGGCAAGCTGCAAAGCGCCCGTCAGATGGCGATGCTGTCTGCCCGCTCCTCGGCTCGAGTGTACTCCGGCGCACGCTGCCGTCTCGCAAGGAGCAAAGAGCTTCGGTAGACATCTCGCACAGGAGAAAGTTGCCAAGAAAGAACCACGTTCTTCATCAGCCCTCCTCATGTCCCGATTGGGGTGCTGCCTTCAAAGCCTTGCACATTGAAAGACTTCTCCAGCAAGTGCTTCTCCCCTGGCGCACTTCGCTGAGTGAGAGCTGCATGGGCAGCGTGGACTCAGCGAAACCGAAAGGCTGTCGCTGTAGCTCGAGCTGAGCAAAGAAACCGTGCACGGTGCACCGTTGGTGGGTGCAGCATGCACGCGGAAAAGCAGCAAAGTTCACTGCCATCGCTGGCCTTCTCTTCAGTCCAGACCACTTAAGGCAAACAATTTAGCTGCAGAGCACTGGGCTTGCGTGTGCAGTGCACCAAATTGCCCAAGACCAGCAAGGGCTCGTTCACAAGCAGAGTCGGCTGAGAGCATTCTTGCTTGCTCCAGAAAGGAAGCCGCAGCTATAGTGCTTCATCCCACAGCGTGGACATAGGCACTTTCCTAGTTGTTCAGCCTTGCAGAGTCCCTGCAACTAGAGCTCAGCCAGGAGCAGGCGTCAAAGCAGAAGGCTTTCCTAAAGCACGCCTCTCCAACCAGCCTTCGGAAATCGCAAATGACACTGTGGCTCTGTGCCTTTCTTCTAAGACAGACGCCCACCTTGCTTTCACTCTCGCAGCTCCCTTGGCAGCCTCCAGCAGCTGCTTTCCTGGAGAACGGCCCGAGAAGTAGAAGCCAGGGCTGGGCTGCACCTTCGCCTTCCGCACGTAAGCGGCACCAGACTCACCGGTGCGCTCTGTTCTTCCCTCCTCCGCTGCATGCTACTACCATCGTGTTCTCGGAAAGACGGAGACTGAAGGGAAGCGCAAATGCTTCCACAGAGAGCTACAAGAGGAATAGGCAGCAGCAGCACAGGTAAGTGCCGTGGAACTTCCTCCTTCCCAAGGCTATAACGTCAATTCAGCAGGCAGGAGAGTGGCAGCCACGCTCGTCTTGCAGCCCGTACAACGAGCACGCGAGCCCGGCGCTCCGCGGCTTCGTTCTTCGCCTTTTCGAGCACGCCGTACCTTCGTTCCCCCGGAGGCGGACGGTCTTCTGCTTCTCGCCCGGAACACTGTGCCCGGCAGTGCAGCGCTTTCTGCGGCAAGCTGCAAAGCGCCCGTCAGATGGCGATGCTGTCTGCCCGCTCCTCGGCTCGAGTGTACTCCGGCGCACGCTGCCGTCTCGCAAGGAGCAAAGAGCTTCGGTAGACATCTCGCACAGGAGAAAGTTGCCAAGAAAGAACCACGTTCTTCATCAGCCCTCCTCATGTCCCGATTGGGGTGCTGCCTTCAAAGCCTTGCACATTGAAAGACTTCTCCAGCAAGTGCTTCTCCCCTGGCGCACTTCGCTGAGTGAGAGCTGCATGGGCAGCGTGGACTCAGCGAAACCGAAAGGCTGTCGCTGTAGCTCGAGCTGAGCAAAGAAACCGTGCACGGTGCACCGTTGGTGGGTGCAGCATGCACGCGGAAAAGCAGCAAAGTTCACTGCCATCGCTGGCCTTCTCTTCAGTCCAGACCACTTAAGGCAAACAATTTAGCTGCAGAGCACTGGGCTTGCGTGTGCAGTGCACCAAATTGCCCAAGACCAGCAAGGGCTCGTTCACAAGCAGAGTCGGCTGAGAGCATTCTTGCTTGCTCCAGAAAGGAAGCCGCAGCTATAGTGCTTCATCCCACAGCGTGGACATAGGCACTTTCCTAGTTGTTCAGCCTTGCAGAGTCCCTGCAACTAGAGCTCAGCCAGGAGCAGGCGTCAAAGCAGAAGGCTTTCCTAAAGCACGCCTCTCCAACCAGCCTTCGGAAATCGCAAATGACACTGTGGCTCTGTGCCTTTCTTCTAAGACAGACGCCCACCTTGCTTTCACTCTCGCAGCTCCCTTGGCAGCCTCCAGCAGCTGCTTTCCTGGAGAACGGCCCGAGAAGTAGAAGCCAGGGCTGGGCTGCACCTTCGCCTTCCGCACGTAAGCGGCACCAGACTCACCGGTGCGCTCTGTTCTTCCCTCCTCCGCTGCATGCTACTACCATCGTGTTCTCGGAAAGACGGAGACTGAAGGGAAGCGCAAATGCTTCCACAGAGAGCTACAAGAGGAATAGGCAGCAGCAGCACAGGTAAGTGCCGTGGAACTTCCTCCTTCCCAAGGCTATAACGTCAATTCAGCAGGCAGGAGAGTGGCAGCCACGCTCGTCTTGCAGCCCGTACAACGAGCACGCGAGCCCGGCGCTCCGCGGCTTCGTTCTTCGCCTTTTCGAGCACGCCGTACCTTCGTTCCCCCGGAGGCGGACGGTCTTCTGCTTCTCGCCCGGAACACTGTGCTCGGCAGTGCAGCGCTTTCTGCGGCAAGCTGCAAAGCGCCCGTCAGATGGCGATGCTGTCTGCCCGCTCCTCGGCTCGAGTGTACTCCGGCGCACGCTGCCGTCTCGCAAGGAGCAAAGAGCTTCGGTAGACATCTCGCACAGGAGAAAGTTGCCAAGAAAGAACCACGTTCTTCATCAGCCCTCCTCATGTCCCGATTGGGGTGCTGCCTTCAAAGCCTTGCACATTGAAAGACTTCTCCAGCAAGTGCTTCTCCCCTGGCGCACTTCGCTGAGTGAGAGCTGCATGGGCAGCGTGGACTCAGCGAAACCGAAAGGCTGTCGCTGTAGCTCGAGCTGAGCAAAGAAACCGTGCACGGTGCACCGTTGGTGGGTGCAGCATGCACGCGGAAAAGCAGCAAAGTTCACTGCCATCGCTGGCCTTCTCTTCAGTCCAGACCACTTAAGGCAAACAATTTAGCTGCAGAGCACTGGGCTTGCGTGTGCAGTGCACCAAATTGCCCAAGACCAGCAAGGGCTCGTTCACAAGCAGAGTCGGCTGAGAGCATTCTTGCTTGCTCCAGAAAGGAAGCCGCAGCTATAGTGCTTCATCCCACAGCGTGGACATAGGCACTTTCCTAGTTGTTCAGCCTTGCAGAGTCCCTGCAACTAGAGCTCAGCCAGGAGCAGGCGTCAAAGCAGAAGGCTTTCCTAAAGCACGCCTCTCCAACCAGCCTTCGGAAATCGCAAATGACACTGTGGCTCTGTGCCTTTCTTCTAAGACAGACGCCCACCTTGCTTTCACTCTCGCAGCTCCCTTGGCAGCCTCCAGCAGCTGCTTTCCTGGAGAACGGCCCGAGAAGTAGAAGCCAGGGCTGGGCTGCACCTTCGCCTTCCGCACGTAAGCGGCACCAGACTCACCGGTGCGCTCTGTTCTTCCCTCCTCCGCTGCATGCTACTACCATCGTGTTCTCGGAAAGACGGAGACTGAAGGGACGCGCAAATGCTTCCACAGAGAGCTACAAGAGGAATAGGCAGCAGCAGCACAGGTAAGTGCCGTGGAACTTCCTCCTTCCCAAGGCTATAACGTCAATTCAGCAGGCAGGAGAGTGGCAGCCACGCTCGTCTTGCAGCCCGTACAACGAGCACGCGAGCCCGGCGCTCCGCGGCTTCGTTCTTCGCCTTTTCGAGCACGCCGTACCTTCGTTCCCCCGGAGGCGGACGGTCTTCTGCTTCTCGCCCGGAACACTGTGCCCGGCAGTGCAGCGCTTTCTGCGGCAAGCTGCAAAGCGCCCGTCAGATGGCGATGCTGTCTGCCCGCTCCTCGGCTCGAGTGTACTCCGGCGCACGCTGCCGTCTCGCAAGGAGCAAAGAGCTTCGGTAGACATCTCGCACAGGAGAAAGTTGCCAAGAAAGAACCACGTTCTTCATCAGCCCTCCTCATGTCCCGATTGGGGTGCTGCCTTCAAAGCCTTGCACATTGAAAGACTTCTCCAGCAAGTGCTTCTCCCCTGGCGCACTTCGCTGAGTGAGAGCTGCATGGGCAGCGTGGACTCAGCGAAACCGAAAGGGTGTCGCTGTAGCTCGAGCTGAGCAAAGAAACCGTGCACGGTGCACCGTTGGTGGGTGCAGCATGCACGCGGAAAAGCAGCAAAGTTCACTGCCATCGCTGGCCTTCTCTTCAGTCCAGACCACTTAAGGCAAACAATTTAGCTGCAGAGCACTGGGCTTGCGTGTGCAGTGCACCAAATTGCCCAAGACCAGCAAGGGCTCGTTCACAAGCAGAGTCGGCTGAGAGCATTCTTGCTTGCTCCAGAAAGGAAGCCGCAGCTATAGTGCTTCATCCCACAGCGTGGACATAGGCACTTTCCTAGTTGTTCAGCCTTGCAGAGTCCCTGCAACTAGAGCTCAGCCAGGAGCAGGCGTCAAAGCAGAAGGCTTTCCTAAAGCACGCCTCTCCAACCAGCCTTCGGAAATCGCAAATGACACTGTGGCTCTGTGCCTTTCTTCTAAGACAGACGCCCACCTTGCTTTCACTCTCGCAGCTCCCTTGGCAGCCTCCAGCAGCTGCTTTCCTGGAGAACGGCCCGAGAAGTAGAAGCCAGGGCTGGGCTGCACCTTCGCCTTCCGCACGTAAGCGGCACCAGACTCACCGGTGCGCTCTGTTCTTCCCTCCTCCGCTGCATGCTACTACCATCGTGTTCTCGGAAAGACGGAGACTGAAGGGAAGCGCAAATGCTTCCACAGAGAGCTACAAGAGGAATAGGCAGCAGCAGCACAGGTAAGTGCCGTGGAACTTCCTCCTTCCCAAGGCTATAACGTCAATTCAGCAGGCAGGAGAGTGGCAGCCACGCTCGTCTTGCAGCCCGTACAACGAGCACGCGAGCCCGGCGCTCCGCGGCTTCGTTCTTCGCCTTTTCGAGCACGCCGTACCTTCGTTCCCCCGGAGGCGGACGGTCTTCTGCTTCTCGCCCGGAACACTGTGCCCGGCAGTGCAGCGCTTTCTGCGGCAAGCTGCAAAGCGCCCGTCAGATGGCGATGCTGTCTGCCCGCTCCTCGGCTCGAGTGTACTCCGGCGCACGCTGCCGTCTCGCAAGGAGCAAAGAGCTTCGGTAGACATCTCGCACAGGAGAAAGTTGCCAAGAAAGAACCACGTTCTTCATCAGCCCTCCTCATGTCCCGATTGGGGTGCTGCCTTCAAAGCCTTGCACATTGAAAGACTTCTCCAGCAAGTGCTTCTCCCCTGGCGCACTTCGCTGAGTGAGAGCTGCATGGGCAGCGTGGACTCAGCGAAACCGAAAGGCTGTCGCTGTAGCTCGAGCTGAGCAAAGAAACCGTGCACGGTGCACCGTTGGTGGGTGCAGCATGCACGCGGAAAAGCAGCAAAGTTCACTGCCATCGCTGGCCTTCTCTTCAGTCCAGACCACTTAAGGCAAACAATTTAGCTGCAGAGCACTGGGCTTGCGTGTGCAGTGCACCAAATTGCCCAAGACCAGCAAGGGCTCGTTCACAAGCAGAGTCGGCTGAGAGCATTCTTGCTTGCTCCAGAAAGGAAGCCGCAGCTATAGTGCTTCATCCCACAGCGTGGACATAGGCACTTTCCTAGTTGTTCAGCCTTGCAGAGTCCCTGCAACTAGAGCTCAGCCAGGAGCAGGCGTCAAAGCAGAAGGCTTTCCTAAAGCACGCCTCTCCAACCAGCCTTCGGAAATCGCAAATGACACTGTGGCTCTGTGCCTTTCTTCTAAGACAGACGCCCACCTTGCTTTCACTCTCGCAGCTCCCTTGGCAGCCTCCAGCAGCTGCTTTCCTGGAGAACGGCCCGAGAAGTAGAAGCCAGGGCTGGGCTGCACCTTCGCCTTCCGCACGTAAGCGGCACCAGACTCACCGGTGCGCTCTGTTCTTCCCTCCTCCGCTGCATGCTACTACCATCGTGTTCTCGGAAAGACGGAGACTGAAGGGAAGCGCAAATGCTTCCACAGAGAGCTACAAGAGGAATAGGCAGCAGCAGCACAGGTAAGTGCCGTGGAACTTCCTCCTTCCCAAGGCTATAACGTCAATTCAGCAGGCAGGAGAGTGGCAGCCACGCTCGTCTTGCAGCCCGTACAACGAGCACGCGAGCCCGGCGCTCCGCGGCTTCGTTCTTCGCCTTTTCGAGCACGCCGTACCTTCGTTCCCCCGGAGGCGGACGGTCTTCTGCTTCTCGCCCGGAACACTGTGCCCGGCAGTGCAGCGCTTTCTGCGGCAAGCTGCAAAGCGCCCGTCAGATGGCGATGCTGTCTGCCCGCTCCTCGGCTCGAGTGTACTCCGGCGCACGCTGCCGTCTCGCAAGGAGCAAAGAGCTTCGGTAGACATCTCGCACAGGAGAAAGTTGCCAAGAAAGAACCACGTTCTTCATCAGCCCTCCTCATGTCCCGATTGGGGTGCTGCCTTCAAAGCCTTGCACATTGAAAGACTTCTCCAGCAAGTGCTTCTCCCCTGGCGCACTTCGCTGAGTGAGAGCTGCATGGGCAGCGTGGACTCAGCGAAACCGAAAGGGTGTCGCTGTAGCTCGAGCTGAGCAAAGAAACCGTGCACGGTGCACCGTTGGTGGGTGCAGCATGCACGCGGAAAAGCAGCAAAGTTCACTGCCATCGCTGGCCTTCTCTTCAGTCCAGACCACTTAAGGCAAACAATTTAGCTGCAGAGCACTGGGCTTGCGTGTGCAGTGCACCAAATTGCCCAAGACCAGCAAGGGCTCGTTCACAAGCAGAGTCGGCTGAGAGCATTCTTGCTTGCTCCAGAAAGGAAGCCGCAGCTATAGTGCTTCATCCCACAGCGTGGACATAGGCACTTTCCTAGTTGTTCAGCCTTGCAGAGTCCCTGCAACTAGAGCTCAGCCAGGAGCAGGCGTCAAAGCAGAAGGCTTTCCTAAAGCACGCCTCTCCAACCAGCCTTCGGAAATCGCAAATGACACTGTGGCTCTGTGCCTTTCTTCTAAGACAGACGCCCACCTTGCTTTCACTCTCGCAGCTCCCTTGGCAGCCTCCAGCAGCTGCTTTCCTGGAGAACGGCCCGAGAAGTAGAAGCCAGGGCTGGGCTGCACCTTCGCCTTCCGCACGTAAGCGGCACCAGACTCACCGGTGCGCTCTGTTCTTCCCTCCTCCGCTGCATGCTACTACCATCGTGTTCTCGGAAAGACGGAGACTGAAGGGAAGCGCAAATGCTTCCACAGAGAGCTACAAGAGGAATAGGCAGCAGCAGCACAGGTAAGTGCCGTGGAACTTCCTCCTTCCCAAGGCTATAACGTCAATTCAGCAGGCAGGAGAGTGGCAGCCACGCTCGTCTTGCAGCCCGTACAACGAGCACGCGAGCCCGGCGCTCCGCGGCTTCGTTCTTCGCCTTTTCGAGCACGCCGTACCTTCGTTCCCCCGGAGGCGGACGGTCTTCTGCTTCTCGCCCGGAACACTGTGCTCGGCAGTGCAGCGCTTTCTGCGGCAAGCTGCAAAGCGCCCGTCAGATGGCGATGCTGTCTGCCCGCTCCTCGGCTCGAGTGTACTCCGGCGCACGCTGCCGTCTCGCAAGGAGCAAAGAGCTTCGGTAGACATCTCGCACAGGAGAAAGTTGCCAAGAAAGAACCACGTTCTTCATCAGCCCTCCTCATGTCCCGATTGGGGTGCTGCCTTCAAAGCCTTGCACATTGAAAGACTTCTCCAGCAAGTGCTTCTCCCCTGGCGCACTTCGCTGAGTGAGAGCTGCATGGGCAGCGTGGACTCAGCGAAACCGAAAGGGTGTCGCTGTAGCTCGAGCTGAGCAAAGAAACCGTGCACGGTGCACCGTTGGTGGGTGCAGCATGCACGCGGAAAAGCAGCAAAGTTCACTGCCATCGCTGGCCTTCTCTTCAGTCCAGACCACTTAAGGCAAACAATTTAGCTGCAGAGCACTGGGCTTGCGTGTGCAGTGCACCAAATTGCCCAAGACCAGCAAGGGCTCGTTCACAAGCAGAGTCGGCTGAGAGCATTCTTGCTTGCTCCAGAAAGGAAGCCGCAGCTATAGTGCTTCATCCCACAGCGTGGACATAGGCACTTTCCTAGTTGTTCAGCCTTGCAGAGTCCCTGCAACTAGAGCTCAGCCAGGAGCAGGCGTCAAAGCAGAAGGCTTTCCTAAAGCACGCCTCTCCAACCAGCCTTCGGAAATCGCAAATGACACTGTGGCTCTGTGCCTTTCTTCTAAGACAGACGCCCACCTTGCTTTCACTCTCGCAGCTCCCTTGGCAGCCTCCAGCAGCTGCTTTCCTGGAGAACGGCCCGAGAAGTAGAAGCCAGGGCTGGGCTGCACCTTCGCCTTCCGCACGTAAGCGGCACCAGACTCACCGGTGCGCTCTGTTCTTCCCTCCTCCGCTGCATGCTACTACCATCGTGTTCTCGGAAAGACGGAGACTGAAGGGAAGCGCAAATGCTTCCACAGAGAGCTACAAGAGGAATAGGCAGCAGCAGCACAGGTAAGTGCCGTGGAACTTCCTCCTTCCCAAGGCTATAACGTCAATTCAGCAGGCAGGAGAGTGGCAGCCACGCTCGTCTTGCAGCCCGTACAACGAGCACGCGAGCCCGGCGCTCCGCGGCTTCGTTCTTCGCCTTTTCGAGCACGCCGTACCTTCGTTCCCCCGGAGGCGGACGGTCTTCTGCTTCTCGCCCGGAACACTGTGCCCGGCAGTGCAGCGCTTTCTGCGGCAAGCTGCAAAGCGCCCGTCAGATGGCGATGCTGTCTGCCCGCTCCTCGGCTCGAGTGTACTCCGGCGCACGCTGCCGTCTCGCAAGGAGCAAAGAGCTTCGGTAGACATCTCGCACAGGAGAAAGTTGCCAAGAAAGAACCACGTTCTTCATCAGCCCTCCTCATGTCCCGATTGGGGTGCTGCCTTCAAAGCCTTGCACATTGAAAGACTTCTCCAGCAAGTGCTTCTCCCCTGGCGCACTTCGCTGAGTGAGAGCTGCATGGGCAGCGTGGACTCAGCGAAACCGAAAGGCTGTCGCTGTAGCTCGAGCTGAGCAAAGAAACCGTGCACGGTGCACCGTTGGTGGGTGCAGCATGCACGCGGAAAAGCAGCAAAGTTCACTGCCATCGCTGGCCTTCTCTTCAGTCCAGACCACTTAAGGCAAACAATTTAGCTGCAGAGCACTGGGCTTGCGTGTGCAGTGCACCAAATTGCCCAAGACCAGCAAGGGCTCGTTCACAAGCAGAGTCGGCTGAGAGCATTCTTGCTTGCTCCAGAAAGGAAGCCGCAGCTATAGTGCTTCATCCCACAGCGTGGACATAGGCACTTTCCTAGTTGTTCAGCCTTGCAGAGTCCCTGCAACTAGAGCTCAGCCAGGAGCAGGCGTCAAAGCAGAAGGCTTTCCTAAAGCACGCCTCTCCAACCAGCCTTCGGAAATCGCAAATGACACTGTGGCTCTGTGCCTTTCTTCTAAGACAGACGCCCACCTTGCTTTCACTCTCGCAGCTCCCTTGGCAGCCTCCAGCAGCTGCTTTCCTGGAGAACGGCCCGAGAAGTAGAAGCCAGGGCTGGGCTGCACCTTCGCCTTCCGCACGTAAGCGGCACCAGACTCACCGGTGCGCTCTGTTCTTCCCTCCTCCGCTGCATGCTACTACCATCGTGTTCTCGGAAAGACGGAGACTGAAGGGAAGCGCAAATGCTTCCACAGAGAGCTACAAGAGGAATAGGCAGCAGCAGCACAGGTAAGTGCCGTGGAACTTCCTCCTTCCCAAGGCTATAACGTCAATTCAGCAGGCAGGAGAGTGGCAGCCACGCTCGTCTTGCAGCCCGTACAACGAGCACGCGAGCCCGGCGCTCCGCGGCTTCGTTCTTCGCCTTTTCGAGCACGCCGTACCTTCGTTCCCCCGGAGGCGGACGGTCTTCTGCTTCTCGCCCGGAACACTGTGCCCGGCAGTGCAGCGCTTTCTGCGGCAAGCTGCAAAGCGCCCGTCAGATGGCGATGCTGTCTGCCCGCTCCTCGGCTCGAGTGTACTCCGGCGCACGCTGCCGTCTCGCAAGGAGCAAAGAGCTTCGGTAGACATCTCGCACAGGAGAAAGTTGCCAAGAAAGAACCACGTTCTTCATCAGCCCTCCTCATGTCCCGATTGGGGTGCTGCCTTCAAAGCCTTGCACATTGAAAGACTTCTCCAGCAAGTGCTTCTCCCCTGGCGCACTTCGCTGAGTGAGAGCTGCATGGGCAGCGTGGACTCAGCGAAACCGAAAGGCTGTCGCTGTAGCTCGAGCTGAGCAAAGAAACCGTGCACGGTGCACCGTTGGTGGGTGCAGCATGCACGCGGAAAAGCAGCAAAGTTCACTGCCATCGCTGGCCTTCTCTTCAGTCCAGACCACTTAAGGCAAACAATTTAGCTGCAGAGCACTGGGCTTGCGTGTGCAGTGCACCAAATTGCCCAAGACCAGCAAGGGCTCGTTCACAAGCAGAGTCGGCTGAGAGCATTCTTGCTTGCTCCAGAAAGGAAGCCGCAGCTATAGTGCTTCATCCCACAGCGTGGACATAGGCACTTTCCTAGTTGTTCAGCCTTGCAGAGTCCCTGCAACTAGAGCTCAGCCAGGAGCAGGCGTCAAAGCAGAAGGCTTTCCTAAAGCACGCCTCTCCAACCAGCCTTCGGAAATCGCAAATGACACTGTGGCTCTGTGCCTTTCTTCTAAGACAGACGCCCACCTTGCTTTCACTCTCGCAGCTCCCTTGGCAGCCTCCAGCAGCTGCTTTCCTGGAGAACGGCCCGAGAAGTAGAAGCCAGGGCTGGGCTGCACCTTCGCCTTCCGCACGTAAGCGGCACCAGACTCACCGGTGCGCTCTGTTCTTCCCTCCTCCGCTGCATGCTACTACCATCGTGTTCTCGGAAAGACGGAGACTGAAGGGAAGCGCAAATGCTTCCACAGAGAGCTACAAGAGGAATAGGCAGCAGCAGCACAGGTAAGTGCCGTGGAACTTCCTCCTTCCCAAGGCTATAACGTCAATTCAGCAGGCAGGAGAGTGGCAGCCACGCTCGTCTTGCAGCCCGTACAACGAGCACGCGAGCCCGGCGCTCCGCGGCTTCGTTCTTCGCCTTTTCGAGCACGCCGTACCTTCGTTCCCCCGGAGGCGGACGGTCTTCTGCTTCTCGCCCGGAACACTGTGCTCGGCAGTGCAGCGCTTTCTGCGGCAAGCTGCAAAGCGCCCGTCAGATGGCGATGCTGTCTGCCCGCTCCTCGGCTCGAGTGTACTCCGGCGCACGCTGCCGTCTCGCAAGGAGCAAAGAGCTTCGGTAGACATCTCGCACAGGAGAAAGTTGCCAAGAAAGAACCACGTTCTTCATCAGCCCTCCTCATGTCCCGATTGGGGTGCTGCCTTCAAAGCCTTGCACATTGAAAGACTTCTCCAGCAAGTGCTTCTCCCCTGGCGCACTTCGCTGAGTGAGAGCTGCATGGGCAGCGTGGACTCAGCGAAACCGAAAGGCTGTCGCTGTAGCTCGAGCTGAGCAAAGAAACCGTGCACGGTGCACCGTTGGTGGGTGCAGCATGCACGCGGAAAAGCAGCAAAGTTCACTGCCATCGCTGGCCTTCTCTTCAGTCCAGACCACTTAAGGCAAACAATTTAGCTGCAGAGCACTGGGCTTGCGTGTGCAGTGCACCAAATTGCCCAAGACCAGCAAGGGCTCGTTCACAAGCAGAGTCGGCTGAGAGCATTCTTGCTTGCTCCAGAAAGGAAGCCGCAGCTATAGTGCTTCATCCCACAGCGTGGACATAGGCACTTTCCTAGTTGTTCAGCCTTGCAGAGTCCCTGCAACTAGAGCTCAGCCAGGAGCAGGCGTCAAAGCAGAAGGCTTTCCTAAAGCACGCCTCTCCAACCAGCCTTCGGAAATCGCAAATGACACTGTGGCTCTGTGCCTTTCTTCTAAGACAGACGCCCACCTTGCTTTCACTCTCGCAGCTCCCTTGGCAGCCTCCAGCAGCTGCTTTCCTGGAGAACGGCCCGAGAAGTAGAAGCCAGGGCTGGGCTGCACCTTCGCCTTCCGCACGTAAGCGGCACCAGACTCACCGGTGCGCTCTGTTCTTCCCTCCTCCGCTGCATGCTACTACCATCGTGTTCTCGGAAAGACGGAGACTGAAGGGACGCGCAAATGCTTCCACAGAGAGCTACAAGAGGAATAGGCAGCAGCAGCACAGGTAAGTGCCGTGGAACTTCCTCCTTCCCAAGGCTATAACGTCAATTCAGCAGGCAGGAGAGTGGCAGCCACGCTCGTCTTGCAGCCCGTACAACGAGCACGCGAGCCCGGCGCTCCGCGGCTTCGTTCTTCGCCTTTTCGAGCACGCCGTACCTTCGTTCCCCCGGAGGCGGACGGTCTTCTGCTTCTCGCCCGGAACACTGTGCCCGGCAGTGCAGCGCTTTCTGCGGCAAGCTGCAAAGCGCCCGTCAGATGGCGATGCTGTCTGCCCGCTCCTCGGCTCGAGTGTACTCCGGCGCACGCTGCCGTCTCGCAAGGAGCAAAGAGCTTCGGTAGACATCTCGCACAGGAGAAAGTTGCCAAGAAAGAACCACGTTCTTCATCAGCCCTCCTCATGTCCCGATTGGGGTGCTGCCTTCAAAGCCTTGCACATTGAAAGACTTCTCCAGCAAGTGCTTCTCCCCTGGCGCACTTCGCTGAGTGAGAGCTGCATGGGCAGCGTGGACTCAGCGAAACCGAAAGGCTGTCGCTGTAGCTCGAGCTGAGCAAAGAAACCGTGCACGGTGCACCGTTGGTGGGTGCAGCATGCACGCGGAAAAGCAGCAAAGTTCACTGCCATCGCTGGCCTTCTCTTCAGTCCAGACCACTTAAGGCAAACAATTTAGCTGCAGAGCACTGGGCTTGCGTGTGCAGTGCACCAAATTGCCCAAGACCAGCAAGGGCTCGTTCACAAGCAGAGTCGGCTGAGAGCATTCTTGCTTGCTCCAGAAAGGAAGCCGCAGCTATAGTGCTTCATCCCACAGCGTGGACATAGGCACTTTCCTAGTTGTTCAGCCTTGCAGAGTCCCTGCAACTAGAGCTCAGCCAGGAGCAGGCGTCAAAGCAGAAGGCTTTCCTAAAGCACGCCTCTCCAACCAGCCTTCGGAAATCGCAAATGACACTGTGGCTCTGTGCCTTTCTTCTAAGACAGACGCCCACCTTGCTTTCACTCTCGCAGCTCCCTTGGCAGCCTCCAGCAGCTGCTTTCCTGGAGAACGGCCCGAGAAGTAGAAGCCAGGGCTGGGCTGCACCTTCGCCTTCCGCACGTAAGCGGCACCAGACTCACCGGTGCGCTCTGTTCTTCCCTCCTCCGCTGCATGCTACTACCATCGTGTTCTCGGAAAGACGGAGACTGAAGGGAAGCGCAAATGCTTCCACAGAGAGCTACAAGAGGAATAGGCAGCAGCAGCACAGGTAAGTGCCGTGGAACTTCCTCCTTCCCAAGGCTATAACGTCAATTCAGCAGGCAGGAGAGTGGCAGCCACGCTCGTCTTGCAGCCCGTACAACGAGCACGCGAGCCCGGCGCTCCGCGGCTTCGTTCTTCGCCTTTTCGAGCACGCCGTACCTTCGTTCCCCCGGAGGCGGACGGTCTTCTGCTTCTCGCCCGGAACACTGTGCCCGGCAGTGCAGCGCTTTCTGCGGCAAGCTGCAAAGCGCCCGTCAGATGGCGATGCTGTCTGCCCGCTCCTCGGCTCGAGTGTACTCCGGCGCACGCTGCCGTCTCGCAAGGAGCAAAGAGCTTCGGTAGACATCTCGCACAGGAGAAAGTTGCCAAGAAAGAACCACGTTCTTCATCAGCCCTCCTCATGTCCCGATTGGGGTGCTGCCTTCAAAGCCTTGCACATTGAAAGACTTCTCCAGCAAGTGCTTCTCCCCTGGCGCACTTCGCTGAGTGAGAGCTGCATGGGCAGCGTGGACTCAGCGAAACCGAAAGGCTGTCGCTGTAGCTCGAGCTGAGCAAAGAAACCGTGCACGGTGCACCGTTGGTGGGTGCAGCATGCACGCGGAAAAGCAGCAAAGTTCACTGCCATCGCTGGCCTTCTCTTCAGTCCAGACCACTTAAGGCAAACAATTTAGCTGCAGAGCACTGGGCTTGCGTGTGCAGTGCACCAAATTGCCCAAGACCAGCAAGGGCTCGTTCACAAGCAGAGTCGGCTGAGAGCATTCTTGCTTGCTCCAGAAAGGAAGCCGCAGCTATAGTGCTTCATCCCACAGCGTGGACATAGGCACTTTCCTAGTTGTTCAGCCTTGCAGAGTCCCTGCAACTAGAGCTCAGCCAGGAGCAGGCGTCAAAGCAGAAGGCTTTCCTAAAGCACGCCTCTCCAACCAGCCTTCGGAAATCGCAAATGACACTGTGGCTCTGTGCCTTTCTTCTAAGACAGACGCCCACCTTGCTTTCACTCTCGCAGCTCCCTTGGCAGCCTCCAGCAGCTGCTTTCCTGGAGAACGGCCCGAGAAGTAGAAGCCAGGGCTGGGCTGCACCTTCGCCTTCCGCACGTAAGCGGCACCAGACTCACCGGTGCGCTCTGTTCTTCCCTCCTCCGCTGCATGCTACTACCATCGTGTTCTCGGAAAGACGGAGACTGAAGGGAAGCGCAAATGCTTCCACAGAGAGCTACAAGAGGAATAGGCAGCAGCAGCACAGGTAAGTGCCGTGGAACTTCCTCCTTCCCAAGGCTATAACGTCAATTCAGCAGGCAGGAGAGTGGCAGCCACGCTCGTCTTGCAGCCCGTACAACGAGCACGCGAGCCCGGCGCTCCGCGGCTTCGTTCTTCGCCTTTTCGAGCACGCCGTACCTTCGTTCCCCCGGAGGCGGACGGTCTTCTGCTTCTCGCCCGGAACACTGTGCCCGGCAGTGCAGCGCTTTCTGCGGCAAGCTGCAAAGCGCCCGTCAGATGGCGATGCTGTCTGCCCGCTCCTCGGCTCGAGTGTACTCCGGCGCACGCTGCCGTCTCGCAAGGAGCAAAGAGCTTCGGTAGACATCTCGCACAGGAGAAAGTTGCCAAGAAAGAACCACGTTCTTCATCAGCCCTCCTCATGTCCCGATTGGGGTGCTGCCTTCAAAGCCTTGCACATTGAAAGACTTCTCCAGCAAGTGCTTCTCCCCTGGCGCACTTCGCTGAGTGAGAGCTGCATGGGCAGCGTGGACTCAGCGAAACCGAAAGGCTGTCGCTGTAGCTCGAGCTGAGCAAAGAAACCGTGCACGGTGCACCGTTGGTGGGTGCAGCATGCACGCGGAAAAGCAGCAAAGTTCACTGCCATCGCTGGCCTTCTCTTCAGTCCAGACCACTTAAGGCAAACAATTTAGCTGCAGAGCACTGGGCTTGCGTGTGCAGTGCACCAAATTGCCCAAGACCAGCAAGGGCTCGTTCACAAGCAGAGTCGGCTGAGAGCATTCTTGCTTGCTCCAGAAAGGAAGCCGCAGCTATAGTGCTTCATCCCACAGCGTGGACATAGGCACTTTCCTAGTTGTTCAGCCTTGCAGAGTCCCTGCAACTAGAGCTCAGCCAGGAGCAGGCGTCAAAGCAGAAGGCTTTCCTAAAGCACGCCTCTCCAACCAGCCTTCGGAAATCGCAAATGACACTGTGGCTCTGTGCCTTTCTTCTAAGACAGACGCCCACCTTGCTTTCACTCTCGCAGCTCCCTTGGCAGCCTCCAGCAGCTGCTTTCCTGGAGAACGGCCCGAGAAGTAGAAGCCAGGGCTGGGCTGCACCTTCGCCTTCCGCACGTAAGCGGCACCAGACTCACCGGTGCGCTCTGTTCTTCCCTCCTCCGCTGCATGCTACTACCATCGTGTTCTCGGAAAGACGGAGACTGAAGGGAAGCGCAAATGCTTCCACAGAGAGCTACAAGAGGAATAGGCAGCAGCAGCACAGGTAAGTGCCGTGGAACTTCCTCCTTCCCAAGGCTATAACGTCAATTCAGCAGGCAGGAGAGTGGCAGCCACGCTCGTCTTGCAGCCCGTACAACGAGCACGCGAGCCCGGCGCTCCGCGGCTTCGTTCTTCGCCTTTTCGAGCACGCCGTACCTTCGTTCCCCCGGAGGCGGACGGTCTTCTGCTTCTCGCCCGGAACACTGTGCTCGGCAGTGCAGCGCTTTCTGCGGCAAGCTGCAAAGCGCCCGTCAGATGGCGATGCTGGCTGCCCGCTCCTCGGCTCGAGTGTACTCCGGCGCACGCTGCCGTCTCGCAAGGAGCAAAGAGCTTCGGTAGACATCTCGCACAGGAGAAAGTTGCCAAGAAAGAACCACGTTCTTCATCAGCCCTCCTCATGTCCCGATTGGGGTGCTGCCTTCAAAGCCTTGCACATTGAAAGACTTCTCCAGCAAGTGCTTCTCCCCTGGCGCACTTCGCTGAGTGAGAGCTGCATGGGCAGCGTGGACTCAGCGAAACCGAAAGGCTGTCGCTGTAGCTCGAGCTGAGCAAAGAAACCGTGCACGGTGCACCGTTGGTGGGTGCAGCATGCACGCGGAAAAGCAGCAAAGTTCACTGCCATCGCTGGCCTTCTCTTCAGTCCAGACCACTTAAGGCAAACAATTTAGCTGCAGAGCACTGGGCTTGCGTGTGCAGTGCACCAAATTGCCCAAGACCAGCAAGGGCTCGTTCACAAGCAGAGTCGGCTGAGAGCATTCTTGCTTGCTCCAGAAAGGAAGCCGCAGCTATAGTGCTTCATCCCACAGCGTGGACATAGGCACTTTCCTAGTTGTTCAGCCTTGCAGAGTCCCTGCAACTAGAGCTCAGCCAGGAGCAGGCGTCAAAGCAGAAGGCTTTCCTAAAGCACGCCTCTCCAACCAGCCTTCGGAAATCGCAAATGACACTGTGGCTCTGTGCCTTTCTTCTAAGACAGACGCCCACCTTGCTTTCACTCTCGCAGCTCCCTTGGCAGCCTCCAGCAGCTGCTTTCCTGGAGAACGGCCCGAGAAGTAGAAGCCAGGGCTGGGCTGCACCTTCGCCTTCCGCACGTAAGCGGCACCAGACTCACCGGTGCGCTCTGTTCTTCCCTCCTCCGCTGCATGCTACTACCATCGTGTTCTCGGAAAGACGGAGACTGAAGGGACGCGCAAATGCTTCCACAGAGAGCTACAAGAGGAATAGGCAGCAGCAGCACAGGTAAGTGCCGTGGAACTTCCTCCTTCCCAAGGCTATAACGTCAATTCAGCAGGCAGGAGAGTGGCAGCCACGCTCGTCTTGCAGCCCGTACAACGAGCACGCGAGCCCGGCGCTCCGCGGCTTCGTTCTTCGCCTTTTCGAGCACGCCGTACCTTCGTTCCCCCGGAGGCGGACGGTCTTCTGCTTCTCGCCCGGAACACTGTGCCCGGCAGTGCAGCGCTTTCTGCGGCAAGCTGCAAAGCGCCCGTCAGATGGCGATGCTGTCTGCCCGCTCCTCGGCTCGAGTGTACTCCGGCGCACGCTGCCGTCTCGCAAGGAGCAAAGAGCTTCGGTAGACATCTCGCACAGGAGAAAGTTGCCAAGAAAGAACCACGTTCTTCATCAGCCCTCCTCATGTCCCGATTGGGGTGCTGCCTTCAAAGCCTTGCACATTGAAAGACTTCTCCAGCAAGTGCTTCTCCCCTGGCGCACTTCGCTGAGTGAGAGCTGCATGGGCAGCGTGGACTCAGCGAAACCGAAAGGCTGTCGCTGTAGCTCGAGCTGAGCAAAGAAACCGTGCACGGTGCACCGTTGGTGGGTGCAGCATGCACGCGGAAAAGCAGCAAAGTTCACTGCCATCGCTGGCCTTCTCTTCAGTCCAGACCACTTAAGGCAAACAATTTAGCTGCAGAGCACTGGGCTTGCGTGTGCAGTGCACCAAATTGCCCAAGACCAGCAAGGGCTCGTTCACAAGCAGAGTCGGCTGAGAGCATTCTTGCTTGCTCCAGAAAGGAAGCCGCAGCTATAGTGCTTCATCCCACAGCGTGGACATAGGCACTTTCCTAGTTGTTCAGCCTTGCAGAGTCCCTGCAACTAGAGCTCAGCCAGGAGCAGGCGTCAAAGCAGAAGGCTTTCCTAAAGCACGCCTCTCCAACCAGCCTTCGGAAATCGCAAATGACACTGTGGCTCTGTGCCTTTCTTCTAAGACAGACGCCCACCTTGCTTTCACTCTCGCAGCTCCCTTGGCAGCCTCCAGCAGCTGCTTTCCTGGAGAACGGCCCGAGAAGTAGAAGCCAGGGCTGGGCTGCACCTTCGCCTTCCGCACGTAAGCGGCACCAGACTCACCGGTGCGCTCTGTTCTTCCCTCCTCCGCTGCATGCTACTACCATCGTGTTCTCGGAAAGACGGAGACTGAAGGGAAGCGCAAATGCTTCCACAGAGAGCTACAAGAGGAATAGGCAGCAGCAGCACAGGTAAGTGCCGTGGAACTTCCTCCTTCCCAAGGCTATAACGTCAATTCAGCAGGCAGGAGAGTGGCAGCCACGCTCGTCTTGCAGCCCGTACAACGAGCACGCGAGCCCGGCGCTCCGCGGCTTCGTTCTTCGCCTTTTCGAGCACGCCGTACCTTCGTTCCCCCGGAGGCGGACGGTCTTCTGCTTCTCGCCCGGAACACTGTGCTCGGCAGTGCAGCGCTTTCTGCGGCAAGCTGCAAAGCGCCCGTCAGATGGCGATGCTGTCTGCCCGCTCCTCGGCTCGAGTGTACTCCGGCGCACGCTGCCGTCTCGCAAGGAGCAAAGAGCTTCGGTAGACATCTCGCACAGGAGAAAGTTGCCAAGAAAGAACCACGTTCTTCATCAGCCCTCCTCATGTCCCGATTGGGGTGCTGCCTTCAAAGCCTTGCACATTGAAAGACTTCTCCAGCAAGTGCTTCTCCCCTGGCGCACTTCGCTGAGTGAGAGCTGCATGGGCAGCGTGGACTCAGCGAAACCGAAAGGCTGTCGCTGTAGCTCGAGCTGAGCAAAGAAACCGTGCACGGTGCACCGTTGGTGGGTGCAGCATGCACGCGGAAAAGCAGCAAAGTTCACTGCCATCGCTGGCCTTCTCTTCAGTCCAGACCACTTAAGGCAAACAATTTAGCTGCAGAGCACTGGGCTTGCGTGTGCAGTGCACCAAATTGCCCAAGACCAGCAAGGGCTCGTTCACAAGCAGAGTCGGCTGAGAGCATTCTTGCTTGCTCCAGAAAGGAAGCCGCAGCTATAGTGCTTCATCCCACAGCGTGGACATAGGCACTTTCCTAGTTGTTCAGCCTTGCAGAGTCCCTGCAACTAGAGCTCAGCCAGGAGCAGGCGTCAAAGCAGAAGGCTTTCCTAAAGCACGCCTCTCCAACCAGCCTTCGGAAATCGCAAATGACACTGTGGCTCTGTGCCTTTCTTCTAAGACAGACGCCCACCTTGCTTTCACTCTCGCAGCTCCCTTGGCAGCCTCCAGCAGCTGCTTTCCTGGAGAACGGCCCGAGAAGTAGAAGCCAGGGCTGGGCTGCACCTTCGCCTTCCGCACGTAAGCGGCACCAGACTCACCGGTGCGCTCTGTTCTTCCCTCCTCCGCTGCATGCTACTACCATCGTGTTCTCGGAAAGACGGAGACTGAAGGGGAGCGCAAATGCTTCCACAGAGAGCTACAAGAGGAATAGGCAGCAGCAGCACAGGTAAGTGCCGTGGAACTTCCTCCTTCCCAAGGCTATAACGTCAATTCAGCAGGCAGGAGAGTGGCAGCCACGCTCGTCTTGCAGCCCGTACAACGAGCACGCGAGCCCGGCGCTCCGCGGCTTCGTTCTTCGCCTTTTCGAGCACGCCGTACCTTCGTTCCCCCGGAGGCGGACGGTCTTCTGCTTCTCGCCCGGAACACTGTGCTCGGCAGTGCAGCGCTTTCTGCGGCAAGCTGCAAAGCGCCCGTCAGATGGCGATGCTGTCTGCCCGCTCCTCGGCTCGAGTGTACTCCGGCGCACGCTGCCGTCTCGCAAGGAGCAAAGAGCTTCGGTAGACATCTCGCACAGGAGAAAGTTGCCAAGAAAGAACCACGTTCTTCATCAGCCCTCCTCATGTCCCGATTGGGGTGCTGCCTTCAAAGCCTTGCACATTGAAAGACTTCTCCAGCAAGTGCTTCTCCCCTGGCGCACTTCGCTGAGTGAGAGCTGCATGGGCAGCGTGGACTCAGCGAAACCGAAAGGCTGTCGCTGTAGCTCGAGCTGAGCAAAGAAACCGTGCACGGTGCACCGTTGGTGGGTGCAGCATGCACGCGGAAAAGCAGCAAAGTTCACTGCCATCGCTGGCCTTCTCTTCAGTCCAGACCACTTAAGGCAAACAATTTAGCTGCAGAGCACTGGGCTTGCGTGTGCAGTGCACCAAATTGCCCAAGACCAGCAAGGGCTCGTTCACAAGCAGAGTCGGCTGAGAGCATTCTTGCTTGCTCCAGAAAGGAAGCCGCAGCTATAGTGCTTCATCCCACAGCGTGGACATAGGCACTTTCCTAGTTGTTCAGCCTTGCAGAGTCCCTGCAACTAGAGCTCAGCCAGGAGCAGGCGTCAAAGCAGAAGGCTTTCCTAAAGCACGCCTCTCCAACCAGCCTTCGGAAATCGCAAATGACACTGTGGCTCTGTGCCTTTCTTCTAAGACAGACGCCCACCTTGCTTTCACTCTCGCAGCTCCCTTGGCAGCCTCCAGCAGCTGCTTTCCTGGAGAACGGCCCGAGAAGTAGAAGCCAGGGCTGGGCTGCACCTTCGCCTTCCGCACGTAAGCGGCACCAGACTCACCGGTGCGCTCTGTTCTTCCCTCCTCCGCTGCATGCTACTACCATCGTGTTCTCGGAAAGACGGAGACTGAAGGGAAGCGCAAATGCTTCCACAGAGAGCTACAAGAGGAATAGGCAGCAGCAGCACAGGTAAGTGCCGTGGAACTTCCTCCTTCCCAAGGCTATAACGTCAATTCAGCAGGCAGGAGAGTGGCAGCCACGCTCGTCTTGCAGCCCGTACAACGAGCACGCGAGCCCGGCGCTCCGCGGCTTCGTTCTTCGCCTTTTCGAGCACGCCGTACCTTCGTTCCCCCGGAGGCGGACGGTCTTCTGCTTCTCGCCCGGAACACTGTGCTCGGCAGTGCAGCGCTTTCTGCGGCAAGCTGCAAAGCGCCCGTCAGATGGCGATGCTGTCTGCCCGCTCCTCGGCTCGAGTGTACTCCGGCGCACGCTGCCGTCTCGCAAGGAGCAAAGAGCTTCGGTAGACATCTCGCACAGGAGAAAGTTGCCAAGAAAGAACCACGTTCTTCATCAGCCCTCCTCATGTCCCGATTGGGGTGCTGCCTTCAAAGCCTTGCACATTGAAAGACTTCTCCAGCAAGTGCTTCTCCCCTGGCGCACTTCGCTGAGTGAGAGCTGCATGGGCAGCGTGGACTCAGCGAAACCGAAAGGCTGTCGCTGTAGCTCGAGCTGAGCAAAGAAACCGTGCACGGTGCACCGTTGGTGGGTGCAGCATGCACGCGGAAAAGCAGCAAAGTTCACTGCCATCGCTGGCCTTCTCTTCAGTCCAGACCACTTAAGGCAAACAATTTAGCTGCAGAGCACTGGGCTTGCGTGTGCAGTGCACCAAATTGCCCAAGACCAGCAAGGGCTCGTTCACAAGCAGAGTCGGCTGAGAGCATTCTTGCTTGCTCCAGAAAGGAAGCCGCAGCTATAGTGCTTCATCCCACAGCGTGGACATAGGCACTTTCCTAGTTGTTCAGCCTTGCAGAGTCCCTGCAACTAGAGCTCAGCCAGGAGCAGGCGTCAAAGCAGAAGGCTTTCCTAAAGCACGCCTCTCCAACCAGCCTTCGGAAATCGCAAATGACACTGTGGCTCTGTGCCTTTCTTCTAAGACAGACGCCCACCTTGCTTTCACTCTCGCAGCTCCCTTGGCAGCCTCCAGCAGCTGCTTTCCTGGAGAACGGCCCGAGAAGTAGAAGCCAGGGCTGGGCTGCACCTTCGCCTTCCGCACGTAAGCGGCACCAGACTCACCGGTGCGCTCTGTTCTTCCCTCCTCCGCTGCATGCTACTACCATCGTGTTCTCGGAAAGACGGAGACTGAAGGGACGCGCAAATGCTTCCACAGAGAGCTACAAGAGGAATAGGCAGCAGCAGCACAGGTAAGTGCCGTGGAACTTCCTCCTTCCCAAGGCTATAACGTCAATTCAGCAGGCAGGAGAGTGGCAGCCACGCTCGTCTTGCAGCCCGTACAACGAGCACGCGAGCCCGGCGCTCCGCGGCTTCGTTCTTCGCCTTTTCGAGCACGCCGTACCTTCGTTCCCCCGGAGGCGGACGGTCTTCTGCTTCTCGCCCGGAACACTGTGCTCGGCAGTGCAGCGCTTTCTGCGGCAAGCTGCAAAGCGCCCGTCAGATGGCGATGCTGTCTGCCCGCTCCTCGGCTCGAGTGTACTCCGGCGCACGCTGCCGTCTCGCAAGGAGCAAAGAGCTTCGGTAGACATCTCGCACAGGAGAAAGTTGCCAAGAAAGAACCACGTTCTTCATCAGCCCTCCTCATGTCCCGATTGGGGTGCTGCCTTCAAAGCCTTGCACATTGAAAGACTTCTCCAGCAAGTGCTTCTCCCCTGGCGCACTTCGCTGAGTGAGAGCTGCATGGGCAGCGTGGACTCAGCGAAACCGAAAGGCTGTCGCTGTAGCTCGAGCTGAGCAAAGAAACCGTGCACGGTGCACCGTTGGTGGGTGCAGCATGCACGCGGAAAAGCAGCAAAGTTCACTGCCATCGCTGGCCTTCTCTTCAGTCCAGACCACTTAAGGCAAACAATTTAGCTGCAGAGCACTGGGCTTGCGTGTGCAGTGCACCAAATTGCCCAAGACCAGCAAGGGCTCGTTCACAAGCAGAGTCGGCTGAGAGCATTCTTGCTTGCTCCAGAAAGGAAGCCGCAGCTATAGTGCTTCATCCCACAGCGTGGACATAGGCACTTTCCTAGTTGTTCAGCCTTGCAGAGTCCCTGCAACTAGAGCTCAGCCAGGAGCAGGCGTCAAAGCAGAAGGCTTTCCTAAAGCACGCCTCTCCAACCAGCCTTCGGAAATCGCAAATGACACTGTGGCTCTGTGCCTTTCTTCTAAGACAGACGCCCACCTTGCTTTCACTCTCGCAGCTCCCTTGGCAGCCTCCAGCAGCTGCTTTCCTGGAGAACGGCCCGAGAAGTAGAAGCCAGGGCTGGGCTGCACCTTCGCCTTCCGCACGTAAGCGGCACCAGACTCACCGGTGCGCTCTGTTCTTCCCTCCTCCGCTGCATGCTACTACCATCGTGTTCTCGGAAAGACGGAGACTGAAGGGAAGCGCAAATGCTTCCACAGAGAGCTACAAGAGGAATAGGCAGCAGCAGCACAGGAAAGTGCCGTGGAACTTCCTCCTTCCCAAGGCTATAACGTCAATTCAGCAGGCAGGAGAGTGGCAGCCACGCTCGTCTTGCAGCCCGTACAACGAGCACGCGAGCCCGGCGCTCCGCGGCTTCGTTCTTCGCCTTTTCGAGCACGCCGTACCTTCGTTCCCCCGGAGGCGGACGGTCTTCTGCTTCTCGCCCGGAACACTGTGCCCGGCAGTGCAGCGCTTTCTGCGGCAAGCTGCAAAGCGCCCGTCAGATGGCGATGCTGTCTGCCCGCTCCTCGGCTCGAGTGTACTCCGGCGCACGCTGCCGTCTCGCAAGGAGCAAAGAGCTTCGGTAGACATCTCGCACAGGAGAAAGTTGCCAAGAAAGAACCACGTTCTTCATCAGCCCTCCTCATGTCCCGATTGGGGTGCTGCCTTCAAAGCCTTGCACATTGAAAGACTTCTCCAGCAAGTGCTTCTCCCCTGGCGCACTTCGCTGAGTGAGAGCTGCATGGGCAGCGTGGACTCAGCGAAACCGAAAGGGTGTCGCTGTAGCTCGAGCTGAGCAAAGAAACCGTGCACGGTGCACCGTTGGTGGGTGCAGCATGCACGCGGAAAAGCAGCAAAGTTCACTGCCATCGCTGGCCTTCTCTTCAGTCCAGACCACTTAAGGCAAACAATTTAGCTGCAGAGCACTGGGCTTGCGTGTGCAGTGCACCAAATTGCCCAAGACCAGCAAGGGCTCGTTCACAAGCAGAGTCGGCTGAGAGCATTCTTGCTTGCTCCAGAAAGGAAGCCGCAGCTATAGTGCTTCATCCCACAGCGTGGACATAGGCACTTTCCTAGTTGTTCAGCCTTGCAGAGTCCCTGCAACTAGAGCTCAGCCAGGAGCAGGCGTCAAAGCAGAAGGCTTTCCTAAAGCACGCCTCTCCAACCAGCCTTCGGAAATCGCAAATGACACTGTGGCTCTGTGCCTTTCTTCTAAGACAGACGCCCACCTTGCTTTCACTCTCGCAGCTCCCTTGGCAGCCTCCAGCAGCTGCTTTCCTGGAGAACGGCCCGAGAAGTAGAAGCCAGGGCTGGGCTGCACCTTCGCCTTCCGCACGTAAGCGGCACCAGACTCACCGGTGCGCTCTGTTCTTCCCTCCTCCGCTGCATGCTACTACCATCGTGTTCTCGGAAAGACGGAGACTGAAGGGAAGCGCAAATGCTTCCACAGAGAGCTACAAGAGGAATAGGCAGCAGCAGCACAGGTAAGTGCCGTGGAACTTCCTCCTTCCCAAGGCTATAACGTCAATTCAGCAGGCAGGAGAGTGGCAGCCACGCTCGTCTTGCAGCCCGTACAACGAGCACGCGAGCCCGGCGCTCCGCGGCTTCGTTCTTCGCCTTTTCGAGCACGCCGTACCTTCGTTCCCCCGGAGGCGGACGGTCTTCTGCTTCTCGCCCGGAACACTGTGCTCGGCAGTGCAGCGCTTTCTGCGGCAAGCTGCAAAGCGCCCGTCAGATGGCGATGCTGTCTGCCCGCTCCTCGGCTCGAGTGTACTCCGGCGCACGCTGCCGTCTCGCAAGGAGCAAAGAGCTTCGGTAGACATCTCGCACAGGAGAAAGTTGCCAAGAAAGAACCACGTTCTTCATCAGCCCTCCTCATGTCCCGATTGGGGTGCTGCCTTCAAAGCCTTGCACATTGAAAGACTTCTCCAGCAAGTGCTTCTCCCCTGGCGCACTTCGCTGAGTGAGAGCTGCATGGGCAGCGTGGACTCAGCGAAACCGAAAGGGTGTCGCTGTAGCTCGAGCTGAGCAAAGAAACCGTGCACGGTGCACCGTTGGTGGGTGCAGCATGCACGCGGAAAAGCAGCAAAGTTCACTGCCATCGCTGGCCTTCTCTTCAGTCCAGACCACTTAAGGCAAACAATTTAGCTGCAGAGCACTGGGCTTGCGTGTGCAGTGCACCAAATTGCCCAAGACCAGCAAGGGCTCGTTCACAAGCAGAGTCGGCTGAGAGCATTCTTGCTTGCTCCAGAAAGGAAGCCGCAGCTATAGTGCTTCATCCCACAGCGTGGACATAGGCACTTTCCTAGTTGTTCAGCCTTGCAGAGTCCCTGCAACTAGAGCTCAGCCAGGAGCAGGCGTCAAAGCAGAAGGCTTTCCTAAAGCACGCCTCTCCAACCAGCCTTCGGAAATCGCAAATGACACTGTGGCTCTGTGCCTTTCTTCTAAGACAGACGCCCACCTTGCTTTCACTCTCGCAGC